>NC_052021.1:5471299-6085205 GCF_015832195.1 Motacilla alba alba | reverse complement strand
CTGTTGTTCCCGGGGTAACTGATGCTCTATCACATATTGTATTATTTTCCTGTTGTATGTGACTTTTGAACATGAAGCTTCTATTCAGAGAAATTAGTATTTTTGAATTTTTATCTATACAGAAACTTATCTGGTCCCGTCTCATTCTATTTTGTAGGATGATATGCAGGAATACAAAGGAATAATCTACGTTAGCACGTGCAGATTTTTAATATTAAAAAATGCTCATAATAACCTGCTGAAGAAATTTTAGTAAGGTATGTGCAGGTGGTTCCATGCGCTATGAACACAGCGTACAGGTCTGCAGAAGACCTGCCTCCTTTCAGTGAGTGGTCTGACATGGGCTTGCTTTTGCTGTTGAGTCCTAAACCAAAAACCTACTGGGTCCCAGCAGGAGTACTGTGCCACCCTTTCTATGTTTAGATACTGATCCTACTTTCAGAGTATGAGACCAAAGTACTTCTTATCTTAAATATTAGAAGTAGCTTAAGTGAGGCAAAATTAAAGGTGAAATTAAACAAACTGAAGATACACCTTCTTCTCTTGGGGCTCTATTCCCCCCCTCCCTTTCTTCTTTTCACTTTTCATCAAAATGATGTTCCCAGAACTTTGTTTTGGTTTTACGAAGTTGCAGCAGCAGGTACCTGTAAATATTCATTATTTGACCATATCTTAAAAAGATGACCCCAAATTACAAGACATCAAGTTGCAATTGTAATTGTAATGAGATTACGCAGAATATTGCCCAGCATGGTCCGGTCTGTATTTAAAAGCACAGCATTAACATGGACTTGAGAAAAGGCCATCAAGCCATGTCTGATGGCTCTGTAATACCAGTGGTTATTTACCTGAAGCGGACTTGACTGCACACAGCACTGACATGATTCAGAAAGGTCAAGGTCCAAGGCAGGTGATGAGCCAGCCTGCATGGCTGGGCTGGGGAGAGATGTTCCCTTTCCAGGAGGAGGCCTTAAATGACTCTTATTAAATCTGTAATTTGTGACTCTCATATGCCCAAATGTAATGCAAATCCACTGTCTTTCTTGTTTGCAATTAATGTCAATGGAAAGATGAAATGGAAGTTCAAGGAAATGGTTGCAATAAGCACCACCTCAGAGCCTTGTGTTGACTCCAATTTTCTTGCATCATAAACTGCTTGAAGTCCTCTAAGTTACAACCCAGCAAAGTGACACTTGTGTTTCATGTTGCTTAAGTTAATTTTCTGTAGACAAAAAAGGGGTCTGAAAGCACATGCTTGATCACTGCTGAACTGATTGATCACTGAACTAATTGATACAAGAGAAATTTAGTGGTGCTCACAGTTGTGATGCAGCTCATCTTCAGGGAAATAAAGTGAGGGAAGGCATTCATGTCTTCCTTCCAGCATTTGCATGAGCTACAGGACTTGTTCCATACTAAGGATGGTGAAACTTGAGTACTTGTTTTATGCTTATGAACCCAGTGGATCAACCATAAACATTAAAGCCACTCAAAACCATAAAGGTGACTTTGTTTTTTAATTCAGCTGTCAACAATTGGTGCTCATTTAATTGAGGAGCATCCATCATTTGTATAATTTGTGGTCCTAAGTATTCCAGAGATCGGCTGCTGAAGTTCCTGAATTTTAGGTTGCACTTCAGTTTTGTCAGGGCTTTTTTAATTCAGGTTTCATGTATCTTGATGGATTAATTTCCAAAATGTGTGGGAGAGGATGAAAAAATCGTATGTGGAAGAACTGTGTCTGTACATTAATACTGTGTGAAAGGAAGCCAAAACAAAGCAGCTATTGATTCTCATTTTTGAGTTGCTGGAGAGTGCCTTTTGTGTAAATTTTGATGTCTAACAGTTATTTCTAGCAAATTCTGGGAGACAAGGGGTATGCAAAAAAGGTGAAGCTCAGATTTGTCTAGACAGAGTGTGTTTGACATGGGGAGGATGATTTTTTCCTAGCCTCCTGCAGGCTACCAGCTCAGAGCAGCTACAGACACAGTGCATTTATGCCTGTTAAACCAGAAGTTCTGCCTATTGTTTTTCCTGCCTTCATCACTTTCTGCTGCTGTAGTCCAACTATGCTACACCAGGCTATTAAACATTCAGCATGCAGAATGTCTAGACAGGCTGAAAGACTGTCTGTGCTCCTTTTCTCAGAGTCAACTTTCCCCAGAACTAAAAGGCTAGCTGGAAAGCAAAGGTGGCAGAGTTCTGAGTATGAGAGGCACTTCAGGCTGCCTTCTGAGTGCGTAGTAATACACCCTGATAGGGATTTCTGGCAGTGCACAAAATCCATGAGCAAACCTCCTGCTCCTCCCCAGAGAGGCTTCAAACCTTTGACAATTACTGCTAATGTATTAAACAGCTTGCACTCGTATTCCAAGGATACCAGACTACACAGAAATGTATTCTGTTGGCTGGCAATGTTCTACTCAAATAACACAGGAGAAAACTCAAGGGTGACTTCCTTGCCACAGAAGATGGGAAACATCTTTTTGAGGCAGAAACAAATGGTTCCTGTGTAGGGACCTGTGGATCAAGAGAGACATTTTGCTGTGTATATCTGCTGGTTTTGGCAATGTTGAACAAGAAAGCAAACGGAAGTGCCAACTTATTTTTTTGCTATGCAATCTTTATTTTCTTCAGCGCTGACTTGAGTCACTCTGTACAGCAAGAAGCAAGTACTTGTTTCTTGCAGGGTGGAAAGGAATGCTGCCTCTAGAAGCTTTGCAAATTGAAAGTTAGACACCATATAAGGGCTGTTGATCCTGTTTTGCTGTTGATCTACTGCACACTCTGTATGATTGTGATATACACTATAGAAACATGCTTTGATTTTGCACCTCAGGACAAGCCTGGGAGGCTTTTTCAAAGGTGGGGAGGAAGGGAGGGCAGTCAGCTGGCACAGCAGGAGTTGTGCTTGCAGTAGTGAGGAGACAGGGGTGCTCCTATCCAGCCATGCCTTTGGGGTCCATCCCGTTTCCTCTTCGCCTGAAGAATCTTGGGAAACCTTATGCTAACTCTCTTAACTTCCAGTAAGGGAGAACAGCATCTTAGTGGAAGTGTTCAATAACCTGAGCTCTGAAAGGAAAGTAGTTTTTCCTGTGTTAGGTGAGCCCTCCAAAAACAGACATCAACAAAACATTCAGACCGGTAGCCAGGAGTTTGAGAAGCAGCATGCAAGGCAGGTGCCTGGATCAGAGGACAAACAACTGAATATGAGCACCCAAGAACATTCTGTTTTGTCTATTAATGAGAACAGAAGAGGGTGGCAGATTTATTATCTTATGCCACTTGAACAGAAAGTTTGTAAAGGGAACAGAAATCTGGTTACAAAGTTCAGTATATGAAAATGCTGGGAAAATTTGGGGTTAGAGCTAGAAATCTACCATAAGGCGTTTAGGGACTTAAAAAAAAAAAAATCAAAGAAACTTGCAGTTTAATTTATCAAGAGACTGAAATGTGACTTATGCATGCATTAATCCTTGTGGAGACCTAATAAGTGAGAAAGACATCTTTAATCTATCATTTAAAGCATAGCAGGAAGCTGAACTGGAAACTAAAGGCAAATTCAAAATTTAAAAGCATGGGCCTAGTTTTCCAGAGGAAAAAAAAATTAAAAAAATTCAATGTTCTGATGCCTTCAAATCAATATCCTTTGTCAGCAGCACTGCTTCTAGGAAACAAAGGTTATCTGACATGACACATGAATTAATGATTCTGTGTCTTGGGTTTAAGTTGGATGAAATGATTTGATATTCCCTTCCAGTTTTAAAATCTAGAGAGACCTTTTAGGGGAGAATGCAGAGAGATGACATTTCTTGGGGGAAAAGGAACCCAAATAATGAGAAGACAGAAAGCATAGCTCCAAGGGAAAACCAAATCAGGATGTTGTTTGATAAAACAGCTTCCTTAAATGCTGGTCAGCAGTTCTGAGTAGACCTGTCTTGGAATGGGAAAGCAAGGCAGAGTGGGGTCAGCTGGCTAAAGGCTTACTTGGGGTTGTACACAGGAATTGCCATCCTGCCTCACAGCAGAGGCTCCCCTGAGTATCTGTCCCAGCTAATCATGCTGTGCTGCCCTGAGAGTGTGGGAAAGAAGCAAAGGGAAACCTGATAGCCCAGTGTCCTTTGCTGGCAGCCTTTTGAGTTGCTGGATAATGTACGAGGTAGTCCTTCAGCTCTTGCTGCTGATTATTCTCCTCTTAAACTCTGTGTATGGGTTTGGGCTTTGCATTTCAAGAAAGTTTGGTTAGAAAAGGAATCAAAAGGACAAAAAATATCCCATAAGGAATTCTTTATTCAAAGGAAGATTTGATACATAAGTATTTGGTTTAATTTTTTAAGTTGCTGCAGAGGAAATTAACACTTTTCCTTCCATACTTGGGGGAGGCAGGATAAAAAGTGCTGAATACTCCTTGACTCAGCTTAACTTTGATACAAGGAATAGCTTCCCAGTAGGATAATGACGGACTAGTAAACATAGTTAAGAAAAGGCATGTGATTGCTGTTGAAAGGCTTCAGGAACAAATGACATGGGGTGATCCTTGTTTTCTTGTGCAGCAGAAAAATTTGGGGTACTTTCTGTTTCTAAGATGTGTTTTTTCCACCTCTTTTGGGCTGGTGGCAATGTTGAACAAGCACTGTTTAGCTGGAGACTATGACATTCTGCAAATAGATGTTGTGCTGAACACCATTGTAAGTGTTGCCAAAGAAGGTGTATCTCCTCTTCATTTTAAGTTAAATCCATCAGCTGGTTCAAAAGGCAATCATTGTTCCCTGATAAAATGCAGCTGGTGTGCACATGAGCTTAGTCAGCAGACTATAAAATAACATAAGCTTTCCACAGGGATCAGAAACATCAAAAGCAGAAGGTGTGTTTAGAAACAATCTCCAACAGATTGCTATCATTATTAAATGTGATGCATCACAAGTAGTGATGGAATATAGCTGAGATTATACTACCCAGACAGGAAGGAATAGCATGGCTTTGGTATCTGTCTCTGTATACAGAGTTCAAATTCCAAAGACTGGATCATCAGATGCCAGACTATGTGCAGCTCATCATTTAAAAAGGGTCTGCTCTCGTGAGGGAGGTGCGTATCTACTGAAACAGTCAGGTGCAGCTTTTGAACAAGTTAACAGCTTCAATGCCACTCCACTTGGGAACATGGGAGAAATAACTATCCACTGGACTGCCCCAGTGGGACGCACTGGTATGGTTACACTTACCCACAGGGGAATGTTTGAAGCTCCACATGCAACACATGGCAGACATTTCTGTCTACAGCTTACCAACACAGAAGCAGGGAAGTGACAGGTACAGCAGAGTGGCTTTGTGAGAGCCTCCTGGGCTGGGAACGAGCTCCTCTGTTGTTTAGCTTGCCCTTGTGGGGGCCACATTTTATATGCTTTCAACTGCAAATGGAAGCAATAAGGTAGGATGGACATATGACTGCTGCCAGGAGAAAGGCTCAGATGGAGCTGTTCTGAACTTTCCCCTTCCGCTTTAGATCACATTTCCCTTAAGGAAAAAAAAAATCCTAATGGGTTGCTTTTATGTTTCTGGTAAGAAAGAACTGGAGGCACTTAACCCATTGCAACCCATTAAAAATTGATAAAACCAATCAGCAGTTGCGTGATAAACCTTTTCACAGCATGGTAAATTTTCTTTAAAATAGTAAGTAGAGTACCCTTTTAATATTTGTACTTATAAGATTAATTGGATTCTGTCTGAATTGACTGCTGCAGTCAAAACAGGCTGGTTTGGCTTTATGTTGACAGGGCTGTTTTGAATTGCTTTCAGTGCTCTGTCTCAGCCTTATCTGCTTTTCCTGACCTACAACTCACGGAATTAACAGTGCTAGACACCATTCTTTCATAGTCTTGAAAAAAAGTCTCTGGGCCTGCTGCATTTGCTAACTCCTCTGCTTGCAAGGATTCCCCTCTACTACACAGTGCAGTCATCCTACAACTCTAGCTAGATGCCTTTTTAATTTCAAATTCTATTTTGCTTAAAATTCAGTACTAACTGGAATTGTCAGGGCTCTGAAAGTCAGGAAACTGCCATCAAGAAATGCCTTAAAGCATGAATTTCACATCATGTTGAAGTTTGTGTGTTTTCAGGTTTTGCACTTGCAGGTGTATCTGTGAACATGAGGGAAAGAAATTATTCAAAACCTAAGGTTTCTACTTATTCATATTGAAGTGAGAGCTTTAATAGGGTTGTCAGACTGTAACAAAGCTGAGAACGATAGTGGTTAAACCTACCAAATGAAAAAAAAAGGTAGAAACATCAATTCAAAACTTTGTTTTTTCATTAAGTTGGGCGCTTTACATTCCTAATTTGGAATGTTTATAAATTTCACACAAACATTTCTGAAAGAAATAAACTTATGGCCTGTTAGCATTCTGTCTGTGTGCTGGAATAAAAAAAAAACTTAAAACACCAATATTAGACACCAACTGGCTCTGCCATGTTCCTCAGCAAGATGCTGTGCCGGGAGGCTGAAATACGTGTGAGCAAGAAGTGGCACATCCAGAATTCCGAGCAAAAGCTGCAGCTGCTTTGATTTCCTAAAACATCCATAGCATTGCCCAACACTCACTTTCAAATTAAAGCCCATTAGGGCAGAAGGGCTTTTTATCTAGAGATCAGAGCTTACCTTTGCTGTTGCTTCATGCATAGGAAAGGTAATGAAGAGTTAAATACTTGAAGGTAGCATAAACTATACATTTCAACCATATTAGTTAATAATCAGTTATGGTAATAATATCAGCTTAGAGTGGTGTCAGAAATAGTCATCTTCACCCATTCTGTACTGCTGTTTTAACAGATAAACTGGCATAATCTGTTCTGTGTTCTGATCCCAACATTACAAACATATGTGGTATGATTCAGGACTGAAAGAAATCTCTATTTTTTTCAAATCATTCTAGATTTGAGGCTCATCTAGGAGAGATGAATATAAAGCAGTGAAGCCATGAAAAAACCCATCCCTGTGATTAACCTGTGTGATGCAAGCGGTGCTGTCTTTGGAGAGCATATCCTTGTAATGCAGGGAACCGAATCCCTCTGTCACAGGCCAGCTTGTGTCTTCCTAAATGTTGCTCATTCACGGATTGCACAGCTGCAATGTAATTGAAATGTTTGTTTACCTGCAAAAGAGGTGAAAGCTAAACATTGATGTTTGTATACGTACATTGTATTGCATCAGAGAAGTTAGCTGGCCTTTACAAATGATTTTCCAACCACTGTTAACACTATTTAAAGCAACTTTTAACTATATGAAGTGTCTTTTGGAAGGGGTGTTAAAAATATCCCATAATGAGATACCTGTAAGCCTCCTCCTTAGACAGAAATAGACAGACATATGAGTAAGACACGCCAGGTTTGCCTAAGTACATGGCATGGATTTAATTGCTGTGCTGCTCCCTGTGTTTCTGCCATGCAGGAGCATGGATTAGCATTACGTGTGACCTGGAATACAGGGAAGTTCATGGGGCATCCCTGTGCCTGTCTGCTGAGGGCTCAGCAACCACCACCCAGCTTGTTGCACTGAATTAAGTCTCGAAACATTCTGTGAAATTAATTGTAATTTTCTGAGCTAGATAAATTACTCTTAGGAGCCATGTGCCTTTACCCTTTTAAAAAAATGTCTCTTTAAATGTAAATTTAGCTTTCCAACAGAGACGGTATCACCATGGTAACAAACACAAGAACACAAGAAAAATAAATGTCTCTTAGAGGAAAACCACTTTTTATTTTGTGTAAACATATTCCACATAAAATAAATTATGCAGCTACGGAATTATTGTATATACAATCTGAGACAGTAAAAGAGAGTGTAAGTCTTTTCCTGGAATGGTTCTCTGAGCTAGTACCAAACATAATTGCTTGCAGTAAAGAAATGTATTGTATACTTAATTTCATATGCTGTGAACTGGGGCTCTCATCTTTCAGTTTGCTCTAAATGGACTGGAATGCTACAAACTTCAGTGGAGCGTCAGGCAGGCAGCAGGAGTTTACAGAACTGGAGCCTAAAATGTAATCTCTGCCAGGTAATTTATATTACAAATGCTCTGCTGTGTGAATTTCCTCTGCCCAGTCTACCACTGGAGAGGTTTGTTATTCAGAGAGCACAGGAAAAAAAGCAGTGGTTCGGATTTCTCCCTTCATTGAATGAAAGGAAGAATGCTTTCAGGTTAGGCCTGTTTCAAAAATAAGATTGATGAGTGCTGTACTTCAAATTGTTCACAAACAAATTCCTCTCTACCTCTCCCTGCATCAGTAACCCCCTACAAAGGTCAGTGTGAGGAGACACCCAAGATGGGCAGTATCATTGTTTGCAAGAATTTCTGCATGGTTAAAAATAATTTCTTTTTACGTTGTCTGCTTTTTCATTTCAGGTTTCCAATTTCACAGTATACAACTATAACAGTTTTCAAACACTGTCTTTGTTGAAACATTCCACAATTGTTTATTTACCCTCTTTCTTTCCCTCCTTTTGGCTGTGTGTGGTGTGTTTGAAGGCTGCAGGGGAATGAAGATGCCCATGGCTGGGTTTTAGTGGTGAGAGGAGGAGAATTCTGGTGGAACAAAAACCATCCTGCATTTACCTGGCACCTCTAATCTGAATAAGACAGTAGCTTACACAGATTAAGCTCTTTATTCTTTCTGTATGGCAGGCAGGGAAACTGTATTATCTGCACTTCAAGATATATTAAAGAACGAATTCCTTCTAGAGAGTCTGACACTGACTTTGGCATGTCATTTACTGTGAGAGGCAGCAGGAATGGTGCTGAAACTGTAATCTTCTCTTTCCCTACCTTAGCTCTGAGTGGCATGTTCAGTAGCATCGACATCTATCACTTTGGATACTGCTCCATTACACTTCTTGAAATCAGAAGAGTAAAACGGAATGTTTTCAGCGATGGCTTGGGCAGGACTTCATACAACCTAGTCTTCTGAGAAAAGATAAAGCAGTCAGTTTCAGGAAAACATTGTTCTTTTATGTGTGCAAACAGTTCAGCAGGAAGTGTAAAACTAATATGCAGAGATGGATTAACTAAGGTTTCAGGAAGCAATCAGCTTCTCCTGCATGTCTCAGTCTGCCAGACCATGACCTTGGCAAGAGTACCTGGACTGGGTTACACTGTGGATTGTCTTGCTTGCTGTCGGGCCTTGGGCAGCAGCTGGTAAAAGAGATGTGTAATGAAAGAAACAAAAGTAACAAGGCAGACAAGCACTAATCCTTCCATGTGTATCTTCCCGGTCATCTGCATTTATGGATTAACCGCACGTAGCAGCCTGTGTGGCCCACCTAAGGACGTGACCTTAAAGAGTCTTTGGTTCTGAGTGCTTGTCAGCAAGCATAGAGGAGAAGCACCTTCTCGTAGCGCTGCAGGGGGTGCAGGAGCCCAGCAGCGGGCTGGCCCCGCACTCTGCTCAAGGCAGGGCTCCAGCCGGTGTCCCGGGGTGACACAGCGGCCTTAGCCAAGCCCTGCAGCGCACGAGTGGCTCGGCACGCTCCGGGGCAGCAGGCCAAGCTGAGGCGACTTCAATATACCACACGGATGTTTCGGCTTACAAAACATCCTCTACAGCATTGCGAGCGCATGGGCAAAGACCAAGGCAAGGGGCGAGCATCCCACAACTCTTATTGCTAGAGTTGGTCACCGGGTTTCAAATAGAGGCGGTGAGACGGGGAGAAAGGTGCCTTACTGCAATCTTAACGACTTTTATCTGTTTCTTTCTCTTCCGGGCGCTCTGCAAAGGCTGTATCCGTGTGGCGGTCTAGGATGGACGCCGCTGCAGCTCAGACGGGTCCTGGATGAAGAGGCAGGAGCAGACAGACGCCTTGCCCCGGCTGCCGGCCGCGATCCCCTCACGGCCCGCCGCGCTCCGCCGCCGCCCCGCCCGCGCGGCCGCAGGGCGCAGGCGCGCAGCCCCCGGGCCAATGGGGCGGGCGGGGCGGGGCGCGGCAGCGCTGCGGCCATTGCGGCCCGGCCGGCTGAGGGGACGCGTCGCTGCCGCCGCCGCCGCGATGGTGTCCTGGATGATCTCCCGAGCGGTCGTGTGAGTGCCGGGCTGGGGCTGCGGGAGGCGGCTTATTTCCCGGGGTGGGGGTGGTCCCGATGAGCGGCGGGCGAGGGGCGGCGTCCCTTTTCTCCTTCCCCCAGCCTCCTGAGCCGGGTGCTCTGCGCTCCCCGCTCCCCTTGGGGGTCTGTGTGCCTCAGAGTTCCTGTGCGCCCAGAAACTCCCGCAAGACCAGCACCGGGGCTATGGTTGCCCATAATGTGTGTCTGCTGCTCTCAGTGCATGTTTCCCGGGGCTGCGGAGCCAGCCAACTCGCGCTGCTTGTGCCTGTCACGCACAAATTGCAGCCGTTGCTTGTAAATTGATCCAAAGTAACCTATAAAATCTCGTAACTTTCCCTTTTTAACTTATAGCAGAGTTGAGAGGACTGGAAGAATGCGTGCGCGTGTGAGATGGCGGTCTGAGTGTAGGTTATCAGCTGAAGAGATAGATTGGCAGTGTTGTTGTGTACTGCACTTCATAAACTCGAGTTGTTGAAAGCCAAAGAGGCAAGCATTCTCAGGAGAGGCTTCCTGTTACCTGTTGTGTAAGTTCTGCTTGAGAAAGAGTGAACTGCAGTGACACCTCTGATTTCTTTCATAGGCATTGTACTGTTCCTTCCTGAAACGATGAGTTGTTGTGTTAATTTTGAATTATAGTCCCTCATAAAGGTTGAGTAATATTTGGGTAGCAGAGTCTTCCTCATGCTCCTTGCTGGACAGCAAGGGTAGTGACTCCGGGGTCCCCAGTGCTTATTTGGGTCGTTTGAGCTGAGCTTTGCTCTGTGTGATTTTTTGCCAGGCAAATGAAGTGAATCTGCTCACAAAGCAGTCTAGCAAACATCCGAATTAGCATAAAGTATGTAGCAGCAGTGCGTGACCCACTGCAGGGTATAAGAGGATTGTCCTGTTTTGTTGGTGACAGATATCCCCCTTAAGCTGTCTGGTGTAATTTCATCTGAAAACTTGGTCAGGTTTTCTCATACTTTCTCATACTGCCACGTATATTTTCCTGCTGCAGTCCAGCCACCTAGATAAGGAGCGGTCCTTCTCCCTCTTCCTGCCGTCCCTGAGACTTGTCACATAATTGCAACTTGCAAAGTAGAACATCACGTTCCAGAATTGGCAGAGGACGACAGAGGTTTGGAAGAGAGTCTGTGGGAGGAATTGCTGTTGGTGCACTTTGCCCGTGTGGTCTTCCCATAGGCTTTACACGGTGCTGTAGGCAAGAGGCATACTCTTGCTTTTCTGTACATCAGATGGAGCTGCTCAACCTGTTTCTGCTTTATTACATAAGAGCACCAACCAGAGAATTCTCATTTTTACTACTTAGACTGTGTTGGTTTGGAGGGAAATGGCAGCAATGCTGAGTACCTTCATTTCTGATGACCAGATTCTTCTGGAGTTATTTGGGTTTTCCCCTCTGAATTCCTAAGGCTTGTATTTGCATAAGTTCAAGTCCTCTACGAGCCTAACCCAATAGCACGGGGAATGAGGAGAACAGCTACTGTTCTCCACAGATTTATTGCAAAAGGCAATAAAGGATAATGTCCTGTGCAGTTCTGTGGAGTTTGGTTTCCTTGTTTCCATTGGTCACTCATCTGTGTGCCCTAATTATTTTTGCTAAAAAGGGAGTCCTAAATATTATAAATAAGTCGTTTCTACCTTCTTGTGTCCTTGTTTCCTAGATGTGGGATTTAAATAGTTTGCCAGTGTTCAATTTCTCAGGAAGGTGAAAATGTTCAATGAGAACTTGGACAGCTTTGAGATTATTGTTTAACTTTGCTAATAAAGCAAAATTCTTGTGGAAACAGAAGGTGAGCAGTAGCACAGAAGTAGATGTGGTATGACATGAGAGGTATTAATTTCAATAGTATTGAGAATGTCCTCCTTGTCCTGTTTTCTCAGTGTCCATTATCTTCCTTGTTTTGATCTGTTTTCCTCTGGTTTCTTCCCAGCTGTACCTATTTCAGTGACTTTGAGTCTCTGAATCATGTGTTTGGAGATTGGAAGGTGTGTCCTATCTTTCCCGTAGAAGCCATAAGAAACAGATTTTTAAATACTGTGTAGCTGTGAAGACCTGAGGCTCTTTCTTATGTACCATTTGGATTCTGGTGTGGTGACTTCTGGTGCATAAGTCCATAGCAGCCTGTCATCTTGACTGGTGATGGAAAGGAGCAGCAGTTTTTCTCTCTGTGGCAGAGCTCTCCACTCCTGACTGACCTCTTATGTTTCAGGGCCAAAAGAGCAGCAAAAATATTAATTTGTAGGTGTGTCGCAGTGCCCTCTGCTGACTTCTGACACGGTGGGCTTGTCCTGACATGTGTGTCCCAAGCAAACTGCCTTCTGATTCAGTTTGAGACTTTGCAATTTGGAATTCATTAACTCCACTAAAATACTTTGGTTAATGCTCTAAGGACCTAGGGAATGGAGCTAGTAGGGAATTTGAATTCTTAATTGCGTGTGAATTGTCTGGAGGAGTCATGCTCGGGAAACAGGGAGTGGTTCAAATTCGCTGTTTCACATAATAATCTTCAGCAGAACTTTGTTTTAATGAAATCTTTTCCCTTTGCTCCATCAATGCTATTATTCTTGAGTATTTAAACTTGTCAAATACTTTGTATTAATTGCGTGTCTTTACGTCAAGAAGCAGAAGACTTGAGGTGCACAATTAAAAAACATCTTTCCATTTTCCAATTCTGTGTCAGTTGGGTGCTGTTGTAGTAAGTATAGCTTGTTATTATTTCTAAAACACACTGGCTGTTGCAACAATTTTTGGAATGTTTACTGCGGGGTTTTTCCTTTTTTTCACGTAACAAAGCCAACAAAAAGATAAATTATTTCATTCAGAGTCTCAGAAAACTTCTCAGAGTGGCACATCTTGTTCTTAGTCTTTAATGGTGGAAATAATTTTTTAGATTTGTGACTGCCCATCTTGTTAACTTCAAATAGAGCTTGTGCCTGACTTTTCATCCGCTTGGATTGCTCATTCTTCTCATTTGTAAGGTCTGAGTGCTTGTGTACACATCAGTTGCTGAGACAGTATTTAATAGTAAACACACTGAGTACTTGTCAGTCACAGCCTGGTATGGATGAGATCAGACCATCCTCTTGTGCCAAGCAAAGATGTGAAAGCATCCTAAATACAAAGTAGATGGCCATTTTGTTCTTGCAATCTGTTAAAGCAGACTGTCTGCTGTAATCTGTTAACTTTTTCCCTCCTCACTTCAAAATGAAAGTTCCCCCATCTGTGGTGCTTTGCAGAACGCTCTCTCCCTTCATGTTTAAGTGCATGGTTTGTTTCCAGTTAAGTAGGTCAGCAGTCATGAATGTTGGAAGGAAAAGTTGCGGTGCTCCACAGAAGGATGTTTTTGTGCTGGGTACTAGTAGTTAGCTTTCTGTTTGCTTGTATTTGTAATGTCTGTCTTCTCCACCCTAAGCTTAGAGCCTTGCAAATGTTCCTTGAATCTGATATTAGATTATACTAAGTGCTTTAAGCTGGACAAAGACTGTCTGGGGGACACAGGCGGTGACCTGAAGCTAGGTAGTAGTATTAGTCTCTTTCAGCCTTTGCTGCTTTACAGATTGCTGCTGTTTCTTTAATGGCATTATCTTACCCTACTTTTGTTGCTTCTGTTGTTGTTTGACATTTCCAGATGTCCAGCTGCCCCTAAAATGACTGTATATCTGAGAATGGGTGGCTGAAGCCATAGCTTCAATGTTGATTGTATTCTTGTCAGGAATACCTGGCTTAGCATGTAGATCATATTTCATGTAACTGTCTATGCTTTGGCAATAAACCTAGATCGTGTCTTGTTCTTGGAATACATTTTTTTTTTTAATTAAAAGCATAAACTACAAAAATATTTACCTCTTGTTTGCTAATCAACATGCTGTCAAACATGTCTTGGAGTGATCACAGCGCATAGGATGGAGTCAAGTAACACTAACACCATGTGTGTGGAAGGAGTAGCTACAGCTTAACAGCCTGGGCACAAGAGCCATTTGTGGCAGAGTTTCTGTGACTGTTTGTAGCCTGCTCTCTGGCACAGTGGTTGCAGCTGAAGTGTGAAGGATGTTGACTGCTGTTGGATGCTGAATTTCTGACGGTATTCTTCAGTTTACAGGCCTATAAATTACTGCTGCACCTGTGGGGAAAAAAAGAGTTGCTGTCATAGTGAGTGAGATGTGCTGCAATGTCTGTCTCATCACAGAACTGGAATGAATCAGTGACTGTATCAGTTATCCTTGGCATTTCATTGCTAAATAGATCTCACTGCCCTTTTGCTGGGAGTGGCTATCCTGTCCTTCATCCTCTCCTCATTCACTTTCCATAGGATCCAAACTCTGTGACCACTGTGTGAATCTGATTGTTTTGTCAACTAGAAAGAAAATTAGTGTTGATAGAAGTTGATCTTTTGTAAGTTGCAATGAACTTCAGCAGCTCACGCTGCTGTTGTGTAGTTGCTAGGTAAGTGCTGTGTTGAGAATGAAAGGTTGCAGGACAAAACCAGCATTATTTTAGGCTTTAGGGTATGGTTAAAGCGTGCTCTGAACCTGCATTCTTTGCTTTCACATTGCTGCTTATTCTTTCTTCTCATGAATCTAGTTCCAGTAATAACAGTGCAGCTGTTCTTAATCAAACAAGGTGTCAGATTTTTTAAAGGGTTTTCAGTTTCATGGGTTGAAATCTGTAAGCATATGTAAGTCTAGGGATTAAGTGTATTGTCCTGACAGTGTGAAAGTTTAAAATCATTTGCATAATTAAGCAGTGAAATCATCAGAACTCTTCTCTCCAATAGTTTGGCTTCTCTGTGAGGTAATCCTAATATATACAATGAGAAGTTTCTGCTCACTCGTGTATGACTTGTAACCCCTCTTAAGTTAGAACAATGCAAAATTTCTATCTCTGACAGCTTGTGAGAAAGAAGTGTCCCTACTGCTTGTCTGGCACGCCTTGCCTTTCATCAACATTTGCTCTGCAGCCTAGCTGCTCTTTTCCCTTCCTTGTTTACAGGGTGGTGTGAGTGCAGAGCCCGCCTGCCTGGGGCAGGCAGCTGGACTGAGGCTTGCTCAAAACACACGGAGCACGTCTAGAGGTGTCCTGTGGAGTGTGACATTCTTGCTTCATGGTCTTGGCATGTAGCGTGTTACAAAATGTGCTGAACCCCACACGTGTGTCCTCTGCATTGTAGATAAAGAAATACCAAGAACTGCATGATCTGGCACAAAAGGATGTTTCTAATTAAAACAACCAAACTCCACTCTCGCAGTGTTCCACAAACCCATGTCTGCTTTGAGCCAGCACGTTGTAGGCTATTGAGCACTTCTGCACCTGGACAGAACAGCTTGTCTTTCCTAGGTTTGTACTGGGAGGCAGCTCCCTGTATGCTTGTGTAAGGCTGAGGAAGATCCTGAGCCAAATTCTGATTTAAAAAAAAAAAAAAAAAGTTGCTTTGGCTCAATAATTTTAATATTTGATAGAAATCATCTCCAAAATGCGTGTAAAAACATGTCTGGCAAAGCCCTCTGTTCCAGTGTTCCATGTGCAAAGGAGGTTTCTCTGAGCTTTTTGGTCCTTTTTATTCTGCTTTTGAAATTCCAAGATTTTGAAACCTGTGAAAGTACTAGGTTTATGTAGAAGAAAATATTACATCTGCCAACAGTACAAATTCCTCTTGTATTGTCAAGACCTGCCAGACTAGATGGTAACAATTTACTCCAGGACGAATGAGATGAGGTGTGGAGGGTCTAGGCAGAAAAGGTGATTGCAGGTTTTTTGCTGACCAGTATGATTTCAAGCACGACTGGCCTCAGTGGCACAGAACAACCAATCTGACAAGAAGGTTTTTTTATATGAGGGAAATAAAACACCCCACAGAGGCTATCTCTGCACTAAGCTTCTTGTCAGCCATCTCTGTTGCTTTACTGCTCGGTTTATCACTGACAAAATAGTAGGGCGTTACTTCTATTTCTCTTGTGTTTCCTAGCAGTCTGCAAGCATCAACATGGAGGTGGGTTTAACTAGATGAATGTTTGCCCTGTGTTTATCATCTTTGGAACATTACTCATGCATCCCGAAGACAGTTGGAGCTTGTGTTTGATGTTGAAAACTAGGTGCAGTTTATTTCAAAAGCCTGCAACCTGGCTTTAAGTGCAAGGATTTCCCAAGCAGGATTTTTCCTGATAGGAGAAGCCTGACATAATGCTGTACTTTTTTGTGTTAAAGCTGTTGGAACTTCCAGTGCTCAAACGGGAAAATCAGAAAACAGTTTGTGCTTGTGCCTTCCTACCACTGTCTGGTTTTGTTATTTCCTCCCCCCACCCTGTTTTGTAACTCATTGATCAAAATTGGAAAGGAGAGTCAGGAAGATGGTCACTAGCTTAAAGAGATCCTGATTAGTTTTTAAGTGTGGTAACATTACCTTAAACTAATACAAAAACCCCAAAGAATTATCTGCTAAAATATTTTTTTTCCCCCAGATTAGGATTTTGTTCTGGAAGGCATCATTGCCTTCATAGATGTCTAAAGGCACGTCTAGGATTACTCAGTTGCAGTGTATTTAGTATTAGAATGTTTTAGAAGCTGACCTATTCAAAATTTTCAGCTTATGATTCACTTGGAAGACACTATATCCACAGAAACATAAAATATATGTTTTACATGACTGCTTTGGCAGTCGTTAATTTGCTGTAGTTGCAATGTAAGCAGTGTTGGTTTTACTATTCTACTTACAGAACTTTGAGGGCTAGTTTTTCTTGCCTAAAAGTTACCCTTGAATGGCTGAGACAAAATGAAATTTACATTTGTATTGAGAGCATAATGTGAATTGGGCAAATTATCTTACATTTGCATTTGGAAAATAACATTTCTGCAAAGGCACACATTTCTTTTGTATCTTCTGTTTTCTTAGCCCATTTACATATAACCAGTGGAACATGACTGTGTTAACAGAATTCTTCTCTCAGAAATTTTTTTTTTGTTAATCAGCATAGTGTGCTTTATTTGTTTTTGACAGCAAACCCTCAAACCTAACCCTTAAACTAATTAATGCACGAGTCTAAAAAAAAACCCCGTAAATTACTTGGGTTCAAAAGGGAGGATATTAAGATTCTTTTAGCACTGTATTTTTGTTACTAATTGAACTGCATGAATAAGGTTGATAGAGATTCTGCTTGTCAGCCTTAACTTGGTGTCCAGCAGAATCTTCAGGGTTCTCTATGTACCAGGTATAATTGAGGAAACACGTTACTTGGGAATCACAAGTCCAGATGCTGCTTCAACAGCATCTGCCAAATACAAAGTTCATAGAAGCCTTTTCCTGTGTGCAATGGAAAGGCTCATTCTTTGAATGCTCTAAGAGGCTTCAGAAGTACATTTCTGGCTTATAAGATTAACAGAATTGTTTGGAAATCAAGGACCTTTCGGCAAAAAATTAAAATGTCCGTAACTTTGGATGATTAAAAACTAAACCACCAGCTGTCTGGGGTAGAGATAAGACATGCTTGCTTTCACTTCGAGAGTTGGTGTTATATGGTTCCACTTACCGCTTGGCTCAGATTGAGGTATTTTTGTAGCATTTTTTTGGGAGAGGCAGGACATTGAGGCTGGTCTCTGATGACACCCTTGGGTTCAAGAATGTGTAATGATTAAGTAGGACCTTTCTGAGCCTTTGGGTTATGAAGTTCACTTTTCTCTCTGGAGACACCCAGACAGATTAATATTCCCCACAGTGTGACCTATAGCAGCGTGGACACTTTTTTTTTTTAAATGCTACCCATATGAATGGGTGGTTACATGCAGTGTGGTTTGCCTTACACTAACAGACGGCTCAAAAATAAAATGTGGATTCCCTTGGAAAAAGCAGAAGTAATTTTTATTTGGGACTACTCCTATTTTAAATGCTAGCTCCCTACCCTATAGCCAGTTATTTTGATGGTGATTAATATTTCCAAAAATAGAGAAGATACTCTTAGAACAGCAAACAATGACTGTGGATTTTAACTTGTGAAATTAGCTCAAGTCTCTAGCAGACTTGATGTAGAGTGAAAACCAAAGCTGAAAAGGTAAGAATCCAAGTGGAAATCCATTTTTTTTGACTATGGCATTTGGAGGTGGTAGAGGGAATGAGCCTAGGCCATAAGTGATGGCCAAGCCTGGAAAAGGAGCTCCAGTGGATTAGCTAGCTTTGAAGCCACTTGTCAAAGCTGAATAAAGCTTTAGATTTGAAAAATAGTTGAGCATGGGCATGACTTCAGAGTCTTGAGAGAATCTAAACTCAGTTTCCTCTAATATTGGAGATAATATTAAAGTACTGATTTCCTGAACCTACAGTTTAAGGATGGGGTTCAAGCATCAAGAAACTTTCTCCTTAGGCAGCCGCTGAGACAATAGAGAAAATAAACACTTTATTGCAAAGATTTGTTCCCATGTCCTGCAGTTGAGACTTATGTCTGTCGTGTGTGATTATACATGGTCTTCCCATTGTGTCTTCTATAGCTGGATGAAGGTGATATAACTCAGGGTAAATATGCCCAAAATAACTTCAATAAATAAAAAGCTGGCCTTGAATCCTTTTGGGCAATCAAATTTTTTGTTCTTCCCACAGCAGCAAAAGAAATTACTGCCACTTAAAATAGTGAGTTATCTTGTCTTGGGACTTGCATACCTTAAATGAGTGAGGCTGCTTTAAAAATTAAGTACAGTTGCTGTAATGAGAATGTATTCTGCTGGGCTTTTTTGACTTTTATTCTAGGGTGATGTTCATGTACTTTTGGCAGAGTTTTTTTTTAGTTTACCATCACCTGCAGAACTTCTGTCACTTAATTAGTATTGCTGCTCTTCAGCTGTGCTGCGTTACTGCTCCTGTTCCAAATTTGTGCTGGATAAAATATTATCTTTGTATGCAAATCTGATTGTTCCCTGGCCGTTTCACCAGGACTGAGACCTCTGAGGCTTCCAAGAGCTGAAGCTTTAAGACTGTTAAACATGTTTTAAAATGTGCAGGACTTGGCAGTACCAAGATGAGTCTTTGCTTTGTTTTCTTTATGCTAGCTTTGGTTCTCCAAACATCCATCTAACTTTCCTTGCTTCAAAATGTGGCACAGAGCAGAGAAACCTTTGAGAAGAAGTGGCTGCTGGCTTGACACAAGTTACTGAAGTTACTGTACTGAACAATTCTCCAATATACCATATAGATTGCAATGGAAGGTGTTTTAAAGTGTCTTCTGGATTCTTCTCCTTGATATGAAGGTTGTCATGTTCTTACAGAGAAATAAAGACCTAAACATTTGTAGAAGCTTCCAACATAATTTTGAAGGCACTAGGCACAAAACGAAGTAGTATAAATAAGAGAGCTGGTAGTTTTTAAAATTAAATTTATGGAAGCCAAGAAACTACCAAGTGTATTTGTAACTTTAAACCTCATAACAAAACGAAACACTTCATTCTAGATCTGTAATGTTCCTGTTAATCTTGTTCAGCACATCATCTGCATTGAATTACCCGTGTCTTTTAGGAGCTCTCAGAAGCATCCTAAATGGAGAGGATCGTGTTGCTCATGAAAACTGCATGTGTAGGTAGTAGTACCTCCAAGAGCAGTAAGTGTGAAGAACTTTCTCCAAAGCAGGGAAGCTCATAAGTGTGTTTCTCTGTCATCTGTCAATTACCTTTATTATGTAAACTCTTGATGTGACAGTTTCTTTGAACATGCATGTAGGTATCAGCTTTCATCGTTACACTTATAATTAAGACTACAATTTTTAAAACCTTGTTTACCTGCTTTATGAAATAAGTTTATTCGTGCATATACTAAATGAAAATAGAAATTATCTCGTGAAAACTAGGCTTGGTTTGATGTTTTTTAAAAAATGAAAAATAGCAAATTAGTCAATTTGTTTCTTCTGACATCTTTAATCTAGCTGTCAGTCCCTGCCAGATTGTTAGAAGAAAAGCACAGTTCAGTACAAGGACACATCTTTTTCTTTGATCAAAGTCATGTGCAAGGCTGTCTTAAAAGCTGAGAAGTCCCTATAATTGTTCCTAATTGTTGGCTATTTCTCAGTGTTCAGTTGTGCTCCTGCCTGATACCACAGCTGGCTGACATGGGGCCACAAATGCTTTGCTTCCAGTGGTAAGAAGTCTTAGCAACAGGGAAATCAGAGATGATTTCATGTATTTGAAGAAAATTACTTACTTGAGATTTAAGTAAGTGTGAGCAGCTTTGAAAATGAATACTTCTCCAGCAGGGATGAAATTTTGCTATTGAGTTTGAGGTAAGAGGTGGGAGATTTAAGTTCTCTTGCAAGGGTTGTTCTATGTTTGAAGGCATTCAATGTTTGCTCTTTATCTCGAGGAAGTGCTGCAGCTGGTCTGGTTGCAGTTCCTCGTGTGAGTGCTTGGAAGGTGTGAGCTCACCTGGGTGCCTGCCCGTGGTGAAGGCTGTAAACAGGAAGGAGTGCCGGCATGGGCAGGGCGCTATTACAGCAGGAGTCAAACATGTATCATGAAAGCAAGGGGTGAATAGGTGGGCATGCACAGAAGTGACTAAGGGTTTTATAACAATTTCTATTTGCCTTCCACTACTAGCTTTTTGGAATTTTCTGTACAGCTGGGTTTGTTGGACCTTTTGACTGTGTTTTGAGCAGGATTTGTTATCTGTTTGGCATTTTTTGTTGGTTTTTTATGACATGGTGATGGTATCTCCAGATTTATGCCCTTCTGTTAAAATATACCTAGGCTATCCAGCAGCACAAGAAAAAACTGCTCAGTTGTGGACACAAGTTTTGGCACTGTCTCCAGGCACAGGTGCAGATTCTTTGAGTTAGAATGATACCCAAATGGCTTCTCCTCAAGTACTTCTGCCCTGTACAGGATCTATGTGTGAACAGGAGGTGAGTTGATTCACAGGTTTTGTGTACCAGTAATGCCCTGTCAACTCGTGAGAAGGGTGACTGGGAGAACTATGTTAAAACTCTGATGCAACGTGACCATGTGAAAGAGTTTCCAGGCTGACTCATTGGAGAGGGTAGCCTGGATTTTGCTTCAGGAGTTGTTTTTTAGCTGTCCCTTGCTCCAGACTGCCCCCCCCTTGAGGGGGCTGTTAGAGCCCATAAGTACATCAGCACTTGCACACACACTCCGGTGCAGAACATCCCTTACAGAAGAGAATTTTTTCTAATTTTTTGTTGTGCTCTTTTTAGACTTCTTGCAAGGTTCAGACAGGGATATCTCCATGTGGAGACAACTTGAAGGGTTATCTGGCAACCCTAATTAGGGGTAGATCAATGATTAGTCCATAAACATGAGTGGATAGGGTACTTGTAACCTAGAGCTCTGCATTGGAAGAAAGGCTTAATTGTACCCTATCAGACTGCTTGCAATTGTTATACTTGGGACCCATTAAATAAAAGTTCCTGGCATAGAAAAGTCCCACGTTTTTGAGGAATCAGTAGGGATGTCACTTTTCCTGTTAAAATTCTAGGGTGGTTTCTGACTGTTTGAGTAATTGCCTTACTATTGGTTATGCTGTGCTTTGGAAGAATCTGGCAGTTGCTTTGGAGAATTCCAGCTTTCTAAGTTGGAAAGTTAATAGCTGCCTTGCTCTGTTCAAGAATGTGCTTTATTCAGGTCTGTCAGTGCTTCTGGGTATATTCTTTAACTGTTAAGGCATTTCTGTTCTCTGGCTTTTATATTCTGGTCATGAGAATGCTATGAAGATTTTAACAGACCTGTTTCTGATTGCATTCCTGCATTTTGGTAACTGCAATCTGCTAAAGGAGTTGCTGAATTTAAAGTTCACTACTGTTGGCAGACATGTTCTTTTAATAGGATTTACATGATTTTCCCTGCTCCTTGCCCAAGGCAGGGCGGTTGGAAGAACCTTGAGGGATTCAGGAGCTGATCCTTGTGCTGCCCTGTCCCTGTAGCAGCCTGGTCAAAGTGTAGTTTTTGTAGTTACTAGAATATGTAGTGTTTTACTGTAGATTGTGTGGTTATTGTGTATCTGAATAGCAGAATGGAAGTAAACTCTGTCAGGTGCTGGACAGAATGACTTTGTTTAGTGTAGTGCTTTTCAAAAACGTCCAGGACAAAAATGCCAGGGCAAGCTTTTGTTTGTCTGGACATGTGAACTGTAGCTGGTTGCTGGCTTAGTCTAGAAGTCAGTACCTAGCTGTAACACTCAGGGGGAGGGGTAGGGCATGATTTGAGAGTCTTGCTTTTTTGGCAGCGTGTTGTGTTTGTGTGTCAAGGTTTTACTCGTATTTCTCATTTTCCTGCTCTGATTTGATTTGTAATCGATTAACAATCAAACTACCCAAACCGGGTTGGCAATTGCCCATGACAGGAACTGGTGAGTGATCTCTGTCCTTATCTCCCCACAGCCTTTGACCTTTTTGTTGTATTTTCTCTCCCCTGCCCAGCTGACGAGAGGAGTGACAAAATGGCTTTGGTGGGCACCTGGTGTCCACCTGGTGTTGGGTCAACCCAACACATGCAGGGTTTTTGGTTTTTCCCCCTGAATAGGATTCTTCCACGTACTCCTTGTGCCTTATTTCAAGCTTGAGAGTGCCACAGAGGTGCATAGCTGGTCAAACTTAATCCATAACTATAGCCTCATCGCTTGGTAGCCAAAACAAAAGGAGAGCAAAGTCCAAACCGCTGATCTTTGATGGGAGTGGCTTGGAAGTATATGGGCAGTCTAAGCAAAAATGCTTCTGCTTTTCCAGTGTGTGCTGACTGAAATCCCATTGGTAAGGCATATGGCTCTATTTGCCTTTTTTACAGCCAAGAACAGCCAGCCAAAGATTCAAGCGTTGTTCTTTAGATTTTTATTCTGCTGTTTAGTTTTCATTAGCAGACTTCTTTCAGATGAAATCTTGCTTAGGCTGAACTTGCTAACCATATGTGGAATAGTAATTATAGTTCATCCAGAAGGAAAACTCTATTACCACCACCAGACCATGTTTCTGCATAGATAGTACAGTGTCATCTACATTACTTCTGGTATTTCCTTGTTGTCTGACCAGCTCTTAGAAAAAACTTGGGGATGTTTATGACAGGAATGGAAGCCGCTCCTAATGTAACTGGGAAACATTTAGTATTGAGAAGGGGAACTGGGCATGGTCAGCAAAGCAAGGCAGTGTATCAGGTGCATGGTTTTGTGGAGGCATGGACGATTCTTTTATTCTCCAGCCTGCCACTCAGGGGTGCAGGTACATATTCCTGCTGTAGATGGACACAGTGTCTGGCTCTGTATCAATCTGTGGAGATCCTCAGCCTTTAAGTGAGTGGACAAATGGATGTCATGTCTACTACAAAATTTTTAGGCAAAGGGAATTCAGTGAATGGTGCTGTCTCCAAAGCATTTCATACTAAAAGAGTTTCCTGGATTGCTTTAACTGTTAGGTAAGGAACAGAGAGTGTTCCCTTTTTGCGTTTTGCAGGAACGAAAGAATAAAGTGTCAAACACTATTCCATGCTTTGGGCAATACTTAGACAATATGAACAGACTGACCCCCTAAATGCATTGTTGTTAATGCCGTAGTGTTTGAGGAGTCTGGATGCAAATAGTACTTTTGAGTGGCTTTTATTTGTGTCTTAGTTTCTTTTCTTTTTAGTATTTTTTTTTTAGAACTGTGGCTTTAGAGTTGTTTACTGTCCAGGTGTAATATGTTCAGTGCCAGAGCAACATGTATACAGATGACTGATATTTCAGTTTTCAGTCAGATGCAAACTTGGTTGCTTTGCTCCATAAATGAGCCTTCCAAGCAATTATTCACTTTGAAGCTATTAAAACTGTAACACCATAGATTTTGTGGTAATAAAGGCAGTAGGTTGGGTTTTTTAAAAATACAGCTATATGGATATGCAAATTCATTGTTTTATTCAGATTTAAAGGCTCTTTGATACTTTTTTCTTTGTATTTTTATTTTAATCTCCTAATATATTTGAGAAACATTTCTCTTTACATGAGCAAAATGTTTGTAGAGGAGGTGTCTGTACCAAAAATGGAATGCTGTGGTAGCTACTGAGTCCAGCTAAAACCTGAAATAGCTGGGCTTACAACTGGCAGTGAAATTACATTGGTAAGCAGGATTATCCATGTATCTACTAATAATATAAAGTTAATGACGTCACACTCAGCTGAAATCTGTTCCCATCTGTGGAAACTGCCTTTGTTTTTGTCTGCTCCATTCGTGCAGTGTGCTGATACTCAGTGTGAAACGCAAACCACACTTTGAAAAATAACACTCGAGCTTTTCAGTTTGAAAAGCCATAGAATAATTGGGAACATCCTTAAAGCAGTTGTACGGTTTCTGTAGAACTATCAGAGGATGGATGGGCTTCTCATGTGTAGCAGTAGGTGTTGCTGACATCTTGGAGCTCTTTGGAGGTGTGGACCCAAAGAGGAAAAGGATGAGAACATGTGGGGGTTTTGTAGCCATCAGTGCCCAGGCTTCCTGCTGTTCCTGCCTCAGTCAGCTGCAGTGATCTCTTTTGCCAATGTAGTGATCCATCGTGCATAGATGGAAGGTAAAAGGGAATTTGCTGGCCTTCAACTCACTGTTGACAAGCTGGCTTTTGGCCTGTAAAATTGCCTGGTAGGTTTTAACTCAAGTCAGAGGAGTTTGCCTGTGTGAAGAAGATCGTGGTGCCAGAGCTGGCAGCAGCATCGTGCCACACTTTCAATGTCAGCTCTGGCTGTAAGGAGATAAAAAATTTATGGTACTGGTTCCTCTTATTACTGGCTAAATGTGCTGATGTTTTGTTTTAATCCTATCTACCCACTTCTAGTGAATGAACAGAAGTTTTTCTAGCACTTCCACTTTACAGCAGTATTGAAAGCACTAGTAAATTATTATATATTGGTGTATGTTTAATAAAATAGTAACAATATTATAGAATAATATAATAATGATATGTTGTGTTAACCACTGCACTCTGTAGTTTTAAAGTGATTTCTAGAAAAATTCTTTAAAAGAAAATGTGGTTACTAAAATAGGTATTTTTTAAACTCCTAATTTGTCTAGTATTGAGTAACAGATTTCTCTAGATGGGAAAAACTAGCTACCTATCTTGTGTTTCATATGCTAGTGTTCTTATTTAACTTGAGGTCATCTTTAGTTTTATGATAGCCTTACTGCAGTAAGATTTCTGCTTAAGATCAGTTGTTTCTGAAGAAGTGTTCTTAAAATTCTGTTTTGTCCCAGTTCATGTTTATAGCAGCTTGAGAGTGATATGTTCAGAGGATAAATTGCTATTTAAATTTAAAAATACTTTTTTTTTTTTCCTTATAGAAGTGATGCTACCTGACAGTAGAGTGAGTGGAAAGGTGTAGCTGAAAAATCTGTAAGGTGAAAGACTCAGGCTGTTTCCCTTTCATATGCTTCATTGCAAGGCACATGAGCAGGCTACTAATAGTTATTTAAATAACTTTGGAGTGCTGTTTTTAGAATTAGAGAGAGGTGCATAGATTACCAGTAAGTTGGTAGTGGTTATGTTGTTCAGGAACCTCTTCTGTATCTTCTCTTTGAACAAATCATTTCCACCCTTATAAAGTCTATTTTATGGGTTAAAGGATGAACAAAGGCTTTTCTTATCTCTGATACTTAAGGGAAGGTGAGAGACATTAGAGCTGGTGTGTTACTGAACAGAGTTTTCCACAGGGACAAAAATCAATTCAATTAATTCCCGCTTTTCCTCCATTTCTGAATATTGCTGTTGCAGAGTTCTAGCAAAAGGAGATGAAGTTTTGCAAGTCAGCGTTGTCTTAAAATTCTTTTGGAAAGAAACTTCTGATAATCTGATAAAAGGAGATGATTGTGATTAACTACTGATAGGTTCAGAGGCCTTTCAAGTGTGATAGCACTGCCAGCACTGTCTTCTGATGTGGACAGGCTACAGGACTGGCTTTACTTGTAAAAGAACCAGAACAACTGGTTTTACATTACCTATTAGAAACAGCCTTACAAAACACTTTGTTGTCTTTAGGGCATACACCCTTTTCTGTTCATGTTGTTCTAGTTTTGCCTATCATGGAACTTCCTCCAAGGAACATATAACACTGATTTTTTTTTAATTTTTTTTTTTTTAATGCTAGAGAGCAGGATTTTTTATTTTAGTTGGCTGCATTGTTCTACTGATGTATTGTCACTGTTTTGTCATATACTGTGTAACAGATCCTGAAGGCTCTTTCTGCTTTCCAATAGGCTGGTGTTTGGGATGCTGTACCCTGCATACTACTCATACAAAGCTGTGAAGACAAAAAATGTGAAGGAATATGTAAGTCTCATTCCTTTTAATTGTTTAATTACACGCCTCTGCTGATAGAGATCTGTGACATTTTCATTGTGTAATAAATCATGTGAAAGCTTGAATTGACTGCCTTACTGTTAGATACAACACCTGTGGGACCCTAGTGGTAACGCTCTGATTTTGTTTGGAGGGCTAAAGTTGAGGTATCTCATACTTTACATAGTTTTATGCTGAAACATGTTAAACACACTATGCTGTATATAGGTTTTTTTTAAAGAGTATTTTTAATGTAAACCTTGAAGTCTTGGTTTCTATTTCAGCAAAGTACAAGAAATAATGCACTTTTAGGCAGGGGTAGAATGAAAGTTTCCTAATTCTGCCAACACCTCAAGTATAAATATTGACAAACTGATTCACAGTGACCACTAGAAGAGCAGCAGCAGCTTAATATCATTGTATGGAGCTCAGTAGGGGACTCAGAATCTACCTGACAAAAGGTTAGTTCTTGTTAATCTATTTTTCCTAAAAGAGGAGAAAAAATGTAACCAGGGAAGGAAAAAACTTGGTTAAGGTGGTGTGGAGGAAAGAACCAGAACAGACAGAAGAGAGAGGTGGAGAAAAACGCAATTATAGTTACTTCAGTTTTTAATTAAGCTATTAAATTATTGACTTGTCACTGTGAGCAATGATGATAATCATGAGAATGTTAACCAGTTGCAGTCACAAGGAGCTTTAGTCACTGTGCTGCTTCCCTGTTTTAAGAGACAGCCTGGCTTGATTTCAGCAAACAACCTGTCCTGAATCCTGGCTTTAACTTGGCTGCTGACTCAGGGCGGGGTCAGGGCCATCAGTTACTCTGAACTTGGCAGCAGGAGCTGTGACCTAGGGCTGTTGTCTGATGTGTGATGTCTCCACTTTGTACCTGGTTGTAGTTGTAGACTGTGGTAGCTGTTGTTCCTCCCCTTGAATGTCTTAATTTAGTCTGATCACCCTATCAAGGCCTCAAACGGCATCATATTTGTACTTCTTATTTCTGTGTACGAGCTGATGGGAGCTTATTTGTGAGATAGAGCTGGTGCCTGCCAGAGCTAAACTCATGGGAGAAAAAAAATCACCAAAACTAAGAGGAGAATTTTCTCTGTCTCATGCTCGTATTACTCTGTCAGAAAAGTCCATAATGCAAAGAATTTATAATCTGCTTTTCCTCCCTGCTTCTTCAAAACTGATTCACTGGCTAAGTAGGGCATAGCAGTTTCCAACCAAAATAAAGGAAATCACTCTAAGAGGTTACCATTGCCTCTTGCACTGTGTTTTCTAGAAAAAGAGAAGTAATATTTTAGAATGCTGAGATATTTTTCTCACCTCAGTTGTCCAGTTAGCCATGACCTGTCTTTCTTGGGCATCCTTACACAGGATCCCTGCTAGTAGGGCCTGGAGTTATATTTTTTTTCAGTTCTTTTAGTGTAAACCTGTGGTCTTTGAACTGTCTCAGAACTTGCAGTCACATACAAAATATTCATGGGACCAAGATGAGTAAGAGCCATCTCAGTGACTTTTTCATTAGCAAGGCATGACAGTGATTCATCAGTGAATTATCACTCCATTGCTGGTTGGGTTCACTGTCCAGATAGGTCTTAGGGATGATCCATGGCTGTCATTTTCCCAGCTGGGTCATTTTCTTTCACAGGAAAGGGTTTAGATTTAAGTGCAGCTTTCCAAATGGCACAGGTCTGCTGCCATTCACATTATGGCCCAAGCACAACTTCCTTTCCAGGGTTTTGTGTGGCTCAGGAGCCATCTATGTTGCTGAATTGATAAGAGCTTTGTAACAGTAAAATATTTTACCCAGCCACTACTTCCTCCACTAAAAATCAACCGAAAAAAAAAAAAAAAGAACAGACATCTTGACTTCTTGTGTAGGTCATGATGCAGTAAATTGGTCAAAGATTATTTCTGGGGGAAAAAATGTTGAGCTGACGATGGTAATTTAAAAGACTTATGGAATTCAGTGCTAAAAATTAGAATCTGCTTTTGAGGAGATTTATTTGTTCTTGTAATTACCCTGGTTTAATGGAGTTGACTAAGATATTTGAGGCCTCTTTTTTTCACTGTATTGCACCAAAGTACTTGAAATAAGCATCTGAAATGTAGTTTATAAGTCTGAACAGACTAGCCTTTTCAAATCCTGGCTTCAAAATCCTAACCTGAAAGAATGTGCTTCAGACAGAGCCAACAAAGATGAGCTTAACACTTGGATGCTGGGAAAAAAAACCCCTCAATGAAACAAATGTGTAATCACTCTTTTAACGTGAAAAATAAAACTCAATCAAAGCTTCTGTTACTTGAAGTAGAGGACAGTGTTCTGGGTGGTGTGAAATCTGACCTCCCATTTTTCATGTCCTTTTTTCCTGTTTCCCTGGTATGAAAACCCCTCTGAGTCACTCAGGTTCATTTGTCAAGGATACTTGTGGTACCTACTGCATTAGTTGTACTAGAATATTATTTGTGTTTTATAGGATCTTTGCCCAGTCCTCAGCAGGACTCCTGGCAGATCTCATGTGCCCTTCTGCAGGGCTTTTGTCACTGTTCCTAGCAGCCCAGGAGAAATTCCATTTCCACTGTTGTTCTTGATTGGGTAAATAGGTGTTGATTAAAGAAAAAACAGCCTGGATAAGTCATTTTGGGGAAAAATACAGTCTTGTGTGGCATCTTAAAAATTGCATTGCATTATGCTTAAGTTGATGGGGCAAGGTTGGATTTAATTTTGTTTTCATTCAGGTGTTGACTCAGGTTCATGGAAGGGTCACCAGTCTAAATGTCACATGGCCTGTCAGCAGTGACTTCAGCTGTTGTGTACATTTGTCTTCGTTTATTCAAGCCTAAAATATCTAAATCCTCTGAGAGACTGAAGTGAAGAATGTTATCACATGACTGAGTTTCTTTTCAAATTGAAGCACAGAAAAGCATTTAAGATAAATGGGTCTCAGGTTCTGACAGAGGAAGTGCTTTTAAACTATAATACACATCCATGAAATAGGCAGCAGTGTATCATTAGGTTTTGAGTAGTTATTTAAATCCACTTCAAAAAAGATTGTTTTAAAAGTGAAGATTAAATCTGAGCCACATCCTCTGTGGGAAGGTGTGTGTGTATATATATCCTCCCTTCGAAAGAGAGTACCATGAATTTAGGGCTCAAACTAGTCTCTAACAATTGTGGTGGTTTTGTTTTATTCTTTGCTTGTTTGGTTTTTTTGTTGTTTTTGTTTGGTTTGTTTTTAAATGGTTTTGTGTTGTTGCAGTTTTGTTTTTTTTTTTTTTTTCTAGGAATTTAAAGAGCATGTGGATGTTCAGTTTGAACAAATAACCAGTGGTGGTTTGCAGTGACCCATTTTGGAAATACAGTGCATTTGGCATCTGATAGCTTAGGGAAGACAAATGCATGGGAGCTATTTCTGTAGTATTTGTTCTGAAAGATGTAATCAGCTTAGGCAACCAAATTTGAGCAAATGCTCAAGAAAAATGAGTGAGTCTCTGAACTGTTATAAAACAAGCTACTGTTGAATGTCTTGCTTTGACAACTCTGAACAAACTGTACAGTGTATAGTATATTATGTGCAAAGGTGAAATCCAAGCTCTTAGTGAAGGTGGTATTTTGATTTCCAGGTTCGCTGGATGATGTACTGGATTGTGTTTGCTCTTTATACAGTGACTGAAACAATAACTGACCTAACAGTCTCTTGGTAAGACCCTGCCTTTTATGAACTCTAGAGGAAACTATGTGTGTTTCTGATGGTTTTTGATTTGTACTGATTTATTTTGTATAAAGAAGTTGTGTTTGAGGAATAGCCCTTTTTACAGGAAAATATCTTGGTGCATAGATGAACTGCATCTGTTTTCAGGTTTGCTGTACACTGTCACTTGAAGTAGGGACTATAACATCTCCAGCTTCACTGTAGAACTGAACAGGGGAATGGAACTCTTAAAAGGATGGCCTAGAATTTCATCTAGAATAAAGTATATTATCTGTTGTCATTTCTTAAATGACAGTAGCCCATAAATCCATAACTCATTTAATTTTTGTCTAGTGTAACTTCTTGTCTTTGAATAATCCTATATGCTAATAGAATTGTGGTTTTTTTAAACTCTCTTCATAATGACTAATTACTGTGCATTTTCTTACTGCAGTTGTTGATTTTGTGCAACCTTTAACTTGTCTGTAGGTTTCCACTGTACTATGAACTGAAGATAGCTTTTGTTATCTGGCTTCTTTCCCCATATACTAGAGGGGCAAGTTTAATCTACAGAAAATTCCTCCACCCACTGCTTTCTTCTAAAGAAAGGGTAAGAAATTACTTCTCAGATTTTTAATGCCTAATATGGAAACACCATATGCTGAAATAAAAGCTGTTGCTAGATACACTATAAAAGCAGAGCAGCTTGTTACTGTCTTGCCTGGCAGCATGAATTTGGACTAGCAGAGGCAAGTGCACATGACTGTCCATGTCTGTGCTTCTGTTCAACTTGTCTCAGCAGACAAGGTCCTGCTTCCTCCTGCCGTGAGAGCTTGGTGTTCCCTGCTCTGCTTGAGGCACTCAGGATCCCAGTGCAGTGGAAGTGATGCAGCTTGACTTTCTGCTGCCAACACGTGTGCAGTACTCTCTGCACAGAAGTATCAACGCAGCTTTACTAAAAGCTGTTAATGTTACCAGTTTTTTCTAGCATAAACTAGTAATAACACTTCTCAGAATGACTGACATCGATGACTTTTTTTTGGTTTGCAAACTGACAAGATAAGAGGAGAGACTTGTTACTGAGTTTTAAGATCAGTCTGCAACAGTAAATACCCAAACATAAAAACAGCTAGAAGACGGTTAGCTTTAGTCCAAGTATGCCAGGGACACAGCTCTGCTTAGCTCTTTTTCAGCATCTTGTTTGGATGTGTGGAAAGAGCAATTAGCAAAGGTGTGAAGACAAGCACTGAGAAACCTCACACTACAGAAAATAGCATTTCTAAAGGTCACTTCATAAGGCTAGACTTGGCCTTTATTAGGCAAAGCAAGTAGCTGACAAGATTGCCGCTGATAGGAACAGTAAGGTCATCTTGACCTTCTGAAGGTTGTGCTAGAAACGATTTGCAACTTTGTAAGGTGAGGGGATACTTCCCTGTAGTCTGCAAACTGCTGGGGAGTAGCTTACAGACTTTTATGTTCAACTCCAGGCATTTACCAGAGCTGGAGATAAATGCCATGACTGATTGTCCTTGGTACTTAACTGTTTCAAAGCTGTGGCTTTGGAAGTTCTTTGTAAGTGGGCTCTACCTTTCCAGGGAGCTCATGTTAGATGATGTTATTTCTTGAAAAGCTTCTGTCCCGCAAGTTAAGCTTACTCTCTGTAAGGAGCTTGTTGCAATGTTTCTGAGCTGTACAAAAGTGATCTACTTTACCTTCTTGTTTGACCACATATCATCCTTTTTTTAAATGAGAGAATTGTAATGAGCAAAACATCTGAATACAAACATATCCCATTAAATATTTTCTTAAATATTTCTTCTGTCTTCCTTTACTGATGGAAAAATAATACTGTGGAGTAATTTTGCTCTCTTATGAACAGCCTTCTAAAATTTAAATATGTTTTGCTTTTAGGAGATTGATGAATACATTGTCCAAGCCAAAGAAAGAGGCTATGAGACCATGGTGAATTTTGGAAGGCAAGGATTGAATTTGGCAGCAACTGCTGCAGTGACAGCAGCTGTAAAGGTAAGTTTCTGCTTGCATTAATTGCTTTGGAGTTTGATCTAGAACAGTGCAGTGGTACTGAGGATCTATCACTCTTACGTAAAAAAGGTAAATTCTGCAAGTGTACTGAAAACCTGGGACACAATTAAAGGCTTGCAGCCCTGTCCTCCTCACACTATGTTTGTTGGTTTGTTTGTTGAAGATGGCTTGCAGTTATTTCTGGGATGATCAGATCAGTTTACTCTAATTCAAAAGGTACCATTCAGTTTTCTGTGCAGGCTTTTAATAAAGATGATCATTGTTTCTTTTCTGTCTCTGTTGTGCTTTCTTGTTGATAAACAAACTTTTTAAAGGATTTCTGGCTTTTCTGCTGTTTTTCTCCAATCAACCTGAGGTAATGCCACAAATGAATTAAGGCATGAAAGACTACTACCATGGTTAAAAATTCTCTTGACACAATTAACCTGTTTGCAACTTGTTGGGTGAATTATTAAATTAATATACTAAGCATAAGCCTGCCTACTGGTGTTTAGCATACACTTGCTTTGTCATGTGTTTTCCATTAAATTATGGAGAAATCTGCTGTTTTTCCCAGATTACCTTCCTACAAAAACTCATCACATTCAGTATTTCAGAGAGCTCTCGGTTTAGGAGGACAAAATACTAGTTTATATGTAAGATTCTAAGCAATTTGTGCACCACTGAAAGGAATATACTTCAGACAATGTGTATCCTACCTAATAGTAATTTAAACCAAACCAAAAAACAAAACAAACAAACCAACCAAAAAACAAACCAAACCAAAAACCCCACCAAAAAAAGAAAATAAAAAAGGTGTATATCCAAGTGAAATCACGGGTTTAAGGCAATCAGGATTAATTTCTTCCTGGAATAAATGGAGGCATTGTGCTCATAGTAACAGCACCGAAAACCTGAACATTGTCAGTAGATAACAGAAGACAGTGTAGAGATCCCTGGCTGTCAAAGCTGAGTATGTACAGCTGACATTTAGCTTAAATGTCTGGACTGCTATGTGAACTTCCTGCATTATAAATAAAAGACATTCCTAAAACCTACATTTTCACATACTACCTCAAAAAGCTTTGGAAAAGTAGTCATGCATATCTTGTTTGTTCATTTTCTCTCTTTTTAAAGATACATGTGGGTGGTAGCATTATAACTTTTTGTTTTTAAATATGGTCATAATGAGCCTAAAATACTGAGAAAGTGATTAAATTTGATCACTGTAGGGGTTTTATTGTTATTCAAATTCTTAATATTGCCTTAAGACATGAAATAATTTAGAATGCAATAAAGTGCACCTCCAAAGGAATGAAAGTATCCAAAATGAAAATAGGTTATTTAAATAAACCAAATAAACCCAACAAACAAACACCCAAAGTGCTCTACCAGGAGAAAAAGTTTAATTGCTAAATGCTAAAATGCAAATTCTTTGTATTACAAATTTATTACAATAAGCACCTGTAAATATCTTTATGCTTTGTGTGTGCTCCTTATGTTTGGCTGTGGTTGGATATTTCCTTGTTAATTTTTAGGGTGTGACAGTAATATTGTAAAATAAGTAACCACCAGTATCTCCTCCCACTTTCTTCTGAAATAATGAATAACTTTTTCTGAAATGTCTGTGTTTAGATTTCATTGCTATTCAGCTGTGACTGGCAAGATGCCTGCTCCATTTGTTAAAACTTGTTAAACATGCTCATGAATATTTGTACGGAATTAGTTCAGTGCAGATCAGATGCTTGGGAAAAACAACCACCACAATACCGTAGGCCTAAAATAGGCATGATTTTTAAACAGTATGAAAGAGGAGACTCGCTGACAAAAATCTTTATTTTGGCACGTTAAGCCTCTTGGGTTTGTCATTCCAAAATGCTGAGCGTGCCTGCTCCATGCAAGCAAATGGACACAATGCATGTGTTCTTGATTTTGTTCCCTGTTTTTCAAGAGCTGACTGCTGCCTCCAGCAGGTGAAAAGATTATCCCTTCACCAGGAGCTGGTCAAGCATGCTATAGGATTTCAGGAACAGAACTGTAGTAGTGGGATCAGTCTTGATGGGAAAGAGGGCACATTGTCATCACTGTTTTTTTCCCCTTTTTTTAAATAGAGCACACATGCTTATTCTGACATAGCAGATCTCAAATTGGGAGAGGGGGAGAGGCTAAACATGCGTGCAAGGTTAAACCTATGTCAAAAGACACTAAAATGTCCAAGAAAACTGCTTATGCTGCCTTTAGGAGGGTGTTAAAAGTGGCTTGAAAACTTGCTGAAATAGTTTGAACATCAAATGTGGGAGAGAATGATTTTCTTCAAGGGTTGTCAAAGGAATAGAGAATTACCATTAAAAGGCTTCTTGGCTCTGTTAGGGAGGTTGGAGCAGCCAGCCAGGTCAGTCTACTGAAATTTGACATAGATTTAAAGCTGCTCCCTTAAAGTTAAATTTAAATGTATTTGGCAGGAGTAGTGGCTTATAGCTTACATTCTCATACTGATATTTTTAGCTGGTAGTAGTTAGCCACTGTTCATATAAAATGTAGTGTTTTCAAAACCTGCTAAATAGCATACATCAGCAAAATAAATTGTGTTAAATTAGCATGCCAGAAAACAAATCTTTGTAAAATCCTGATTGTGGGAGATTTAGAGATGAAAGATAGTATGTGTTAATTTTTTCTTTATACTGAACAAAATTTTTATTAGTAAAAGAATCAGAAACAGGATGCCTCAATAGCTCAGTGGTTTATGGAATCTGGGGAAGTTATATCCACAACACTTAAGTTCCAATGATATATCTCATACTTTGATGTATCTGCTTTTGAGGCCTTCTGAGATGATGGTTACCTCTCTGTTTCAATTTCTGCCAATCCACAAATTCAGATTTCTTGAGCTGCTAGTGAAAACTGGTGTCTTTATCACTGTGAGCAGGGGGACTGCTACTTCAGCTGTGAAATACTCTGTCCCTCTTTATGAGGTCACACCAATAATGTTAATTTGTAAAGTGGTGGTGATAATGTATTTTGAGGGCTGTGTTTTCTGAATGCCTGCTGGGCATCCTGAATCTGCTGCCTTTTTGCTGATTATTATTCTCCTGGCCTTGCTCACCCTTCCCCTTATCCCCACTCAGGGCATGGCAGAGGAAGGAGCTATCTTGCAGCCAGCTGTGGCACACAGCCAGTATCACTCTGGGGAGCAGTACTGCTTTCATCCTCCTCCCTGCTGGGGCTGCCTGGCATGCTGCAGAGGTCATTCACGGGACAGCAGTCCCTGGCCAGGCTGAGAGGGAACAGGAGTCATTCCCTGTCAGCTTGGATGGGATCAGGGAGAGAACAGCTGAGAATGTGGCTGCTGCATGCTGCCCAGTCCATTGGGAACTTGTCCAAGGAAGGCAGGCAGCTCCAGTCAGTGATCCTGGCCACTGAGGGGTGCAAGTCCCATTGAACAGCAGAGAGTCCCCGAGGCAGACATTGTGGTGTTTGTTTACAGCAGCTTCCCTGGAGACCATAAAAGTACATGCTCAATAACAGAATAGAAAATGGTGTTTCATGTATGGGGGTCAGCTGATGAGACTGCATACTAATAGCTTACTAGAGGCTGAGTAGTCTTGAAAGGAGACCCTTAAATGGGCTATATTTATTTTAAAGAATTGATTTAGAAACATATTACGACTTTAATTGGTGTTTCACATTGATCGCTGCTAATGAATGTGGGCTCCAAAAAATGTTTAGTATGTTTCAGGAAATGCTATTGAATAATGAAGAAAAATCATTCTTTAAGACTTGCATTTTGTTTAAGACGACACGCAGACTTCACAGTTCATCTCTCTTCAGTGTTTGCCTACATAGAAATTGTAGTGCTGAAGTTATGTGATTTATTTTCTTTTTCCCTGGCACTGTCATTGTAAATGTATGTGTCTCAATCTTTTGGATGTAATTTAGTTACCAGCCTCTGGGCTGAGTGCAGCCTGGTGTATTCCTTCCTTACTGGCAGGGGCTGTTGATGTAATGGGCCACCAGTGGTAACTGCTCTGCCATCTTCTCCTGAGCAGCATCTTGGGGTGTGTGTATCTGGGGAGAGGTGATGGCTGCTGCCACGTCCATGGCATGGGAGTGGAAGCAGGAGCTCCTCTTCAGCTCCACCTACAACTGAATTACTTGGCTTTTAGGGCAAACATGTTGCTTTCAAGCTGTAACTCTTTGACCTTTCAAACAAAATAATAAAGCTCTTAAAGCATTATTATTCTAAATGTGAATGTTGCTCTCACATTTCCTGCTGTAAAGGGTATTTAATCTCACATTTCCTGCACTAGGAAGGAATTTAATATTTTTCAGCCAGACTTTCATCCTGAGCTGATGGTAATCCAGATCTACACAGAATGCTTTGTTTCAGCAAAATGCAATGAACTGCTGCTTTTGGGCATGGGGGTGGGAGAATCTTCTTAAGTCTTAAATCCAGTGTGAGCACAGTGATATGCACACTCCCACAGAACACCTTGAAATTTGTCCTTCAGTCTATGCAGTGGAGTTAAAGTAGAAATCAATCTTGATTTGGCTAGACTGGGTGTTCCCAGGGCTGGGATAGGGACTGGGGGCGCTGTAGGGAGTAGCTGCCCAGGATTAGGATAATGTGTGATGGGGACTGTCCAGCACAGCAGTGGTTTTGCAGCTCCCATTCCTACTGTGACTCTCGGGCATGTGTGTGCTGCATCTTTATTTGTGTATATATCCTTTCAAACTTCTCAGTGTTTTCTGTGTGTTACTTGAGTAAAACTTTCCATCTTGGCAAGTAGTTTTGGAATGAAGGGCCCATTGTATAAATCCCTTACGTCCTCCCTGAATGAGGCAGTGCTCCACAGGAGCTCCAGCTCAACCGTGCAGTTTGGTTAGGGGCACAATGTTATTTTATGGCACATACTTGACTTTTTTTTCCTCCTTTGAAAAACAAAATTCTGTATCCAAAAGCTGCACTGGAAAACAGGGCTGAATGTTCCTAGCTTGGATCTAGTCCTCTATTTACAGTGGAATAAGAAATACAGGCTTGTAATGTGGATTCTTGATATGTTAGTTGTTATAGCTTAATTGCATTATTCTATACAATTTCCAAATGTCTTTTTGGTAGTATATCACATGGTGAATGAACTTGCTGGGCAACTGTTAAACAGCGTGTCTTTCTGTGCTTCTGCTGCTGGCCAAAACCAGCTTCTGACACTATTTTAAGTAGTCTCTGTTCACTCTTGGTGAGTGGAATTGTGCTGGATTTGTATGGATTCTGCTGAGAACCGACTAGGTCCGTTTTACATACTCACCAGTGTTCAGTGACTGGGACTTGAGTCCTGTTCAGCCTCTTTAAGCTCTGGACACAGACTGATGAACAGTCTTGTATGTTGTAGCAGAGTAATGTATTTGCTGTAAGCTCTTACTTGTCAAAAGAAGCAGATCTTCCTGCAGTTCTCCATGGCCTAGCAGCTGATAAAGTTCTCGGGCATAACTGGTTCCCGATGTAGTTTATTTGAAATGCTTTTCTGTGCAAGAAGTGGAGTAGTGGCAGGGCAGGGTTTTTCCTGCCTTAGGAGGAACTTTAGGAGACTGCCTCAAATGAGCCATTTTGGGGAATGAATTTGATTTCAGGATTCCTGCAGTCTTTAATACAGACACTGAGTGTTCATAGTGCATTTTAACTCAAAGGCAAGCTGCACTTCAGTTTTTTAGAACTGAGTCGTCCTACAAGTATGTAGGAAGAGATAGAATAAGTTAAGGCTTCTACTTCTCTCACAAGAAACCTTTTCTTTGTTATTGATTGGTGACAATGTATGAATGGTGGGGTAAGAATTAGAATAGGTTTGTCGTGCTTCAGTAGCACACTGTCCACTGTCTTAATTTTATATGCTGTACTAATAACTAGTCATTAGAAAATTAATATTAGATTTCAGCCACTTTTCCCCCTGCCCTTTGATACCCACACAAACGTAAGGAGATTTAATTCAACTGTCTCTTCACTTTACATGGCTATTTTTAACGTGGACTAATTCAGTGTCTGGTCTACCAATTGCAAAAACAGTTGTTGTCATGAGAGTGGGAACAAATGGCTGTGGCCAGCAGTGCCAGAATTGCCTTCTGCTGGTGCTGTTGCAGGGAAAGGTGTATGGAATGGTGTCTGCTCCTGCTAGCTAAGTGCTGGTCAAATGAAGAATTTTACTTAAAAGCTTCATTTGTAAGAATGAAACAAAGTCTTTAACACTTGCTTGAAGTGGAATTCATGCATGGGCTTGTCAACCTTTCCCTGAAATGGTTATTGTTTGCCTTATGCCAGAGATGGAAGAATTAAATGTTATTTTAACATGACTTTGAGTACTTTTTCTCGTGGTCTTATTCTTTTAGTTGCTTATACAATAAATTAATCTTTAATGCTTTAATAGTAGCATCATCTGATGTAAGATGAAAGAGCTGCTGGATGACCTTTCTTTACAACAGGGAAATTTCCATATGTTCCATATGGAAAAAAAGTGAGGACAATTGGAGAAGGAATACTTGATGTTCATATGTGATTAACTATTCCCCTGTGCAGCATTAGATTTTGGGTTGGTATTCTGTCAGTAAAGCTATATTAGTGAGAGGACCTGCTAGCCTGGAGTCCAGGCAGGACCTCTTTGGTTTGTGGTTTCAAGTTTCTGTCAACTGGAGCTGCTTTTATAGTGCTGCCAGTTTCTCAGTTATTTGAGTTAATGTTACAGAGTGCATTTTTAACACTTTCCTCCTCAACCTTATTCAGATTTGTGGAGGATAAAATATAAAGAAACAGAAAACTATCTTCAACCATACTCTTTAAAGTGGAAGTGTTACTGTCATGCTACCTTGAACTGCTGTGTTTGAAGTGAACATTCCTGATGTGCGTTTCTTTTAAACACTTACCCTCAGTCTTTATTTGCTCAGATTAAAGGAGTGAAACGCAGCATTTGTAATTAAGCTGCCAGTTTGTGTAACTTTATCATCTGGGAGCAACGCACAGTTAAACGTGGGTAAAAGCAATACCTAAATGAAACGTAAAGCAACTGCATGTGTATGTTCAATGGGTTTTGTTGTGCAGCAAGGAAGCATGAGCTTAAACATCTTAACCCAAGCTGAGCAGCAAAGTTAAACCTCTGCCTGGTTTCTAAAGATACTGTTGTTGTATTTCAGAGCCAAGGTGCAATAACTGAGAAACTGAGAAGTTTCAGTATGCATGATTTGACTACTATACAAGGAGATGAGCCTGTTGGACAGAGACCTTATCAGACATTGCCAGAAGCTAAAAAGAAAACCAGAGCCTCTACAAGTGAATCCTCAGGTGTGTATGTTTTTTTCTTCCCTACCTAAAAGAACAATTCACCCAAAGCAAAAGTGGAAGAGCAGAAATACATTCACCCCATTTCTAAATGGAAAAGGCCTCAAAGAATTCCAGTACACTTAAACAGAATGCCCTCAAGCAAAGTAAATTATGACAGTTAAGAAATCCTTCCTGAATTACTTTCTTCTCACATCCACTCTCAGTGTAATCATACTGTATTCATTACTCCTGTCCTTGCCAATTGGCAACAAGAATTTATTACCAAAGTGAAACTTAATTGGAAGTCAAACGTTACGTGATTAAGTGGAGTTTCTGTGACAAATGTACAAGAAGTTAAATGTGAAAACATATGGAAGCTTGGTAAATAGAAGAGAAAATGAATAGAAATTAATTCACCAGGCTTGTAGTAATAGATCAAAATATAAAATTGTATATGGTGATAGGAATAATAAAGGCATCAAGTTTTCGGATGATGTGTGGTGACCAATATATGGTTTTGTTCAGAGATACTATTGTTTCATTATTTTACATGTGCTCTTATTGTCATGATCACTTTGCTCTTGAGCTTGTAATGCTTGAAGGAAGATTTTGCTGAAAGTCTGGTAACTACACCTTTTTAAATGGCAAGGCTATGATGTAAAGGAGCTGATATTTCCCACAAAAGAAGTAGGTCTGGGCTATTCATTTTCACCTAAGCCTGTCACTCCTTCTTATCTTTCCGTTTTGGGGAGGAGTAGTGTTTGTGGGGTCCCAGGAATTCCAGGAATAGAGTGGTAGCCCATGATGTTTCTAAGGAGTAGATGGCCAGCTGAAGAGACCTCAGCTGAATTGCACATTGTTTCCAGAAGGTATCCTGTGCAGGGCAGTGTGAACTGGAGCTTCTGGCTGGAGAGAAAGCCAAGAATTCATGAAGAGCTGCACTAGAGATGATGTCACTGCAGCTGTTGTGCAGGGTCTGTTCCTCAGTAAGAGCATTACTTACCTAGCTGAAATAGCTTGAAAACGCTCTGAATTTAATTTTTTTAAAAAATGCTTCAGTTTATACTATATAAATGATCACTGATTGTGAGATTCAATCTCAAATGTCAAAAAGATTTCTTATAGCTAGTTGAATTTAATTAATTGTTTCTGCTCCTGGTCTGATACCTGGCATATACCTCTCATGTTTTGTTTGAATTTTCTGCAGCGTTAGGAACTTAAAAAAGACCAAAAGTACACATAGATTTAGGAACACTGTGTAGCAATATTCTGCTGTGCTTAGCAGGATCTTATTTTTTGTGGTCTGAGCTGGGAGTTCTCTGCAAATTGGTTGAAAAGGCCTAGTTGTAGGACATGGATCATAGGTTGGTGCTGAGCTGGCATTGAAAAAGGGAGTGCTGTGAAAAAGGTTGATGGGATGCTGATGCATCACGTGTTACAGAGATAAGAGGTATTGGTGTCACTGCAAACACTGCTAGTCTGAAACAGAGGAACAGATGTGATCAAAATCTTTTGTGTTGAAAAAGATGAATTGAAACTCTACTGGAAGCAGAGATGTGTTGCCTCTAAAATGGCAGAAGAGAACGACAGAATGTCTGCCTCAAGTAGCTCTGGAATGGATTATTTGATTCTAATTTCTAGGGAAAAAAACATTGAGGAAAAAAATCAGCTAAGCCTAAATAAAACATTGGCCTAAGATGAAATGTACACAGGTCATTAATAAAGTTTGCTTTGGAGCCCAAAAGGTGTTCCTGAGTGTTACAGCCTGTAGATTCTGGGATAAAAGGAGAGCGTGGCAGAGGAAGGAACCAGAGTGGATTTGGGAGCTTTGTGATGGGTCTGTGATGGGGATTCGGGGCTGTTGGACCCCAAGGAGCTTTTGGGGTGTGTTTTTAAGCAGTTTGTGCCCTCTAGTGTAAGTCTTAGGTAATGATCGTGGTCCTGGTTTTGCAGGATGTTAAAAACCCTTAACAGTACTTGGGTGTGTTACCGATCTGAAAGGAGCTTTGGTGTTAAAAATGCAGGAGGATGAGATTATGAAGAAGGATCCTATGAATGAGAGTCATGGAATGGTTTGTGTTAGAAGGGGCCTTTAAAGGTTCATGTAAGTGTAACCTCCCTCTCATGTGGATTACATCCAAAAATCTTAAGTACTTCTTAAGATGACCACTGAGGTTTTTGCAGTTCAGTGCAAAGCAAAAGATGTCAGCAGACTTGTGGTTTCAGTTTTGACAACTGAAGAATCACTGCATTTCATACCTGTGGAACCAAGTGGCAGGATTAGAAGTACCAAACTCATGGCAGAGTCGATGTTTCTGTTTTGAAATGAGTGCTTCATTTAAAAGGATAAATCACGTGTGGTAAAGGTGAAAATCACAGCTTTCTTAGAAATCAAAACGTTGCAGCTATTTTTTTAAATAATTTTTTTAAAGGTTACAAAACTGCGCTGGAAAAAAATCCTGGAGATGATAAAACAGATGAAGAGATGGAGGGAACACATTCAGAGGATGAAATGTTTGCTCAGAGAGGCCTTCGGAGAACTCAGAGTATGAAATCTGTGAAAACTATTAAAGGCCGTAAAGAGGCAAGTATAGTCCTGCTTAATTGAGTTTGTTTCTTCAGTGTATATTGGCATTTTTCATAGTGCAGAAATTGATTTTTATTTTTAATCTTGGAGAAGTTGTCAACAATAACTGGGTTCTGAAATGCTAAATGGGCAAGGAAGTATGTGATAACAGTATCTAAGTTTGGAGCTTTTGTGGTTTGCAATGTTTAGGGGAAATCCATGGATGACATGAACTAAGCAAGGAGCAAGGGAGAGGAGATGAAACAGACTCTGTGCTTGCAATGCTAATTCTGGCACCACCGAGCCCAGTTTCAGGAACTGCTTTCCTTGGAAGGGTTATGGATAGGAATTCTACCATCTGCATGTTGTGCACACTTAAACATCTCCTGTTTAACAGAGAAAGAATATTCGGAATTTTTTAGTTCCCATAGACACACAGACGGACTCTGTGATGTACAAAGAGAAGATCCTAGTTAGCATTCAATGCACTTTATATGTGCATGCATCACAAAATTTAAAGACACTTCAGGATAAATCTCTGTGGAGTCTCATAGCAGCTTTTGGGTCATTGCAGGAAAACAGATGTTACTTATTCTTCTTGTGCAGTTCTGTTGAAGCTTTGTTATTCAGTCATAGGCAGATTATCCTAGTGAAACTGGGGTGACCAAAGCACATTGAAAGACATTTGCAAAATAAAAGTAGTGGGCAGATGAATCATATTTCTGCTTGGTGTGACTCAACTCCTTGTTATAATTTTATTTTTCCCCTCAGATACGATATGGATCACTGAAATACAGAGTAAAGAAGAGACCTGCTGTATACTTCTAAGTGTACTGCACAATGCCTGCAAGAGAAACTGCTGTACTATAATAACTTGAATTCAAGTGTTAAAGATCTGTGTCCAATTCCTAAAATGAGTCTGTATGAACAGATTTGGTAGGACTTGTTTCTGTGAACCCAAATGATCAGATAAAGTATTACTCTGTTTTTCTATAATTGTTTAGATTTAAATCTGGACAAGTTACAGCATGAATTTCAGCACTCCTTAAATAGGAGTTAAATGAGGAACAGGAAATACTCTTTTGCCAGAGGTATTGAACACATTGAAATAATTACAACTCCAGTTGAATTAGCAGAAGATGTAAGTATCTAGAACTTGTGAGAATTGAACCCTAGTGTCCCCAAGTTTACATTGAAAGACAGATATACTTGAAATATTTTTTCTGAACTGCAATTCCTGAAAAGGCCTTTGTGTAATTTTTAAATGTACAGTTTAAAGGACAGTAGATGATGGTGGGAAAGAAAAAGGAAAGGTGAGGTAGGTAGGACACATCCTTAACATCATCATCTTGCATCATATTGCCAAGCTTAGCAAACTGGGGGTACATATAGCACTTTATGCAAAACTGTATAGTTTTGCACACTCTTAATGATTTACAACTGCACATGTCATTTTACTGACTTGCTAGATAGGTTAGAGTTACATTTTGAATGCCAGCAATTCTTGTATTTTATGATCTTTTTAAAATGTATCTTGATTCCTTAAGTACACTTTAGGATGCTGTAGATATTTGCTACTAACAATATTATCAGGTGCCTTTCTATGTATTATAGGGCTGTGTGGGTTTTGTCTGTGTGTGTGGCTTTTTGGGAGGGTTTTGGGTTTTTTTTTGTTTTGTTTGTGGGATTGTTTTGTTTGTGTCTGTCTTCCTCCATCTAAAGAGATGTAACATGACTTAAGTCAGTTTTTGGTTAAAATTGTGGTTAAGTAAAATTTGTAGCAATTCCAGTGATACGCCTCAGGGATCTGATCAGCCCATGAGCTGTGTGTTAAAGTCATGCTGCCATAAAGGTATGTATGATAGCTTAGTCAGGCCCTGGGTTAGTTTTGCTCTACATTGCTTTAAGAACAAATATATTTATATACATAAATGTACTTCAGAACATGTATATTTCATACCATATGTGGATTCTAAAACGGCCTGTGTAGTACTTTTTTTTTATTGCTGAAGTTATTACTAAAATATTTGCATATAAATAGCCTTTTCTAAAAGTCTAGTTGATTTAGTCAGTCATTTTATAACCTAGAGTCCCATGGCATATCTGCACAGAGATTAATTTTGAAATGTCTTTCAACGCAGTGACTTGTCAAAATTACTTTTTTAGGTCACCTTTGGTACTGTTTTCTGCAGTTCTGAGTATCAGGCTGGTTTTAGTTTGCTGTGTGACTGTTTCTACTGTGGATTCAGGGAGAAACCACCCACTTTTTGCAGCTAGTACTTCATTATGTATCTTTGGGACAGACCTTGTTACTTCCCTCAAAGAGGAAATGGCACGGATTCCTCTTATCCTGGGATCTCTGACTTCAATCCTTAGGCCTTTCCCCAGGTATTGACAGTCATCTGCAAGTCTCCAGCAGAGATTTAAAATATATTCCTGAGGCTTGGGCCTGCTGCAGTTCTTTTTCTGTTACAGCCATAGCAATTCCCTGCTGGTCTGCAGCATAGCCTGGCATTCAGAGCAGTCTTCTGCACATTTCAGCCAGGGTTTGAATTCTGTGGGCACAAATGCAGCTGCTCTGTGTTGGTGTTGTTCCTCCCTGGCTGTGGGAAGTGTCTGCAAGCCCTGTGCAAAGCTGTGCTCAAATACAGCAGCACTTCAGCATCTCTGAGGAACCTCAGTGCTTTAGGGAGCAGTCCCAGCAGGCCACGTGTGATTAAAAGGCTAAAACCTGTAATACTTAACTGAGAAACACAGTTTGATACCAGAAGACAGGAAGGCTGCTCTCTCCCAAATGTGCAAAAATCCCATCCCCTGACCAAAACTGTACCTTGTTATCCAGCTTTGCACAGGAGCTGTGGGCAAGGAGTGATCACAAAAGCAACCTCCCCGAGAGCATGGGACTTCTGCCCCAGGAAGTTTGTGCTTCTCCCCTGTTTCCCTGAGGCTTGTCTGTGTGTTAAGGTGATAAGACACTAAGGAACCCTAAGTTCGTGTATTTGCATCTCACCCCTCTCTGAATAGTAGACTAACCTGGGCCTGGGATGGAATCTCTTAACTCTTACTGCAGAGTTGAGCACTTGCTGACACACTTTGCTGTAACTAATCATGCTTGTGTTACCAGCAAGCATGGCAAAAAAACGATCATCTTTGTACAACTCATAATCCTGCATGAAGGAGTAGAGTAAGCCATTTTTTCAGAATTACAGTTCCTGTTACAGGTTCATGTAGATCCTGTTGTGGGGGTTGTGTTTTTAACACATTTCTAGGGCTAGAGATCATTGAAGTGTTTCAGGGTCTACCACTCTCCTGTCAGGAAGTTGCTCGATGTGTCTCTATGTACCTGAGGCTGTAACTTCTGGCAGACTTAACTTGCTAACTCAGTAGTGATAAAGGCTAAAAAAATCCTCCTCTTCCTGGAACTTGCATGGAATTAGGGAAGCTGGCAGTATTATTCCTATTCATTACTGTTTGCATATAAATGCACTTCTGTTCTTTCAGGTAACTCTCTTACATGATCAAACCTTCAGTGTTTTCCTAGCTGTTTTCTTCAGTCTAATAGCCAACTATAAAATTATTTTCTTGCCAGCCTGATTTTGATCTTTGAATTCATCCTCAAACTGGTTCACTGGATTATCTTCATTTTTTCTTCTTCGTGTTCATTGTTAGGTGATGCTTGTCAGGCACAATGGCATGATTAGCTTTCATCCCAGTGCTACATAGTCCTCTCTCCTTGTTGAATTTAGTTTACTTTGGTTTTGAAACACTACAGTCTTTTAACTTTGGTTACAGGGAATTTTCAAACTTTTTTTGCCTTAGCAACTGCAGAAGTCATCTGTCTAGCTCTTGCCAGGAAACTTCTTGAAAAAAAATGTTAAAAATCCATGTTCAGCATTCTTTTTGGATTTGGAATGTAAAATGTAGTTGATGTCAAATTATCTAATCTTCTGAACAAAGGGTTTCCTGAGAACTGACTGACTGCCACCAACAGGACTGCTAATTTGACTGTAGTCAAACAAAGACTTGGCGTTTAAAAGTGCTTTGAAAGAGAGTATGTATTTCTGTTTAAATTATATCAAGGTTTCAAGCCTTTCCAAAATACATCTGAACTGACTCAGCTCTCTTAACAAGAGCCTGCTGTACTTGTTAAAATACCCAGTCTGAGATGAGGATTAAATTGGTGGCCTCAGCTGCAAATGAGCTTAGGCTGGACTTTGATTGCAATGTAATTGCCAATATTGCTAATTCCTTTGGTGTGTGAAAGTAACTGAATAATATCCAACATACATTTTGCAAACTAGAATGAATTTTAAAATAGAAGATAACTTGGTAAAAGAGAATGGTGAAGTAAATGCTGGACACGTTCAATATGCTGTTCATGACAAAAATGTGTTTTATATTTGGTGTTGCTTTTATAAATGAGAAGGTGGTATTTTTAAGTACTTTTTCTACAAAAATGTATGTGCAAAGGCAATACTTTAACATTTTTCAAGAACTTGTGTTTTTAAATGCTACAAACCAGAGAATATACATTTGGACTGACAATAGTAGCTTTACAAAAATGCAATGTAAGCTTTAATTTTTATATTGTAATAATAACTTGCTGTCAACTTGTTTACATATTTGTAGGATGGAAACTTCATTATGCATTGACTTATCTTGATGCTATCTTTAATAAATGCTGCTTTGAGCAAGATGCAGTGGATATTTTATTACCTGGATTACTATTATCAAACTAGTCACTGTGTAATCTGTATTCTGTTACTTATTGTAATGGTTCAAGCACCAAAAACAACCTAGCTGAACTTAGGAGAGACTTGAAAAACTCTTTAAAGCATGACTAAGCTGCCCTTGAGGTTCTGCCGTGAAGTCTGAAATGAAATGTACCCTGCTAAAGGCAACTTGAACACGCTCTAGTGTCACCTGGTTTGATTAGATGTACGGTTCAGAGTAAATGAAAATTAAAATGTTCAGTGTCCCAAAAGAGTGTAACTTCCTGGGGAGCTGCTGGACATCAATGTGATTTTGTTTTGTATTCCCTTGTCAGAGTTCTTCTGATAATCTAGAGGAGGAGATGCATAGATGAATTCGGCCCTTTCCATTTTCAAACCTCCTTTTGAGTCATCTGTTAACACCCCTACCAAAACCCAAGCAAAATCCTCAGTAACCACATTTTCTGGGCCTTGTTTGCAAGGCTTCCTGGCTTACTTCCTCAAATAAAAGAATTTCTTGATATGGCTAACTGAGGGGAAAGATTTAAAAGACAATAGCAATAAATAGGTTTTAAGCACGATGAAAATCCATCCCAGAAGCACAGACTGACTCTTAAGGGACCTTGCAGTGATTCAGTTTCTGATGTCAGAAAAGTTCATGCAGTACAAGCACCCTGCCAAGAAATTGTGACTGTCAGAAAGCAATGCTGACTTTTTTCCTTTATTTCTTCAGCTGACATTTAGCAGGTAGTGGGAGCACTCCTGAAAGTGGGCTAAAAGCTGCCTTCCTGCTTTTTAACGTGATGCTGGTAAGACCCTCTCAGGGAATAATCTGATTATTCAAAACTAGTGGTGGTATGTACATCTTAGGTTAAAATGTTAACTTTTCAGCAGCAGCAATGGTGACAGGTTTTTGAGGGGGTTTTGTTGTTGTTGTTGTTTGGTATTTTGGTTTTGGTGGTTTTTTAAGTTCTGAGGCATTGTGTATTTTCCCCACTAGTATGGGATAAAAAATTCGGCAATATGAGGGGAAATCTAATACATACTGTAAAGTCAGTAGACTTCCAAAATTATTTTCCTCCTTTCTGTAGATGTATTCAGAGTGAGAGCCTGTCTTGTGTCTGCCTGCCTTTGCCAACGTTCAGCAACAGATTGCTGTGTTTGCCTTAGGATGGGAATTATGAAAGCAGCTGGAGCAGAGACTACAAGGAATTCAGAACATGGGATTTCAGAGCTGTCTGCTAATGCACAGTGACTACATGGATGGGGAAGCTAAGAAATTATTTAGAAAGTTCATTTTTTCCAGGCTGTAGCAGTTCCAAGGTAAGCAGCACTTTGACCCTCTCTTAGCTTTTTCTGTGTACCACGCTCACTGTGTTGTGTGGCACTCACTGCTTCCTCAGGGAGCTGCACCACCCCAGCCAATCTTTCTACTAATTTTAGTAAAAATGAACTAAGAATACTGAGGGAAAGTCATCCTACCTTACTGCCTTAAACAATAGAATTTCTTTATATGGCTGAGGAGAAAGACTTTTTAAAAAAGCCCCAAAGCAAACCTAGAACCCTGTATAAAATCAGTGTGATTGTAAACAATTGTAATGCTAGGAAAAATGCAGCCATAACCATGTGTGTTAGTCTTGAAGGAACTGTACCAAGGGCCACCATTTTTGCAGGTTTAATTAATGATGGGTAATGTCTCTATTCTTGCTAACTTGAAGGGAGTTTCTTATGCTCTTCATAGGATGGGGAGCTTTTATGTGTTACTCTGCAATCCCCTGGGTGCAGAGAGCATTTATAGTAGTTCAGATTGATCACTGAATTGGCAGGACAGTCTCCTGGCCTTTACCGAAGGCTGCTGAGCAAAATAAATCTTTGGTAGAGGCCTGCAATTATCTAGCCTAGATTAAATCTTGATAAAAAGCAATGCTTCTCTTAAAATCGAGGCCATGACAGAAGGAAAGCTGCTCCCTTGTGATTGTTCAAATCACAATTGAACAACTGCCAAGCTGTTCTGCTCTTCTCTGGGGTGTCTCTTGCAGCTCCCCTTTGAGTGCTTGTTGGCTGGAGAGATGTGGCTGGATCCCCATGTGTCCTGCCTGGACCAGCCTCCTCTCTTGGCAGCCCCTTCTCTCCTTGGCAACATTTTTGTTGGCAAGCCACAGTGAATTTTGAAGAATATTTAACCAGCTCCCTTTTTGCAAATAAAGTAGATAGCTGCATTCTTTCAGAAGTTATATTCTTCACAGATCACTATATCAGACTTGCTAAAATACAAACATGCAGCCACTAACCAGCAAAAGTACCAGTTTGTAAAAGCAATCTTTTCTTTTGTTCTGCCCTGCAAAGGCTGCTTCTGTAGAGTTTATTTCCTTTATTTTGTTGATGGAGATTAAACTTAATGGAACTTTAATATTCTCAGTTCTGTTCTGGTTTTGCAGGGAGTGTTCTCATAAAAACTCCAGAGTGGCTCTTAACGTTCTGCTTTGGGAGCTAATTGCTGAACAAGCTGTCTGTGTGCCTTGCCCCGTTGGGAAATAGTATTTTTAATGCACTCTCAGTTAATTTTCTTCTCTTTGATGATTTGTGATTGTGCTGCCTCAGTTTAGATTTTGGATGAGGTAGAAAATATATTTTATAAAGAAACCTATAATTTATTTGTAATTTTTTTTTTATTATGAATGCATGTGCACAATAAGATACTGAAATGCCAGTGAGTAGCCCGTAACTAGTTCTGAGCATTTTCATGAACCAAGACATTTTGCTGTAATCCTTTTCTGGTTCTCTTCAGGAGTTCAACGTGTGTGTGGTGAGGGAAGGCACCAGGGATCACTATTGTTCAGAAAGCACAGCAGTACCTCTCTAAGTACTGCAGTAGTGAATGTGCATTGTACTTCTTAATGAAGACATTTTAATTCCTGCTCACTGAAATAACAGTGCTGGTTCAGTGGTGAAATAGCTGTGCTTTTCACAGGTCTTTGTTTTAATAGCCCAAGATTAGCTGCCTTGCCAAAGCTGGGGAATTGGGGTGCAGCTAATGCTGCTTATCACGTGGGACAATTTTAATTTGTTACAATGAAATTTCCAGGAGGAGACATGTTAGAATCTGTTATGGAGGAATGAATATGACTGCTGTTGGCTTACCTATCAAACTTTGAATAAAACTTTAATGGGAAATAAAACAAGAAGTGGGAAATAAGAGAATAATTTTGATATTTTTATTATTGGAGGAAGGGCATACTTTTAATAAGATTTTTTTTTTTTAGTAGTGGTACCTAATTGAACAAGAAGCCTACAAAGTAAGCCTTGCCATCATCATTCTTGTTTTTTGCTGGAATGCTCATTGGAAATATCACATTTGGCCCTTTGTCAGATAAACTGGGCAGGAAAGCAGTGTATATCTCAGGTAGGATTGTTAAAAGGTTTTTCTTAAGTATTCTACATGGAAAACTTCTCTTTCTTGCCTGCCCCTGGGCCACCCTGCTCAAACGCCGCTGATGTCAATGACCTGTATGAGCATTTCACTGGGAGTGGAGCAGCACTGAAAGTGGTTAGTGGCAGTGTGCTGAGCAGCTCAGAGGCCATGGAGGATTAGTGGGAGGTGAAAAAACCTGGTTTTGCCATGGCTGTCTCTATTGGAGCATGGTATTCCACACATTACCTATCTATATTGTTCAAATAAAAAATATTTTGCTTTTTTTTTCAGGGGGTAGGGGAGACCACTTTACCTAAGCATCTTCAGGACTGGGTTACTCCTGTCCTGGTGTTTTGTTTTCCAGCTGTGTTTGCAAACAAAGGATCTTGTTAAATGAGAATGCTGTCTCAAGGAAATGCCAGGAGTCTTCTTCTTCCTCCTCCTCCTTTCTTTGTAAGTGGTTCACATGCACTATAATGATAAGAAAAAATATGCAGTAATTAAGTTACTTTTCCTTATCATTGCTTGAGTGAGTGGCAAAAATGAGGATGACATTTTTCTGTATGGGTTTGTGAACCCAGCAAGATTAAAATTATATTGTGCAGGAAGAAGGAGTGTTAAATGAAGCAGCAAGTCAGGGTTACCCAAAAGACAAGCTTGTGTTTCTGAATGCTGTTACAGCTGTGGTGGCCAGCTGTGTGCCAGCTGCCCAAGGAAACTTGATTACAAATCTGCTTGGGGAAGGGAAGGAAAGCCTGCCAGAGGCTGTGAGCTGGAGCATCTGCCAGTAGCCCTGCCTCTTGCCAAGGCAGGGCTTCAGCACTCCAGAACTTCTGGAAGTCATCCTGGAGGGATTTTAGAGATTCTTTCCATGAGATGCATGCAAAGGGAAATAAGTGGGAGCACTTGGAATTACCTTTTTAGCATGTTCTGCTGTGTATCTGCTTGCTTTTGAGGTTCCTTGTGCCTGTTCCTAGTGCTGGGTGCTCCTGGTTAAAATTCTTACATGGCACTATCATAGTAATGATTATAAACTCCTTCAGTGTGTAAGGAATTAAGTGCTAGCTTTGTCTGGCCTGTGTTCTCAGAGAATGTTCTTTTTATTTTGAAAGTTACACACCTCGTATGTTCCTGATGACTAGTTAAAGCTGCAGAAGAAATAAAAGAATTAGTGTTGTAGGCTCCCTGCACATTTATGCATTAATGGGTCTGGCACACAGCCCCCATTGAACAAAGCCCTTCTGATGTAGTTTTTTTAGATAGATCTGCTCTTGAAAGAAGTTCTGTTAAAGACTACACTACAATACCCACCTCTCTTCCTGTAGTCAGAGAATACAAAGCCTGAGGGTATCATAAAGAAGTTCTGCATTATATACTTTCCTCTATGGTGTTCTGTTTCTGATGAAGTAGAATTACTTCCCCAAATGCTAAAAATACTGGGATCTTTCGAAGTAATGAAGGTTTAGTTGGTAGGATGTATAATCTCTGTTAAGAGTGCCAGAGACAATAAATGTTCAGTTCAAAATATCCCATTCCTTATTTTATAGCTCATATAAAAGCTGCAACAGGGGGAAATAGTTGACAAATATTCATCTCTGGGGAATGGAAGTGTGGTAAAATAGGCCATGAGTGAAGCCACACAAGCACCATGCTTGTGAGCAGTGTTCCAGGCTGCAAGAGGAGCGTGGCTGCCCCACACTTGCTTGCCCAACTCACGTTAGCAGTCAGAAGGAGCAAGTTCAGCAAGAGCTGCTTGTGCTGCTACCCATTCCCCTTCCAGCCCCCTGTGGAAAAAATTGCACTCACCTCTAGGAGTGGAGATGTAGAGAACACATCTCGATGGGTGTGGTTGTGATATTTTGTGAAAATCCCTTTGCTAGGATTTTCTTCTCCTGAGAAGCTGAAGGGCCTCAGCTTCAAGTGTAAACAATTTGTTATCTGCTGCTGTGGGATGCAGCAGGTGCTTCCTCGATTGGTCAGTGTGGGATGTTTCTACTTGGTGGCCAATCCAGGAGGCAGCAGCTCTCGGACTCTCTGGGAGTCACAGAACTTTGTTATTCATTCCTTTCTATTCCTGTCTCGCCTTCTGATGAATCTTTCTCTCTGTTCTTTGTAGTATAGTTATAGTGTGGTTTTTTTAATGTAATATATATCATAATATAATAAGCCAGCCTTCTGAAATGGAGTCAAGATCTCTCCTTCCTTTCAGCAAGTCCTGACTGCCCAGAAGACCCACAGTAATAGATGGGTGATGCAGCAGGGAGGGGAAGCACAGAGAGAAGCAGGGAGTTTGTGTGATTTACATGTGGCAAGGGGAAGGTGCAGCCCAACATTGGCTTTGACTTGTACAGCCTGTTCGATGGGGCAGCTGCTCACTGTTTGCAGCCCAACCATGAGAGTTAAAAATGAGCCCCTTCCTATATGCTAGAAGGAAAGTGAGTATTCCAAATATGCTGTGTGCAATTTCAATGGTGCTGGAAGAAATGGCTGCCTTAGGAACCTCTTCTGTCCTGACATTTCCCTCTTCGTGAGGTACAGCTGCTTGGACTGTGGACCATGTTGAAGCTGTGTGAAAATAATTGCACTGGAAATCCGGTTTTACAGGGTAGAGGGAAGGTCAGCAAATGTGTTTTTTCCTGGCACAGATGGAATTGCTTCACTCTGACGATGGACTCTGCCACCTTGAGAATGTGAGGATGCTCTATATATTGTTGAGCAGGAATGTGTGGATCACTAATGTGATTTGTCTGGTTTACAGACTGCAAAGGGGCTAGGAAGGCCAGAAAAGGCTTTTTGCTCTGGAACTTTTTCTTTGGGAGTAGTTGCTGGACGTTAGCTGCTGCAAGAGGGAAAGCACGGATCTCCAGGGAGTTTGATGGAGTTCAGTGGGTTTGTGTTACGTGTTGCGTACAGAAAGGGTTCTAAAAGGAAGAGGCCATGCTGGAATTGCCTTTTCTTTTGCAGCCTATAAAATGCAAAGCCAGCATTGTGTCTCCAGGAGCTCTGCCCTGAACTGCTCCCACCGGAGCGGGGCCCGGCCGGCAAGCGCTCGGCTTTGTCCTGGCAGTGTCAGCGCTCACCAGAACACCCCACGGTGGCGCTGCCGACGCGCAAAGCAAGGACACGCAGCGAGCCGCCTGGAAACCGGCCCGGGACAGAGCCAAGGGGGAAACGTCCCTGCTCTCAAATCAGCTGTGCCGGGACAAAACGATTTCCCAGTCTGCCCCTTCCTAGTGCACAGCCTTCTCTGCACCACACTCAAAGAGCAACACCAACTCTTTGCCCTAACAAAGCTTTTCGCTCTTACAGAGTCTGGCCACGACATCTGGCAAAACCAGAGCCTACTGAGAAAGCTTTTGCTGCCTACAACTCAATTGCACCCATCGATTTACCAGGTCACACCCTGCTATCAGCACTTCCCTTCTCAGCTCCAGGTACCATCCTAAGCCCTCAGTCTCCCAGCGTCAGGATCCAAACAGAATGGCACCAGGGACTGCTCACACTGAAGGTCCCAGGAAAAAAAGCTCAGCAGAAGCACCTGGGTCTGATGGCACGCTTCTCATCCAGCAGGGGCCAGGGTTTGGCCACAGCCCAGGCCTCAGCTGGGAGGATTTCCCCTAAAATATCCTACAAGCACGCCTATTCACGTCAGTTGTGCAAATTTTCTTAGAATACCTACACAAGGTTACGTGAAAGTTTCTAAAGCAGCCAGTTTGGTGTGAAACAGCTGGCAGAAGTGTCTCAGTCATGTAATTTTAGCTAAATAATACTGATGGTGTCAGTCACATAATGCCCAGCTTTCATCTTGTAAGTCAGCTCTGGCTGAGGCCTGAGCATCAGCACATCTGAGTCGCTTGGTTTGTTCAGCCTGGAAAACTGGAGATTGGAGGGGAGACCTCATTGAGGTCTTCAGTATCCTCTTGAGGGGCACTGGAGGGGCAGGATCTGATCTGTCCACTCTCACAAGCAGTAACAAGGCCCAGGGGACTGCCTGGAGCTGTGTCAAGGAGGATTAGGCTGGGTATCAGGAGAAGGTTCTTACCCCAAAGGCTCTCCAGGGCAGTGGTCACAGTACCAAGCCAGTATTGAAAAAGTGTTTGGACAACACTCAGACACAGGGGGGATTCCTGGGGTGTCCTCTACAGGGCCAGCCAGGAGTTGCACTTCATGATCCTGATGGGTCCTTCAGCTCGGGATAGTCTCTGATTCTGCGTGCACGGAATGATTGTCTCAAGCTGGTTTGCACTGGCACACAGAGCTTGTCTGTCATTGCTTCCAATTTATTTCTGCAGTCAACCCCAGGGCACGGACAGACTGATCAAACACAGAGGCTTTGAGGAAAATGCCCTTTTTTAGGGGACAGTGTCCAAGGCCAGGCTGGATGGGGCCCTGAGCAACCTGGCTTAGTGAGTGGCATCCCTTCCTCTGGGAGGGATGTGGGAACCATCTGATCTTGAAGGACCCTTCCAACCAAAGCCTTCCTGGAATTCCATGATTACTCTGTGGCTCACTCAGAACAGATGAGCTCCACTAAACACTGAAAAAGGCAGCCTGCATTCCAAAAACAGATTGCTCAAAATACCTATGAGACTTAAAGATGGAGAAACCTCAGGAAAGAAACCAACCACCTCTTCAAAATAGCTGTATTTATTACACCAAAACTCAAACAGTTCACATACTTCTTTTCCTTCTAGGTCATCCCAAATGTGACAACAGCAAGACAAAAATGTTTGTACGTATCCAAACAAAACTACAAAATCAAAGTCCAATAAAGGTACAAAACACATGGTCTTTAAATGCAACAGAAATGGCATACACAGATTAACAGGTACAAAAAGACAGATGCATAAAATAAAAGCTAGCATTTTGTGTTTCTTGTGCCTGATGAAATGTAGAACATCTCACTAGCAATAACATGGAGGGAATAAAACACAGCAGTGTTAACTCTGATTTCAGCTCTTATTTACAGAATTTTGATGGTAACATTGCAGAATATTCTTTCTTTCATAAAGAATATTTTTTATTTTTTCATTAAAAAATACCTTATAAAAGCTGGGTATGATCAACCGTTACTGGAGAGCACTGCTGCTGTCAGTGGGTATCAGTATTCACAGCTTGATTAATTGCTACTCTACAGTTCAGGCTACACCTGCAGTGATTGTTTCAGTCACTTCTGAGAGACAGTAACTCCTCTCTTACCTGATCACCTTTCCCAAGGGCCCTTCACGGGTTTCCCACATTTCAGTGCTAATGCTGACTGCAGCATGAACACAGCAGGACAGAAATAAGACAACCACAGGGGATGTTTTATTCTTCAGATTTTTTCAATTTTGCCTTTTTTCCACTTGAGGAAGCTTTGGCTTTGGCTGTTTCAGTTTGCTTTGCAGTTTCAGCAGGTTTCTTTTTTAACCTTTGCTTTTTGGCACGCACCAGGTCTTCACGTCCCAGCTCAATCATTTTTGCTTCCCATGATTTCATTTCATTCTCATACCGAACCTTGTCGTCCTCAGCAAGCTGCAAGTATGGCTGTAAGAAAATAAGGTATCAAGAAGTTACAGCAAGGGCTTTCTCTGCAAAACTGCCACTTAGAACAACTCCTGTGCAGTGAACAGCCCAGGCATTTGCTTTCTACCCCAGCTAATTGAAAAAAATAACCAAAAAAAAATCAAACTTGCAGAAAAATACAAAGCTTTAGCACTAAATTGCAGTTATGTCAGCAGCTGGCCATTCCCAAAGAGGAAATGTATCCAATTCTGCTACTAACAGTTAAGGCTTTTTTATGTGAGCACTAGTTTGAGACAGCTAGACTAAGTGAGGCACAGGAATAGATATTGGAATTATTTCAAATTCTTTTTCTACAGTGAGAACATGAACCTAGGGTATGTTCTAAGCACACACTAAAAGCCACCTGGAAGAAGGGCATTCAGGAGGAAGGGCAGCAGGGTACAGAATGCCTGAAAATGTCAAGGTTTAGTTTAGATTTCAGTACAGCACCCCTCCACTTCTTATTTGCCCATCTACAGGTTCATAGTTCAATACACTCAGAAAGCTGGCAGATAATTATCCCCCAGACAACCAAAGTTAATAAATTACCCTGTGCACACACTTGTGGGTTTCTGTTATTTTCCCTTGTAAGAAGTGCTTCCATGAGCAGCAAATTCTTATGCTGGTGTTTAAAGATATTATGGATGATTATAAAAAAAATCAAATTGTTGCACATTATTCCACCTGCTTTTCTAGATGTTGTTTAGCATCCACATTAAGGCACACCCAGCTTCCATCCTATCCCACTGACTCACATTTCAACAACACTATGAACTAAATGGTCACTACTGGAATAAAGGTAATGACAATCTTTTTCGAGACGCATGAAGACCTTGGAGTATTTTTCTCAGTGTTATAATCTGAGCAATTGATTTCAAGATTTTGTACGAATATATCAATTTGAACTCAAGTTTTTAATTCTGATTAGATCAGAGCCTCATTCAAGTCCTCTGACATACCTGCTTTTGGGAAGCAGACATTTTTTGCCACGTATCAAAGAGTTTCTTCAGCTTTGCCTAGGGGATACAGAACATGCAATACACGAGTTATTTTAGGACCAGAGTGACTTCAGGGAGCTACAGATAAATATTGCACGAGCCAAAGTCAAGCATAAACCAATGCAAAAAAGCACAAAAGCTTGCTTCCCCTTCCCCTTGCCACCCTTTTAATGTAGGTAAGTAAGAAACTATATGGTTCGAATCAAGCTTCTGGGCATCATCTGAGCCACATTCACAGTGCAGGCCTCAGCTGACTGGAGAAACCTGCCTTGTACACGGAAAACTGAGGAACAAACTATGTCCACCATCCTGATTTTCCCTTTCACCACTGCTAAATGTGTAGGGTGAGGAACACACGAGGCACACAGGGTGTGCCTGCAGCACCTCAAGTGCTACAATCCACCCCAAAGCACAGTTCAGTGCAGAACTCGTGAGTTTGCTGAGGATCTCTTGTATTTCCATAACGCCAGCTGAACTGCAGGAGGTACAATAAACTGCTACTGCCAGAACAGGAGCAACCACCAGAGCTCTTTGAAAAACTCTATTTCTACATCAAAACAAAGGGAACAATAATTCTCTCCTCACAAAAGGAACAGATAAAGTCTGTAACACTGAAGTGCAAAAAACAGCACAAATGTTTCAAGTGTGTATACCTAGACAGAACTTTTTTTTTTACAGGCCTTGCTAGCAGTATAGCCAGATGGCCACAGCTTAAAAAAAACAACCTAAGCAATGCAGCATCCAGTGAACTACTGAACAGTATCTCTGAAAATGACAGACTCTAAACTAGATTTTTTCTGAATACAATGGATATATTTTAGAAAAAGAATCTTTCCTGGCTTACCACAGGTGAATTTCCTTCACTTTCTTGAAAATTTTCTGACAGGAAGATGTTAAAGCCGCTACGAGCTCTTTTAGGTTTTCCAAGGAGATTCAATTCCTTTAAAAACAACAAGAGAAGTTACTCCATCTACCAAGCAAGCATTTGTTCCAAAACCAAACTCAGTGTTGATCTTTATATTTTATGCAAAAATCAAACACAAATTCTTTGGTGTTTTATTCTGTAATCTGGACTGTATGTGAAGATGCTCTTAGTGCTTTTCAAGACTAATGTTAAACTACAAAAAGCTAACAACCTGAGTTTTCACAAGTTGTTGAAAAAGCATTTAAAACTGATTCTTACTTCAGCTAAGTCTTCCAGAAACCAGAGAGTGCTACTAAATTCAACTCTGTAAGGAAGTCATGATGACAGATTTTCTATTATTCTTCAGTAAGGTTTCAGTTCTGGTGTGAAATACTGCCTGTGTGTGGAGAAGAGGGCACACACTTGTCTGTGGGAGCTGAGGGGGTGGAAGAGAACTGCGTTTCTGCTATCAGAGTGCTTTGCCTAAAGGATGATGGCTGGAGAATGAAAGTACAGCAAGTTATAGATGCAATTACAGTTCCTGTTTTCTCCAGTCCTGACATTCCCACTGGAGCCCAGGTGCTCTAAGTTAACATCTGCTTAGGTATTACATATGCCAACTGAATTCCTTGTGGTGCCATACTCTAAAAGGATCAGCACAATCATTAAGATTACAAACTCCCTCTAAGTAGGGGTCTTTTAAACCAAACTTGTTTTGCTTTTGCCAATGAGGGCAATGTCACAGTTTAATTCACAGAAATAAACAAACAATATGTAACCCCTTTGATCTTTGCAGACCATAATATTGTGCTGTTACAGATGGTTTTGTCTCTGAGGATTTATACATAAACCAGCCAAAAAGGAATAGGGAAGACGGTCCCTATGAATATGCTAGTAAAGGACACAAACAGATGTCACAGCAGCAGCTACACAGTGGCAGAGCCCAAAAAAGCAAGGTACAAAGGCTACTTCAAACAGCTGCTACCTTGTAGGGCACAATGAGGCAACAGATACAAGGTCTCTGTGAAAAGCCATTTCTGGATGGCTTCCCACCAGAAGAAAGTGTTGCTAGTCCAAATGTCTTTTAGTGCCTATGCTTTCTCTGGTAGCTCTAGAAATGGAGAAGCTACCTCTAAGCACAGAGATCCATGCTAGCTCTATGCTCTTCAAGCATGGCAAAGCCACTAAACTAGTTGCTAACACCAGTAATTATCTCAGTCCATGGCATTTTGGGGGGTTTGTGTATGTTGGGTGGTTCTTTCTATCCTGACTTGCTTTAGTATTTCTAAAACATGCTTCAACTCTGCTTTGTATACTAGACAAACAGACTTCAGGTGCCTTGAGAGAAAAGAAACCTGAACTTCAGAATACTTACTCTTTTTGCCCTGATTGATCTTCTCTTAGCCAGCTGTTTTCTCCTTTCCTCTTTCAGAGCCGCAGCCTGGGCTGGAGTCAGCTGGGCTTTATAAGCAGCCATCTGCTCTCCGTATCTTTTCCAGTCTGTCTTCTTTGCTTCCTCGTAAACCTACAGCACAAACCACCAGCAGCCTTGAAGTTCAGCTAGATGCTTTCAGTCAGAAGCACTAGACAAGCTAACACTTCTAACCTAGGAGCACAAAGATTACAGACTGAAAATCTCACACCAGAACATCACATTTTCATCTGTTTGATTTCCCTGTCCACATTTAGGAGAAGGGAAAGGTACACAGAGAGAGAAGTCCAAAAGGGATGTGAGAGCACCTCAAGTCTACTAAATATCTCCTTTAGGAAATGGAATTTAGCTCCTAACTGCCTCTAACTGCTAACTGCAGTCAAGGAAGAATAATCATTACTTGGCTATAAATGGCATTTAAATCCATCAGCAAGTCCTAGAGCTGCTTTACGTTGTCCCTTGAAAGTGCCACTCGGAGAAACTTCACTGCTTACGACTTAATATGATGACTCTGTAAGAAATTTACATGAAGCAAAAGAAGTTGGTCCCTTCATCAAAAATATCTGAGGTTTCACCTCCCTTATACGTGAGAGCAGAACAACTTTACAAAACTTGCATTGTGCATGTAATGGAATACTGCCATTCAAAAAGGAGAAAATCGGTTTGCAGCTCACAGCCACATGGAGGGAGAGCTGTGTGTGTCATTTCTCTGGCAACAGATTAAAACTGAGCCAAGGTCACATCCAAGTACAAATAGCAAAGTGTCCTCCTGTGCTGGGTTTGCACAGCCAGATTCTGGTGGCCAGGGGGGTACAGGGATGGCTCCTGTGAGAAGCCTGATGGAGCCAAGGCCAGCCAGCTCCAAGTGGCACCTGCTATTGGCCATCAGCGACAGTGGTGGCACCTCGGGGGTAACAGAGTTAGGAAGGTGAGAAAGAAAACTGCACAACTTCAGCCAGAGAAAGGAGGCAGACTGTGTCAGAAGAACACTTCCACTGATCCTAAGGTCAGGGAAGGAGAGGCAGGAGATACTCCAGGCACCAGAGCTTCCCCTTCAGCCTGGGGTGCAGCCCATGGGGAGGCAGCTGTGCCCCTGCAGCCCAGGGGGGAGCAGAGATCACCTGCAGCCCTGGGGGAGACCCCACGGGAGCAGGGCCATGCCCAAAGGGGACTGTGACCCCGTGTGAAGCCTGTTCCTGAAGGACACGTGCTGGAGCAGCTCCTGAAGAACTGCAGCCCATGGGAAAGACTCACACTGTGAGCAGTTCATGGAGGCTGTCCCCTGAGGAAGGGAGCCCAAGTTCTCTCACACATGATGCACTGAGCTCAGCCCCCATTCCCTGTGCTCCTGCACTGCTGTCAGGAGGAAGCAGAGAAACTGGGAGTGATGCTGAGCCTGGGGAGAGTAGGAGGAAAGGTGTCTTAGGATAGGAGTTTTTATTTCTCATTATCCTTCTCTGATTTCCCCAAGTGCAGTTTGTTCTGCCCTGACAGTAGCGGGTGAGGGACCTCTCCCTGCTTTATTCAGACCCACAAATGTTTTGCTGTATTTTCTCTCCCCTGCCCAGCTGAGGAGAGCAGCTGAGAGTGGCTTTGGTGGGCACCTGGCATTCAGCCAGGGTCACCCCACCACACCTCCCCTGAGTTACTCAAAGCTCCCAATTCTCCCAGTTGTTTTGATGTCTGAACCTTTGTACACACATGCTTTTCCAAGCCCATTAAAAACATACCAACTAACCAAAAAAACCGCACCAGAGTGAATAAAAAAACAAGACACCAAACCAAATAAAACCCCACCACCTGCAGAGTTCCAAGTACTCAGGGAAAGGATACAACCTTACCTGTTTCTGTGATGCTGGTAACTCCTTCCACGCACCTGCCAATTTTTTAATCAGTTCCGTGTTGCTCGCTCCTGTATGTTACAAGAGAAAGCCGGGAAATGAAGATCAACATTGTATCTTTAGTAAGCTTCTTCAGCTTTTCCCAGGTGTCACCGTCCTGTACAAATGCATTTTTGTCCTTTCATAAAACGAACTCACCGTGGCAGTTAAATGGCACTGGGGATGGGGAGGAGTCACTGCTCACCTGGACACAGCACGCAGTAATAAACTGAAGCACCATTTCAAGGCAGCTGTTATTACTCTACAACAATTTCATAGTTTTGCTTTTCCAGCTGGATCCTTTTCTACACAATGCAAGATGGGCTGAATTTGGAGGGGGGAGCAGGGAAGAAACCAAAAGCAAAGTTTCCAGTTCTATATGAGAGTGTGGAACGCTTTAACAGGTGAGCTAAACAGGGTATCAAATGGTTTTCCCGACTTAAATCTTCCTCAGGATTTGCCCAATATGACCATAGGTCTTCAAACATTTTTACCTTTAACAGTATTTCAAACCCAGCTTTTTCTATCCTGCAGCTCTCTGGCAAGAGCCACTGCATTGCCTGTAAGTGAAGTTTTTGATAGCACATCAAACATATTCGCAGGAAACCCTTTTCCTCTAAATGCACTTACTTTTGCTCCTATATACAGTGCAATATATGCAATACAAAATATATGCAATCCAGTACCTGCAATTTTTCAATTGCTAAGCCTCAAAATAAAATCACACACCGCTCATAACATCAGCAAAAATGGACTTCAAATCCATAGAGTCAAAAATAATTGATAATCATAACTCACTGCTCACATCTACTACCTAGGCGAGGTATTTCATCAAGCATTTTTAAAGTTACATGCTCATGTTCATTTTTTTGACTTATGAAGGAAGCATGGAAGAGCGAGCGGACACGTGCGGGTAACGAGCACGACCATGCTGGATTCCCCTGGGGAGCGGCACGGATGAACAGACGGGCTGGGTCCCGGAGATCACGATTTTATCTGGTTCCCGAGGCTCGGCTTTACAAAGGGATGGCTGTCCGGCTGTCCGGCTGTCCGGCTGTCCGGCTGCTCCGCCTCACCCCGCTCCGGGGGCCGCAGGCCACGGCCCCGCTCCGGGGGCGGCGGCAGCGGAGCCCCGGCTCCCAACAGCACCAACCGCGGGCTCGCCTCCCCTCCAACCTCGTACCTGGGTTTTTCTCCCTGAAGGCCGGGCGGTTGTCCATCACGAAGCGAAAATAGGCGGTGAGAGGCCGCTTCGGGCGCTGACTCCAGCCGGTGCCCCGAGACAGGCAGCGCTCCGCCGCGCCCCCGGCCCTGCACACGAGGGCACCGTCGAGGAGGGTCCCCGCGCCCCGCTCGCGCAGCCCCGCTCCCGTCCCGCACCGGAGGAGCCGCCGCCCGCCCGCGGCCGCGACCAGGCCCAGGCCCAGCCCCGCGGCCCGGCCCAGCAAGGCCGCTGCCGCCGCCATGCCGGCCCGCCGCGCCTGCGCGCCTGCGCGCGCCACCCTGCGGCGGCGGCGTGAGGGGCGGGGCCAGCAAGGCCCCACACGGCGACACCGGCACCGGGCGACACCGGCACACGGCGACACCGGCACCGGGCGACACCGGCACCGGGTGAACCTTGGCACCAGGCGACAGTGGCACCAGGCGACACCGGCAAGAGGTGAACCTTGGCACCGGGTGACACCGGCACCGGGTGACCCCGCGGCCCCGAAGGTTGCGCAGCGCGGGCGGGCTCGCTGTGCGCGCCCACCGGAGCAGGCAGAGGCAGAAACGGCACCGGAGATGAGAACCCAGCCGGGCAGCAAGCACCCGCTCTGAGGGGAGCTGAGCCCAAAACCAAGGCCCGCGGCTTCGCTGTTCCCTTGGCAATGGCGAGCTTTGGGCGCAGCTGTGTCTGACACAGCAGCAGCCACTGCTCCCACCAGCTCTCGGGGAAAAAGGAAGATTCACTTTCTTTTTTGGTTTTTTGTGGTTTTTTTGGTTTGTTTTTTTTTTTTTTTTTTCCCCCATCGTAGTAAACAGCACAGAATAAAGTAAGCTTTCCAGCCCTGGAAATAGGATTTGTATAGAAAGCATTAACCGAGGAGCTCTGAAGGTGCAGCAGTGGAGGTGTCTCTCTCCACAGATCGAACCCGGCCACTTCATAGCATGGGTGAAGTTTTACAGAATGTATTTATCAGTTCAGTCTGATCATTTCAAAAGCAGAAAAGCTGAACTGCTTGGAGTAGCGTAAGAATCAAAGACTTAGCTTCACACCTCTCAACCAGCATGATCATAAGACAAGTTCCTTTTTCACTATTTACATATGCTTGATCTGTCCTACAGATGGGCGTTGGTTGGTTTGGAATCCTCCTGCTGGTTTCAGACTGTGGTGGAAAGCCATTCATGCATGGCACAAAGCAGAAACATTACCAGGTAAAGTATGAATGTTTTCAAACTATCCCTAACACAAACTGATAAACCACAAGAAACCAAGGCACACTTCTGATTTCACACAGTTCTGTACAGATATTCCAAAAATGTAAATAACTTTTAGTACAAAGAGATTGCTATTTTACCTAGAAAAAATAAAAACTGAACATATTCTGATGGTCCGTTTCTACAATCATTTGAGCAAGTATAAATGATGTCTTTGCCTTCCTAGCTACATTGCCCTAGTTCAAATATAAGGAAGCACTCAGTAACAAAAACAAATCCTTTTATTCAGCTTGCAAAATGTAGTGAACAGGGATATTTTAAGATTATTAGAACCAATCTCAATCAAGCTGCTGTTTCAAATGTCACCATTACATCACAGATAAAACTGGCACAGAGATGACATTTTCCCCTATGTGACCAGCCTAAGGTGAATAAATCAGGAAAGAGGAAGTTAATATCCCACTGGTAGGAATAAAAGCTCCGACTGTGTAACCCATACTCCAGATTGATGCATATTCAAATAAAAAACAACAATCAAAAAAACCACAAACAACCAAACCCAAATCATATGTATCTGTCATGTTAAAAATGTATTTTATGATGACAAATTTCCCAACTGAAAATCATTTTTATTTCACGTACAAGATTCAAAGAAAAACATTTTGTCACCTTTTTTTTTTTTATTTTCAAGTATCGAAAAAGAACGAATGGTAGGAAATCAAGAGTTTTTCTGCTTTTGATCTATGTTTTGAGAACAGATTGCCCCTCTCCAGCACTACTGGTTTTTCACATGCATAGTCTGAAGCAACTCAAGTGCAAGTTAATGGAACAGTTACTTTCAAGTGTGAGTTTACTGTAACGTTCTGGTATTGCAAATACTCCACCTTCCAGACCCTTGTGATATCTCCTCTCTAGATGAACACTGCTGTGGCAAGGCATTAACCTATTTGAAATCCTCTGTCCAACCACGGGCTAAATCCACCAGGCTAGAACTAGCACAAAAATTCACTTAGAGCCCAGTTCTGAGCAGTTCATGAAGCATGGCTTTATTGGACACCGCCTACAGCACACATACACGCTGCTGGCAGTTCTGTTAGAATGTTTCAACAAGTACTTTAAGGATATGCATGAGTTAAGATTAAAAAAAAATAGCCAAGGAAAGTAGAAAATGTATTTTATTTATATGGAAAAGGCTACATCTGGATTGGTAAAAGGTCTGTGATAGTATGATGTTGCCCACACATCACAGATCAGTTGTGATTAGCAACAAAATAGTTACGTATCTTTCTACATACCAGTGCAATTAGTTCACATTGCAATAAAATTAAGTCAAGTATGCAACAGAATCAAAACCAAGTGTTTCTCCATAATCAGCATACAAAGATTTACAGTGCAAAGATCATTGTAGGTTTTCAGAAGTCTGCAGTCAGTCTTCAGAATATTCCAATGGGTGAGATACTTCAATTATTTTCACTATTAGCAGTTGTATCTTGTCAATACTGTGCACAAGCAAGTCTAAACTGAAATGACTTACATTGTAAATAAAATAGTCTATACAGTAAAAAAATACAAATTATATAAGAGAACTAACAAAAAGAAACTTGAACACACTTATGAAACAGACAACGTACTTCAATGACACACATACAGTATTCATCACATGAGAACAGCTACTTTTTCCAGCAAAAATAGTTTCATTGATTTACAACTGAATTATAGGTCTTGTAGTCTGAAGATGCAGGTGTCCAACTCTTAAAAACTATAATAAATGTCTTCTGCAAAGCATACAAAGAGGATAAATATTCTTATCAAAGTCATAAGGTTATTTTTGGAAGTTTGTTCTCTCTTGCTCCAGAAACACACTTACATGGGTGAAAAAAAATTCAAGGGGCGTCACATTGAAACCATAAACTGTGCTCCAATTCCTTCTAATTTTGAAAAAAGCCTAGAATTTACAGTACTCTGTGGTATATGAAAATGTCTTCAAAAGTTTACATTGCATATTTCTGAGTCCATTCTCTCGCATGTCTGTTGTATCTGTACGTGCAGAAAGAAGGCATTACAGTGAAGAGCTGTTAGTGATGCATTGACAATGGCCACCCATTTACTTAACACAGGCGTTACTGAGCTTCTCACCTCTGAGCAAAGAGCACTAAAACAGTCTAAAAGCCAAGAAGCACACACCCACTACACGTTCAGCTTCTAAAGTTATGTACCAGAGCTGCCAGACTCAAACCCAGCTGCACAGGTTTGCATGAAATTGTGCAGCCTTCATTTGTATTTCATCACTGGTTCCCTTATTTGCACCTTAACAGGAATTTGTTGTCAATTACTCCTAAAGGCATATGCTAGTAAGAGTCTAACAAAGTTTACATATTTTACTTCCACAGAATTCAGTATAATTAACTGGGATTTTATTCTCCCTTCTGCACTGCCAGCTGCATTTCAGAACTTAAAAAGAGAATTTTCTGAAAAGCATTTTTTACTGGGTTTTAAGTCTTGGGTCTTTTCCTTCTGGTATGAAGCTGATTATCTTATAATTCCATAATCCCAAGGGTAAGTGTCCTTAGAGAGTTGATAGTTTCCACTCTGGTCCTTACATTTGCTACATTCTACTTCAGACTGGATTCACTTTCTTGAGTCAACCAGAGAAAAATGCTGACAAGTTTTTACCTCTTAAGATCAGTATAGCAACTCATTTACTAATTGGTTTTTTTTCTTAAGAATATGCTACCATACAAGTCTTTGGATTTTAACTTATAATAAAATACTCAGGGGTAACCAGCCATATCTTTCATTTCCTAAATCCAAGGTAAAACAAAAAAATATAAATTAATAAGTGATCATTTTAAGAAGATAAAGCTACAGTCAAGACTACAGATTTTCTCACTTCCCCTAGCAATGATTAAATTTTGAGATTTGGAGATAGAAAACCATCCCTCATTCACTTCCTTCACAAACAGGAGGCACAACAGCTGAAATCACTAATAAGTAAGTAGGTGGAAAAAAAGTTGAGCCTCAAATGGGGAGAAGCTGATGCACAACATCCTCGATTTGAACACTGTCTACTTTGCAGAATGAGCTACAGCATTCAGGCACTTCAGAAGTTACATGATTTGACTGTTCCAGACATTGAACTGTGAGAAAAAGGCCTTTTTAATAATTCTTAGTCTGGGCAGAGAAGTACTAGACCATGGCTGTCCATGTAACTTCTCCATCACTCCTTTGCTGTCTACTGCTCAAGGTACAAGCAATACTCAGATCTTCCTGAATCTGGGACATGTGTTGAGCCACAGGCCCCTGCATACACTGCAGGAAGTCTTCAGTGGCTCAACACTGAAAAATAGGCACCAAATAACTCAGCCAGTTAAAGAGAAGGTCAAAAATTCTTCTGTACAGGTTTTACAACCAGAGGATTGCAGTAGTGACAAATAACTCGTATTTGGGAAAGCAATTTTCATGCAATAAATCTGTTACACAAAAGCACGAAGGTTTTATGTAATTAAGTACAAAAAAATTAGTTCCCAACAGCTGTGTGTGCCTACAGTTTTCTACCTGCCATAGCTGTTCTCAGTATTTAAAGAGCTAATCTGTGGAAATCTAGGAAAAGAGTATTGCTAAAGTTAAAACTGAAGGTGCACAGCAGATAGCCATCTGCAAGTACCACACACACAATTAGGAATGTTATACTCACTTTTCCTTGTCTGACTTGTAGATCTGTGCAATATCTGGTACTAAAGGATCATCTGGATTAGGATCACAAAGTAAGGAGCATATGGACAATAAAACTAAATAAAAGAGACACTAGATTAAACAAGTTAGTTTGCTTTATTTCTACAATCCTTTAATATATTTCAGTATACTGAAGGAGGTGGTAGGAGGGTTTAGGAAAAAGAATGCATATCACTATTAAGCTGTCATTTAACAGTTCTGTCCAGAAATGTTTGTACAGCATCATTTTTCTAGGGCCTAAGTAAACAGCTGACACAAGCCCAGGGAATTTGCAGCCATGAACCTGTACCTTTTGCAGTGATCCATCTCCCACATCCTAGCCTAGGAATGTTACCCAACTACAGACTACAGTTACATACAGATATTGCTCAAACTAAGCTTTCCTCCTCCAGTTAAGGTAACTAATATTACAAATATTACACTGCCGTGTAGTACTCTACTTGTGCGTATCCTTTTCCACTTCTGTGCTGACAGTTATTCTCTCAACCATAAGAACATTTTACCTAAGTGTGACTTCCATTTTGGGAAATACTTGATCAGCATTAAATCATTAAATACAGGTATTCACTTATCATTTCATATTAATTTCCTGGTATTGAACCAAGGAGGTTTCATTTTTTTTTGCCTAACAGTTTCAGGCAATTTCTATTTTTATGGTCAGAGCTAATATGGATACAAGAGTGCACAGTTAAATAATTCTAATTATGTCGTGAAAGGGAACTTCATGCTGCCATAAGAATCAGCTTAGAATACCTTTTTCCCCCCTGCTTTATCTTGTTATCCAAGAGCTCACACCTGTTTTCAGGAGTAGAAAGTTCAGCCACTTCAATACTGACTTGTTTTAAGTGCCAGTAATATCAGAAAATCAGGTTAGACTACACGGTCACACAGATGGTCAGAGGGGCTGTAATATGCTGCAAACTTTTGATTCATTCAAACAAAGACTAGAAAGGAGAAACTTCCCTGAGTCACTGAGCTAATTCCCAGTTTATGAAATACATAATATCTGAACATGAGACCAGCAGACTGCTCCACTTTATAACCTAAGAAGTGCTCAGCAAGTAAAGAGATAGAAAAATGCTGAAGATGTAAAAGTTTTATGGCTTTTCAGTTGTAGATGCCAAGTGTTAAACCTAAGTGCCAATTTTCATTTGCTTAATAACTAGATAATTTTTGAATAGCTATAAAACAACTCATTTATGTGGACAAAAATAACACCAATTACACAGAAGAGTAATTAATGTCTTTAGGAATGACTTCAGGAAACAGAATATTAGACTTAGATATATATGGCTTGTGGATTACTGCACAGGCCTGGAAGCAAGAGGAGTTGTTTTTCCAAGGAGGTACAGCAACTGGACTTGCACAGAGCAATTTCCATTGGACAAAGACCCACAATTTGTTCTCTGCTTGTACACCCAGTGCAATGACACTTGGGCACATAGCTCCCAAGCACATGAGATGTGATACGGCTCCTTGACCTTTGGAGTCACATGAGAAATTTCTGTAATATGACTAAGTGTGCCCTAGCAATTTGAAGATGGGTGAGGAGAAAAAACAGCACCCACATTTTAAGCAGCTTTTTAAGCGACACAAAACGCCTGCTGCAGCAAAAGAACTGCTTAACTGTTAACTCAATGTTCCAGAAATCTACAGTGTTCAAGTTCTGAGAAAGCTTAACTACAGGATGAGAATATTTTAATAAAACTTCTACTGATGACTGTGAAAGGAGCTACATTTTGAAATACTCATCTTACAAAGGAATGCAAACCAGAACAAATTACCTCATTTTTCAAGGAAGTGTAATTAAGACCTTAGTCCACACAAGGATGCTCAGGCAGCCCAAAGAGTCATCAACAGGCAATCACGTAAGCTCACACAACATCAGTATCAGGGTTTCCTATTTACTTCCAAGTTGTGATTTTCAAGCCCTGCTCATCAGTTTCTGCTCCTTTCAGCATGCACAGTCAGCCATCACATTTCAGGCTAAGTGTACATTATTATCTCACCCAACTTGGTTTAGAATATTTCTTTGCTGTGCACGCATTTTTTTTTGTAATGTGACACTCCCAATAAACTGCACAAGATCTTGGATCATAATAAGAATTCCAATGGAATTTGCCTCTTCTTAAACATGCAGGATAAATGAGTTCCTGCTGCTTACCTTTAAGACAGTGCAATAATACACAAAAAAGTGCCATGGCAGTGTATGCAGCTTCACACATGCATTATCAAATCAGTGAGTTTACCTTTAGAAACAGTCAGAGCTGGTGACCATTGTGATCTCAAGATATCAAGACAAATACTCCCATTACTGTTTATGTTTGGGTGATATATTTTTGTTGTAAAAGCAATCTGTAATAAAAATAAATAAAAACCAAATAATATCAGATGAGGGTTATTACATTTATTTGTAATCCTTAACATCATCCTTTCCAGTCATATCTGATCTGCCAACACAATTTTTTGACAGTCTTATCTGCATCCATTAAGAACATGTATACTATGGCTCACCTTTCTGGTTTAACTTCCAAAATTAAGCCTCAAAGAATAAACTTTGACCTAAAAACTTTCTTTTCCTTAAAAGAAAGGACTTACCTTTGGTGGTTTGAAAGGATAGTCTGTTGGGAAGTGTACTGTGAGAAAGAATACTCCCCCTTGATATGCACTATCAGGCTGAGAAAAAAAACAAAAGAGATAAAACAGATTAATATAGTTCAGCTGTTTTGGAGCTTTCCTTCTCCTAGAGAAAATCTATTATTTTCCCAGTACGTAGCTCACTATGGGCCATGAACTGGGAAGGCACAGAGGGAACTGAACCCTCCCACTGGCCTGCAGAGTTACAGCAGAGCCAAGTGTGGCTACTCCTGCAGCAGCACAACACAGTTACCCAGCACTGCCCTTCTGGGGAGAAAAAGAGAGGGAGCTCAGTCGCTTCACTGCACTGAAGGGAATACAAAAACCAGAGCAGGCCCTCCAAGTCCTGACTCTGTGCAAGACCACAGCTGCTCTGATCTTCCTCCGTTCTTAAGCTACAAACATACTTACCCTAAGAAGTGGCTTCTCTTTGCAGGTGCAAAGAGTGGGATTTTCCAATATAATTAATTTCATTGTGATATCAGGAAGTTTTAAAACACACAACATCTTTGTGACCTGCACAAATCTGTGCACATGCGTTTGGTTAGAAACGTGTGCACAGGTTTACGTCCAGGTCGCACATTATCAAATAAAATAAGCTCCATCTAAAAGCCCTCTGCAACTCCACTCTTGTTTAGTTACCAACTTCAATATTAGATTTCACCCACTCTTCCTCCTTTCAGATGGATGAATCTTCCAGAATTGATCATCTACGAGAAGCAAGCTCTTTGCTTTGCAGCCCATATCACCAACTCAAACACAAACAGCTGACTAATGAAGCACCTCTAACTTCCTGAAGAGGAGGGGTTTTTGAGGAGCTACAGAAAGCAACTGGTACCAGACTAATAAGAACAACAACGTCACCCTCAAGTTTTAAGGTATTCACAGCTCAGCTGAATGTGGCTGCTGTGTTTACAGAAACCCAAAAGAGTCCTTCCGTAACAAAAAGAGAAGCAAGATCTTACATTTTAAGGGGCACGATTCCTATACTTACAGGTCCCATAATAGTTGCTTGCCAATGAAACACTGAAAGGCAAAAAAAAAAAACAACAAAAATTAGAGATTTTCTGAGCTTTTCCAGAACTGAAATGTACTGAATGTTCTAGGAAGAGCTTACAGTCATCTCCAACAGGTCCAGCAGAACAGTGGGCTGGTGGATCTCGCTGCAGATCACTTAGCTCCTGCAAGAAACACAGAAGTATTTCAAAGACGTGAAAATCCACACCACTTGGCAGCATCCCTTCAAAAGTGGGAACACAAACGAATTTTATTAAACCCGTGGGCATTTTTTGTGGTATTTTGATAAAACAGTCAACACTTGAAATGTCCATTGAAACTGAAAAAGTTTGTTTAGCTAGACAGCCTGCAGCTAACACTGTGCTAGAAATTAATATCTGAAAGAATTTTAGAGTTGCAACCAAGTTCATAGTGAGTTCAGCCTTGAAGGAGACAAAACAAATAAGAAAGGTTTCTTGATTAGTCTGTAAACTCACAGTTCAATTTAGTTAGGTGCTAATCTGATCATTCCCTCAGCTTTTGATTTTACAAAAGGTTCTGTATTGTCCTAGTCTATGGACATCAGCTGAGCTAAACTGGCTCATAAAATGTTTGCAGCCTGCCTGGAGATGATGTATGAACATAATGTAAAGGGTCCTAACTAAATTGGAAGCTAAAGGAAAAATATTAGCTCTACACCTTATGTACCCTGATTCAATTCCCTGCATGCTTGCTTTTTTTTTTTTTTTTAAACGACTACTAAAAAACTCCCAAGTTGAAACTTAAGCACTCAGAGGAGCTTCTGATGGCCAACTGATTTATTTCTCTTGCAGGAGTCCACACAGTCCCAAATAATTTTAAATTGTTATGTGATTTCACAAAACCAGCACTGTTTTTCATCTGATTTATCATCACTATTTCAAACAAGGCAGGCAGTAATGTTAGTTCATTTTCCTCATTTAATTCAACACACTCCTTTTGATGTCTGAACTTTTACTGTACTAAGGAAAACTTTTTCCAATTCTAAGCTGATAGAAACTGTGCTGTAGGAACTTTAATGACTACATGCAAGTACTTCCTTTGAAATAAATTAAAAAGTGTGTGTTTCTGAGTAACTCAATTCCTTACTCAAAACACACACATTTATGTTGACAATAGACATAAGCAGGTCTGTGAGTTTACCTTAATGAGCAACACCAGAAACATTTCTACTCAAAATACATTGTCAAGGCAACTACTCACAAAATCAAGGTTTAAATTGGAGCTGAGTTTAACTCAAATGCAGAATTGGTGTATTTTGTGTGATCAGGCCTTACACATAATTTGAAGGGTTAAAAAATTGCATTTCTCAACTGCTGTGATGTATTGTTCCATTTATGACATCCAGTAAATATTTCAACTCAATTTACCGTGGACCTGACACCTAAATTCAGCCAGACTTACAGCTCCACTCCTGGCCCTGAAATCAAAGAAAAGCACTGCACCATATCTTACTACTGCTCTGAAGTGACTTCTCACAATCTTGTGATTTAAAACAGGACAGACACTTTCTCCTATACTGAAATAGCACAGGTTGTCAATTGGCATTTCTGCACTTTATTCTGTTGCTGACACTGTATGGTGATCCAGAAAGAACACTCTGGGCTAGACTTTAACTAATAAAGGCACTTTAGAAATGCAGTTCCTATTTTAATCAGAGGATTCAAATTTCATTTAAGGAGTGATTCAGAGCACTAGCTATTTATGCCAAGCCAGTACACACAGGGAGTCAACAAATCTCAGGTTTCCAGCAGTCACCAGAGACAAACATGACCAGCAGCAGGGCTGTTACAGGCACTGTCCTCTCTAACTTGCAACTCAAGATCCAACCTAACAAGAGAAGATGAAGTCTTGTACAGCACCAAAACAACCCAACCAAAACCAAACAGCTGCACTGCAGCGCCGAAACAGAGAACTCAGACCAACAATCATGCATTTTGCAACAGTCATTATGGACTACTAGATTCAAGGCAGTAACTGGAAAAATATGTAGCTTAAACTTTTCAGAAAGTCTCTGAAGTATATGCAAACATTCCATAAGCACATAGGAACTACCAGTCAACTACGTAGAGTCACAGGTCTGTAACAGTGCTTTTGTTGCTAGATGGATTCATCAAGATCTTTACATACCCCAAAACCACACAAATTTGTTTTCTTTCATATATACACATGTATTTAAGAATGAACAGAACTGGGGAATGCTCCTCGGGTATACACTTCAGTTTGTTCAGGCTAAAAAGGCACGGACATCTGTTCATGATTAGAAAAAAAGGCAAATATTTTTCATCATACATTGACGAGACCCACGACTATAAACCCCTGTTATTAATATTTCCTAACAACAATGAAGAAAAGGTTCTCTTCAATCCACTTCACCAAATGAGAGCAATGTTCACAAATACATTCTGACACCTTCTGCAGCTACGAAACATAAAGCCAGACCAAACTTCAGAATCAGCAGAGCAAATTCAAGCTGCATTTTGCACCCATATGTGAAGCTAATGTGGTTTAAAAATACAAGTGGTAACACGATCCAACAGTATGAACAGTTTGAATCTTCAGATAAAGAAATTCAGATCAAGCTGTGATAAAAAGGAAGAACTATTCAGATTTACATTGTTGATTATGCTGTTTAAGCTTTAGGTTCAAAGCAAGAGCTGTAAGAGTTAGGATTCAAGCTTTCCTACACCTTTTGAAATGCAGCAAGGAGATACTCAGATGTCCCTGAATCAGACTGATACATGGAGAAAAACTTCTTCATGACTTTACATATTCACAAAAGAACGAGAATACAAGAATTCTTTATACAAAGCACAGATGCTCTTTAGAAGAAGGCCAAAACTTTGCTTTGTTAAGGGACAAGGCTGAAGATTCCCAAAGTTTAATGTGCTGAAACCTCATCAAGAAGCACAAGATAACTGCATGTGAGGCACTACAGTCAACACTAGAGATTGCCCTCTAGTTTTAACTTAACTTCAAGTTAAGCAGCTTTGTCCAAGCTTTATGGATTATTAGCATGCAGCTGCATGATGCAGGTCTGGTCTCTTCAAGGGTCTGCACGAACACTTTTATTCACTGGTATAGAAAACGTTGGTGCAAAATGTACATATGCTGACAAACAGGATCTATAGCTCCAAGCAGTGCAGATTCATTTTAAAAAGAGAAAGTCACCACTACAAATTACAGTGTACACTGGTGCAACATCTTTTACGAGAATACACAAACCCGAGGTTCTGTCTGCAAGAGATGCATCAGAAGGATGAGTTATTTCAAGCACTGGTGAATGTGGCAGCATAAAAGCACCTCTCAAGAGCTCCAACACATGCCACACGATCCCAGCAGAGCCAGGATAAACATGCACAGAGAAAAGTACCTAAGCTGGGGACAGTGGTAGGAATAAATCCTCTAATCCTCTCATACAAAACATTTCCGGGTAGAATAAAATACTAATGGTTAACATACTACTGGAGATGGCAAAGCCTCCAAATGATCACCTTCCCATGCTCCCGAACAGCCCTGTAGACAGCATGAAGCAAAAATTCAAGTTTAACAGGTGTAAAAAACAGGCTGTGGTAAGCTATAAACATTGGAGACATTTCTGAATGTGTGGACTAATACCCACAGTCAAAGAATAGTACAGGATGTATTTCATAAAAGTATGAAATTGAAGACTGCAAGGCAAATTTAACACTTACATGCTTGATTAGCATCCAGGCTTTTATCCCACAAAGCTATTGGAACAACATTGGAAAGGATGCTTTGGTGATAAGGAAACAAATGTTCTCAGCATAGAAGTCCTAAACATGTCTTTTTTCAGTCTAAAAAAGATGCAGAAAAAAAGACTGCAGATTATCTGAAGATCAAAATAAACTGCAGACAGGATCACTAAAAGCTATTTTCATTCTCCATACACCACAAAACCACAACCTTTCTCCACACTTTTATTTAAAATATAGATTTATATTTGCCAGTTGTGTTCTTAATTTCTTCCACAAAATGCACTGTGGACCACAGATTTATTTCCTACCCATTCCATGCATACACTGCTGCTTGGAACCATTTGTCATAAAACCCCACAGTGATCATACTTAAGACCAGTTAAAGAATTCTCTGGTTCTTCACAAATTTGGTAAACATAAAGCACATATTTATAATAATGGTTAGTCAGTAATAAATATTCTATTTCCATACATTGGAAATGGTAGTCAGTAATAAATATAATTTATTACTATAATAAATTGTATATACGCTATAATGGTTAGTCAGTAATAAATATTCTATTTCCATACATTGTGCTAATGCAAAAAAAAAAAAAAAAAAAAAAAAAAAAAAAGCTAAAATATGTAGTATCCCAGCAGAGGTTTTGAAAGTAAATTCAAACATTTTATGTTAGAGCCAAAAAGTTTCCTCGTTATGTTAATTACGAGGCTGAAGGTTTAAGGCTGCAGGTTTAAGGTCAAAATCTAAACCACAAATATCATTAATTTTTATTTGAGTCAATTTACAGTAACAAAAGTTATTTTCAACATAACTTTAAGCTAGTATATCCTGTTAGTCTATGCACATATGAAACACATACTGAACCACAGAGACATACAGTTCATTGAAACAACTCAATGTTTGAATGCTTCTATTCTTACTGAGTTGTAGGAGAAAACCAATCAAGCACTATGTATCAGTAAGATAAGAACAACAGCTATTCTTAAAGCAGTGTTCAAATCTATCTCCTCCTTCCTGCTTTCTAAATGTCTGCTAAAATCTCTTGAAGTCCTATTTTTTTATGCCTGAACAAAAGTATCTATGAGACAGCCTGAGCATTAACAAGCACATCAACCTGCCACTAACACTGGAGGAGCACCCAGGTACAGGACTTATGATGAAAACAATCTCAGCTGCAATATGGAACTAACAGGATGGCAAATTAGATATGTGAACCAAGAATTTGGAACAGGAACCCCAGAAGAATGGTTCTGCATAAGACAGATGGGCAGAACTGACACCTACACACTATTTTGCAGAACCTGACAGCCTGAATTATTTTCCACCTTTCACAAAAGTCACGGTATCTCACTTTCCAGAGGTGGCAAGAATAAGGGCTTCTTTGCACAATATTTCTTCTCGACTAAAAAACCTAGACTGTTTGTTTCGCTTTCATCATTTGCAACATCTGGAATTTACAATGCCCACAAAAATGTGTTGTTCTTTCACTGCCCCAAGGAACATCACAGGCAGTGTAACTGAACTTTTCTGACAGTGTAGAAATTCAGTGCCTCTCTCATACAACGGCAAAGCAAAGCACTCACAAGGCAAACGAACACAGGATCCTCAGCTTATGATGAGCAAGAATCCCCCGACCCCAAACTCTCTGAGGAGCTCCGAGATGAGTTTGTCATGGAGACACTGCTGGCAGCTCTGCCTGCAGAGCAGGGCTTCATATCCTCACTGCTCTTCCACCTACAGCGCTAGGACCAACATAGCTCCACGTGCAGCTTCTTCACTGGTTACTCAGTTGCCCATTTTTAAGAAAGCTCTCAAGCACAATCTGTCTTTCTGTGACAAGGGTACAGTCTTGGAAGCCCACATGCTGTCCTCCTTTGAGGAGCCCCTCGAAGACGATCAGCCAAAGGCAGGATGCAATGACACACATCCCAGTGGAAATACGACTTAGAGATCAGAGTCCCAACCATTAAGACAAAAAATACGCTTACTAAACAGGGTTGACATATTATAGCTTTGCTTCCTTCGTAGGTGTTGTCACACTGAACACACAAATTATCAAAATTACTGTGAACAAACACTCAAGCTTGACACCAAAATCCCTTAGCTTCATTTAAGCACAATTCTGAAGCACCCTAAACCCACCAAAGCTTAACTTCAGACAGGATGTCTAGACTGATGAGCTCCCAAGCAATACCACTGTGTTTGCTGACACTGTTTTGTTCTCCAAAGAATTCCTCTAGGCACTCTGTGAAACCACAGCATTTCCTCTACTCCAGACCTTATCCCATCCTTATCCTTCAGGTACAACACAACTATCAACCTTTACAGCCAGGAAAGTAGTTGAGATAAACACACCAACATACAAATGCTTTTCATCTACGATTAAACTTCCATTTCCATGAGTTTTGAGGAAAGTTGTATGTATTACAGTGACATCTATTACAGTGACATGTATTACAGTTTGTCTCTTCAAACTTCTCCACTTCATTTTAACTTCCCATTTGAAACAAACTTATTTCCTTGACATTCCCTTTCCTCTTCTCCTTCTTGAGAGACAGACTGCTAGCCAAATCCCTAGCAGAATTTTTTCTTCTCCTGGAAAGGCAGAAGAGAGTGATGAGGGTAGTTAATGGAAAAAATAAAAAAGAAAACCAGCAGTAGTCATTTCTGCAGCAAACTAGGAGCAAGTGGTAACTAGTTTTGAATTTAATCTCAATTCTTCTTGGAGGTCCTTACCCAGTATCTCTTCATGTTTCAGGTGGAAATTATTGTACAACCAGGAAATGTCATAGCACCTCGCAGCCAGCAGGTTAGAAAGCATTGCTTTATTTTGAAAGAGTAGGAACAGAATTTAGTAAGGCTAACAGAATGAAAGATATTTAGATAGAAAGTCTAACCATCATTTCACATCTATCAAAAGTTCTTAAATGCCACATTAAAGAAAATCGTGGCTTTCCAATGTGCATGAACGTCTCCAAAGCAGAAAGAAAGTTATGCAGAAAACATGATAAAAGTATGAAGATTAATTCTATTCTAGAAGAACTTCACTTGGAAAGCCCCAAACCACCACTCCATCTCAAAACCACCAGATTACCAGACTTTCCCCTTGGTCTGTTTATCTTAGCAGAAAGAAGCTGAACAAGAATTAGAAAGAGATGGCATTCAGAACAATCCTTTTCTTGAAACTAGAGTAAAGAGATGTTCAAGAAGATGCGTGAAATTAAAGTGGCAACAAGAGGCAAACCATTTGTATAATATGAAGAAGCACGACAAAGTTATTGCTAAAGAGAAAACCACTGTAGTAATTTGATATATTGGTCGAATGCAACATTCATGACAAACATGTGACATGAAGGAACAAAACTGTTCTGTAATTGCACTATGTGTAAAGGCATAAGCTTTGCAGCATAAGACAGGACTACCAGCTTCTGCAGAAATCCATCCAAAGTTGGTACCTACTGCAGGGTATCCCAAATCTGCCTACTCTGGGGTTAATCGGTCACTACAGAATCCTATTTCTGCAATACCAATGGCTTCCGACAGCAAACGGGAATCCTGCACGAGAAATACTCGCACCGTCACGTACCCAGGATAGCACCGATGCCGCCCTAAACACGGCACAGCAACAGCAACCAAACACCGCGGGCTCTGTTCCGCGGCCGAGGCACGACCCCCAGCTCCCCTCCGGGGCCGGCCGGTCTGCACCGTACAGCGACCGGCTCAGCCTCGCCAGACAAAAGGAAACCGGCAATTCACCACCTGAACCAGGCCGTTCACACGCACCGGCCCAAAACACTACAACCGGGATACGCTCAGAGGTCACACCAAGAACTATGCCGACAGCGCTTGCGAACGCAGGCAGCAGCCCGAGCACAGCGCGGAGCGGCCGCGCACAAGGGCAGCGGCTGCCGCGGTCCCCCGCTGAGGGCTCCCCACCAGCAGCCCGGCTCTCCCCGCGCCCGCACGCCGCCGTACAGCACCGGCTCGGGCTGCGGGGCCTTCGGGGAGGCAGCGTCCCGAAGCCGTGAGGCGGCCGACGAGAGCCCCCCCCCGTCCATCTCACACCCACTCTTCTTCCCCCGGCTGCCGGCCAGGGAAGGACCAGTCCCTCGCTGCCGCGACACCCCTCGCTGAGCCCGCTGCGGCCGCCGCCCGCAACCCCCGGCAACAAGGGGGCAGCCCCGGAGCCCCCCCCGAGGGCAGGGGGACCCTTCCGCCCCCCTCCCACGGCTCGGCCCCACTCACTTTTTGTATCCGCTTCAGCGCCATGGGAGCGCGCGGCGGAAGCGCGAAGCAGGCGGCGGGAGCGCGGGGCGGGAGCGCGGCCGGGGCGGGGCGGGCGGCGGGAGCGCGCGCCGCGGGGGCGGGGCGCAGTCGCCGTGCCCTTTGTGTCCCGCTGCGCACGCGGAGCCGCGGCCGCGCGCGGGGCTCGCCGGGAAGCGTAGTTCGCCGGCCTGGCGGCGCTGCGCGGGCGCGGAGGTCTCGGCCGGGCCGGTTCCGCCCCTCAGGGCCTGCGGGAGGAAACGGAGTCGGTGTCTAGTGAACGCGGGGGTGCCTGGAGAGGTGAGGAGGAGGAAAGCGACCGTGTGAAGCTTCAGAACTGCATACAAGGAAAAGGTGTGTCATATCCATGACGGTGTGTGAGAGAAGCAGTAGACGTGGGGGTTGAAAAGTCTGTTGAACAGGTCATAGAATCACTTCAGTCGAAAGAGACCTCTAAGGTCGAGTCAGTGCGGAAAAATCACGCAGAGTCCACTGGGGCACACACCCGCAGGGTTTTCTCTCTCAAGGTTTGGGAGGACACAGCCCCTTTTACCCTGAACTCTTCCTTTCCCCATCGGCTGGGGTACTAGGAAGGTACAGCCTTCCCGAACCGCCTAGCACATATTCCCCCCTCGAATATGTAATTTCCCCCCAAAGTTCAGAAACTCAGGGGCCCGTTTGTCTGTGGGCCCAGTGAAACGCAGTGGGCCCATTTGTCTGTTCCAGAGTCAGACTGCCTGGGTTCTGTAACAAACCTGTGGCTTGAAGTTGGTAGAGACATTAAGATACATTAACACCACGCTTGTAAAAACATAAGCACACATCTTTCCTATCAGGTCCAACCATAAACGCAATCCCAGAGTAACGAGTCCTTAATCAGGCATAGAACTTCCATGATACTTTTTTAAGGCGTAGTAATTCTCATATCAATGCCCGAGTTTATGAGGTTCGAGGCGGCTGTCACTCGGTGGATATCACTCTTCAGCTTCACCTTTCCACAGCTGCACAGGAGAGGGCTCACACAGCGGTCTGCCCTGAGCGTTTTGCAGAGCTGTTGGGCGCTGACAGCGCCGCAAGCTGAAGCGAACGGCGGCGCCGCGCCGAGCCAGCGTCCGCCCAGCACGCACAGCGCTGCCCGACGCCCATGTTCCCGCTGCAGAGACCTCCCTCAGAGCCCTGTGCCTGGCGTCAGGCCGGTGACAGCGCTGCTCCGCTCCTCCCTCCTCCTGTACGGAGCCCCATCCCGCACGCCCCGTAACCTCCACCTCTCCTCTGGCCCTCGCCTTGCCGGGATTGCCGGGAGCCTCTGAGGGGCGGCCCCGCGGCCATCTTGGGCAGTGGCGCGTGCGCGGTGCGGAGCGGCAGCCGGAGCCATGGGGCCGGGGCAGAACTGCGCCGTGCGGGGTATGGCTGGCCGGGAGCTGGAGGTGGGAGCTGATCGCAGGGGCGGGGCAGGGCTGGGGGCCCGGGACCGCGACGGCGGGCGGGCAGGACGGGGGGCGCCGCTCGGGGGGCGGCTGCGCCTCTCGCCCCGTCGGACCCCCGGGACAAGATGGCGGGCTGCCCGCCGCCGTCCCCGCGGGATGCGCTGGGTCGGGAGGCGGCCGGTGGGATCCGCGCATCAGTAAAACCCCTGCTGCGGTCAGCCAGGGGGGAACGCCGTGCGGTGGCTCGGCCTGAGGGGTCCCCCGTCCCCCAGTCCCGCCCCACTGCCGTGTGAGGGCCCGGAGCCGCCGAGCTCCGCGGGTGCTTCGGCCCTCGCAGCGGGCTCGGCCGCCCGCCGGGTTTTATCTGCACCGGGGACACACCGTTTCAGACACCGCTGCTTTATTTTTATCGTCCCACCTGTTTGAGTGAAAATTTCGTGAAAACCTGTAAATATCAGAGGTCTTGTGTGGCTCTCAGTGCCCTCAGTGCTGTACAGCAGAGGTAACGGTGACATTTGCGCTGTGCAATGATTGACTTGAACCGTGCCGGAGATAGCGTTGTGTGCTTCAATGCTGTTGCACAACCAAACAGGATGAAAGAGTTGGGCTGGGTGGAGCACAGAATAGGAGGATTAATCACCTAATTTTCTCTAAAAAATGAGCTTTGCGTGCATGACTGGTTTCCACTTGCAAAGCTGCCCATGGTTTATGTCCTTGATTTAGCGGGCAGATGGTTTGGTTTTTGGTTTGTTTTTTTGTTTTTTTTTGAGGGGTGAGGGAGGGTGGAAGCTGCTGATACAGAGGATGGTGGCAAAGACATTAGTCTAAAATGGGCTGTAGTGGTGGAAAGCTGTGCTTATTAAAATAATCAAATCACTGAGGATCACTTGGTAATAGCTTGCATCCAGGTTGCGTTCCCAACGGCAGCTTGCTGTCATTTATAATCTTGCAAGAATTAGAACAGTTCCTAGACACTGGGAATTAAGCAGAAAATCTTTGTGGAGATGGGAGAAGAATATGCTCCTAAACATACTGAAAATATCCTCATTATCTAACAAAAGCATAGGAGCAGCTGACGGCACTAGTTTGGAGGGTGCTCTGTTTGGGAGGAGACAGCATTAGGTTTTTATGATTTCTGGAGGGATTAAACTTGATCAGTGCCTTGAGACTGGCAGGTTACAGTTCCTCCTCCAGCTGGCATGTGTCTCAGGCTGATGAGTATTGAAAATAATTTATTCTCTACTGAAAACTAGACACCAGAAACTTGCCGTATTTTTGTGAGATTTTATTCGTGGTGGTAGCACTTGGGTGAGTTAATTGCTTCTGTGCATGTGTGCCCTTTGGAAGGCAGTGAGTAGCACAGCTAATGCTTTTCGTCTGAGAGTGTGCTTGTTCGCAGGTGTGACCCCACACCAGCCACAGATCTGATCATGGTGACGTGCCTTTTACTGCTTATTGGTGAAATCTAGCAATCTTTTTCCCTTCAGGTGGCCTCTTCACCATACATTTTCAGTTAAATTGAACCTGCCAGTCATAATCTCTTTTTTTTTGTGGATGCTGTGGAGTGGTAGAAGTGGTTTTCTTTTGCTTTACTACTTTACTTTTACTGTTGGACTTTTTGTGTATCCAGTTATCTTGGATGACTCTTCAGTAAGTGAGTGTCGTGTGTTTCTCCGTCATTGGCTTTTATTGTGGGCAGTGGCACTGCTGGACTGTCATGAACAACTCTTGCACAATGCTAGTCTCTTCATTGGCAACAAAATGAGGACAAAAGTGCTTGAAAGTTACAAGCACTTCTGGAGACATAAAATACAGTTTTTCATGTCAGGCGTTATTACTCTGTGACTTTTGAATAACATAAATATTTTCTAAGCAGCAGAGGTTACTTGACTGTTGCCTCTTAGGGCAGCCTTGGGCTAACTTTGTCAGGGTGTAGCTCTCCCCATATTGTTGATTGTTGCTAGAATGTAAATTGATCTGAGTTCTTAACAAGGATCTTGGTGGAGGCAAGACCACTTCATTCTCTTGGTCCACTCCTCAGTGCAGTTGGTAAATGTGTTTTCCTGTGGATAAAGTTACTCAGAGCTTTCTAGCAAATCCAGAAATTCCCTCTGTGGTGTAGATCTGGAAACATCCAGATAACGTTCTAGATTTTAGAGAAAGAAGAGAGGAGAAGCTTTGATCAACATCTCTTTCATTAGGGTATGTCCAGAGAATACAGAAGAGAATAAATCCCTGTGTCTTATTGCCATTCTCGTCTCTGATTTTTTTTGTTTACTTCTGTGCACTGGCTGCTCTCCTGGGGCCTCATTCTTTGAATTTGTTTCCTTCTTTCCATCTCTCTTGCTGTCTCTTCTCTCCTTTGTGTTTTTTTTTTTTTTTTTGTTGGAGTTTTAGCTGAATTTTTTCCATTGTTTAGTGCTTAAAACACAAAACCATTTTTTTCTGCCATGTTACACAGACCTGTTTTGTCTTGTCTTGTAACACTGTGGTTTGGTATTATACCAGAATTGGGAGTTCTTTAATAATAACTCAAAAGTTGCTCCTACTGCTTTTTATTTAAAGAAGAAATTAAAACCCCTTGACGCTCCCCATCAGTGTCACTCTGTTAACAGATGCCTCATGCATGACCTTAGGAGCTTGGCAGCAAACTGTTGAATTGGCACCAGAGGTCTTTTGAAACAGTTCAGAGTATTTAAAAATAAAAGTGTTCTTCTTCCACATGCATTTTATGGTTAACTTAGTTAGAAAGATTAAACGGGTGTTCCAGCTTTTCCAGATCCAAGACAAAACTTACTGCCTCTGAAACCCTGTAGGATGATTTACCAGATAGTTTATTGAATAAATCAAAGTATTTCTTCTAAATTTTCATTGTATTTATTAAGGCAATTCTGGAACTTAAAGAATAAGACTGCTTTAAATGTTTGGATTTAATGCATTGTTGGTAGATAATTTTCCATCCCAAAAGGGGAAAAGTGAAGTGGCTCCAGGGAAGCCACTACCTGAAGAAAGGTAATACAGTAGAAAAGCCATTCCTCTATTGTAAGAAAAAACACCTGAAGCTGTTGCTACAACTTGCCTGTGTGTGTGTGAAGGATGGCTCTGGCCCTTGGGAGAAGAGGTGGAGGATCACTGCAAGATGAGATGACAGTTTAATTCGTGATCTCTGCTTGCTGAGCTGGATCTGATGTGCACAGTTATGGGGGATGGCCCCGGGGATGTCAGAGGGATCTGGGTTGGCTGCAGATGTGCAGAACAGCTCTTCTGAATGTGCCGCTGAATTTTAGTACAGACTTCTCTTGCTTGTAGTGAGTCACAGAAATATTACCAATACTTTTTCCTCTTACGTGCTATGTTGCCTTGGACTTTTGGATAGGTGCAAATAAAGATCAGCTTCCTTAAGGTGCAGTACCTTAAAGGGTGCTTCAGTTACAGGAGCCACCTGTGGCCTTCATTAAAGTCACCCTTCCCCCTTAGATTTCCCAAGGTATATGGTCCCCCTGTGCCCTTATCACTTACTGAAAGGCTGGGTGAAGGTTTGGAGCACAGGCAGTGCAGTGGCAGCAGTTGGGCAATCCTTGCAGTGGCTGCTTCCCCGAAAGCCGTGCAATGAGCAGACCCTCGGATGTGCTTTTGCTGTTGGAGCTGCACTTGGCATTTCCTCGGGGGTCACTCCAAAGCTGTTGGACAGAGCCAGCAGGTCCCTGAGCTTGCTGAGCTCCTCCTCCCAGCCACACCCCAGGACGGGGGTGCTGCTGTAGTTTTCCCTGGGAGAGCTGCTGTCTTGGATTTAAACTGTAGTTGTCCTTTTGTTTAATTTGGGCTGATTAAAGCAGATTTTCATAGAGTCCTTTTTAAAATTTTAATTTCCTCACTTCTTTATCAAAGTTAATGCATTACCCTGGGGAATAAAGGGTGAGAACTCTCTGGATGGATATAAAACACAGCATTCACAACATGGTCTCTAGGGCTTTTATTGTTTTAAGGAGTTGGGGAGCAGGGAAACATGCCTGCCCTAAATTGTTCCATGTTAAAGATGATTTTCTGTATCTTAATATCACCTTACAGGAAAGGTTTGTCATTCATTAGCAGGGGAGGTCTCAGTGTATGTTGGTCTCTTCTGTGTCATTTACTAAGAAAATGAACTCTGAAGGATCTCTGCATCTTTTACTCCTCCAGTAAGACTCTAAAAGAGTGCCTGCCTTCCCAGATCTGACAGGGCTGCAGACACTGTACAGACAGCGGTCTAATTCCACACACTGCTGCAGCCAGACACCCGTGGATCAGTTTGATGCTTATCAGTGTTTTAGCTGAGGAAAGGGCTTGATAAAGATTTTAGGAAAGTCTGTGAGACAGGGACAGAAAACCTTGATACTTTTAGTCCAAGCTCTCAGTGGAAATACAGCAAGTCAGTTGGTCATGGGAAGCAGCAAGAACTAATAAAGGTTTTTGTTTCTTCCTAGACATGGACATAGTGATGTCTCTTGCTCCACAGATGCCATCTAGCCTGGCGTCTTACAAATCCAATTAAAACACAGAAGGACAGGATAGAAATTCCCAACTGGAGACTGTTCTGATTTTATGAAGTTCTGTAAATGTGCTAAAGCTCAAATTCCTGTTTATTTGTCTGTAAACAGAACTTGCAGTACATGCGTATGTAGGAGTGGTGGATAGAAAGCAAAGAAAGAGCAGCCACTTGTTACTCTGAGAGGAAACCACCGGACCTGGTGCTGCAACCTGAACCTTGAGCCAAAGTCCAGCTTATTTTCATGAAGCAGAGAGAAAACAGTAGAGCCACAAAAAAGTAGGAAAACCTCTTGCAGAAATGGACACTGTGCTAAGACAGACTGCAGATATTTTCTCGGGAAAGGGAGGAAATGTGAGGATGAGTTGTGGTAAGAGGATTTTTTAAATGAAAGTTGTCTTGCAGAGATTCAGGACTTACTGTAGTTAAAATAAACATGTGCTCTGATTCTTAAATATAATCTTTTTGGAGCCTTGTTCTTCCTTCTACACTGCAGTAGGGATTTAATCTAAGATGGCTTTTGTTACTGGTGGTAGTATATTTAATAATTTCCCCATTACCAAACAACTGGTTTTAGTTTTTTTAGTTACAAGATGGATTTTATTAAAAGCTACTCAGTGCCCATGCCTTTTTGGGGTTGAAACCTGGTTTTGGGTTGTTGTCAGAAGAACTGACTGTTCTTCTTTAGTGACTTTCTTGCAGCTGAAACAAACACAGGTTTTCTGCTGCTACAGGATGTACTTACTCCTGGTTTAATATGCTGAACTTTGAAACAATGTACTGCTGATATTAATATCAGGGTTTGCGAAGTAGAAGAGTTAAAAACAAAACCAAACTGTGAAAACTCTGCCAGGTTAATTCTCACCCTTGTGTAGAAAGGACGTGGCTGAAGTAGATCTCTGATCAATAGAAAAGAGCATTTTGGCTAGGTGACTGTCAAAGGAAAATACTCTTTTAAGGTAGAGAGTTACTACTACAGAATAAAAAGATCTGTTGGAAAGAGGTGTTGCTGCAAGTATGAAAACATTTACTGCTGAGTAGTTTGAATAGAATGTTTTGGTCAATACCTGACAGTCTCTTGTTTTTTCTTCTTGTATTTTAGTTGAATGGATTGCTGCAGTCTCCGTAGCTGCTGGAGCAGCTGCTGTTGGATATCTAGCTTACAAAACACTTGTTTCTAAAGACAAATGCTCCAAAGCAATGGTGAATCCTCATATCCAGAAGGATAACCCCAAGGTAGTCCATGCCTTTGATATGGAAGATCTGGGAGACAAGGCTGTGTACTGTCGTTGTTGGAGGTCTAAGAAGGTAAGAGAAGAATGAATGGTTCTGGTGTTGTTCGTGTTCAGTGTTCATATTCGGCAAAACTATTTTTAAACTGCTTTATTTAGAGCAAACTAACCTCTTTGCACCTAAATGGTTCTGCACAGAGATGTAGCAATATTCTAATTCAAATAATAATTCTAATAATTCTAATTCTATGTAGAATTATGCACATTCGTTCTGATGCTCAGAGTAAAGCCTGCAGTGCTAATAGTGGACAAAATGTTCCTGTAGCTCTGAAGAAGATATCTTGAAAAGAGAGCAGCTGTCTGCAGCATGATCATGAGTGACAGGTACCATTTTGTGTACTACCTGTGCTGATACTGAGGCTTATCCAAAACTATTGGCCTGTTGGTAGGAGCTCAGGAAACACAGTCTGTGAGGATCTTAAACATCTCTTTGTGGAGAAAGTTGGAAGCTTAGTCAGAAAGTACTTGCTAGTAATACATGGTGTATGCCAGTCCAATCACAGTGGCATACTTTAAGCTTCTATTTTTGAGCAATTTTGAGCTTCTATTTTTGAGCAGTTAAAGGTCTGGCCTAAGTATTGGTCCAGCTTGCTTGCATTTGAAGTTGGGTTGCTTCAGTTGTCTTAAACTAGTGATAACCTAGCCTCTTAATAACAGTACCTCAGATTTAAATCTGCTTTTAGGAGTGTGTGACACCTGAAGTAGCTGGGATGTATATACTTTATCTATAAAGGTAGTTCTGGGATCTGTAATGAGAGAAAGCAGATTGCAGGTTAATCCTGTCCGTTTCCCACTGGTGCACATTTAAAAGCTTTTTGAGGAGGTGCCAGTGTGTGGAGTCTGAAATAATACACACCTTCAGAGCCAGACAACTGCCTTGAAATTTAGCTCTCTGTCCTCCAGGGAGGTGAATACTCAGCTTCTCAAGTCTTAGACATTGGTTTCATCAGGCCAAACTCGGCCATTTCCAGGTGCTGTAACTTCGGGTTCTTGCTGTCGTCAGATCTGACTTCATTACCTTGCAGGTAACTCAGGAGCTTACACATTTGTACCTGAATTGGGTTTTACAGTGTAACACTGCCAAGGATTAAACAGCATTATGATTTGATGCTGAAACAGTCTTGTGGAGGTGTCCTTGTCTTCTTTATTCTGTCTGAAGTCTCAACTGAAAAAACCCTACTTGAAGCCTGGTGTTTGTGCTTTCTGCTTCCTCTTCAGTCTTCTGAACAGAAATGGAAGATAGCTACTGGCTGCATTGCAGCTCCTGCCAATTGTTTCTGTTGTTGGATGTGACCCTTCTTTTGGTGTGCAATAAGAACCTTAAGAAGTACGTTTTGGCATATGTTTAAGGGATATTGTCAGTTTAGGAACATATTGCCCTGCTGAGTTAGAAACCAAGTAGATGAGGCTATAATGAGTGCATTCTTAGAATTCTGATCTGAAAGGTCTTCTAAAGGCATCTAGGAGGTCAGTGGAAATTTTGTAAGGTATTTGCTTCCTTTTACTGCTGTTTAATGATTTTAGTCAACCTGTTCCACCTCAAAGACTGTAGTTTCCAGTTTTGTTGCCTTCCTCTTGCCTTCATGGGCTGACCTTGCAGCATGGGTTGCATAACCTTTAATAGGGTTTGTGTGCTTCTCATATTTGTTTTTGTGAAACAGTAATAAAGTACATCACTCTTACATGCTTGTCATAGTTGGAAGTTGTCAGCTAGCCTTGTCTGGCTTTTACAGTTCTCAAACTGTTTAAATTCTTAATTGGATTGTGTCAGAATTTGGAATGTGTGTGCTTTCAATGCAGGAAATTACTTCAAATACATTAAGTACCTGCCATTTTTTTGTTAAACAGGTGCATCTAAAGGCTAGAAGAAGTGTCCTTTTGTGTCACTCTGTGCACTTCTCCTGAGATTCAGGCTCACCTGTGGCATGAGGCTGTTGGTAGAAGCAGTAGCATTAGGAAGCACAGGATATTTCTGTTGCACTGATGGTGTGCATGCACTTACAGCTGACCCCACATGGTGCTCCTCCTCTGTAGGAATAACAAAGCAGTTGGACTACACCACAGTATTTTAGAGTAACTCTTGAAAAAAGAGCAGTTGTTTTTGTTTGGTTTTTTTTTTTTTTCTGAAAACGTGTACTTAAAAGGCTTTTGTGCTGGCCAAAGTCTTTGTGTTTTAAAAAACCAAACATGGTATATTGAAATACATTTGTCTTGGCGTGTAATTATCTGTTAATAATAAACGGCTGGTTCTTTAAATGACCCTTTTCTATTCAGTGTTGTCCTCTGCAGGCACTTCATAGTTGTCCAGTTTGGTGAAAAAACCCAGTGCTCAAACTTTCCAATGTAGAGGCAAGAGTTTTTTCTTTAAACTGTAATTAAAGTTAGAACACTTGTTTTCTTACTTGTCTTCATTTTTAGGTGTGAGTTGTGGGAGTGGGAAATCTCATTTGCTGTCTTTTTTCAATGACATGCAGCTTCCGTGTCTTCCAGAAAAGTATTAGTCCCCAGGGTTGAGAAATACTGCTGCAGACTATCAGCAGAAATAGTGACAGAGAATCCAAACATGTTCAGTGTCAAGGGAAATCAGCTGAGCTGTCCACATCACTGTACAGTTCCCCTGGGGTTTGAGCTTTGACCACTATTGCTGTTAGCCTCCTTTACTTTTAATCAGGGATGAAGGCATTATGTCAGCCCAATATCCTTCTGTGCAGTATCTGGTCTTCGAGGTGAGTGCTCTGGGAGAGTGGTGTTTGGTTTGGTGTTTGTCCCTGAGAAGCTCAAGTCCAGTGTAGCAGCCCCTGGGAGCCAGTGCTCTGAGACCAGCTGACCAGTGGAATGAATGCAGAGCAGTCGCTGTTGGTAGCTGTTAAAGATGTCTGCATGCTGCCTGAACCTAGGAATCCCACCATTTTTTGTTGCTTGAAAACTTGAAGTGATGATGTTGTAGGTGGACTTTGGGTTGCCTCCTTGGAGCTTGTAAAATGTTAATGTCTGATGGAAGCTGTGTCATTGCATCTGTGAAGACCAGTGGATTGTGGGGTAAATGGGAAAACAACTGGCCCTGGAACATCTGCTGAAAGCTGGTCAATGTCCCAGTAACATACATTCCTGCTCGCTGAGATTTTGTCCAAGTGTCTGTCACTACTTACTTATTCATTGAGTCACAAATGACTGACGGGATGAGAAGGTTTCTCCATGAATCAGCTTACATGAGCATTCTCTGAATTCAAGGGTTCTTTATTCAGAAATACTGCATGCCATTTTTAGCTTAGGTTTTGACATTTCATTACTGTGAAAAGCCAGAAGAAACCCCTATGTAGTTGTGATATTTTATGAAAATCGCTTTGCTAGGATTTTCTTCTCCTGAGAAGCTGAAGGGCCTCAGCTTCAGGTGTAAACAATTTGTTATCTGCTGCTGTGGAATGCAGCAGGTGCTTCCTCGATTGGTCAGTGTGGGATGTTTCTGCTTGGTGGCCAATCCAGGAGGCAGCAGCTCTCAGACTCTCTGGGAGTCACAGAACTTTGTTATTCATTCCTTTCTATTCCTGTCTCGCCTTCTAATAATTCTTTTCTCTCTGTTCTTTGTAGTATAGTTATAGTGTGGTTTTTTTAATGTAATATATATCATAATATAATAAACCAGCCTTGTGAAATGGAGTCAAGATCTCTCCTTCCCTTCACCAAGTCCTGACTGCCCTGAAGACCCACAGTAATACCCCTACACCTCATCTCTCTCCTTCCCTCCCAATACTATCCTACAGACAAGGTGGTGTTGTTTTTAAAGCTCTGTATATTGTTTCACTGTATTGTTTTTTTGCAGTAATTTGAAATCTTTTTTTCTAACGAAGCATCGGTGGTAGGATGTTAATGTTTTTCAAAGGCTGTGACTGAAGCAGGAACATGGAGATCAGTGGAACGTTGAGTACTGACTGTGATGGTACTGCAGGAGAATAGTACTCTTGCAGAGGCAAAAGCTGAGTAATGCCCAACTTTCAGCCCCATTACTTCTAAGCAAACAAAATTGGAACTGAATGCAAAATACTGGTGTGTGATTTCTGTGGTCATCTCCAGAGTTTCCTGTGCAGAGGTTGCATAGCCCTGAAAATGCATCCTTGAGAAGTGATGGGATGCAGCCTCTTACTGCCTCACAGAATGTCTTTCAGCTCTTCCATGTGATAAGAACTTCCCAGGAGCAGTAGTTATCACTTCTCTGGGAGCTGGGCAGTTAGAGCTGGCTAAAGGAGTCCCTGTAATTCTTGCTCTGACCAGCCTGTTCTAGGGTGGGGTTTGTTTGGGGTTTTTTAATGGAACAAATATTTCTTCAAATTACTTTCAACTGATGTGGCTCTTCAGGGCAGCAGTGAGGAAGCATGGGGCAAGGTTGAGAGTAAGATACTCCAGGTAGGTTACAGCTGAAGGTCTGCTTTTTTAGAGCAAGCCTCTTGTCTGCTCTACACTAATAAGGATAAAGCTAGCATTCAGCCAAAACTCAGGGAGAGCTGAGATGCTGACATAAAAGTTGTGGTCTGTGGTTTCAGTGCATTTAATGAGAAGATGCCTAATAAACTTTCGGCCTAGGTTCTCAGTTCTGACTCTGGATATACTTTAAATGTGTTTATTCTTTCTTTTTTTCAGTTCCCACTGTGTGATGGCTCTCACACAAAGCACAACGAGGAAACTGGCGACAACGTTGGGCCTCTGATCATCAAGAGGAAGGAGGCGTAGAGTGGACACTAGAAGCTACAGAATCAATGTCTGACAAATCCTCTGTTCTCTTGTAATTGGGGGGGAAAAATCCACAAATTCTTTGTCATATCACTGAAGACTTCCCAATGTAGTATATGCATCAGGCTTTAGCATGTATATTTTCTCTGGTGCTTGTTGTCTTTCAATCACTACAATGCATAATTTACTAAGTAGTCATGGTTTAAATTTTTTGTCCTGTAAAATGTGTGTACCCTCTCACTGAGTGTGAAACTAAAATGAGGCACAGAATGTACTTCATCAGAAAATAGGTATTAAATTATTTTCAAATACATGTGTATCGAAAGGTAGATAATAAAATCCCGCAGAGGTTCAGAGATGGATAGATATCCATCTAAAAGGCAGTGGCAGGGAAGAAATCACAGTGCCATCTTAATCTCTGATTATGCTGCATTTTCTGCAGGTGTCACATTTGTCCTCTTACACTACAGTGCTGTTTGGCTTCTGTAAAAGAACAAATTCAAATTGCTAGCTATAAACAGACAACAGAAAAGGCTGAAAGTAAGATGGGGCTAGAGGGCAACTTTACCTTAGATTTTACAGCAGCATTGAAACTTGATCCTACTTCCATTTGGTATCAAGAAAACACTATCCAAACTTCAGACCTGTGCTTAGAGTAGGATTAGGGAAATAGTCTCTAGAAATTTCTTAATAGATGAGTGAAATTACACAAAGTGCTCCAAGATTGATGGGCAGGGGGGGTGGCAGGGTCGTTACTGCTGTTAGAGAAAGCCTTAGTTTTACTTGCATTCTTTCAGTGAAGCCAACTTCCCCAGACCACGGGATGCTTCTGTGGGGTGGCTATGCTGATTAATTCCAGAAGCTAAAATAAAAACAAAAACCCCACCTGTCATCACTATCTGCTTCATCGTTGCACTGGCTGGTTCTGGAAAGCTTTTCCCACTCAGAAGGGAGGAGGCATACCTTTCTTAATATGTGGCCTTAGGCTCTATGTGTCTTAACTCCTGCTTCCCTGGGCTGCTAATGTGGTTCAGCTGATTTTACCAAAAAACCCTGGCACGGGTGAAGAAAGGCTTTGAAAAGAGATAGAAACAAGAAGGGAGGGAAGGATGAGACAGAGAGAGCTCTTACCCTCCTTACCCATGGCACTTGTCTTCTTGCTTGGCATGGTAGCATTGATGGCTGTCATGTTGGTTTCCTTAAATAGCTTTGACTTATTAACATGCATGGAAGTACAAAGCAAAACCCAAAGAATGGGGCAGCAGGGGGCAATTTTGTACTAAACCCAGTCCATTAGTGCATCTGTGGCCTGCATAAGATTGAGCTCTGAATGTCCTTCCTAGGACAGAAACTACCTCAGGGCTACATGAAAGGCCTTGTTAGGAAGCTGACATTTTAGCCTGGACCCTTAAGGATTCTTCAGATGATCAGGGCAGGAGAGGTTCTGTTTGTTTTATTTTTTTAGGGGTGGTTGGTACAACTCGTTAAAACTGAAGATGTTTTGCATAGTCTCTGTGCGAGGCTTTCAGAGGCTGAGGTCTTGGCCAACTGGTCTGGATTTGGGCAGAAGGCCCAGAATGTAAAGGAGGAGGCACAGGTAGAGAAAGGTGGAGTGTCAGAGTAAGGGCACTACTGTGCAAGAGACCTCTTGACCTGAAAGAAGTTGCAGTCAAATACGTCAGTTTGTCTTTTCTGTCTGAGTGTAAAGACTTGATATTTTTTACTTTGCTGAGTACTAATGCATATGAAAGTTGTTTTAACCTTAAATTATCAAATACATTTTATCCAAAGCAAAGTAACTTCTGTATTATTAGAATATGACAGTGGATATTTCTGTATTTTTGTCAAATACACATTTGAGCTCATCTTAATCTCAAGGTTGTAAAGTCTGTGTTCTCATGGCTATGCTCTTTCTTTCAATAGAGCTGTACAGTGCTGCTGTAGTCATGAACCTGTGTCTGGAGTGGATTTTCCTTCTGAGACTCCTTTTCCTGTCAACATCAAAGCCTGAAAGCCTGGCTGCTCCTGAAGGAATAGAATTGCAGTGTTAATGGTCTGAGAAATGAAGTCCTGAGGTTTCAGATAAGTCTCCCGAGTCACAAAACTATTTTGTGGAGTTTGCCAATAAAATATTTCCGGGAGTTTGGGCGTCAGGGAAGTGCGCCCTGTGGGAAGTTTTTATTCCTGAGAAGCAGAGTCTCTGTTGATTTACATCCTGGTGACTTGTGTTTTGGAGAAGCGTTGCATTTCTGAATGTTGGTTTGAGTGTTCAGATCTTAATTAGAGGCACATACAGTTCCTGTACTGTACCTTACTTATGCAAGCTGTTCAAATGTGATGATGAGAAGAGCGTCTTGGATTTGAGGAAACAAACTTAACCAAGCAGTCTCAATGAGCATCACAGAGAACACTTCATTTTTTCTCTTAGTACCATAATAGGTACTAAGGTACATAATAGGCACTGCATTCTAATGGGGGGAGTGCTTGACTGTTCCAGTGTTTTCCTGTGTCTTGTTCTTTAGTGCTTTCCTCAAATAATCTCGAGACTATGAAGTGCATTGGTTACATTTTTACCAGTTTTAACCATAAATTTACCACATGATTCAAATGTGCAATTTTGACCTCAGATTGAAACTCCTAATAGAAATCCTTCAAAAATTAAAGCAGAGGAAAAATCCCTGCCACAGAGTAAAACTATTTCTGCTCCTTGTTATTTTCAGCTTGCAAGTGTTTGTTGGGAAGGTCAGGCAATTAAAGTACTAATTCTTGAGTAATTGAGTGTGACTCATTGAAATAGTGTGAATGTCAGGTATTTGAGTGCTTCTGCAGTCAGGATCCTTGAAGGAGAGAGGCTGTCAGTTACAGGTATTTCCTGCAGGTTTCATTGGAGCACTCTTAGTCTGCAGGCTGAGGAGGCGGTGGAGCCAGCAGCCAGCACTGCAGCTCCTCTGGATGGAAACACAGGCCACGTGTTGTGGTTTGATGTGGTTTTGGCCAAATGCCAGGCATCCATCATCAGGCATTCATCCATGAAAGCCATTCACTCACCCTCTCTTGCTCTCAGCTGGGCAGAGGAGAGGGCTCATGAGTTGAGATGGGCTGGGAGAAAACACTCTAAGGGCAAAACAGGTTGAAATTTAAAGGTATAAAGTAAATTTATTATTAACATAATCAGAGGAGGATAATGAGAAGTAAAATAAGCCTTTAAAACATCTTTTTTTTTTTCCCCCAGCCTCTCCCTCCTTCCCATTGACAGTACAGGGAGACAGGGTGTGGGGGTTTTGGTCAGTTTGTCACTGGACATCATCTTCTGTTCGCTCAGGGAGAGGAGTATTCCCTCTGCTATGCTGTGGGATCCCTCCCATGGGAGACAGTTCTCTGTGAATTTCTCTTGTGTGGCTCTAATCTCAGGAGCAGCAGTCTCACCAAAACTGCTGCAACACGAGTCCCTCCCATGGGCAAAGAGTCTTCCCAGAACTGCTGTAATGTGGGTCACCTGTCTGTGGGATGCAGTCCTCTAAGAATAGGCTGCTCTAGTTGGGAAGCAAGGGCCCTCTACCTCTTTTTGGGTCTCCCACTAGATCACAACTTTCTCTGGCATCCACCTGTTTGAGTGTGAGCACTTCTCCCATAGCCTGTTGAGTGGACATCTGCATTCCCCATGGACTTCATGGGCTGCAGGGGACAGCTGCTTCACCGTAATCCTCACCATGGCTTGCAGAGGAATCTCAGCTCTGATGCTTGGAGCACCTCCTCCCTCTTTTTCCAGTGACCTTGGTGCCACCATGTTGTTCTCCCTCGCATGTCCTCACTTCCTCCTCTTCTCTGACTAGAAGAAAAACTTTTGCCTGTACTATTGCCAACAAATTCCACCGATTCAAACATTCTTGCGAGATCCCACAGCGCTGAGAAGTTGATCTCATCCGGGTTCCGTGCTGGACAATGGCTCGCCGTGTTTCCGCTGTCGGCCCCACGGCCGCTGAGTGGGCAGTGGCGGCGGCGCTGGGGCTGTTCAAGGCCTCTCGTCAGGTGGGGCCAGGAAAGAGAGGCCACCACCACCCCTGCCCTCCTGCCATCCCTGCCCTCCTGCCACCCCTGCCCTCCTGCCATCCCTGCCCTTCTGCCCGTGGCGTGGCTTGCTGGGCAGGCAAGGCTCACTGCAGGCCATGCCAAGATGGCAGCAGCTGCAGCACATTGCACGCTGCGCTGGGATAGCCCTGGTAGTGGTGCCTTGCCACCCCTGGAAAAAAAACTATGTGTGTGCTGTTTTGATTTTCTTCTTAAATAGGTCATCACAGAGGCATTTCCAACCTCTCTAATTGGGCCAGCAGCATTTCCATCTTCAGAGCCATCAGATTGGCTTTGTTGGACATGGTGAGTGCTTCTAGCATCTTCTCACAAAACTACTTCTGTGCCCCTCCTCCGCTACCAGAAAACCAGTCTGTGCCAAATCAACACACCTTGCAACAGGGCCTCCATGAGCACTGGTCTAGGGTTTTTCTCCACAGCCACGGATGGAAGGGGTTGCAGCAGCAGTGCTGGCTGGCTGATCCCAGGCAGCTGGAAGTGTTGCATAAATATGTTAGCAGCTAAGCAGCGTTTCATGCCCAGAGCCTCATGCACTTTGAGTCCAGAAGTTGTACCGCCAGTTCCCTGATAGCAAGGCTGCTAAAATTACCATGTTGTTGCTGTTTGGGCCTTGTTCTGGTGCTCTTGGGGTCTGGAAAGCTTACCTTGTGCAATTGTGCAGCAGTTAGACGTGGATTTTCCTTTCAGTGTAATGCAACTAAAGACATGGAAACATGAGTCACTGTTGTATCACAGTCGCTGACATCCAAGAAACAGAAGAACATTTTATAATAGCAGGAAGGATAAGAATGTAGGCACAAAACTAAACATTGGTTTTGCAGAGGAGCCTTGTCAGCTGGCTTCTCCTTAGCCACCCTGGACATGGAAGTCTCATACTAAATCTGGCTTTTGTTTCAACTCCTGAAGCTTCAAGGTTGACAAAACCCACGCTGAGCCCTGACTGGATTAGTGGACAAGCACAACCTTCCCCTGGCCTGTGGGCAGAGAGAGGATGCCCCACACCACTGCTAGGGAGCTGAGTTTGTCAGTGTTCACCATCGCTGTTTCAGCCCAGACAGAACATTTCACACAGGTCTGCACTGACACATACCCAGTCCAGCAGTGTCAGATACCTGTTCCCCCAATTGCTCTCTATATCCAGTTTTTCTGCTGTGGTTTTCCTGCATTGATGAGTGCTTCTTTGTTTTGCACTGTCATAATAATTTTCCTAGAGCCATGATTAATTGAGAATGGATACCTGGGCCTGCTGCTTGAAGTTCTCTGATGCTTGTTTTCTGTAGCTGCTGGGGTGTGTAGTGCATTTCTTGGCAGGATGATTTACAAGCTGCCTAATGCTGAGGCCAATGAAGAGAACAGCTGAATAAAAACTAAATAACATAAAAATAAAACAAATTTGTGAAGAGAAGAAGAGGAAAGGGAAGAAAAAAGATGTGGTGGATGGGAGGAGAGCATAAGCTAGAGAAGATTTACCATCATGTAACAGTACTACATGGGAGCAGAAAGGGATAAATCAAATGACACAATGGTGTGTGGCATTTCATTATATACCCTATTAGAGCCAAGCATTACAAGTATAAAGTGGTGGTTCTATTAGCCAAACCTGTGCTTCTCAGTGTTGAAGAGTTATGTGTTTGAGCAGACATCTCTTACTGGGGTTTTTCTTCCTCAATTGTGTGTGAAATCCCATAGTACTGGATGGAAAGCAACGCACACCAGTGCAGTGGCTCCCTGTAGCAGTCTCCTGTTCCTCCACACCCCACTCTCTAAGCTGTTTAATTAGATGTGCAGTTGTAATAAATAGAAGGAGAATTTACTGGTATGCCCCCAGGAGTCAGTAAAATCACAGTAGGTTTGCAGGACTAGCTAAGCAGGATGCAGTCCACCTTTCCCATATGCAGTCTGGACAAGTAAGAAGAGATTTACCTGGCTTCTCAAGCAACTTCTGTTTCCTTCAGTATATGGAAGCTGCACAGGTCTCACATAAGCATGGATAGATCATGTCTCTTGTTATGTTTTTCCCAGCTAAAGACTCAACCATCCCTCTTTCCTATTTGACATTGCACTGCCCTTAATCCACCCTGCTCTGCATCCTTCTTTGTCACACAGACTGCGATTTTCTTTTGCTGTTTTTGTACGTGTGGCAGAGTCACACCAAAAAAAAAAAAGTGCCTTCTCTTTTGGAGCAGCCTGTGCAAAAAAGCTTCCTGAGCATCCAGAGATGACATCTTTAATGTGTAAAGCATTCAAAAATCAGTGTACTCCAAGGGTCTGCTCAGTAACAGCAATGTTTGTTCTGTTCAGTCAAGTTAGCTGGCAGCAAAATGAATGATAAGGCCACACTGCATAACTTTTCTCAGATACTTTTCTACAGCTGGAAAATATCACCATACATGGGTAAGACGTGTTCAAGATGCACTGTCTGTTCACTGCCAGGGCTCTTGCTCAAGATTCGGGCACCAAAACAATGGCCAGCACAGACTTCACTGCAGTAATTATCAAATTTGATGCTCTTTTCCAACAGTGTGTTCTTGCAGTCTCATTCTTGGCTCTAACAGCTGTGCAGGTTAAATAACTTTTTAAGGGTTATGGCTGTTTTGCAAATAAATTTTGGCAGTAGAATTCCATTTAATAGAACAGACTTTTTAATGCCAGTGGGTTTAATCAATAAACAAGTGTTTAATTTTACTGCAGGTGGAGGCAATCTAAGTCACCTCTAGGAAGAGACAAACTGGCATTTTAAATAAACCTCTTGGCATGTTAATCACCTTAAATCAAGTTCTGGGCTTATCCTAAAGCATTAGGATGTGACTGGTGAAATCCAAATGCTATCATGCATTTGTAAACCCTGAGCAACCCCTGATAGTGATACAGCACTGTACTTGGAAAAAATTCCTGTTTAGGAGGACAAAAGGAGGATCTCTATCTGCATGTAAGCCATGAGACCAGGAGATAGAACCAAGATTTTGATCTAAAGTTTCTGTTTCAGATAGAAGCTCGGCTTCTTTCTCAAGGATGTCAAAGCACACACATCTGTCACTGCTGTTTTCTAGGACTGAAGGCAGCTAAAGCATGCTTCAGCTATTTAGGCTCTCCACAAGTCATGGTTTAATCTTTCACACTGATAGTTAATGGTACGTTCCCATTCTCTGTGAGAGACCAGGCATGGAAGTTGGACTCATGTATATGTCATGCTGAGGCTACACAGAGCAACAAAATTACACCTTTTGTCTTTCCCTCAACACTCTTCCTGCTGCTTCCCAAAAGTTTTGTTGGCTTTTTTTGGCTGCAGGTGCACACTGAGCTGATGATCTCAGGCAACTGTTTACAGCAACTTCAGGCCTCTTTCCTGGGCCATGATGGCCAGTTCCATCATCAGCATCAAAGAGCTTTGGCTTGGATTATTTTCCTCCATGTGTGTTATCCTATGTTTATCTATACTGAAACTCCTATGCCAAGCGTGCCTTTTGTTCAATTTTGTGAGACCCTGCAGGATGTTGTCATTGGCAAGGCATTTGACTGCCCTAAGGAGGTCAGGAATACCTGTAGACCTGGAGATTTTGTGCACTCTCCTTTCTGCAGGTTGTGAATGAAGATGTTGAATAAAACCAGTCTCAGCAAACACTCACTGCTGCCTCTCCTCTCCTCTCCTCTCCTCTCCTCTCCTCTCCTCTCCTCTCCTCTCCTCTCCTCTCCTCTCCTCTCCTCTCCTCTCCTCTCCTCTCCTCTCCTCTCCTCTCCTCTCCTCTCCTCTCCTCTCCTCTCCTCTCCTCTCCTCTCCTCTCCTCTCCTCTCCTCTCCTCTCCTCTCCTCTCCTCTCCTCTCCTCTCCTCTCCCCTCTCTCCTCTCTCAAAGCCCTTTCATTTGCCTCCCAGCCTTAATCTACTCTCAGTTCAAAAATGAACTTTTCCTTCAAATATTTGGCTTGGTTTCTTAATTGATAACCAAGGATAAAATAAAATCCAAGGATTCTGAAGAAGAACTGTTGAAACGAGCTTCTCACTTTTATAGTCCTTGTATCTTTCTAATACAGAACAGACCTCCCAATATTCACAGCTGCAGTTCTGATGGTAGAAGAGGTGATCCACACCTGCCATGAATTAACCTTGCAGTAATTTTTTTAAATGTACCACATTATCACAGAGAGTGTAGGTTGGCTTTTGACAGCATCCCTTTGTTTTCATTCTAGAAAGCCCAAATGGACCAGTTGCCATTTGGGAGGAGAGTAGTGTAAAGAGTTTGCATCCATTTGCCAGGTAAAATATTACTCACTGTGGGACATGATGCCTAGGTGACAAGGCCATAGCTGGGAAAGAAAGCAGGAGAGTACCCTTGAATTTTACAGTATGTTTAGATTTTCCTTCACTTAACAAAAAACAAGACAGGACAGAACTTCTGTGAATTTAACAAAGGATTAAATGCCCTGAGTGATTTTAAGAGGTCACAGTACAGCAATACTTCTGCTTTGAAATGGCAAGAAAAGAGAGCTGCAATGCTGCTACAAGTTCCACGCTGCTGCAAAGGTGTGAGTGGGACAGGCTCCCTGCCTGCAGGAGCCCCACTGCAGATGCTTCTGCCCGTCCAGCAAATAGCTGGTTTGAGTGATGGACGTGTGCTCTCAGGCCCACATGTATGGTCCTCTGTCGCAATCTGTTGGGCTGGCGAGAGCTACGCACTTGCAGCAGCCTGATGCAGGAAGTGGCTCTGTGGGCAGCAGGATCCACATCTCTCACACAGACCTAGCAGAAAGCACTGCTCTGGCAAAAGAGCAGTATTGTTGGTGAGGTATGGAAGAGGTGGCTGTGAACCATGTGGAGGTACAGCGAAAAATCCAGCAGAGTTTGCTGTCAGCATACTTCTGGAGGACTGATATTTTGGCGAAGACCCAGCCCCACTCCTCTGTTTACCTAATGTCCTACACTTCCACTTAAACAGGAGCTTATTTCCTGTTCTAAACTACTGTGTATCTTGTGGTTAGTTGTTAACTAGCATTTGTGTTTGAAAAAAGGCCTTTATTTCAGCAGAAAGTGATTCTTCTGTAATCCTCGCTGAGTTCGGGCAGCTGTGCAATCTGCCCATGACATCCTCTCGCAGCACAAACGCAGTCCTGGCATTTTCTGGGCATCGTTAGTCTGTACATTGTCACCAGACCGAATGAGGTAAGATTGATCTGCAGCAACAGTGGGGAAGAGTAATCCAGAATTCAGTATAATTTTGCCAAATGCATTTTGTCGGGGGAATTGGAGGAGATTCTCAAACAAATGCCCCTCCTTTAGAAGCTGTTCACAGCCCCTTCTGCTTTCTCTTGGAGTGCAGTCACACAGCCTGGAGATGAGAAGTTTCCTCGGGAATCTTGCTGGTAGGTTCAGTTTTCAGTGCAATCTTTTAGAGGATCACACTGTGGAGAAAGGAATTATTTGCCATGTCTGCTATTATCTCTGTTTCACTTGTTTCATTTTAGGAGAAGTTCCCAGAAGCTTAGTGAACTCCATGTGCTGAAGTGTGAGGGTGGAATGAGTGAGTGGAGGATAGTCTCACGTCACTTGATTTCTATATGCATAAATCTGACTAAAGCAAATGTCAGGGAAAAGGAAAGAGTCAGTGTTTGCTTATTTCAATTACTCATGCTTTTGTATTTCTTTTAATGCCCTCCAGGCACACTTCTGTTAGCTGCAAGAGTATCTAGCAGCTCTGCTGAGGACTAGGTGCTTGAATAATCTTTAAATTCCAGGGTTTTTTGCCTTTTAATCCCATTCTTTCTTCCACTGAGATTTTGAGCTCAGGCAGATTGAAGTGTTAGATGGGCACTTACACAACTTTGAAATGCCATCTCTTTTTCTCTCTGTGTTTAGACCCAGATTAGCTGAAGTGCCTCACATCTTTGCAGAGGGAAATACCTTTCTGCAAGGCTCAGGTTGGCATCCAAACCTTGTTGCAGCTACTGCTGTCAAGACTGGGAGCCTTCTCTCTGCCAGACACACACACTTGTGCATTTTTTTCACTGTACACCTCACTAGTTCTTGTGCAAGAGTTGGCCAATCTGTGGTATTTCTCTCCTGTGCCAGCACTCCCCTGGGAAAATTCATCATTGGTGAATCCTCCTATCTTCATCTGGTAGGAGCTTCAGATCAAGATAGGAGCTTATTTTGTACCCATCTGGCTCCTGATCTTTAGGGCTGTACAGTAATGACTGATGAGAAGGGGATATTCAGGAGGAAGAAATGTTTTCTGCCCAGCCTTGTTACTTCAGGAAGGATCTTGCTGAGGTGTAACTCCTGTCTGCACCACCTTATCCAATTAAGTGTAAAACAAACTGTTCCGTGAACAATGAACCAAGAAATTCAGTTTCAACAGATTTATGTTTTGCTCTTTTTTCTCACTCTTCAGGTTTTAATTTTCTCTGTGACCTTCCTGCTCCTTTGATACTCTAATGTCCCCAGTAAATCCCTTAAATTGCCATCACTTCTCCCAGCCACCTGCCACATCTCCACATCTGCCAGCTATGGGATGGGAAGAGGTAGGAAATAGCCAAGCTCATCATATCGAGGTGTCAGTGCCAATTCTTGAATGTGCATCAGGCCATTTTATAAAACCTGGGAAAACAACCTATATCTGCTAAAATTAGCTTTCCTGTCTCTCGCCTTTTTTTTTCCTGCTTCTGTGTCCTACTAATGCTAAACACAACTTGATACTGGCAGATATGACAGCAAAAGTGCAGATTTAATACTCGCAGAGATCTGCTCATTTTATAAGGGATAGAAACAGCAAAAAGAAAAGGCAGTAATTACAGGCTGCTAAATAGAGCTGATACGAGCCCTAGTGAAGTGTTAATGAAGTGTCCTAGCCAAGCTTTGGGGTCCTGAGAGTGAATGCAGGGCTATGCATACCTTCCTCTGTCCATGGGGAGGAAAAATTCAATTCAGAGATTAATCTGTTGTCCAGTTTAATCTGGTGTTGGGCCAGGTGCACTCATCTATAATGCACGACCAGCACATACAGAGTGTGGAAAGGTTCTGGTTTAGGCTGCTTTAAGGGCTCCTTGTCAGCTGTCAAGGTTTACACTGCTCGCACACCTCGGCTGGATCTCCCTTGCAGTCACTCCGATCTGCTGGAGAAGAAATTGCACCAACCTCGTCGTGACGGTAGATTTATTTAAAAACCAAGAGGATTCGGGGGTATTTCAGGTTACCGACAGCCAGTGGAGGGGAACGCCCCCTGCCCGCCACCGCGCGGTTCTGCCGGCTCTCGCGGGGGAGCAGGGCCGGGGGTGCCCGCGGCTCGGGGCCCCTGGCCGCTCTGCACCTCGGGGCCGCTCCGGCGGTTGCGCCGGGCCCCGCTCCCTTCTCCAGCGTCCGCTGAACCGGCGCTGCCCGCCTAGGCCTTCTGCCGGGGCCGCGCCCCACGCGGCGCCACCAGGGCCACCGTCATCGTCAGCACAGCGGCGGTCCCGCGGCGAGTCGGGCCGGGCCGGGCGGCGGAGGCGGAGCCACGCCCGGGGCGGGGCGGGGCGGTGGCGGTGGCTGCCCCAGCGCGGGGTGGGCGGACGGCGCGGTGCGGGGTGATGGAGTCGCGGGCTCTCGCCGCCCGCGCCCTGCTTCGCGGGGCCCGCTGAGGCCCGGCCGCAGCCGCCGCCGCCGCCGCCGGAGCGCGGCCGCCCCCCGCCCGCCGCCGGCAGCCCCCCACCGCCGGGACATGGCCACGGAGCCCCCGCGGCCGGCGGGGCGCCCCGAGGGCGGGCGCGGGTGCTGCGCGGGCGGCGGGCGCGGCGAGACGGAGGAGGCCGAGGCCGCGGCCCAGCCGGTGCTCGGCGCCTCCCCGGGCCCCGCGGCGGCGGGGGGCGGCCGGCGGCGGGCGCTGAACGGATGCGTGCCGCTGTCGCACCAAGTGGCCGGGCACATGTACGGCAAGGATAAAGGCGGTGAGCGGCGACGGGCGCGGGGAGGGGGCGGCGGGCCTGGCCGGGACACCCGCGGGGGAGAACTTCCCACCCCCACCCTACCCTCCGCTTATCCCAATTCTCCCAGACCGGCTGTGGCGGGCGGGTTCGGCTTCGAGTCTCCTCGCGCCCCGGTGGCGAAGGGGCAGCTCTGTGGCCGGCGGGGCAAGGGTCGGCTCCGGCGGGAGCGGCGCCGGGGGGCGAGCGCGGCACTCGCCGCCGCCCTTGCCGAGCTCCCGCCGCCGGGCTCCGGCCGCACCTGTCCGCCGGAGGTGCCGCAGCAGCGCTGGGGCCTGGGGCAGTGCCGAGCCGGCCGAGCCTCCCCGGGAAGGCCGGAGGGGGGCCGGTCGAGCTCCCCGCTACGCGCAGGCCGTGGGTGGAATCGGTGTAACCGCTGCTGAATTTCATTCTTCTGGTGCTTTTCCTAAATGGCATCAGTCTGTCAGGACGTGATAGTTATCGGGCACCCTTAAACCGAAGGACTTCTGCCGTTCGGCTTCGTCTTATCAGGCACCTTTATAAAGTGGGGATTCAGGTAACAGCATGCTGGTTCTCTCAGAACAGATGTCAGAAACGTGGTTTATCTAACGGGACCACCTGAACCTGTGGCCACCAGAAACTTCAGCAAATTATTTCTAAGCCATAATTATTTGCTTGTTTATTTGACGATAAATCTGAGCCAATGGCTAGGAAATGATCTAATAATACAAAGACATGAGGATACAGTATGCCTCCACCAGCCCTGAATTTCTATTTTAGCTCCCTGTTGAGGAGTAAGGTGTTGGCCCTTCTGATGAAGGGGCCTCTTAGCATAGGCAGTGGCCAGGTTAATGCTGCCAAATGGCATTTCTCGCCTTTCCAGGGCATTGCATTTGGGGTAACTCCTGCCTCTCAGCCAGATGGAAGGTGTGAATCCATTCAGCTTGCAGTGTGCTCTCTGAGAGTAGCTATAATGGGCACCTCCTGGCGTATTGCCTTTGAACCCTGGCTGTAGGAACTGCCCAGGCTGAATAGGCCAGGGGCTGAATTACAGATCCCTGTTCGCTATCAGTGAATGAAATTACAGCACTAATGGCACTGTGAGTTTGTCTTATCTACGGCCTGCATCCATGGTGTGCCTCGCTGCAGATAATCTCAGCAAAAAACATTCTTCTCTTTGCCCCTGCCAAGGGCTGAACTTCAGAACCTTTTAGATCATCAGTGACTGGAATTACAGCACTAAGGGCACTGTGGGTTTGTCTTATCTGCAGGCTGTTTCCATGGCATGTCTTGCTGCTGATAATCTCCACAGAAAAGTAATTCTGGTCCCTTGCCCCAGTTGCAGACACTGTAATAAAATGTAGATGGAGGTGCACTGGGTCCTTGAAGGTGTATGTGTTCATGTTCATACATCATAGCAGGAGGTGGGATCGGGCAAAAAAAGGCTCAGTCAGGGAGAGCTTCACCTTTGGCACATCAGTCTGACTGCAGTTAGATCAAACAGCACAGGTGATCGTCTGTATTTTGGGTGCCACTGCAGTGGGTTAGGTAAAGCTAGCTCCACTACATCTCATGGGCAAGACCAAGACTTTTCTGCAGAGGTACCGCCATGGTTGATGATCTCGTTTTGGAAACTGTTTTATGTTGAAGTGAAGACCAAAGCTGTTCTGGTACTCACAGCTCTCATTTTTGTAACTCGATTTTCCCTTCTATTCCCACATACAAACAGACAGAGGACTTGAAGGTATCCAAAGAATTTTTAACTTTTACTTTTTTTTTAGTAAAAGCACACTGTAAAAATTCTCCTGAATAACTTTCCTTTTCCCCTTTGCTCCCTGTGACTGTTACTGCCTGGCAAAGAAAGGCCTCTCACAGCCTCTCTGCCTGCATGTGTAGACATCAGGCTGCTGTGCATTGTGGCTGCCCTTTTGTTGAATGCTGTGTGCAGTAGTGCTTCCCCAGATAAATGGTGTGTAGTGAGTAAAGTAACGACCTTGGGTTGTGGCTTAATTCCCTAGGTGGGTAGAGAGAGACAGCGCCTGCTGGGATGTGTCACCTCACAGAGCTTCCTGCACCTGCCTGTGGTTTGGTGCCTGGACCTGCAAAAAGCTGGGGTCCCCCAGCCAGTAGTGGGGTTCTGTAGCTAAAGGGGCTGGTCACCTTCAGAGTGACTTGCTTGCTCATTTCAAAATGGGAGCAAGCTTTGCATCCACCGCCAGGGAAAAATGTTTGTGAGATAGTTCAGGTTTTATTTTCAACATAGTTCTGTTTATTCCTCAGAAAGGTTAATTTGCTTTTTCATGTGTTAAAACAGTCCTATTCCCAGTCTGTGCTGAAAAAATCCCAGGAAGCCTACAACAAAGCCGTGGCCAACATCCATGTGTTGGTATGATCTGCAGGTGGTGGTGATCTCTGCTTCTTGTAGACCAGAGGGAAGGTTGTGGAGTTTGCATCTTTGTGGTGAATGTTGAAACGTGGTTCTGGTTTTCAGGCCTGCCCCAGGCACAGTGACAGAGCAGTGCAGTAAGTGTTCTAGTCTGTCAAGAATGCAGAGAATGAGGGAACTTTAGATGTCAGTTTATATTCAACTCTTCGAGTAATGTGTATCAACCCAATAGTGTATGGATTCTGCTTCCAGGAGTCTTTGCCTGGTCTTTGTCCCTTCTAGACTGTCTGCTTATCAAAGGCAAAATGCAGCTTTTTGAGGAGCATGTGTTATAAAACCCATTTTAATGTTTAATCTATTTTATTTTAATGTGATTGATAACAATTCACATATGGAACACGTGCTGTTGAAGTACTTGGTGCACTTTGCAGAGTGGTTTCCAGCACGTGCAAAAGGGTACAGGGAAGGGGAAACACAAGCTGCTGTGTCTTGAAGATGTTGTGGTAGCCTGCATGTGTGTGGCAATATTTTTCTAGTTTTGAAAAGTGTATAAAATCCAACTTTAGGCAAGAAACGTGACTTGAGAGCTGTTTTACACAAATTTTAAAGGCAAATCTTTGGCATAGCAAACTACTGAAGCAGCTATTCTAAGTCTGGTGGTCGCTTTTAAAGTAAATGTCTTGGTCTCTAAAAATTTTGTTTAGTTTCCAAGACTGCACAACGGAGCCATTCATAGATAGTGGTTTTCGGGGGGGTGAAAAACACAATTGCTGTTATAACTGCAAACTCTCTTTGGGATGCAAAGCTCCAGGCTCATTTTTATGTTTTCTCACATGGCAGTTGAAAATAGAACCTATTTTGGATACAGTTGGCATTTTTGCTACCCTTCTAAGCCAAATCAATTGCTGTCTGAAAAGCTAGAAATAAATCCTGTGAGAAATTCTTTTCCAGAAGTGGGTTTTTGGTTTTCTGTTGAAGCTAATGATGCAATACAGGACACATTTCAGAGGGATGCAGTTACTTTTCTCCATTCTTGCCTACATCTATGTCTTGAGCATCCTTGGATACTCAGTTGCATTTCCTCTGCAGTTATTCAGAAATACTGGCGACTCGAGAGTCATGAGGGTGTTTTGGAGGGTGTTTTGTGCAGGTTTGATGGAGGTGTTGCCTGCCTGAGATGAAATTCTGTACTGTAATTATGGGAGATACAAATAGTAGCATCTGATAGCTTGGAGTGCTGTAGGGGTGCTACTTGTTGCAGTAAAGACATACTCTATCTGTGCCACTAGTACAGATGTGCATCCACAGGACATGAATTTCTGTTCCACTAGTGAGAAATGCATTAATTGTGGTACTCCTTTAAAGTCTTGGCATGGTTGGAAAACAATTTCTGAATTATTTAAAAAGGGAGCGTCTGTGTAATCTCTTCTAGTTAATGATGGGGTTTTTGGGGGTGGAAGTTTTAATGTCAAATCCCAGTACTGTGTTGGCCTTGGGCAGAGCTACAGCCAGGACATTATTCAGTGGGTAGAAATAAGAGGAATGCAAGCAAACCTCTCCTAAGGGTTATATGTAGGAGCTGACAGTTTTGTCTCTGCTGTGTGTGCAGCAGAAACAGTACAGCTTTTCAACAGGCTGTCCTTGATGGTGAAGTCACTATTTCTGGGGGAAAAAAAGGCAAAAAGAAAGCTGTACCTCTTAAAACTAAGCCCTGAAGGAAATGCTTCTCTTCTAGGCATACTGCAGCATCCAGATGGAACTGTCCTGAAGCAGTTGCAGCCACCACCTCGTGGTCCCAGGGAGCAGGAGTTCTACAACAAGGTGAGGGTCCCACAGTGTGGAGGAGGCTGGCTTGCTCCAGCTGAAATGAAGGATGTGCTTCCTGTAGAGGTACATCCTTATCATTGCAGTTGGGAAAGTGCATCCTAAATCCCCTGCCATGGTATCTGTGCGCTCTCTAGAACTTTCTGCTCCTTGCATGTCAATCCTCCTGCCAGACCTACTTCACTCATGGGGTTTGAGCTTGCTCATTTGTTCGTAGGACAGCAGACTTTGACAGCATCTAAGATTTTATTGAAAAGCCTTATCTCCTGTCTTTGTTTAAAGGGTTGTATGTTTGATCCCAACTTTCTCACATACCTAAGTCTCTCAAAAGTGCTTACATCTAAATTTAGCGTATTTTATGCTTCTTCCTAGCCTGGTTTACTGCTAGAAGTATTGCTCTGTTCACTGTATTAAAACTCAGCTCCTTTAAAAAGTCAATAAATATCAAATCTCTCAAGTTGTTTTGACTTAAATTGTTGTATTTTTCCTATTGCTTATCTTCAGTTTGCTTTATCAGTAACAAGTGCAGACCAGGAAAGCTGTTGCTTTCCTATGAACAGTTTGTAGAGCCTGCTTTGTCCTGCCTGCCTGTAACAATCTGTCATGTGGTTTTTGTGTGTCAGATCGATATGCCAGGCCTCTCCATGGCTTACTAGGTATAAAGAGCTATTAAAATCTTCATGCTTGGTGTAAGAGGAGTCTTGAGACCCTCTGCTTGCTGTGGTGTTTGACTTGGAGTTTGGTTGGTAGGTTTCTTTTTCCCTAAAAGGGCATTTACTGAAATTACCAAAAGACCTTGCAGATTTTGTGAAAATGTCTCACATAAACAAAGCAAGGTGCTCTAAGTGAGCAGTGTGTTTGCATGCTAGCATTATTTGATAATTCTTGTGATGGGACAGAACAGCAGCGCTTGAGTCACTAGGAGCCAGTTAAATGTAAATATTTTTCTGAGTTTCTCTGTGGCTCTCATTGAGATGAGGTTAAGAAATATGCCATCCAGCCTGACTGGTAACTTGAGTAGAAGGAGGAAGCTTAAACAGACTCCTTTGGGCACCAGGCTGCCTACTGTGCTGTGAAATCCTCAGGCAAAGACAGTAACATGCTGTCCCTGCCTAAAGCCTGCAGGTAAGAGGGGTAGGTTCAGGCGTTGCTTGCACATGAACTCTTCACATGATAATTTTGCCTGCTTTAAGCTTAGACTCATGTGACAAGCTGTGAGCAAGACCCTGGGCCAAGTCTTTAAGAAGAGGGTGTCTGTGGCAGTGTGCTTGTTACTGTGCTGTGGAGAAGCCCGGTCTCAATGCTGGGAACTTGCAAAGTGACCTTCTGTTCTGTCTCCTAAGGACTTGCTGGGTTGCTTGAAACACTGAATTTTTTTGGTTACAAGCCATCTTGGAAAGGGGTTGGGCAACTATTGAAAAATAACAGAGAAAAGGAAAGATGTAGACATGATTGTGTGTGGACTAGAAGGCCTTTTAGTGGGAGAAGGGAAGGAGAGCACGTATATGTGTGTTGTGGTGGTGAAAGTACAGGAGAAAGGTCTTGGAGATTTGTTGTTCTTCAGTGATAACTGCTATCATGTTTACTCTCAGGCAAGAGCTGTGTGATGTGGGCTATAGAAATCTAAGCACTACATATTATCATGTAGGATGATGATTGCTCTGGGTTGGGAGGTTCAACAGTACAGTAGGGTACAGTTTCACCTGCAGCTTGAGCTGATCCAATAGCTCATTGTTGCCAAAAGGGAAATAAATGCCTTTCTTCCCATTCCTGCCATTTACCTTGCACCATGATGGTGCTTTTTGGACATTTATGAACTAATTTGACCTATTGAAAAGGTGGCAAAACTTCCTTGTCTTGGTAGTGTTCTGGCAGTTTAGGGGACTAAGCTGACGAGCAATGGGAACAACAGCAAGGCTGCCCTGCTTTGGTGACTGAGTTCAGCCTGTCTTGTGGGCTGTAATCAAAGAGATATTACCACCTTGGAGAAAGCTGATGAGCCTCCAGAGATGGAGGGAAGGATAATTTTACTGGTCCTTGAGACAGGGAGTGTTTGATAGGTGGCCGTGTACAGGAGATGGTGAGAAACAGTGCAGAAATGAAACAAGTGAAATAAGCTCGATGAGGCCCAAGCTCTCCCTTTGTCAGGGCAAAACAGCAGGTTGGTTGGTAAGATCAAAGCAGGTGGTTGTCCAATAGCATATGTGGATTAATTGTGAGTATTTTTTTTTTAAATTTCTGCTCCTGTTTTTTTCACATGTGCTTAGAACTGTTTTGTCCGTAGGTGTGTGAGTTATTGCTCCCTTTGCATCCCACCTTACACTAGCATGAATGAAAATTAGTGCCTGGGTCAGAAACAAGGGGGGCTTCTTTCCTTCTGGAACAGCACACCTCCTCGTGTGAAGTAAGTGAGAAGCTCTGTAGTTTATGGTAGCAAGATGGGGAGCATGAGTTTCAGCTGCGTGAGTCAGCTGGGAGCAGCTATGGCAGGGCTGAAGCAGAAGTGTCTTCCAAGAAGCAGGAAGTGGTATTGCAGCGTGCAGTCCTTGCACTTGTCAGCTGAAGGCTGCAGGGAATGTGTCGTGATGGATGAACATGAGGCGTTAAGGGACAAGTTTGACTAGAACTCTGATACATTTAATGAGATATCAGGTAGATATTATCTTCTGTTTTGACCCAGGAAGTCTTCTCTTCTGGAACTGTTGGATTTGCTTGCAGCCTGATGCGTGAACATAACAGAGGTAGAAGTCTGTCAGTGAATCAGATGTTTTCTCTCTTGTTATTGATGGCTTATTTTCTGTTGAGCATGATGCTAAGTACTTACCAGTAGAGCCCAAACAAAACGGGCTTCTGTTTTGGAATGGAAATTGAGCAAGACATGTACTGCAAAATACTAGTGAGTGATCCAAAACTTGCTCAGAAGCAGGTGGCAGCTGAAGTTTGGAAGAATTTCACAGGTCTCTGTCAAATCTGGAAAATTGCTGAAGTAATTCCTACTTGGGCTGCTGTCAGGTTGCCCTTCTGTTTTCCTCATACAGTGTTTTACCTTTAGCAGTCAAAAAAAAAAATAGAGGTCTTTTTTTGTAAGAGATGATTTTACCAATTAAACTTTTATCTACTAGAGCACTATGCCTCATTCTCTACTGCTAGGGAAGGGGCTTGCCATGTGTTATGAGGAAGGGGAAAACCAGCATGATAAGATTATCATGAATACCTTCTATGATAAAACATAGTAAAACAATGAGCTGATTGTTAATAGCTTAACTGGTTTGTTAATAGCTTACTGTGCACTGCTTAACTTCTCATTGGAGTGTGGCTTTCTAGCTGTAATGTCCAGTTGCTATTGAGTTCTGTAAATCTGAGTAATTATCTAATCAAAATAATAGCATTTAAATTTTGTTTCTGCCAACTCCCTTGCTGTACCTGAGGGCATGAACTCCTTAAAAACATCGCGTGCACAACCATGGAGTGTTTTACTGGGTATTCTGGTACCCTTATCTGTGTGAGAAAAATACCAGGTATTTTAACCTTGAATAGGTACAAAATACTTTGTTTTCAGTAGGTATGAGCAACAAGGGAATGAAATTAATTGTGGCATAAGGGTTGTGTTTATTTAAGGGCTATCTGCACTGCTGATCAGTTGTTTCTGTGTAATGGCAATGGCTGTGTAGGTGGAGGTACTCCAAAGGACTACTTTTAAAGGGGTTTCAGGAGGGAGCAATATGCAGGAATGTGGGAACAGGGAAACAGTGCTGTTTGAAAATGTAGTCTTTTCAATGATGAGAGAGACTAAATTGGTAAAAGGCAGTGTGAGCTTGTGGTAGGCTGCCTATGCAAGCATGCTAAGAAATGCACAGAAGTGGCCTGCCCCTCAGTGTGTTTTGGGATTTGACTTCAGCCTGATTTATGCCAGGGCTCATTTATCCATGCCGAAATGCTCTGATTTAGTTCAGCAGTGTTGATAGAAGGAGGAAACCTATCAGCACTCTTACAGCGATCTGTCGCGCCAGGTGAGTTGGAAAATGGGAGAATGGTGTCCTTTGAAAAAGTTGGTGCAGCCCCTGTGAGGTAACCCACTGCTCAGCTGGGTGTGGAGCTCCTGCCTCAGCCACCCCAGGCTGAGCTGCAGAGCACTCTGTGCTAGGGTAGCTCTGCCTTTGCATTTCAGCTCTCCAGCACGGGGCTTTCCTTAGTTTCTCATGTCAGGAATGCAGCATTGCACAAACTGTTGTCCTGTAGGAGAGGGAGGATGCTGGAATGTCAAGCCTTAAATAGGGCAGCTGCTTTTGTGGGCACTGAAAGAGGGAGATTGGGCTGCAAGGAGGGGATGCTTTCCAGCTCAGGTGAGACCCCATCTGCAGAGCTGCCTCCTGCTCTGGGGTCCCCAGCACAGGAAGGACATGGAGCTCTTTGAGTCCAGAGGAAGCCTCCAAGGTGATGGGAGGGCTGCAGCACCTCTGCTATGAGAAAAGGCTGGGGAATTGGGGTTGTTCAGCCTGAAGAAGAAAAGGCTCTGGGGAGAGCTTAGAGCCTCTTCTAATACCTAAAAGGGCTCCAGGAGAGCCTGGAGAGGGAATTTGGATGAGGGCCTTGAGGAACAGGACAAGGGGGAATGGCTTCCCACTGCCAGAGGGCAGGGTTAGATGAGATACTGGGAGGAAATTCTTTCCTGTGAGGGTGGTGAGGCACTGGCACAGGTTGTCCAGGGAAGCTGTGGCTGCCTCTGGATGCATGGAAGTATTCAAGGCCAGGTTGGACAGGGCTTGGAGCAACCTGGGATAGTGGAAGGTGTCCCTGCCCATACCAGGGGGATGGAACAAGATGGTCCTTAAGAAGCCTTCCAACCCAAACCATTCTGTGATTCCATGAAAACTGAGGAAGAGAGAATTTACAGTTGTTATCTTTGTGACTGTGGTTTCCTACAGGCTGTGTGTTAAGCATGAAGGGATTGAGTGTTTCTTAATGTTCTGTAGAACCAGAGAAGGTTGCTGAACTGTTTGGAAATGGTACTGATGACTTCTGATCTTGGCTTTTACTCGGTGCTGTTGTAAACCTGTTACTGTGTGTAACTTTTCTCAGCATGGCCTACTGAAGTTTAAAGTTTGCTAGTGGAGCAGCTAATAAACTGGGATTTTATGCTTAACAGATCAATAAATGTTCCTGTAAACTTTTATTAGAATTGCCCTTCAGTTTGCCTGTGGTGACTGTATGATACTTGGGGGATGTGTAGTACACTTTCCCTCCTCCTGCTACCTGCTGAGAACTTCTGGGAAAGCTCCTGCAGCTTGGGCAGCTTCCAGTGGATACCTTTTTCTTTTTCCCTGTTGGCTGTACATCAGAATTGTCATAGCTGGTTCTAGTGGTGTTGCCATGTCATGGCTCCAAATAACATTGCTGCATGGTATAAGGTTTCCAAGGCTATTGTAATGCAAGTCATACCCAAATTCTCAGGTGGTTCTGTCCCAGGTGCAAGGTGATTTTGGGAAGTTGGATTGAAAACGTGGACAGGGTTCTCCCAGTCCCAGCTCAGCTCTGGTAACCTCCTACCTCTGGCCAGTGCTTGTGGACCTAGGGAGATGTTTAACTGCGCAGCATTGTGAAAAGATAATTCAGCTAATCACCTGGCTCTTCTGGTTAACAAATCTTCCACCCAGCCCAGTTAGTGATGACTCTGTTAACTGCTGTAGCAGTTCAGGGTTTGAGTCCTGCTGACATTGAATCTGAATGCAAGGAAGTTGTTACCAGTGGAGATAGCAGAAAATGTTTTTCACTCTTGTTATGTGTCCTAAAAACAAAGCCAGGATATAAGAGACACAAATAGCTCTGAGATGTAAAAGAGATTTACAATGGTTAGGTGAGAGTTAGGCACTTGAAAGCTAGGAAGGAATGGTTTTGTGGTTGCCTGCACAATTGTTCTGAAGTTTCCTTTGGATGTATTGAAATGCAGTTTCCATAGGGCAATGACCTGTATTTGTTTTGCTTTCCCTCAAGAGCTCACTGGCTCACTTTACAGCCTGATACAAGGCAGGATGGATATTGTTTGTGCAACTTTTGCTGTCTTTTTTTAACAGTCAGTCTTTGAGTTTGTAAGCAGGGGGTAATGTGTTAGTGAAACCCAGTTACATTAATATTTCTGAAGCAACAGTTCCTTGTGCTTCTGGGGTTACAGAGAAGAAGTGTTCAGGAATTGTGCCCATTTGGACCATCAGCAGTAGTCTTTTCCTTACCGTTTTATTTATTTTGTTCTCAATAACCTGCTGCAGCTCCTGGGCTATGTTTTTTTCATTCCTGCTCAATGCTTGCTTCTTTTCTTACTAATTTTAATTAGCAGCAGCTTTAGGCAGTGCAGAAGACTTGTGGTGATTTCCCCCCCAACCCAATGGCATAAAATGAAGCCAGCAGTCTGAAAGATGGGTTTTGGCCTGAATTTGCATGGAATTGCAAGAACTGAGTCATAAGGCTCAGCTCCCTTTAAGCCTATATAGCATAAATCATGATAAGGCAGCCTGTGTTCCATAAACTGTTCTCTGCTACTGACAGGAAAGGAAAGGGCTTGGGAGGCAAAGTACGTCTTGTTTCAGGATAAGTTATCCTATTTTGTAAGCTCAGTGAAGTGCTTTTGTACTCTTGATTTAGATGATAATCCTTGGCTGCAAAAGGAGTGGATGATGGCCATCGTGCTGCTGTTGTGTACTAAAATATCCTTATCCTGTGATCACGTCTCTGGCTAAGGTTTTGATTTTCAGGCTTGTATGGACAAAAATACAGGATGGCTGTTTTTTTTAACATCTTATTTTGGAGAAGCACTGCCTTGCCCACGCCTTTCATTACTGCTGCATTTGGAGCTGTAGCTCGAAAGGATCTTTGGCTGTGCCTCATTCTGGTACATCTGGATCTGCCACATTGAGATACTGGTACTGAAGCATCCAAATTACCTGCTGGCAAACATGGTGAGCATGTTTTGATGCAGTTCATTCCTACCCTCAGCATCGCTCCTCTGCTCAGGAATTGTCCAGAAGGGATCCTCTTTTGCTGGGGAAATGAGCAAACCAGCACGTGAAGTTGCCTCTTAACCATGAGCCTGGGCATTGGTAATGAAAGGAAGGACACGTAGTAATTCTTAACTAATGAGAAGAAAATGGTTATTTGATCAAGTTGTGAAATACTGGCAGCTGGTATTCAGATCTTTTTTCACATGAGGCGTTGTCTAAGAGAGATGAAGGATGAAGTGTAGCTGTAAGAATCTTCTGAGTTCCTACTACTGCTCTATAAATAATTGTTTTGTACTTTACTATTAAAGGACTGGACAGTAGGACTTGGAAAATATGGCAGATTTTTTGTGGTTCTTGCACTCTGCAGCAAAAACCATTTTGGAAGAAGCACACCACACAGTAGAAAGTTAACCTAGAAGGATCTGGTGAGTGTCTGTTCCCCATACTCTTTGAGGATTGTGTATCACAGAATAAACTACAACCCACTTTAATAAATCTAGGAAACCCTTTAAAAAGGGAGACAGTAAAAGGCCATTATTGCAATTTGATGCAATTATGGAACTACTGGGTGGAGTTGGGAACAGACTGAGTAGTCTGTAGTCTATGCAAATAAGCAGGAAAAAGAAATCCAGTTCTCTTAGCAACCTGATTTTGAGGAATATTCCTTACCAAGAGTAGATCTGGTTGGAAATAAAGTTAAAATGCATAGTTACAAAGTGCACAGTATGTAAAATTGAATTAAGACCCAGCAAAGTGCTTCTCCACTGCTGGAGGGTCATGCAAGTACTTTTTCAGCCTGGATCAAATACTGTTTAGACTTCAGTTATGAATGTTTTAGAATATGGATCAACTTACTAGTACATGTTAGTGTTATGCAGAAAATACTTTCTCATTATAAGTTCATTTAAAAGTAAGATGTGGTTGGTGAGCTGACAGAATGAGATTGAGGAAAGTGTAGGTTGCCTACTTGAAAGAAAAACAAAATAAATTCAGTCTCCAAAAAGAATTCTGGTTTCCAGATTTAAAAAAAAAAAAACCCAGACAGGCTTGTAATGTTGTCGCTGATGATGTGCTTGAGGGAAGGGATGCTGTCCTGGGGAACCTCAACAGGCTTGAGAAGTGGGCCAATGGAGCCTCAGGAGCTCAGCAAAGAAGTGCAGGGTCCTGCCCTGCAATTCCAGACACACCAACAGCTTGGAAGGAGAAGGGATTGAGAGCAGCCCTGGGAGAAGGACTTGGGGATGATGGTTGTTGAAAAACTCACCATGAGCCGGCAGGGAGTGCTCCCTGTGGATTTCCAGTGAAAATTATTGCAATCTCATTAATATGGCTGCATATTAGATAGTAAATTAAGCAATTTGCTATAATAGCATTTCATGTAACAACATTCACAAATACTTAACTTCTGAAGTTATTGTGGTATGAGATTTTGAATATAAGCAGAGCTGGCTCAATTCCAGTCATTTTTGTGGAAACAGGTTCTGTGGACACAGCTCAAACCATGATGGTACCACTTCAGGAAAAACCCAGGGCTGTCTGAGTTGTAGAACCAAGCAGATATGAATTGCTAAAATCACAGCTGCTGTTTCAACCTCAATTTTTGACCCTTGTACTTGCCTGGTGTAACTGGCTGATGCAGGAGTCTGGAGGGAAATGCAGTGTGTGCTCAGGTAATTAAAGTCTGTCATATAATACATACCCAATGGAAGAGGGAATTAAGGTTGCCCTAGCATCTGTAAATCTTGCATTTGCTAATTTAAGTGCCTGACATAGCTGCATTAGCTGCTCAAAAAAATCTCAGATCCCACGGTGGACAGTGAATTCTCTGCCTGATGTTGGCAGCTGGCTGTGTAATCTGAGACTCTGTCGGCTGTAGTGCTGCTGCCTTTAGGGACAGTTTATGATAGCTGGCAACAAAGAGGTGATGCTTCAGACTGATATGCCTACTCTGACACTTAAAGTTTCCTACTCAAATAGCTTTAAAATACATGTTCTTTTAAATTAACTCTTGAATGTACTTTAGAAGGATCTCTATAGATTATTTTTCTGTCAAATTGGTATTTTTTTCATCAGGACATTTGAAGACACGTCTGTACTGCTAGAACTAGTTTCCTGATGAAATTTAAACAGTTCTTTTATCCTCCCTCTATCATTTAGGTCATTAGCTACTCTTTAGGAAAAAAAACCCTCTGAATGTTGTGTTTTAAATAAGGAAAAGAACATTCCCATTGTCCTGAGCAGTCCCTCTTTGCATTAGAAGCAGATGAATCTGTTACAGGAAACCCCAGAGCATACTTCGGATTAAAAACTTAGGGATGGTAAATAGGCCTCAGAATTAAAAAGTCCTGCATGACTGGAAATGATGACTTCATGGTGTCTGTTAGACTGTCTGAAGCTGCCACAGAACATATCTGGAGCATGTTCCTCCTATGAGTTAGTGGCTGTAATTTGTAATGGTCGTGCTGTGAGCCCTTCAAATGTCAGCATCTTATGTACTTGCTTTTCTGGAGACATTTTATGTCTCCAGTCTGTGCTATTGGAAGAATGTAGCCTGTGATATGTAGAAGGGATAACTCCCCAGGCTGAGCTGGCATAGAGTTGTTTTGCATTTCTTGATTTACTGGATAATGATGTTATATATGCTAACACAGAAATTGCTTGTATTTGTCAGTGTTTGCTGGAGAGATGGACCCCTGCTGTTACATTTTAAAAAAGCACTGTATCTTGAAGTAAAATTGGAATATTGCTGATGTAAGTAAAAATCTAATGGTTTATTTATTAAGGTTTTCCTGAGGTGAGTGATAACCTGCATTTTTCAGGAATCTTCCAGCAGTATTGGTAGCAATACCTTTTGGGGCAGGAAGGGCATGGTATATTCCCTATGTAGTTTTAGGGATGGTTTTGTCATGTTTCCATTTATATTTGGTATTCTGTTGCTTGCTGCCAGGTTGTATGAAATGAGAAGAAGTGCCCGTGACATGTGCACTGCTGATGAGGCCCAGTTCTAATGAACAGAAGTGGTTCTGTCCTGCATAGGAATGAGCAGAATTCCCGAAATGTCTGCTTTTGTTGCTTTGCCCCACACCAAGTGACTGCCTCTGATCTTTATTAATTGAGTGCTTATTCTAGTTTGACATGTGAATACGTTACAGGCTAAGATTGAGGTCTGCATTAAGGTCAAATAAGTGCTTTGTAAATGTTATGTCAGAATTATGAGGGGAGTTTCTTATTGGTTCTGGGAGCAAGATAAGTTCTTGAGGGACTGAAGTAATGCAGTTAGTTCTGCTTTGTCAAAGTAGTGATACTGAAAAATGCATTATTGGGAGTTCTGTCTCCATTTAAAATGTTTTATATCAGATTATTGAGGAATAGACTACTTGGAAGTTACTACTTCTGGAGCTCTTTTCCCCATTTGGTCTCAACTTTGGACTGTTACATCCCAATATAAATTATCCGAGTATCTTTGTTGTATCCTGCTATTTGAAGTACACAGGAGCATACTCCTAATTACTTCCTAAGTTGCAAAGTTTAATGGCCTGGTGTTGACTTACTTTAAAAAGTAAAAAGTCTCTCTTAAAAAAAAAAAGGAAGTGGTCTCCTGACATTACACTTTCTCAAAATCTTTTGCTAATAAATTCAGTAAATGAGTGATTGTGTTTGCCTAATTTTTTCAGTTGCATTCAGTGTTTCTTCTTGTTGTCTGTTGCACTTTTGGTTTCCTTTACTCTCTTCTTGGTCCTGACCTATTTATATGCACTTGCTCCCATGTAAAGGTATGGTAATTTCTGCCTCTCAGATCTCAAACTCATCTGGGAAAAGATCATTAGTGCTCTTTTAGTGCAGTGGAGTGCCCTGCCTTGGATGTAAGGTGCTGTGATCATCAGCTACCACAGTAAACAAAAATTGGGTTTGTACTGCTTGTATACAGCATGAAGTAATGGCACCAGTCAGTGCTTGGAGTGCTGGCCCAGAAACTGCTGTCTGAGCAGCTGTCTGAGCTGTTAGCAAAGAGAGCAGTGATCAAGTCTGTGCCTGATCAAGTCTGTGCCTCAGCATCTGCCTGCTGCAAATCTTCCCCTTTCTTCCCCCCTTAGCTTCTTCTTTTCTTCCTTAAATGAGTAAGATCAAGCTACATTGCAGTCTTCTGGAGAAAGCACTGTCCTCTGCTGGCAACCCTTGAGGCTCAGTGAGGAAATGTTGCATAAATACACTGATCACAGGGGCGAGCAAGGTTTTTTATCGTAGAGCACAATGTACCAGCATAGCAGCTTATGCTAAAATGGTGGGAAACTGGACTTAGACATACAATTATGTGTCATCCTCAGTGGTCATGCCAGCTTGTCAGACCTTGACATGTGAAGAGAGATCAGTGCCCTGGATGTGACACTGTGACTTAAAAGGTACACACCCAGCAACTTCTCTATACTTAAGATAGCAACAGTAGTGGCAGAGGGTGTGGCGTTGGGCGTACCCCAGAGTTTTGCAATACACTGTGCACATATTTGTCCAGTTTGAGCTTTCAGGATTCAGCCCTTTGCCCTTAGTATCTTTTAAATGGGGCCTGTACCATGAGTTGGTTAAAGGAATGGGTCAAATTCAATACCTTAGCGTACAGTCAGCATGGGTGTATCATGCTCTTGATCACTGCCCACTAACAGTGAGGGTGTCAGAACTGTGCCTGGTGCAAGCCCAGGAGAGCCCTGCATTAGCTGTGGAGAAGTCCCTCTGTTAGAAGCACACTGGTGAATTGATTTCACCTAGTTTGAGATTTTTGCAGTGAAGCCTACATTTAGGACAAACTCCCCCATTAACTAATTTTAACGCTGCTGCTGCATGAGGTGTCGAGTTACTGGCACTGGTGAGCATAGCCAAGGCTTGCCTCCGTGCTCTAAAATAGCCTGTGGACTTCAGGTCCATTTTTTTCTCCCTAGCTGTATTAACATAACACTACAGGTTTTTATTTTGCATTATTTCTCCTTCGTAGCTGCTATTGCCAGGTATCCCCCAGTGTGGTTAAATGTGGCCTGACACAGTGAGCTGAGCCAAATCTGCAGAGCTGTTAACACCTGACATTTTTTTTTGCGTGGCTGCCAACTTTGTGGTGGGCTCTGGCTGCAGTGCAGGGGCAGCAGAACCCTGAGCGTGCCAGGTCACCGTGCAGCATCCGTGGCTATTGCTGTGTGGCCACGGTAGGGCTGTGGGGAAGGACATCACTCTGATGGCAGCACAACTGGGACGTCTCTATGGGGAGTGGGATGGGATGGCTTCTAAATGCAATGACAATCATTGTAACCTGGTGTGGATATAGATCTTTCAGTCTGCAAAGCTTGTGGAAGCATGATGCAGGTAATCCCCTATGTCTGCAGCCACATCACTGGGTGGGATGGGGGGAATCTGGGCAAGGGAATGGTTTTGAAACCCTCGTAGCAGTGCTGCACACTGGTAACAGTCATGCAATTCCATAACAAATAGTATCCAAAGCTTCATTTTAACTGCAGAGTTGTTCCTTCAGGAATATAAGCCAGCTGCTGTTTCCAGAGTGTTACTGTTTTTCCGACAGAAGTTGAAAAAAATGTTGAAAGTGTTAAAAACAAATGAAAAGAAATATATTTGAAGTTTGCGTAGTCTGTGTGATGTAGCTACAGCATGAATTGTCTTGAGGAAGATGAGAAAATGCTATCTAGTCTGAGCTTCTATACTTTACCTGATAAAAATTAAAAAGATTTGGATATATAATACAATGCAATAATCCTATACAGTCTTGAGTGTAAATGTGAGAACACCTTTTTCAATAGCTAGACTTTGAAGTTAACAATTGCAGTTTGGATTTTTATTCAAGTTAAGCCATAAATTGTGCCTAGGGTTGATGCATCGTTGCCACTTTAAAATCTGAAAGGATGCCACTCATTTATGTTGGACTGTGATAATTATTATCTTCGTCTTGTATGTGTTTTTAAGTGTAAGGTAAATATCTTAGGCTTATGAAAACAAATACTGTAAGAAAGTATAATTATGGGACAATTGGAAATTGCCATGGTCTGGTCCCAGCCAGCTGCCGAGTACCATGCAGCTACTTGTTCACTCCCCCACCAGCAAAAATGAATGTTTAAAATGATGATCTCTCCAAGCCTCCCTATTTTATTTCAGGTTTATGACTCCGACTGTCGCGACAGCATTCTTCTGGAGCTGCGGGAATATCTGCCAAAATACTTCGGTGTCTGGTCACCACCTACTGCACCAAATGGTACTGTTCTAATTTTAGCTCTTAATCCAAACCTCCTGGAAAAATTTTCTGGAGACTATTTTTTGGCAGTTGTGAGCTCTGTAGGGTTTTTTTGGACTTGTTCTGGAAGCCACTGACATTCCCTCTAACAACTGGTTCCAGTTTGCAGTCTTGTGGCTGGATTAGATCTTTGGAGTCTTCCTTCCAGGGAAGATGGGGTGTGGCTGTTTGTACAGCAGAGGTTTCCTGAGTAGCTGGGCCTGATGAACATTGCCCCAGAGCTCCTGCTCTGGGTGAGGTCGTGGTGGTGGAGGAGTGGGCTGGTTCCATGGTCATGTGCAGCCAGGCGATCAAAGGAAGGAGCACTTTGTGGGTGTGGAAGAAAGGAAAGATGGATACTCTGGGGCTGAGGACTGGAATGTGCTGCTGTTTCTGCAGAGATTGGATCCCATCACTGTGCCTTAACCACCCGAAGTACTTACTTTAGCCGGTGTCATGGTGGGGGATTCTGCTTGTCATCCTCTGTTACTGGTTTGGATGAAACAAAGATCTAGTTCTCGAAATTTGTGTTTGTATAACGTTAGGAGTCAGGAAGAGAAGGGTGTTTTTGGTAGAACGATTGGAAGATTGTCTCTTCAAGAGAAAATAGATACTGGTGTATTAGAAACTAGATTTTCTTCTGGGAGCTTTTCTAATTCACACTGGGGAAATGGAGCTTCTGGAACACACAGAAACAAAGGGATGCCATGGAATCTATTTGCATACGAGGGCACCAAACTAGATGTCGTGCTCCTTTAAAATAACTCTCTCTTCTTCTGCTTATGCTATCACTTGATAGAGTTGTTTTTCAAAGAAGTAGTAAGACAGTATCCAAAGACATGGTGTAATATCTACAGGAAAAAATGAAAGGAAGATTGTGGTAGTACAGTAGCAGTTTCTTAGCTCAGATTCAGCTTCATGCTTTCCTGTTTGGCACTAACTCAAATAGCTCTACAAGAGCTATCTTTTTCCTTCCCTCACAATTTAATGTGTCATGGAGTTCACTTAATATTCCCTCTCAATTGCAAATAATTTTTTTTCTATTTGCGATATGATCGTAAGATGTGAAACTATGTGGTCTAACCAAGAGACAATAATTCAACACGTTGCTCATTTGCTTTGGGGATTCAAAAGCACTGTGCACCATGGGGCTGGATTTTGGAAGGTCCTCCGCAGTCATTCAGACATAGGCAGTAGGAATAACTGTTTAAAGGAGGAGAAACTTTTTGGTTTTGTTTGTTTTGCTTCTTGGAAAGGCTGTGCAGTATCATGAGTCCTCTTCATAGAAAGCTGTGGCAACAGTTCAACCAAAACACTGCACTTCCAACTGTTATCTGTAGTATTAATGAGCTTTGTGTAGTCCTGATAGAAATCAGCGTTGCTGCAGATGATGGAGCTTAGCAGAGTGTATGTGTACCTTGTTCTTAAATGCAGATTGAAGATATGTTTGTAGGTTTGCTGCAGTCATGATATTGGAAGCTTGACCTTTGCCTTGGCAGTCACTGCTCTGCAGGCTCGGGGATCACAGCTCTGTACAATCCAGTAGTAGTGAACCCAGTAATTTCCTAATGTTACTAAATTGGTCATAGGTGACTTCTGAAAAAACAAAACTTAGTCTACTCTCAGCTTGATTTGTGACCCTCTCTGAGTTTCCATGTGACAGGTAAGCAGGAGCTGCAGTTTGTAAGGTGAAGAATGTAATTTATTTTCTTAGAGAAATATTTAGGGAGAAGCATCAGCATTCTATATTGAAAAAATAGGTGAGTGGATGAAATTGCTAGCTAAAAGGGGTGAAATGTATGAAGTGTAAATGAGAATGTAGGAAGTGTGACAGAAAAAATGGACTCCCAGTACAAATTTTACAATTTGTAAAATAACTCCCATTCTGCTGAAATCACATACCCAGTGCTACTGCAAAGGAAATGGAGGTAGAGGTGGCATGCAGTTTCCCTAAGCTCATCTAAAATGGATTTGATTTGAAATTCAGCTTCCCTGGCATTGTGGGTATTTGGAGTTTATTCACAAAGCAGTGGAAAAGTTGTTGCAAAGATGTAAGAGCCATCTGCTGCTGAGTTTTCTGAGTGTGGCTGCCTAGTTGTTGCCCCTCCTTTTTTTTTTCTTTTTTTTTTTTTTTAAGTAACTTCCCTGCTGCTCATTTTATACTGTTACCTAGTTTTGTTGCCTAACCTGTGAACAGGATAGATATATATAACCCAGCTTCAAACCTTTCTTTTCTTCCTTTGTTGCTGTGGGCAATTGAGGCTTTTCCCTGCTTATTCCTGTGTTTTGAGAAGTGTCTCCTGAGTTATGAAAAGGAATCAGATGCCTCAAGTGATTTTGTCTCTTCAGTCCCCAGTGAGGATGGAATGCACTAGCATGTCTGTGCTGAAGTCTGCAGTGGTTCATGCCATGGATACTTGCTGAATTTTAGTGGTCTTTTGTTTTGTTTCCTTTGGGACTGTAAAAATGTGTAAATAATATGTCAAGCCACACCTTCCTGCCATTGGTAAATAGAAAAAGGGCAGGGCAAGCCTCTGATGAATGATTTATTTAAATCCTTGAAATGTATGGTCAAGACTATCTAGCAATGCAAGTTTTAATGTAAAAATCTTTATGAATTTCTCTCTCCATGGGGGTTTTTAATTTAATCTAGTTTGAGATAGCAAACACATCATTTCCCGAAGCACACTGGGTTAGCAGGGCACTATATAATTTAGAAAGTCTGAATTGCTTAAAAAATCTGCAGGTTTTTGTTTAACCAAGCAAGGGGAAGGGAGGAGAGCCCTCTAATAACCTGGGCTGAGGTGCAGACTCATTGATGCCCTTGAGAAGGACACTCGTGGTCAGAGCTTCAGAGGTTTACAGTAACTGACTTGAAAATGAAGAGCAGTTGATCCATATCTGAGGCTTAACTTTGTTTGCCTTAGTGCTTGGAGGTATCATAGGGGTACCTGCTGGAAGTGGAAGTCGTGTGTGTACCACTGTTGTGGGTTTGGGAGCTGTTTCACTGGACTGTTGAATGCTGTGCAAATAAGCACCAAACAGTGCCAAGAAAGGTGGAGTGTCAACAATCGATCCACTTGTTTGAAGCAATCATGAGAGAAAGTAACTTGCTTTATCTGGGTGGCATTGCTCTGCCAGCAAGGCCAGACAGCTTTGTGAGAGCTGAGGGGTGTGTTAACAGATACAACAGGCCCAATTCTGAACTAGCAGTTAGCTATCAAGAAAGATTTCATTCCAGAAAGAGTGAGAGAGAGATGGGAAATTTCTGGATAATTTACAAGCTTTGCCAAATAATTAGTGCTTCCCAGGGTTGGTGTTATCTACAAAGGTAATTTAATGCTTAATTAAAAAAAAAAAAAAGTTCTGTTTTTGGGAGGTCGGTAAAATAGTTTAAAAAATCTAGTTTAAGAAATCTGGAAAGGATGGGGAGCAACGAAGTGACAGATATTTAGGACTTTAAAGTGTTTGGAAGGTGCTGAATGGTGGTGCTGTATGGTTAAAAAGCAGGAATTAGACTGGTGCAGTAGAGGACAGCAGATGCCCATGAGTACCTATAGAAATACATGTTTTATACTCCTTTTTGTATGGTTTTATTTTAGGGTTGATGAAAACATTGCAGCTAAACAATTTGTATTTTTTATTTCTAACAGTTTGATTCTGGAGCGCTTGCCGCTTGCTCCAAAGCATTTTGGAATTGCTGGTGAAGGACTGCAACTCTTTTCTGAGATTTTTTGCATTTACTGTCTTTCCTCACCTCCCACGTAAACCTGTGGCTCTTTGCTTTTGAGAGCTATATACTGAAAACGTTGACTTTTATTAGTTATTTTCTGCATTGTTTTAGAGTGATGACACAAATGTGTTGATTGCAGTGATTTCTGTAATACGCAAAAAGAGTCAGAAGGATGACACTTACATTTTTAACAAATTTTGGTTTAATGAAAGATAGCTACAAGATTTTATGGACTCTCCAGGTACTGGTAGTGGTTTCTTGAAGTCCTGCAAAAGCTATGCTAATATCTGACTGAATTAGACATCTGTATAACAACCTTGAAGAGTAGAAGTAGCACCTGCAGTTCAGGTGATACAGAATACACTGCCTGGTAGGGAGGGTACTTGTCCTGCCTCTCCTTTGGGGATATGCAGTGAGCAAATATCTAGTATATATATCAAATAAATATAAATATATATCAATATATTTGATATAAATGTCAAATATCAGTATGTTGGCTGCCTGGGGCTCCTCAACGTTAACCACAAGTTATTTCAGCTTGGATGTATTCCTGCAGTTGTAGTTAGTGGGTGAGCTAGCCTATAACAAAACTTTTTGCTGGGGCTAGATAAATCCTGTAGCCCAAAGGACACTGAAAGCTGGGCAGGCGAGTTAGTGGAAGACTAGGTGTGTTTTTTGTTTTGTTTTGTTTTGTTTTTTTTTAAATTAGTGTATTGGTTTGACATGTTTTCCTGAAAATGACTACAAGATGCCTAGCTCCATTGATACAGAAAGCAGGCATCTGAGGATTAAATAGTTTGTGAGAAATTAGGACAAATTAGGATCATGATGGTGTAAAACTGAAGCTCTAGTAGGACTTAAAGTAGTAGAAGTCCCTTTCATTTCTTTTTCTTAAGAAAGTGTTTCTACTTGCTAAGTGTAAATGAAATGTTGCTTGTTCCCTGTATCTTGACTGGGTTTGTTACCTGTCTGTACAGCTTTCAAACAAGGCACTTTGTGCCTCTTTTTTAACTTGAACTAGTTTTGCTTTCTCTCACAATCCCATTTTAGATCATACTGCAGGAATGGGGGTATAATACAGTGGTGGTTTTTTTGTGTTCATACTGCATTAAAGCCAAAGAAATACATTTATGGAGTAGGCTGTACTGGAAAGAAAACCAGACGTGCTGTTTGTGCCTGGTGACAGGTGGATTTACAAAGCACATGTGGAGAATGAGACCAGTGTTGAGGCTGTGTTGGTTATGCCCTGTCCTAGCAAGGGCTGGAGGTGCGTGCAGCTCTCTCCCAGGCAGAGTTGTCTGAGAGCTGGCTGGGTACTGACTCCATTTCCTTGCTGTGTTCCGATAGGGAGTGTGGGGGTCATGCTGGTAATGATCATTTTCATCAGGGTTTAGATACTCCTTTATATTTTCAGACACTCCAAGTACTTTTGGCATTTCTTAGTCCAGCCACTCTCCCAAAGAACTGTTAGAAATGGATGAAAGGCAGCCTAGGATTCCAAGAGCATTTTCTCCAAAAGGTGTGCCATGAGAAACAAGTGTAGATGGGAGTGGGATAAAAGGAATCAAAATAAACTGCACTTCAGCCCCTGAAGGCTAGGACTGAAATGTTCTCTTCATTTTTAAAATGACACAGGAGATGAACTGAATTGCAAAACTAGCCACACAGCTGCAAAACCTGCATTTGTATGTGGTTAGTAATGCTCTCTGTGATATGTTAATGACTTAATAAAAGCTACTCAGGGAATTTATCTGGGCAATAATTTGAATTTGAATGCTAGGTTAATGCATGTTAATTGTATACAATTTTCTAAACAAGAAAGCGTTTAGATTTTCATAGCAATAGAATTTGTGGGTGTCAGTGACCATGATTTAGCCTGCATTCAGAGACAAATTTGACTTTTGAATTCATGTGATACTAAGCCTTAAACTCTTCACATTCCTCCACAGGTGCTCAGCAGAAGCTGTGTAATTATTTTGCTATGACCCGCTGTTAACAAAAGTTTTGGTTTTTTGACAGATACATATCTAAAACTGGAAGATGTGACCCGTAAGTTTAATAAGCCCTGCATAATGGATGTAAAAATAGGTCAGAAAAGTTATGATCCCTATGCTTCAGCAGAGAAGATACAGCAGCAGGTCAGCAAGTACCCGCTGATGGAAGAGATTGGCTTTTTGGTTCTTGGAATGAGGGTAAGAACTTCTTTTGTCTCCACTTTCAGTATATGCTCAGGCCTCTTGTCCCACACCAGGTACAGCAGCTGGTTTTCCTAGCAAACAGCAGTGCTCTTGAGTTGTACATAAATACAGTGTTACCTGAGTGTCTTGGGAGAGCTGGTACCAGCTGTCATGTGAAATCAGTGCCACAGCACTGCCCTGGTTCAAAACAATGATTTAACTTGGCTGTGTCCATTAGGGCAAGCTATTTCCAACCTGGGCACTGAGTATGTGTACCAGAGATGGGCTGGGTATTTAAAACTGAATATAGTTGCAATTAATTCTTCACCACCACAACAAATACTTAAAATTATTAAATGGATTTTTGTGTTTTCTTTCAGGCTTATATCAGAGATTTACATACTGAACCAGTCTTTCTAATAATTCAATAATGAGTTCTATCCTCTACATTTTTTGTCTTTATACTCTGCTTTTAAATAAAAATAATTTTAGATTTTTTTTCTATTTAGGGAAGAGTAAGTAAGCTCTCAGAGGTGATGCATATAGGCATGAACAGCTGCTGATGTTTTACATTTTAAAAGGTTTTCCATCAGAAGGAAACTTCTTTTGATGTTTACACACTCAAGGAACAGCTGTCAGGGGAAGGTTAGTTGGGCATGCAGACGTCCCTATTAACTCTTAATATTCTTAGAAATACTAAGAGTCAATAGGTGTGCATTGGCTACTTTAAAACCTCAATGGAAAAAAAAGCTGTACAGAACATTTGTGGCTCAGTAAGAAAAATGTGTTGATGTCACTGAGCTCCTGATGGAATTCAAAAGTAGTTTTCTCTGCAATGATAGGTGCAGGAATAGTTTTCTTTTTGATGTGGGATTTTTTTTCTTCTTATACACAAAGCCAGGGCTTTTCAAGCTTTGCAGCATAAATGGCTGGAGACTTCAATAAGCTTCTCCTTTGCTGTTCAATAGCAACAGCAGCCAGATTGCACCATTGTTCAAGACAATTCTGATATCTCTGTAATGTTTTGTGCAGAGCTGCCCAGCCTCCCAGCCCTTAGCTCTGCCTTCAGATAAGCTGCTATATAAATTATAGTGCTCATGAGTAGTAATTACGTAAGCCTATGAGCAAGAATGTGGGAGTTGAGTCAAAAAACAGCCAAACGGTTTGGATGGAGAAGGAAGGTTAGAGATTATAGCTTTGGATATGGTTGATGTCTTTATGTAACCTTTCTTATCTCGTTTGTAAAACAATGTGCTTCATGTCCTGTGTTTCATGACAGTGCAAAAGGAGTGATTGACTGCTTCTGTGGTATGCTTGTGACTATTGTTTCTAACATTGTCACTCATTTGTGCCTTTGTCCTGCTGCAGAATTATTTTCAATCCCCTAATTCAGACTGGATGTACAATGATGATTCTCCCAAGTAGTGCAGTTTTCTATCCAGTGTTTAACTGCATGAGATTTGGATTTTTGCCTTTGGCACCCAGTTACATGTTGGCAGTTATTTTCCAAAGAGAATTGCGAGGGTTCCTCCTGCCCTCACGCAGCACTTGGCAAAGTGAATTCACAAGGCATGCTTTCTGCCTCTTGGTTATGGGGTGTTCTCTGTGCTTACTTTATTTTTGCAACATTCTGGCCACAGTATAAAACACTCCTGCATGGATATGGACTGCCCAGAACAGCTCATATGCTAAATGAAGGTTGTTCCTGTTCACTGGACAAAACATGATGTAACAAAGAAGTACAGGAGTTTGGTTTTAATCTCTCCATTCAGTGGTTTTTTACCAGGGAGGTGGGCTTGTGTGGTAAATTTTTACAAGGCCAAGAAGGAGAGGGCCAGGAAAAACAGAGAATGTAGCTCTGCTTTTTCTAAAGCAGCCATTGTATAAGTTGTCATGAAGACATGCAAGCAAAAAAGTGTTATAGGTGGGAGTTTTAGCCCAAAATCTATTTACAGTGTATTTTTACCCAAAAAGCTGTTGAAACAGCTTTTTCTTATGCATTGGTAAACAAGCAGTCATCTGTTCATATATAAAATGTGTGGTGTGTCCTTAAAAATAGGAGTCTCTTGTCTAGCCCAGCATTAATTTATGTACACAGTTCTGGCATTTGATCTGTATTTAGGTTAACACACTGAATAGACAGAATAAAAGCATGGAAATACATTTAGGAAGCACAGTTATTTTCATAACATTGATTGAAACCACAATTCTGTACTTAGTGAAGAAGTTCCTTTCTTTAACAGATGCTCCTGGATCTCTGGAGTGTCTAAGGCCAGGTTGGACAGGACATGGAGCAGCCTGGTTTAGTGAAACATGTCCCTGCCCATGGCAGGGCATTGCAACTGGCTCCCTTTGAAACCAGATCATTCTGGCATTCTGTCAGAGGGGACGGGATTTGTTATGAAATTAGAGTTTGCATAGAAGTTGGAAGTCTCAGGTACTGTTGCAATAGCAAAAATACCAATTTTAATACAGTTTCAGTAGCAGACATGCAAGCAGGTGAGAAATCTCTTCACAGCACAGGCGATGTTAAATGCAGAGCATTCTGCATGCTGCTGAGTGAAAGCACAATGTGTGGGCTGTGCTCTCATTTCAGATTCACAATCCTTTTGGAATCCACAGTTCCCAGATTCTGCAGATTTTCTTTTGTTTCCAGAGCATTGATTGCAATCTCACTTACTCCAAGAGTATTTCTGAAATGCTTTTTTAAAGCACAAACTGGTGATTATGTGATTTTAACATTATAATCCATCATTGACTTCTATTGTTTGTGCCTATGAACATGCAGGCAGTAATGTATAATAATCAAAGCTGGTTTTACAAGTGAATTTTCTAATCTGTAGCAAATGATTCTGCAGGAGATTTTCAAATTGACTGTAACTGACTCTATTTTATGAGGTTTTTATGAACTCTTTCTAGTATTGTGGTGTAATTTTCACAAGCTCTGATCTGCTAGTAACAAGATTTAGGAGGGAAGTCATAAAAGTATTAAATTTTGCATCTACTCTTCAGATTCTACTAGACTGAAAAATTACCAGAACTGGGGTTTTTACATTTACAAGTCTAATTCAGGCTTTGATATTTAAGGAAACAGGAAGACAAAGCAAAACAAAACCTAAAAAAAACCAAACAAAAAATCCATGAAACAATAAATAAATAAATAAAACCCTAAGCCAAAAAAAACCAACCCAAAGCCCTGAAAAAAAAATCTTCTAAGCTGGAGCAGGTGGTCTTTTATTACATAAAAGAAATTTATTCTAATGAGATGCTTCATGGAAGTTCTGGGAGTCTAAAATTACTGTATTAAGCTATTTTAAAGATGGTTCATTATTTAATTGCAGTGTTGTAGTTTCTTTCATTTAGCAGATTAGTCGTCTGCTTTTTCACTGGATAAATTTCAGCATAATTTCATTCTACAACTTATTTGTGTAAGGACTTGACTGAAACTGTATATTGACTGTCAGAGCTTTGGGGCTGCAATTAGTCATATGAAGCACTCAGTCAAAGTAGTCCAGAGGAACAAAGAAGCAAAATGGGCAGAGTAATATCAAAGTATAGTCTCAGAAATGAGGGAGCAGGGATGTATCCTTCTTGTGCTGGATTTTAAAGGCAGCAGGAAGCAGAGATGTGTGTACTTTCATCACCTATGGTCTAGGTCTAGCTACATATAGAATACTAGGTCTAGCTAAAATAAGTTAAAAAAATTTAAAATTAGGGAATGAGATGTTTAGATAGATGGATTTGGATAACTGGGCATGCTGTCAGCAGCAGTGGTAATGTGAGAGCATTACTATAAAGCAGAGATACCAAATAAGAGAATGTTTTTAAACAAAATTTCTCCCTTTGTTATTTTTTCTTCAAATCCTTGGGCTTGTTGAAACTCTTTAAGTCTTGCACCATGGCAGGATGAAGGGCCTGCAGAGAAACCTGGGTCACTTGAGCATGAAGCAAACATGTATTTATACTGGGACAGTGGTGGGGTGCAGGCAGAAGGTGCCCAGGCATGGGTGTGAGTCTTGACCTGGCACCAGCAGGGGCCCTGCAGAGCTGGGGGGGATAGATGGTGCTGTTGGACGTGCCTAGATGAGTTGGGGTGCCACCTGCTTACCCCCAGTTTCAGCTTGTGGCTCCAGCTTTGGTAGCAGCTGGGTACTGACAACAGTAAGATTATAGAAAAATGACTGATGAAGCAGGAGGTTTCTTGAAGGCAGGGTTTTGCAGCTTATAGAAAGAGTTTTCTTTGTCTTGCACTCTGCAGGAGACCTGCCAGTGGATACAGAGCAGGCACATAACAAGCTGTGGCAGGTGGACAAGAAATGAGATTTTCCTGTGTAATAATTCCTTGGCTGCCGTTAAGGTTACAGATCTGGCTTGACTTGTTGTTCTGACAGAAATGGGCTAGTACAGACAGCTGCAACAACAGGGATGCAGAAAAAGCTTGGCTCAGAGGCAGAATGTCATTTTGGGAAGGGTTAATAGCAGATGATTGGTGGTGGCCCTGTGAACAAAAGCATGGTAGAGCAAGAGGTCTGTCAAATAGGAAGTTGATTTTAGCCTCCTGCTCCTCCAGCACAGCCTCCCCTGTGTTTGGCTGGGTGAGGATGGAGCAGGGGCTGGTGAGAGATTGTTTCTGTTTGAGCTTGGCTCTCAGCTCCCTTGCTTTGGGAATGGGCTGTAATGTATATGTATTTGAGTGAGGTTTTCCAGGAATGTTCAGCTAGTCTCTTTCTGCAGTTGTGCAAAGTCTCAAGGTGGTGGTCAGAGACGGTTTTTGTGATTATGCAGATCTGCTGTCCTTTAATGCCACTGGCTGCAGACAAGCCTCTTGGTGACCCAGGGCCTTCTGAGTGCACAAGGCAGTTAAACACATACATGACACTCATCCTGTGGCTCTGGGACTTGGTGCTTTGTCACTGACTGTTTTGTATAGTTAAAAATGTGCTGTTAATGCAGCATGCACATCTGCCTCGGTGTCTGTAAGCTATACAGAAAGACATTTGGGGAATGGTTTTGTTCAAATGATGAGAAGAGGTGGGGTGGCTTCTTGGGAAGCCCAGCTCAGAAGCGCAGGGTCTGATGTGCTGCTCCAGCATTTCTTTGGAAAACAAAATGAGCTTGCAGATCTTAATCAGCATGTTTGAGCTAGTGCCCATGTCAGAAAAACTGCAGCTCCTACGGGAAGAGATAAGGAAGGTTCTGGTAAACAAGATTTGGTCAGGTACTGCTGCAGTGCTGATGTCTGCAGAAAGCTGCCCCTTGTCCAACTACATGAGAACACTAAATATCATTAAAATGAAGGCACAGTTAGTGAAAACTTAGATGTAGTCCTCAGACTCTCGATTCTCTTTCTAAGCAATATTATTGTTTAACTGCCTTTGACTTGTAGCTCTTTAAAGTTTTGAAACTTCTGGTATGTTTTTGAAGGTTACTTTGGTACCTGAAGTGTTTACATAAGTAATCTTTGAGTTTCTGTGTCGAATGCTGGTAGTTCTTTCATGTGCTTTGGAAAAAAAACCCAGCAAAAACTAAGTGGAGAAAAAATTATTGTTCTTGTGAACCCAAAATCACAGTTGTCAGATGCAGTTTTAGAATAACTCTTCTCTGCTATGGCCTTCTTCATTTCATAGGCATGGAGGCCTCGGTTTCTCCAAGTATCATAGCAGTGTGAAGTGTCTCTGCTACTGAGCAAGTTCAAACATTTAGACTTGCAGCTCTTTATTTTTTTAGAATAATGAGAACTATTTACTTCAGTAAATGGTTGGAGACTTAAAAATCAGTCTTTTTGTCAAAATAAAAGCTATTTGAGACTGTTCTTCCCAGCTGCTTTGCAAAACAGGAGGTGGGGATCTGTGTAATCATACTGCATTTTTTGTTGTTTGTATGGGGGAAGGACATTTCGGGGTGGTGGGCTGAAATGAAAACAGGGATTTCCCTTTTTTTATTTAATGCTCCTGTAATATTTCTTTTTATTGCTGCTGTTTTGCTGTTGTGGACTTTATTGGTTGGCTTCAGCAAGAATAAGGCCCCAGAGGAGGGATGAGGAGCAGGCACCTCAACAGTGTGCCCTGACTCATTCAGTGGGATCCTCTGTGTTTACAGCAGTGAAGGGAGGGCAGGGCTGTGCATGGGGTGGATGCCACAGGGATGGGTGGTCTGAACAAGTGCCAAGCACCGAGTTCCTGCCAGCGACAAACTGCCTGCTTGGTAACACCATTATTTCTGCAAATAAAAATTGTCTACACTCTCATAAACAAATTATACTTGGGCCTTGCTGCCTCGCACGTTTCTGCTATGGAAATATTTCAGTGTGAGAGAAAATATGTCTATATGTGAAGCAGTTTTGAATTAAGTTCTTAAGCTTGTACAATTCCTGATATGGACAAAACTGTACCCATGTGAGTTGCCTCCCTTTCAGATGAGAGCTGCAGTACTGCTGTTGATGCTGGAACCAGCTTTTGCCTGGCTGCTGCCATGTATTTAGTGCAGCCTCATTTGTGCTGGCAGTTGCAGATGTGTCTTAGGGAGCTGGGCCTTGGTGGTCACATACAGTAAATCTTACTGGTTTGCTTTTGTGCTAAATACTTTTATAATTTTAACAACTCAGAATAATTGCATTGAAATTTTTGCTTTGTTGTCTTACTGATTTAACATCCACAGTAACATAGGTAGGAGTGTGAAAGTTTCAGGTCTCAGTTGTGCTTTGCAAGGCCTTATAAAAGAGTTTATTGTACAGGATACATTGCTTTTTGCCACCACCAGGATGTCTCTAGCACAGGAGAGCTGTAGCTTGAAACCCAAGGGCTGAAGGGAGTGTTTTGGACAGCACTTTTTTTTGCTGGGCATTGCAAGAAACTTAAAAACTGAGGGCTAAATGTTTTGTGGCCTGTCTGTGAGGTGTCTCTGGCTCTGCAGAAATACTGGTGCTTCAAAATACATAGGGAGCCCCCTTCTTGCCTCTTTCAGGTGTACCATGTGTCTTCAGACAGCTATGAGACACAAAACCAGCACTATGGAAGGAGCTTGACCAAGGAAACAGTAAAGGATGGTAAGTAAGGGAATTGGGGTGTGCTTGCATCTTTTCATTTAAATACTGATTTATAGAATTGTGTGGAAAAACTGTTCTGGGTGTTCCTGTTTTAAAAGTCCTTTTTTGTCCTCATAGATCCTCAAATGGGCTGTTCCTTGTAGTATTTGAACTGCCTGTCAACCTGAAATTGTGTGCAGTTGGCTGTAACAGCAGTGCAGAACATAGGGATTTCCTCCTCACGTCTCTTTTACTACTAATTAGGGAGAGAATTCTAGAATTCAACTTCTTTGCAGCTTTGAAACTAGAATGAAACAGAAATCTTGTAAAAGTATTAAATGTTTTTATTATAAACACTTTTTTTTTTCCTCTAGTTGTCTTCTGTGAATATTTAAGTGTATTTTCTATTAGAAAGCTACTACAAAAGCATCTTTCAATTCAAAGGACTTTATCAGTTGAAGTCAATCCACATGTTGCTCTGCATTAACAATTAATAAAAATGCTGCCATTGTGGGGCTGTTTGGTGATAAGGATTGCAGATTTGTTATTAGCTGACACCTGCTCATCTGTCCCCCAGCATGGGACAGAAGGTACACACACAAACACACTCATAATAACAAACTGCTTGAGCCTCTTTATGCATGGACAATTTAATGGTCCCTGCCCAAAACTGTCCAGACACTTGTTCAGCTGACCTGGGAGCAGGAACCACATTCTTTCACTGTGTGCTCGATACATTTACTTGTACTTACAACCCAAGCCCAAGCTGTAGTATTATACAGCAGTGATGTGACTGAAGGTCTCCGAGTTCTTAGGTTCACTTTGGGTTTTGAAGGGAAACTACCTGAATGGTGTCTGTTCCTTCAAATAAGAACTATTCTCATCCCAAAAGAAAAAAAAACAACTTTGTTTTCCATTCAGAAGTGAAAATAATCCCAATATGTGTGTATTTCTTGCAGGCATCTCAAAGTTTTTCCACAGTGGGTACTGCTTGAGAAAAGACGTGGTAGCTGCCAGCATTCAGAAGGTTGAAAAGATTTTGGAGTGGTTTGAGGGCCAGACACAACTCAACTTCTACGCAAGCTCACTGCTGTTTGTCTATGAAGGTTCGTGCCAAGCGACAACCGTGCGGCTGAGTGATGTCAGCTTGGCAGAGAAGAGAAGAGTACCCAAAGGCCTGTTGTCAGGTGGAGACGTATTGGAGTATAATAATAATATTCATGTAATAAATTCTACAGAGAATGGAAAAATCGAAGCCTCTGTAGGTAAAGGCTTGTCTAAATTTTATGCACTTCACAAAAAGGCGTGCTCGAAGAGGCACCACAGTCAGCTCTCGCTAAAAGTTGAGGACTCAGAGCAAGACAACGTGTGGAAAACCAGCACATGCATTACGCAGGAGCACCTGAATGGAAATGTTCTACCCCAACTGGAAAAAGTTTTCTACCACATGCCAGCAGAGCCCAAGGAAAGTGCAAAGGTCGAAGTCAGAATGATCGATTTTGCTCATGTGTTTCCCAGCAACACAAAGGATGAGGGCTATATTTATGGTCTGAAGAATCTCATCACAGTACTGCAAAATATTTTGGATAACTAAATTCTTTGCTATGTTTTTTATTGGGGGCCAATGATAAAGAGCAACAACGTGAAGAATTTCTGCACTTGTAATGCTGTATAACTGGGTTTGTATTGTTCTATATTTTATTTGTCTTTGTACTTTTGGTAGAAGGGTTTAACTTTTTATAATTTCACTCAGGAAAAATATTGATAGTTAATTAGGAAGCGTGAAAGGATGAAGATACTTGAGATAAAGAGGGATAGGTAAATTAACAGAATGAAACGTAGGTGGTTGGCTTAAGTCCAAGAACTACCAGAAGCAAGGGTTATGTTAGTTCCTCTAATGACTTTAGCATAGATGACATTTTTGCCCATTTAGCCTTGACACTGAGCCACATCTCCATTAAGAGGTGTTTAGAAAATAGACTGAAAGTTGTAAGGTGCAGGATTGATGTCCTCAGTACTGCCCTTGTGTTTACTGTATTTGAATAACTGGAGTAACTCTGCTTGGAGAGAAATCCCATTCTGAGTCAGCAGTCTCACCTGAAGCCAGTGCATCCCAAAGTGCTTTTCCATGTCATGGGACAATATTGTTGTTCTTTTGGCCCTTCCCCCTTTGTGGATGTCTGTAGCTGATGCTCACCCCAGATGAGCTGCCATGTAATTTGTGTTGAGGTGCTAAGGAAGTGCTGGAGTACAATACCATAACAGGCTTAAACTGCACAACTTGTAGAGAAGCTGTTTGTTCCTAAGAATGAGTGAAAGGAGGCAAATGCAAGATGTTCCAGGAAATAATTTGGTTTAGGAGATTGTCAGTCTGTTAATGGAGTGTCTGATGCTGTGATTAAGGAAAACGTCTCCCTCTGTTGTTCTCATGGCCCTTTTCCAACAACATTGCTTTAAAAAGCAAACTAGTGGAATAGGGAAACAAGTGTTTTGGGTAAGAGTGCAGAGCTCTGCTGGCTGTAAGCCACTTGCATTTTTGCAGTGAGTGTTTGATGCTTCAGCTGCTGGGGAGCACTGACTGGAACCTCAAGCAATAGAGGCAGAGGAGCCTCCTGCGAGATCGTTCAGCCTTGGAGCCACCAGCTGTGCCACCACTTGTGCCACAGGAGCTGTGGCTCTCCGTCCTGGGCTCCAGACTCTGCAGGTTTCTTTAATGACACACAGGCAAGCTGTGTAATATGAAAGCTGTCCCGTTTCCTTCCTTTTCACAAGAAAAATTGAGCGTTTTTATGGAATATTTGAGGTCAGGATGATGTATCCGAAGCAGTTGAGGCGTGTCTCTTCTGTATGCTGTTCGGTGGCTGTGCTGCCATGCATTTTACAGTCAGCTGTATGAAAAGTGGGAATGGAGGAGTCCTGCCATCCCTAGAGCAAGATTTTAATGCTTAAAGCATTTCCAGGACGAAAATGTTTTAGAATAGATTTGGTCATTGGAAACATACATCTTTTTCATGTGGACTTAGTGACCCTGTGGCCTTGCTGCTCTCTCTGTATGATGTTCTGCACTATGCACTCAGCTGTGTTCACATCTTGACAAGTTCTTCACTGGACATCTGTTTTCTACGTGACAAAGAGATTCATACTTTTTGAAGCAATTACACTCTTTTAAGTAAAGCTGAATTTTTAGCTCTATTTGAGCACTTGGGTTAATTGGGAGAAACAGGGTATTACTATGTGTAGAATTACATGGTTTCAACTTTAGAACTCATGTTGGCCTATACATTCAAGAATGAAACCAACCTTTTAGTAACATGATGTTTTAGAAGTATGGAAAAAGGGGCTTGCAGGAAGGGTGAGACCAGTGTGTTAAAGTTTTTATGTGAGATACAGTGAAGTCTGAGGGGGAAGGTACCAGGAAGAGAGGAACTTTTTTTCCTACCTGGTATTTCTCTTGCACCTTATAGTTAATATATTCCCAACTCCCTGTGAATTAATTTAAGCCATATTCTAGAAAGATTTTGTGGTTTTGTTTGCTTTGTCACTGGTTTCTCTGTTATGATTTTGTTGTTCTATCCCTTAAATAGTCAACACTAGAGTAGTCCAGACTGGTAGTGGCCTTGTATGATAAAGGTACAAGGTTTTATAGGAAAGTATGGGCAAAAACATTTTTAACATCATCATTTTTGCTCTCTCCAATTCATCTCTTCTGGGTTTTAATCCATTTTGTACCAGAGAAATGAGGCATTTTCCTCAAGTCAGTTATTGGAAAATGATTAGTATGCACTTAGTACCATGCACTCTCCTGTCTCTGCTTTAAGATACATGTCCTCAGTGTTTGAATGCTCTTTAAGTATTGATTGTTTTGTTGGCTATGGCAGTATTTGTAACATGCCTGGAACATTGTCAACCTATCAGAATATTTTGAATAAAAAAATTTTATCATGGTTTTTGTACCAGTAGTCATTATGAATGTGTTTCTGATGATTAAAAATGTAGCTTGAGAAGCAACAGTATTTTTTTATTGGAAATTGTGTGAATAAAGCTTGCTGTGGAGATGTTTGGCCATACTACCAGCTGTGAGTTTGAGCCTGCAGAGGCCTCATATTCACACTTCTGTTCTTGCAGATTTTAGGCTTGGTGTGTCTAGTGTCTTGTGTCTGAGCCAATTGTTTTCAGTTGCAGGTGGAAATGTATTCACAGAAATAATTAAACAGAATATGTGATTAATCAGAAGATGAAGAGGGAGACAATGGGTCACTGAACTGATGCACTCTCAAGGACTGATCTCCCTCCCTCTCAGCAATGCCCCTTTTGCTCTCTGGACAAAGAATACAGGACAGGCAACCATGACATGGAAATCTTTACAGGAGTGGTTTCAAGGCTTCTAGGTGTTTATGTCCCATAAAACAGTGGGTTGCTGCCCCAGACTGGTGTGGTGTAGCTGGGTGCTAGGCCTGCTGAGGAAACTGATATTTTAAGCAATAAGAGTTGGGTTTAGCAGAGCCAACTCTCAAAGAGGAAGAGCTCACACAGCATTGTCACTCATGGACTCTGGGAATGAATACAGGCTTCTGCCTAGGTGGTGTGAGGACTGTGGGTAGGATTACCTAAGGGGAACTTGAGTTGTATAAAGTTTTATGAGAAGCATTTACAAATGTATTTTTGAATATGGGTGAAATTCGTTGCATAAATTGCATTGGAAGTTACTATACCACTATGAAATACTTAAAATAATTTAATCTATTTGTTTTATGAACTGAACTGGAGACTTTACTGGTAGTTGTGATTCTGATGAAACTTGCACGGTTTTGTTTTTTTCTACTGTAATGTATAACCAGGGCTTTCTTTTCCATAATCTCACAGTTTCATGGAGAACTTTTAAAAGTACTGAGTAGATTAGAAAACCACTATTTTCCATTAATTTGATTAACAAAGTGCATTTGTTCTTAAAATATTTCAGTGCATGTGATATTGTAAGTCATGTTAACATGCTACAAATCTAGACCCCCAGTAAAACTTCCTCACCTGCTGAGAGCTCTTGATGTGATCTGGATGGTGCAGAGTTTAAAATGGGCCTTCTCAGGTGTGAGAGCAGCAGAGGTGAAGGAACGGCGTCGCCTGTGCTGGCCACGTCAGCTGTGCAGGAGTGTTCACATTATGAACCTAAAATCATTGGAGTGACTTGCTCCCTTCATGATGTGAAGCACAGTCAAATGTAGGCAGATGCTGGAAGAGTGGAGACTCACATCCACACTTGCTGTTTAAAGTTAGGATTAGTTGTTCATCCTCCTAATTTCTTCAAAGTTTTTTTCCCCCTACATGCAGTTTCCCCCCGAGTGCCCTTGCCACAGGTGACATCATGATGGAAATTTGTATTTCCTAAAAAGCTTATGCCCCATAACTCCTCTTGAAGTGCCACTAACTGAAAAACACCGTGAGATTCCTCAAATGCTGTGGGAATACACTGAACCCTGGAAGAGCTGGAGTGGTGCTGGTGGACAGCATGATCTGATGGGAGACTGGATCGTAGGCTTTGAGCGAGTTCTTTCCTCATGAGTTGCAGAGGATGTTCTGGGACCAAGGTGAGTGACAGCTGAACTGTGTGGAGTTTCCCTTCCCTCACTGCAGTTCAGGTGAGGTTTGGGTTTAAGGGGGTGATACAGCAGAACAGTGAGACCTCCTAAGGAGCCCTGAGCAGGATACTGGGTCCGTGCTGTAGCACAGGGAATGGCTATGGGTAAGACCCAAAGGCTGCAGATCCCGAGGTGTCCCACAGAGAATGTGCTGGGTTTATTCAGTGGGTTAAAACAGGATCTTATCTGGGAAATGCATTCATCACCATAGCCACGGGCCGAATTGTGGCTGTTTTTCATGTTCACAGCAATCTGTAAATGGAAGCTGCAGTAGAAAACTGTCATCCAAAGGGCAAAATAAGCAAACTAAGGGTTGTACCGCAGAAAACGTGTTTCAATAAATCTCTTTTACTCTGGTCTCGTTTAGTGGAGATAGGCCTTGTGGATTTGGGGTTTAATTTGTTACATGACATTTAGTAGCAGTCAGACTTCAAAACACCTTAGTTTGAATTATGGACATTGGTTCAAATAGTTATTTTATTTCACAGGTCACTTTTTAAAAAAGAAAGTAACTTCCAAACACAATGTGTGTTGCACCTGACTAAATGAAACTTCAGTGCACAAAGGCACTTTAATCCTCTGGGAACTGTACTGGAACATAGCTGAAACCATGTGAAATTGCACCTGATGCTGTGTTGTTAATTGTTTTTGAGATTTAAAGTTCTACATTCATTATGTTGATGAATGAATGTGTCTAGTCTAGTCTCAGTTTCTTTGATCCAAGTGTCTAAAGCTGCCCCTCAATCTCCTCTGATCTGTATGTGTTTGTAATTTCATTCTATTTTCTGACATTCCTGGACCACAGGGAGTATTGTTAATATTACCCATGTTTATTTTATAGAACATTGTACTGTGCTATCTACCAACTTTTGTAACTTAATTCTTAGTGATATTTAGGGTCATTCTAATAGCTGTATATTTGGCAAATTATTAAAATTTTCTGCAAGTGACTTGCAAGTATAATTGGTTTATTTTAAATACGAGAAGATTGTTGAGAAAAAGTTTACTTGACTATTACCTGCCCTGATGATGAACCCTTCTTTCTTTCTTTCTTTCTTTCCATCTTTATTTCTTCTTTTTCCTGTGCACTCTGTAATGGGTTTCCCTTGGATTTACCAGGTTTGCTTTACCACCATATTTTTGTCATGGCATCCATTGCTATTGTTTGTTGGGAATACCTGCTGGGATATACAAGAATCATCTCTATAATAAAAAAAAGAAATTCCACAATCCTTTAAACTCATCCTGGAAAATCCTTAACAGCACCACAAGAGGCTGTATATGTTGTTGATCACAAGTCCTTTTGCATCCAACATCAGGTCCCAAATTCCAAAAGCATGCAGGAACAGCCTTAGTGCTTCACTTTTAAGTTGGTTTTGTTGGGAGGGGGGATTATGTTGGATTTTTTTTTTTAATGTGTTGTCTTGCTTGTCTACAAAAAGCTTTCTAAATGTGTTCAGGAGCCTTAAGTGCTGTCCCATGGCTCTGTGCAGCCTTTCTTCCCATGCTCCAGAACTGGAAGAAGTGATGAGTGAGGTTGTAACTGGCAAAAACCACATTATGGCGAGGATCTAAGGTTTTTTGTGTTTTGAATTTAAAAAATGAATAGTGGTTATGCACTGAAGACTCTTGTAAAGAAATCCCCATTTCCTTGTTGGTTTAAAGTGAAGAAGGAATCACACTCCTTGGCTGTCTGCTCACATCACTTGTCAGGGCTGGGGTTATTGTCTCTCTGTTCTCTCCTTCCTTTCACACACGTGTGTTGGAACAGCTGCACAGTGAAATAGCTCAGGGAGCTGATGCAGTTGAGAACTGCCTTAGACTAAGAAAGTGCCATGTGGGGAGATGTGGAGAGGAGCTGGGGAGCTGCACAGAGCCCCCACACAGGGCCATCTCATCCAGGATGTGTAGGCACACAGTTTGTGGTGATTGGGAGTGGGGCTGGGGCTGAGCCTCATCCCCAATGGCTGCAGCTGTGCAGGGCAGTGACTGATACTGAAGGCAATGAGCCATGGAGTGCCCAGGGGCACTGACCAATCCCACCGGGAACAGAGGGCTCACAGCTGCAGTGCATCAAGGTGAGGGGATAAAAGGCTGGGCTGAAGAACAAGACGAGCAGATGTTTGCAGCCTTCTGAAGTGGAATGGTGTTACTTGGTGTGGACAGACACCTGAAGCCTTCTGATCAGGTATGGTGTTGCTCTGCATGGGGGAATGCTTAAAGCCTTCTGAAATTGTACGGTGATGCTCTGTATAGTGGCTGTCCCAGCTGTGACGTGTGCTGTGACAAGGGTGGCCACGGAGTTGAGGCTGACAGGATATTGCCCCGTGTGACAACCAAACCTTAGTGCAGAGAGCTACTGTGAGTTTCTGCTAGCACAGCCCTTGGGTTTGTGTTCCACTGCCTCTGTGTGCAGCGCGACTGATGCCTGGCAGATGGTAAATGCCACAGTCCCACCTATCTGGCACATAAATTAGTAATTTTCTGCCTTCCTGGCTTCCTCAGTTTGGCTCGTTTTTAGGGAGAGAAGTGCCTCTTCTGTGTGGAGGAAAGCCTGGGGCTATGGCAGGGGAATGGGTGTTAAAGAATCCTTTCAGTGCGGGTGGGTTGAGGGGAGCTGCAGGCTGAGCTCCGGGGGAGCCCAGGGCCAGAGGCTGTGACCTGCTGACCCTCTGTGTAATGAGTGGCCCAGGGACCTGTGGCCCTGCCAGGGGACCGGACACTCAGAGACACAGCAGGAGCAGAGGACCTCAGACTTTTGTGCTCATACTGTGAGTGGATAAAAACCAAGAGTTCCTTTTTTTGGGGTGCCTCCTCGAAGGAACCATCTGGAGTTGCTATTTGGTAATTGCATCAAGATTAAAGTATTTTAAGTATTTGAATGTCTGAGTCTCTGCCATGGAAAAGCTGGGTCTGAGCCCATAGGGGAACCCAGTGTGAGTGTGGGGTGCAGCTGTGAATGGGCTTCGGTCCAGCTCAGGTGGTGCAAGTGTCAGAGTGGTCCTGGATGCTCAGACAGGGAAGTTTGCTTAACAATGGAGGGCCTGGACAGCCATTTAAAAGTCTCACCTTTAATATCAGACATTTCCCTTATCTCCTGTTGCTGCTCTGCTGTTTTTGCTTTTACTTTTCATCCTTCTTGCCAAATGTAGACTTCCTCTAAATGTAACTGTGGTTTGTGGTTTAGGCCAGCACAGAATCCGAGGGTAAAAGAAATCTATAATAAGAACTGTAAAAGACTGCCATATACACACTTTCCTCTGGCCATCTCTACACTTTATTTGACCTTGAACAGAGCAAATAAATCCACCTGTGTGTTGTGCACTGTATCTGAAGGGCAGCCAATTGCCTGTTGCCCTGGATGGCAGTAAAGGATTGGTGTCAGTGCACACTTTTTGGTTGATAAAGCATAAGGAGGAATTGAGTTCAGCCCATTTTTCCACAGCTATATAAACTGCAATGTGGCTGGCAATAAAAACTTGATTTTCTAGCACTTTCTGTGGCTATAAATTGGGCCAGCAGATGGGAAGCTGTCAAACAGGTACCATGCCCAAGCACTAATTTTGCAGAATTACTCTTCAAAAGAAAGAAACAAACCAGGAATAGCTACAAAGAAAATGCTCCAATGCAGCTCTTCCCCTGCATTTCCCCTCAGTCAGGATTCCTGCAGAATTTGGCCCACTGACTGGAACCACACATTGACATTTAATCAGCTGGAACTCACATCTTCTTACCCTGCCTGGAAGCTTTTTGTGTCCATTTCAAACATTGGTAGCCCAACATTTGGAGCAAGGAGGCTACAAGTCTCTCCCCTGGAATGGTGATGTCTTGCTAGAGGCCGATAACCAGTCAGGCTTTGCTTCAGCTCAGCTTCCACATCCACTTGCTTGGGGCATGACCAGAAGCACCAGTGTATTAACACTGTTAAAACTCTGCCAGGAGAAGTAAAATGATGAATTCTTTCATTTTTAAAGGCTGGTGTGCCTCTAGGAAAATAGCCAAGATACAGAAGTCCTGAGTACGCCCTTGATTTGCACTTCTTTATTGAGTCTTTTTTCACTTTACAGGCTTCCACCTCACCTGGTACCTGTGCAAAAGCAGCTGTGCTATATGTTAGAGCAGTCAGCAGGACAGCCAGGGAAGCCTGAGAAGTGAACCAGGAGGTATTCATAATGAAAACTTTATTGCCACCAGGAAAGGAAGGTTCCTCTTTCAGTCCTCAATTATGTTAGCTTTGCTCAAGTGAAAAGATCTACATAGAACCCAAGGCAGAATGGACAGTCAGCTGAAGAAAGGGCAGGGAGAGAGCACCAGGCTGAAGAGGAGGAATTAATTTACAGGAAACTGGGCATTCTCCCTTAAAGAAAAGTGCATTGAAATAAAAGAAGTTTAACAAAAAAATAATTTAAAAAAAGAGTTTCTACATACACCAGCTTAACAGTGTAGTAACAGAAATTCTGGTCCTATTTTGGCTCAATGCCTCTCAGCTTGTCTGGTTCCAGCATTTCCAGTGAACATCTTGAGATTATTTTCTTGTGTCAGGTGTTTTTTTTTTCTCTTTCTCTGTATTTCTTTCAGCAGGAGCTAAATTCACCACCAACAGACACTTTTGAATTCTACCACTGGCACATTCTTTCAAAAGATGTTAACAGCTTTTCAGGCTTGTGCAACCCTAAACATGGGAAATGCATCATGCAGCTTTCTTACACACAGAGAATAATTGGGGCTTTTGGGCAGACAGTATCTTCTGCATTTTTCCTGCCTGCCAGGGTGGTTGGGAGGCCTTGGAGCCTCCCAGGTTCTCTTGCACTTTCTGGCACTGCTGCTAGTGATGATTTATCTTTTTTTCTTTTTTTCTTTTTTATGATTTTTTTTCTCCCCCCCCACTCAGATGCATAAGTTGGGCTCTGCATTCTTCAGGAGCCTTTTGAAAATGCTGTGTATTTGTGTTTCAGCTGTGGGATGTCTTCAGGTCAGACATCTTAAAATCAGTGTTCCAATTACTTGGGGAGAAAAAGACAACACTTGTCAGTCCTTTCTACAGCATTTAGGTTAAAGTGGAGATTTGGTTAAATAAGGCTAAAATTTTGGCTTGTCATAGAGTATTTGGTGGAGCTCCCATGGTGCTAGACATATTCCATGTGTTGTGTACAATCAGGTGAGGACAAAGGGGATTTCCCGAGTGGGCTGCTGAAAACCTCCCTGAATAGACAGCAGTATTATAGACAACAACTGCTGAAAACCTCCCTGAATTTCTCTCCCCCGATGGGAGATCTACAACTATTTTCTTTGGAGGCAGCAGCTGAGATACTGCCAACAATAAGGAGAGCTGCTCTGCCTCAATAAATGCTGGAGACAGTGCATTAAACCTGACCAAGACAGGTTTGCTGCTGCTTATCTGTTGGCTTTATAAATGTCTATTAGAGAAACCAATCTATACATAATGGGATTATCTCACCAGATGTGGCAAAGTAATAGAGCTCTTCTGTCAGTGGATTTGTGGTAAATACTCTTTGGACTAAATATTAATTACTACTAATACTCAGGAGCACTTTCCTAGGGGTGCATGTTTAGTGCAATGTGTGACTGACATATATTAGTAGGAGCTTTGGTCCCAGCAGAGGGAGTCTTATTGTCACAGGACTGGGAATGGCTGGGACAATTTCTTCTTCCTGGTGAAAATTTGAGGGAGTTACTCACAGCTCCACCAGCACTTACAGCAGCGTTTCCAAACTGGCTCCAGCAGCGGAAACTCTGGAGGGAGCTGTAAGCTCAGAGTTTCAGCACAGCTGTTTCTTTTTATTATTTTTTTTTCCTCTCAGCCAAAATGAAATTTTTAAGAGGTGGCATGTTGGCCATTTCAAGGTAGATTTATTTTTGAGTGATTAAAAATGAAACAGTTTTACTTAGCCCTGCACCTGTAAGCTTCAAATGTAGTTACTGAGGCCTCTGAACGCAGTATTCCCCTGTGCCTTTGCTGGTCAAGCTTTAGTCGTTTTCATCAGTGTGTGAGACCACCTCTGTTTTCCGTGCTGAGTATCAGTTTCCTCTGGAACAGGGCAAAAAGGGGATTGATAAAACTACAAAATAAGTGCAGTGGGTGTGGATTTTTTTTTTTTTTTTTTTGGTAATAGATTGTCATGGCTTTTAAGCACTACTGCTGTTTCAGAGATGGTGATTAGGGGAGGGGCTGGTTAAATTTAAAACCTGAGGCGTTAAAAACCAAAACTGACCGAAGTTAGCACTTAGCTACCTGTGCAAATGCTTCTTAACTATGTATTGAGAGGTGCTTTTTTTTCTTTTTTAATTTTTTTTTTTTTTTTTTTTTTGGGGGCTAAAAAGCACTGATAAAAGTCTTGTCAGAGGCTGACCTGGAAGTTGCAGAGCTCTCCTTTTGCATGAGGGCTGTTCCAGCCCTGGGGGCCGCTGGCTCTGTGTGCTGATGATAGGAAAGGTGTGTGGTTATACACCTTTACAAATACTTCCATGGGTGAGGGGATGAGTGTTAATGTCTTTGACATTAAGAATGTCAGTTTCAATGTCTCTACCGACTTCAAGCACAGGTTTGTTAGAGAACCCAGACAGTTTAATCCTGAACACACAAACGGGCCCACACAAGCCTGAGTTTCTGAACTTTGGGGGAAATGACAGGTTCAAGAGGGAATATGAGGTGGGTGGTTTGGGAAGGCTGTACCTTCCTAGAACCTCAGCCGATGGGGAAAGGAAGAGGACAAGGTGCAGCCGGGATTTCAGGGTAAAACGGGCTGCGTCCTCCCAAACCTCCAGGACTCCTCTGTCTCCTAAATGGACACTGGCTTTTCATAGCGTGATTTTCCATACACCTGCAGCTTTATTCGAATAGCAGGGTTTTCTCTCTGGAGGTTTCTGTCATTTTCCCCGGAGTTCAGAAACTCAGGCTTGTGCCGACCATTTGTCAGTTTCACAGCCAGACTGGCTTCTGTAACAAACCCGAGGCTTGAAGTCGGTATACCGAGACCTTAAGACGCCTTTCCAAGGCGTTGGCACCCATGCCCTCACCCCTGGGCTTGTTTGTGAAGCCATTAGCACTCATTAGCGCACCCCTCGGCTCCCAGGCCGCGCTTTGGGCCCGGTCGCTGCGTGCGTGTGGGAAGCGGCCGGGGCTGCCCTCAGGGCTGTGCTGAGCCGGCCTCAGCTCCCGCAGCCCTCCGTTCCGCGGGCACTACCTGCGCATCGCCAGGTGAATTTCACGTTTGCCAATGCTCAGGTCTCTGCCTGCACCACAGCCTTGGAGCCCGGCTCACGGGGCGTTTGTTCCAGCCCTTGGAGCCCGGCTCACGGGGCGTTTGTTCCAGCCCTTGGAGCCCGGCTCACGGAGAGGTGTTCCAGCCCTTGGAGCCCGGCTCACGGAGAGGTGTTCCAGCCCTTGGAGCCCGGCTCACGGAGAGGTGTTCCAGCCCTTGGAGCCCGGCTCACGGAGAGGTGTTCCAGCCCTTGGAGCCTGGCTCACGGAGAGATGTTCCAGCCCTTGGAGCCTGGCTCACGGGGTTTTTGTTTCAGCCCTTGGAGCCCGGCTCACGGGGTGGATGTTCCAGCCCTTGGAGCCTGGCTCACGGAGAGTTTGTTCCAGCCCTTGGAGCCCGGCTCACCGAGAGTTTGTTCCAGCCCTTGGAGCCCGGCTCACGGGGCGTTTATTGTCCCCGAGGCTGAGGGGAGCTGCAGGCTGGGCTGTGCAATGGCAGGAGGGGCTGTCTCTGGGGACACACATGGGGTTTGGGGGCAGAACTCCCTTGTGTTGCTTATTTTGCTGTTTTGGGAGTGCAAAAAAGGTAGAGCCTGGAGCTTATCGCATCAGTGTGCTGCTGGACGCTGCCCTCATCTAAACTGGGATCGGTTTTGAAGTCCTGGAGTGAATCCTGTCCCAGCGATGCGGTTCAGTCGGGTAGGTTGATGGCTCAGCTCCTGCAGACACACAGTTCGTGGTGATTGGGAGTGGGGCTGCGGCCGAGCCTCATCCCCAACAGCTGTGAGAAGCAGGTGAACAGCATTGAAAGTGTGAAAAACAAGGTTCATTTTCCAGGTAAAATTTTAAAAGTTTCATTAAAAGAGAGTAGGAGACAGAAATAAAGCAAAGGGTTAAAAACGGCCAGATGTGTCTTGGCACTCAGCCCCTTAAATACCTTTTCCTTTATGCCTGTTGCATATTCATAGACCCTTATGCATAGTAAACTTTTCCCCAAGCTACTTTACGTTTTCCAAGAATAGTTTAGCCTATCTCCTCCCTTGGATCTGCGTTTTCCGAGCATGCTTAATCCTTGGTTGCGGTTTTATTCCATTCTTATCACCTGCAGTGTTTGGGCCTTAGTCCACACTGGCTTCAGACGGTGAGTGCTGATAGTTGGCACATCTTTACAGGTGTTCTCATCCTGTGTTCACTGCATGTTATCCCATCCGAGCAGGCATTTGAACACAAGCATGCTTATATCAGCAATTTCACTACTATGTCGAAGCTTAATTAACAATAGGAATAAAAACTGTATTTTTATAACAAAGTTACTTTACCACTACACATATAATATCCATTTTAATATTTGTGAAATACCGATATTATAATACGTATCTATAACAAAAGCAATGAGACACGGAGTGCAGAGGTGCACTGATCAATCATGGAAAGGTAGAGAGGGCCCACAGGTGCAATGCAGGAACAATGAGGGGTTTAAAAGGTTGGGCTAAAGAACAAGAAGGGCAGGCATTTGCAGCCTTCTGAAGTGATATGTGGCTTATGCTGCTACAAAATCCTGGCTTTGATCTGGCAGGGTTTCCCTGCACTTTGTCACCTCCTTCCTGGCTATTTCTGTAGGAACCTGTAGAGGAAGGTCAAGCACAGGCCAAATTAGGGTTCAGGACCGTGAGCAAGCTGCTGCCTGCTTTTATGCTGAAACAATGTCAGGTGAGTCAACATCTTGCTGAAGCAAGCATTCCATAAACTGGTGGTACTGCAGCTCCTTTGTAGTGCATGGCTGTGAAACGATGCTTCCAGTCTTTGCCAAAATTGGAAGAGTCCTGACTAGTAAAATGTTATTTTAGTGTTGTCTCAAGTGTAGCTTTGAGTTCTCCTTTTGGATTAGAAAGAAATAGGTGCTTCTGCAGTGCATGTTCAATGCGGACAAGCTGTGGTGTAGCACTAGGTGTCAGTAATGCTTTACCACTGTCTGTGCCAGCCCTTGCAGGGTTTATTTGGCACATGATGCCCTTTCCTTATTCCATGTTTTCAGGAATAAATACACACAAATATACTGTCCTTCAAAATTGTATTTTCTCTTACTTTGCTGTCCTTGGTGAATAACTATCTCAGGTCACCAACTTTCAAACATAACCTGTGTTCTGACATTTCACTAGACCATGACTTGGCTGTTTAGTTCTCATGGTATAAAAGTTGCATCTGGGCTTGTAACTTGGCAAATAGCACTCTTGTCACAATTGCTCCTTAAAATGCAGAAAGTTTCCAAAGTGATCCAAACATTAACAAGGAACTTTCTATTTGTAAAAAGGTACCCTACTGTTGATTTGGTAATGGAATAGTTATTAGTGGTTTTGATTGAGTTTTTATTAGAGTATAGTAAGTAAGAGTTGAAACTATTAGCTTTTTGTTGTAATAGATTGAAGTAATAGTTGGAAGAACTGAAAATTTAAAAATTTTATTTTTTTCTGTTCATAATATAAAAGTTTTGTTTTCATTGTGAAGTATTAGTTACTCTTGTGGGTATAAATTAATGATAAGCATTTTTTAAAAGGTATGTTAATTTAGGAGTTGTTAGTTTATATTGTGTTTTTGGGGTTAAAAAATTGGGGTTGTTTGGGAGAGGATTGGTGATTTTGTAAACAGTATTTGGTTTGGGTTGTTTGAGTTTTTTGGGATTGAGTTGTTATTATTTGTTTTGTTATGTAACGGTGTGTGGGGTTTTTTTTGAAATTTCTTGATAGAGGTTTCTTGTTGATGTAAAATTTTGAGGGATAGTGATTAGTAAAATGTCCCTTTTTTGTATTGAGGGTAAGTATTAGGTAGTTTTGTATTTTTTTGGTTTGTAATTTTTTTTAATGACTAAGTTTTTAAAAGTTAAAAGACGTTTTTTAATGGGTTTTACTTGTAAAGTAGTGAGCCTTTTAAGGCTTTTATAAAGTACATTTTCATGGTGCTCCTAGACTGTTTCTGGTTCACAATTTTTAGTAAAAAATATACTATGGCTGATGTTGTGAGAGAAGCTGGATAAATACAGCCACTTCCCAATCCCTGCAAGTGTTCAAGGCCAGATTGGTCGAGGCTTGGAGCAACCTGGTCTAAAGGTGTTCCTGCCCCATTGGTAGGGGAGTTGGAACAGGATGATATATTCAAGGTCCCTCCCAACCCAAACCATTCTGGGATTCTGTGATTCATGCTTCTTTTTCCTAAGAAATATTTATTAGATTAACATAAAATTCCTGAGCCCAAATTTCTGTTATTGGAAGAGCTTCTGGAGATTGTGGTTATTTCTCAGGGATGCCCTGTTGTAAAAATTCAACGTGTATCAAAAAGTTATGCTGTTTGACTTCAGAATGCAATTTAAAATGGAAGTATGTTTAGTGTTTAATCTTGTATTCTTCCCTCAAAGCCACTGTAGCCTCTCGGGGCAGTTGCTTTCCTTGGGTATTTGGATGCTGGGTGGGGTTCTGACCCCAGCTGCACCTCTTAGGAGCAGCACTTTCACAGTGTGGGGAGGACAGGTGTAAACTTAGGGAAAGAAAAGAAGTTGTGTAGAGAGAGTTAGGTTAAGCTCATCAAATACACTATAGGATTCTCAGTCACAGACTGAAATTTTGAACATTTCTAATTTTCCCTATATACCAAGGGCACTAATCTTTACAGTAATCTGTGCATGCATTGATTTAATGGGATGGGCTTTATTAATTTCTCCTAATACAAAAGCTGGGAATGTAACATGAACTAGCTGGCAGGTTTGGGGCCAAGAATGTCTTTTACACCAAGTTCAGTGAAACTGGAGAATTTGTTCCTGTTGGGGGCTATAAAAGTTTGTGTGCTGTAAAAGGGAATACAAATTGATGTTAGATAAAGATAGATCAGGGACAAGAAATGCAGGTATTGCTGATCCATGGAGCAGGAGATGGTGTGCAAAAGCCTTAGCAGAGACTGTACATGGGGAGAAGCAGATGCTTGTCTGGTTTGTGGAGGGGTATCAAGCCTGGGACAGCAGGCAGCAGGTCCCTCAGTTCCTACCACCAGTCTCAGTCTTGCTTTCCATCCTTATGTAAAGAAACAATAAAGGTTTTGTGAGAATAAGCACCTGGGAAGAGATTTTTGTTGGGAAAAACGCTTCTAGGAAATAATCTTTAAAAGGCAGAGGGAAGGTGTAGAGGATGTGATGGAGGTGATACTCTTTGGTACCATTTTTGTTAAGCTGGCAGCAGTGTTCTGGATGTAAAGAATTGCTTTTTTGAGAAGCGTTCTCCTTTACCAGAGAGGGAATTCAGGGCAGCAGTAGATATTTGGAAGAGGCTCGATGCTGTGGTGTTTAACAGGAAAGGATTGTGTTCCTGCAGCCAGGAGAACCATGAGGCTGTACTAAGTTGAAGTTTCCAAATTAATTCCTGCATGTGAATGTAAGTATGGAAAGGCTCACTCAGAAATGATGCTGTTTTAAACATCTGCTAATTTTCTATCTGCTGATTACTGGATATGAGTGAAGAAGATTGGAGTCTTTGTTACATTGTAGCCTTCCTCTCTGTAGTGATATACTGACATAACTAAACTTGAAGACTTTTGTGTTATAGACAAAAGAAAACTACTTACTGCATCAGAAGTGGCTTTTGAAAAGTTTTAAAGGCTGGTTTGTTGTAACTTAAAAAGCAGAAAATACCTGAGGATAAGGAACGAAGCAAGTGTATGAGCAGCTATGAAAAGAAAAATACAATCTGAGCTCCTTGAAGCAGAGATTTTTAACTTGAAAAGAATGTTTTATTTGGAACAGAACAAAGGGAACAGAGCCAGCATGGTGTGGGCATCTCCTGCAGTCAGACATGTCCTGGTGGTGATGTGAGCCAGGTGGGGCTTCCTTATCTGGAACAAACACTTGTGGAGGCTGTTGCTTTAGCAAGGGCTGTGTGACTTGGGCACATCAGTGATCCCCCAGCCCCTGTGAAGTTCATATTTGACCAAGACATGTATTTACTCTCAACTTGGAGAAAATGGCCCCAGAAAAAGCTAACACGACTTCTTGTACTAAGACTAAAGATGCTCATCCAGCAGGTTGTGGTCATGTGTGACCAGCCCATACCCACTGTGGGAGCCTGAAATTCTAAAGCTGTTGTACAGCAGAACAGGCCTTCCGTAAAACACAGAGCAGGTTTTCTGACAGCCACTGCAGGAAATATCACTAGGAGATGTAGCCTGAGGGTCTGAGTACTCTGGGAGTTTCTCATACCAACGTTCTTTCTAGAATAAAACTACTGATTTTGGCTCTTGACTCTGCCCATGTTCATTAGGCAGATTTTGTGCCCTGAAATGTGTGCTATTGAATCAGAGAAGAGTGAGAAAGATCAGTGGGGAAAACCTGTGAAGACTACCAAAAAAGTAAAACTGGTAAAAGCAGAAAAATAGTGCTGAGGTGGGGGAGTTTTTGGCGAGTTTTTTGGCTGCTGTTTCTGAGCTGAGGTGGTCAGGCTGGACAGTGAGGAACAGCTGAGAAATGGGATCAGCAGTGAAGCAGCTGGAGATGCCAGCATGGAAATCCCTCTGTGGAGTCCCTGACAGAGGGTGTGCAGGGGTGACAGTGGTAGGAAACGTAACCCAGCCCAAGAGGGAGGATCAAAAGCAAGTGCTTGGAGCTGTGAGCAAGTGAGAAAAACAACCTTTTTTCCCCACCTCTTGGGCAATTTGTTTTCACTTCCAGCTTTCCGTGAATAGCCTGAGAGATTTGACTGTGCTGGAGCTGTCAGGGCATGTGGGGCTGATTAGCAGAAAAGTGCAGCTCTGTGTCTGCCCCTGTGGGCTGAACCTCCTTAGCTGGAGTCAGTTTGTGTGGCAGTGTCTAAGGAGAGGCTGTGCACAGCATCCTTTGGTGGGCTTGCTTTTTCTTGTTGTCCTGCCTTATTTCATCCACAGGGAAATGTGGGTAGCAGTCTGTATGATGAAACTGTTTCAAGATTTGTGACTTGAACTTCTCAGTAAGGTTATATCTTCACTGTCTGCATTAAGTTGCATTTCATGTTAGTGGTGGGCACTTGGTTTTTCATAGTGCAAGGATGAAAGTTACTGGAGTTGCTCTGCAGCCCCTCTGCAGCAGGAAGTTCTCTGAATGCTTTACAAGCATCACCACAAACATTGATGAATGTTAATTCACATGATATGAATGTTAATTATTCATATCATATTCATATAATTAATATGTTAATTATTTCTAAACAATGTGTGTTGTTCACTTCAATACATCGTGACCTGAGAACAAAATAAATTTTTTGTGAGAGCCCCTTTTAGAGAAGAGCAAATGTACAGTGTTTAACACCAGCTGTCCCTGCTGTTCTTGGAGCTGGGTCCAAAACCAACTTGCTGTGCCTGCAGCCTGCTCTGTGTGCTGGGCCATTGAACACTGTTTTTTCCTCACAGTATTGCTGCATGCCTCTACAGCTCTTCTTGAGTTGCTGGGTGAGCCACTGCCATCTTCTGATGGTCCAAATCCAGTGAAACGTTTTTGCAGCAGCAAGGGGATCTATGCTTTCCTTTGCTTGCTGTAGAAATGCTGCCCTTGAGCCTATTTTGGTGTGCTTTTGGGTCCTTCTGTCTGGAGAAAGCAGCGATTGGGATGAACTGTGGGCAATATGTGGGGTTTGGGGCTTCTTTTTTTGAGCACAGCTGTTTCCATATGTAAGTGCTCTTAAGCAAATGTAGTCACTGACAGCCTGTGCAAGGTTCAGCCGTGTCTCTCTCTGGCACGGGAGAGTGTGGCCTTGCAATGCCCCCAGAGCTCTACCTGGTGTAATAATACTAACTTTCTATCATTTTATTGATAGCAAGTAGGAATTCAGTCTTTGAAAAAAAAATATCTAGAAGTCTTGAGGGACTCCCTAAAAGATTTTTGGTTCAAAGAATATGAAACCTCAGACTGGCACACATTAGACACAGAATGCTGGAAAAGGTTAATAATATTTCAACTTTATAATTTGGGATTGCTTCATTGCTCAAGTGGCCTCAAGGCATACTTAGACCAAATGTTCACCAGACAGCTTTACAAGGTTAGCTAAGTAAGTGCAAACTGAAAGGTAATAAACAGACCAAGACAGTGAGGAATATATTTACCAGAAGCTCCTGCCTTATTTCATTAAAGCTTTTCCCAACCTGCCGTGCTGGTAGACTGGATACTGGTTTCCTCAACAAAGGCAGTTGAATTGGCATTCTGACTCTTTCCAAGCGAGCCACTGCACATATTCACTATTCCTCCTGTTAGTAATGTGGGATCCCATTTGTACATAAAGTGCAGAGAGATGATTCATTCCAAATTTATGGAGTGGCTCTTTAGTGAGAGAAGCAAAATCAGTGTTCCCTCTAACCAGTGTTTATTATAAATCTGAGTCTCTCAACAGCAGTAACAAAATTCTGGAAGCACTTCCTGGACAGCACTCTGTTAGCTGTATATTTTGAAAAAGACATGATATCACATGCCAGTCCCAATACTGGGGACAGTTCTTCAGTTTATGGCATTCCCTGAATGGATCTCTTTCTGCTTGCAAAGCCACAAGGGTAAAAGTCTTCCCTGTGACACAAGTCTGTGCCCTCTAGTGAAGTTGGGAGTGGTAAGTTAGAAAGGTTTTTTTGTTGACCTAAAGCTTTTGAAATATGTATATTTAGTTCACCAAGACTGTTTTCTACAAGGGTGCACAAATATTTCAGATGCTTTTGTGTTTGACCAAGGTTTGTATTGTCCTAGAAGCTGTTTAGGTGTGGAGAATCCCTAAATCCTGCGAGGAAATGCTAGTGGTTTTTAGTGATTTGTAGCTGCTGGATGGCAAAAGCCGTGGCAAAAATCACTGCTGGAATGCAGTAGAGGTGGGGAGTAAGTGTTTGAGAGCAATAGCACCTCAGGGCTGCCTCGTCTGCTACCATTAACCAAATAAAAAGGGTCATTAGGTGGCAGATTGACTCCATGCCCTTACATGTAAAGAGAGGATATTACAGTGCAAGGTCTTCCTTCTCTGGATACCACAGGCCAAATTAATTTCTTCTCAGCCACCTCTGTACTATGTATGAGCGTGTTCAAGAATCTGATTAATTCTTGGGGCATGGAACAAGTCTGGGTGTTTGAGGAGCAAGCTTATGGAGAGGAAAAAGCTGTGTCCACCACCTGGTGTGCTTAGTCTTTGCCTGCCTCTGGGGACCTGTTGGGTTTGAAATTGTGGGTGTTCCCATTGGTTTCCTCTGCTTTTTGAAGTGGGCAGTAGTGAATGTGAAGTAGCTGCTGTGGCTCTGGGTGTTCAGAGGAATAAAGAATTACAAAGAAAAAGAATGACAAGTCAGAACCTTGCAGACAAACCTGCATTGTTCTTTAAAACCTGGATGCATATTACAGCTGCTTCTCAGTATGTGCTGCTGCTGTCTGTGTCTCAGAGCACCTCATGTGAGCTGATGAAAAGAATGATGTTGCAGAAGCTGCATTTGCTGTTCTTGCAGACTTCTTGCTGAAAGACAAACAACTATAATGAAGTACTTAAAGGTAGGAGTAAGTCCAGTGTTTGGATAGATACATAAAGTTAGGTAACTTTCTAAGGAAAAATACTGCTGTAATACTGCTGTAATAGCTCAAACAAGTTAATATTGACTATGGCTTTTCCAACAGCCTTGTAGACAGCTCGCCCAAAACCCAAACTGCAAAACTAAGAGATTGTCAAAGGAATGGGAATCCCATTGTTCTGAAAGTTCGCCATTGGACAGGAGGATTTGTAAATGCAGTTCCATAAGCACATTTGTCTCCTCTGGTCTAGGGCTTGAGTGGGTTTTATTCCCAATATCTTATGGGGTATCTGAGCCCTTTTCTTTGCATTAGAGTTTCACTTTTTTCTACATATCCTGAAGTCTGACTGAGTTTGGGTGGAAGTTGGGGAGCCTCTGTCCAACATGCTGAAGCTGAGAGTAGGTGAAGAAGCTGTCACTGCATGCATCAGGAGCCATGCTTGTACCAGAAAATATCATTTCTATACTCATAGAAAGTTTGCATTTGTTGTGTGCAGATGTAGGCTGCAAGGGTTGTGGCTGTGTTTGGGTAAGGTTAATCAGCTGCAGAGAACTTGCTAGACACTTACAGCCCTTTATCCTTCAACTCCTGCCTACCTCCTCATCTTTTTCAATGTTATTTTTTTTCCCCTTTGGACTTCTTTGATTTCTTTCAAAAACCTTCAGGTGACTTCTTTTTAAACACTGCTATGAGCTCGTGTCCACAAAGCAGCTAAACAGTGTCCAGTTTTTGGAGGGGTTTAAGCCCAGGCATTGAACCTTCTAGCCTCAGGATAGGAGGCTGCATGTAAGAAAGCAGCTTGCCTCTAGCAGAAACTCTTTCCCTTTGCTGTTCGATTTTTCATTCTTTCAAGAAAGAGGCATGGACTATCATAACAGCAGATACATTCAATCTCAACTGCATTTTCGCCTTGTTTCAAAAAATAAGACAGCTGCTGCTGTCTTTTACTGTCTAAAAGATTACTGAGTAGGTCTGTTGCCTTCCCCATAAAAAAAGAGAGATATCTGCAAAACAACATCCTCTACTGCTAAAGTAAAAAGATTGTTTGCATGGGATGTTTTCCCACTTTCCCTGCTGCTTTTTTTTTTTTTCTTTTTTTTTTCTTCTTTTTTTTTTTTAATCTTTGTGGTTTTGTGTGGTTCTTCATTCCTCCCTGCACTTTCCAGGTTTCTGCCTACAGTAGAATATAGCAGTCATGAAATTTCTATCCTTGAAAACTCAAAACATTAGGTAACAACTTAAACCTTGATAATGGCAGGGTCCCTCTAAGATTTCTGACATCCAGATGCCATTTCTTTCATTAAAATTAAGGTGTCACTTCATGTATTTCAGTGCTCACACTTTTCCAAGTGATATTGTGGAACCATCCAGCCCCATGGGGGTGGTGTGGGTAACCACCAGGTTTCACTGTGTGTTGATCTTTGTGCTGCCAACTCTACTCATATTTGCCTGTGGTTTTGAGGCAATCAGCAGTATGACTTTTTGGAAGAGGAACTCTTCCTGTGCTGAGGTTCCTATACAGCAATTAGCACAGTGTGTCCCAGTCTTCATGGGAGGTTTGGGAAAGCAAGATGAGCTACCAACCTTATAGTGGAGAAAATAGCTCACGTTTTCTACACCTGGGGGCCAATCCATATGAGTTTTTAAGTCTGAGTGATACCCTCATCGATTTTGCAGTGAACACCTTGTTTCTTGTGGGGAATTTCAGCCGCTTTCTGCCAAGTCCCTGTTTCTGGGTTCATTTAAGCCTAGTGCTCTGTGCAGTAGTGCTGAAGCCCAGAGAAAACCAGTGGTCTGTAGCTCTCTCTAAGCATGTGCTCCCTCTTTCTGCTGCCAGAGATTGATCCCTGCTCAGCTCCTCACACTGAGATACCGTGCAAAAAAAGGCTGCAGCAAAGCAAATGTTCATCAGGGAAAATCCAACTGCTTGGTGCTGGGCAACTCTAACTAGTGTGGTATTCTTGATCACTTGCAGAAACTCATTTCATTTCCTCCAAGGCATCCCCAGTCACTCTCTAGACTCTTTGCAAAATGCTTCTTTCCCTTCCAGCTTTAGATCTCTTTCCTAGTTGAGAAAGGTGTTGAGAAGTAGGATGCATCACACAAGGGAGAAAATGAAACAAAGCTGCAAAAGTACTGAAACATTGTGAATAAAAAGTATACTTTAGGAGTATACTTTGTGGGAAGTGAATAGAACATTGAGTGATAATAAGAGTTCTCAGAGAAAATTGCTAAGTTAAGCCTTCATTTCACTGACAGGTAAGAGAGGTGAGTTAATAAGGCAAGGCAGGCACCGGAGGGAAAACTTAAGCTCTCAACTTTGTTTTTCATGAGGAAATGCTGAATTATGACAGAAGTGATTTTTTTTTTTTTTTTTTTTTTTTTTTTTTAGGGGGAGCCCAGTGGAAAAAATAAGATGGCCACTAATGTTTGGGGTTTCTTTAAGAGAAAAAATTATTATTGGTCAGTCTAGAATACTGATTCATGAAGCCAGTTCAGTTCATGTGTCCCCCCTTCATTTTGAGTTTTTCTCTAAATAATTTAAATAGAAAATTGTTAGGTTATGGGTCTTGCTTAGCATAATTAAATTCAGAGTAGTAAAAATGAGAAACAGTAATCTAAGCTAGCATCTTTCTGAATTGTATCAGGATGAACAGGGAAGTAGTGTTTCCTGGAGCCCTTACTGCTTAAAACCCTTTTTCATCAGCTCTTGTTTCATAATGTCAAACATTGCATTATAAAATATCTCTCTCTAATCAACATCAGACATTAACAACAGCTTGATGGTGGGAGTTTGCTCTTCTTCCTGGCTATTCACTAGGAAGAGCTGTCTCTCCTTGCAGCCTTATGGCTATCACAACTCAGGTTGGCCAGAAGCATGGGAGAAAATGTTGATTTCCTTTGCTTAGAGAAAAATTTTGAAATTATTTGTCCAGTGGTTCTGCAGAATGCTCGTCTGGGGCTGTGTGCAGCCTCTCATGAGGAGGTGGCAATCAGCCGGGTCAGGTTGGCATTTGGTGGTGTGGCATCAGGGACTGTGTCCTCTGTGTTGTGGTGCAGTGACATGCGTGGCATTGGGCTGCAGTGGTGCAGCACTGCACAGCCAGCCTGCCTTTTCATTTGGTGTCACATCAAGGATCCCTGCACAGCTGGAGTCTCCGTGCTGTATTACTGGCAGGTTTTTCTGTTGTTTTCTCTTCCAAAATGATGTTCTGGCCGCTCTTATTTGTCTAGGTAAAACATCTCTTTCCTCTGCAGAATTTGCTGGCTCTGTGGAGATCCATTATCCTTCAGCGTTGTGTTCATGTACAAAAATGTTTCCTGTAAAGCCTCTGTTGGCTGTGATTTAGTGGTTTTTCAGTGCTGCTGTTTTCAAAGAGCCTTCACAATGTGGGAAATTATTTCTTCTCAGTTTGATACATAAGGTAAAAAGAACATTTTTGTGCTGCATGACTTGGACTTTGCCATGTTAATGAATAGCTAATCAAGGTCTGAAAAGCAAAGCCTTGGAGCTGCTGCCTAACAGAAGAGGCTTACTAAGTTCTTAAAGAAGGGCTTGGCTCAGAAGCTGCATATAATTGGACAAGTTTGTACCCCTGTTCACTTCAGACTAACTTTTATGACACCTAGTGATAACCTATTGTGGCATTAAAAATGGGAATTAAAAATTCGCTGTATGACACCCCGTGCAAGGTGAATCAGACACATGGCCTGCTGTCAGACTCAAACAGGCAAAGAAACTCATGCACTGGAAGTATTTCAACAAGCCAGAGCCCAGAATAAGGACTGTCTGCGTGTGCTCCAAATGAGGTGATGGGTTGCAGATGTATGAAACCCAGATAATGCAGGAATGGAGTCAACATGAGTGAGTGTCCCCTTGGCAAAGCAACCTACACAGAATGCACTAAGTTGGCAATTTCGCTGCTAATGATCTTGAAAAGGCAAATTAGGGATTGATGTGATTTAAAAGAGAACAGAAAGGTGGCATTGATGTGAGGTGCCAGAGTAGAAAAAGGGCCTCGGTGACATCCCCAAATGTAAATTCGGGCTGGGAGAAGGTTGGCTGTGGTATTGGAGGAGAGGAGGAGGCTGTGGGGCAAGAGGATGGCTGCAGGCTCTGCCACTGCTGGTAACAATCCAGCAGCTCTGGGTTACTTGTACAGGGGGAAACGAGGACAGCAGCATGTCTGTTCCTTCAGACTGTGCAGGCTTGATAAAAGAAGATTTGCTATTATCCAAACCTGACATTCAAAACTGCAGGAGGTGACATTTGATTTTTTTCCCCCCCAGTATTAATTCAGTGCAGAGCAGACACTTTGTCAATGTTTTCTTTTCAATCCTGAGCCACAGGCACTTTTTCCAGAGGAGTACTGAGGGAGCATTAGCAAAGAGGATGCCATATGGTCTCCTTGGGGATGGAATTCTGTTACAGCATGCTTTACGTTAAGTCTCAAAGTGTGCTCTGTATGCTGTTGGTGTACAGATTATCTTCTGCACCAGAGGGGGCATGGTGGGACCCTCCTGGTTCTTACTTGCAAGGTGTTCAAGAAACTGGTGGGAATTCAAGAGGCCAAAGAAGGAACTGTGGGCATGGATGCTGCTGCTGCAGATTGTGTTGGAGGCCCTGGCTTGGAGCTGGCATGGCTTTGCTTCCGTCCCTGCAGGGATGAGGTGTTTTCCCCTGTAACTGTGATGCCACAAGCCCTCAGTGTGAACAGTCCTGTGGTCAGTCAGTGCACCCTCTGAGCTCCTCTGTCTCTCTCCTCAGAGGTCTGTAGTATTTGGTTGACTTCTTACAATATTTCTGTTATAATGGCGAATGTGGTAGGAAAGCACGCGGGCTTTGGTGGACTTGTATCTGACAAGTATACTACTACACCCTACAGTTATTATCTACGAAGAAAACTATTTCTGCTTTGTTTTTCAGGAAAATAATACTTTGAGATGTTAAACAAGTGTGACTGGACATAATAATAATAATCTACACTTTTTAAAAAAAAAGTAAGATGAAAAGAAAAAAACACCTATGACTGATTACTTCTGTGACAAGGGAGGTTTTATCATCCTGCTGATCCACATGAGAGATTGTTTGCTAAAGACTGAATGTTGTAAAATCTTTTTTTGCATGTGTGTAGGCACACAAAAACTACACAGAACCGTGCTTCTACGTGTTCCTGCAAAATTTCCCTGAAGGAGAATCTATTTGTGAGATCATAGTTTTGCCTATGTTCTAAGTTCAAACTTCTTTGAAAGGAGAAGGTAACAATATTTTCCAGTTTTCTTTAATTATTTTGTTAATTTGTTTGGGTTTTGTCGTTGTGGGACTTTCTTTTTTTGGTGTGGTTTGTTTGTTTTCATTAATTTGGGTGGTTGATTGCCAGAGTTGAACTGTTTTGGCAGAAGTTTATTTACTTCCCCAAGACTTTAAAGTTTTACTAAACACTGTTGTTTCTCATGTGGGGTAATGGAAATGTTTTATTTTAGTTTTTATTTTTTTTCTTTTACAATCTCATTTTATTAAAAATTTGGCTTAGGCTCCAAGGAATAACTCAGACAAGGAAAAGCTCTCTGTAATATCAGAAGCATTTTCCTCCTTGGGCTGTGCTAGGAAATAACATACCTGGAGCCTTTTCCTGGGTTGCACAAGGTGGAAAAGCTCTTTCCTCTGCTGAAAGGGAACACAGTGGTGGTAGAAAGTTGGACATTGCCTGATCTACCACTGACCCCTCCTCAGTAAGCTGGTTTTGAATCTCAGCTGGTTTCAAGTTTGTATTCCAGAAAGTGAGTTATGCTGCGCTTGTAATCAGCAGGGTGCTGTGAATAAACTGGTGTATTGAAGGAAGAAAATCATAGGCAAAGGTAAGAATTAAATGGAGTAAAAAACATTTCCACTTTCCAAGTGCTGGAATTTTCAATTTTGAGGTAAGATGTGACTTGAAATGAAAAGGTTTAATTTAGGCAAATATAGTTACTCATAATTTTTAGAAATGAAAGGACATTTTATTTTTAATTCTCACATTTAAAAAACCCACAATGGGATTTCTTCTCAATTCAGTGAAATACAGAAGAATACAGTTGTTCTGCGAATCATTTCAGTTGACCTGATTTCTTTAGTAAGGATTTGATCAAAACCTTTTGCTTATCTGTGTCAGTGAATCAGATCAAGTCAAATATCTTACTGTGCCTAAACACGGACTTAGGATGGTGTTTTCCACACAGTTTTTGATGAAATCCTTTAAATGTTTGTCCTGTTGATACGGTGTGTGACCCAGCTTCTCCCTACCCCAATGAAGGAGTTCTCCTGGGTGTTTTGAGTGGATTAATTAGTGCACCAGTGATGATTAGTTCTACCACCTCTGGACAGTACAAAGCACTTGCTATTTTTCACATAGGGGAAAAAAAGAGAAGAAATTGCTGGAAAATAATTTCTGAAATGACTATAATAGTGAATCATTAACAGCTTAAATAGCAGTGTCAGGGATACTTGTTCCAATTGGCTTGTAGTAAAATGAATTCTACATTTAAGAGACGAATTAATGGTGTAAACTACTGTTATAATGATGTTTTAATGACTGGAACAATCTTACTGGAACTATATTGCAAATGTAGTCTAAGCCCAACAGGTGACTGAATACAGCCTTTAGACTAAAATTGTTATGCAAAGCTGTTACATTTAGTTTTTGTCTTTGAATTAACATTTAAATTTGATCAATAAATATTAGATTCCAGCTCCCTTGATAAAAATACATTATCACTTCACGTGAGTTGCATTGCTAGTATAACCTCCAGTGAGATGATCCCTGCACTTCTTTCCCTGCACTTTGCTCTTCAAAATATAAAGTTCTTCTTGTTTTATTTTTTTTTTTTTTTCAGGATCAGTAAAATTTTGCAGAGTTCACTTTGTAGTTTTGTGTGTAAGTAGTAGTTCACTTTGGGTTTTGTATGCTGCTGCTCAGCTCTGCATGTTATAGAAGCGTGATTTGCTTGCTGAGAAGCAAGAAGCTGCTTAAATAAGGTGAATGATGCGATAGGTGTGCCCAGCTTTTTTAGGTGCTTGCTGTGGTCTTCCAAATAAATAGTGCAGATACACAGTTTAGAAAGAAACTGCTGAACAAGCACAGGAACTATTTACTGTAAAGCTTCTTGCTACTGCTATTGTTAATCTGTAATGTGCAGCCTAATCATTGTAGATCCATAACAGCAAATTCAGGGGTGAGCAGGATGTGAAATTGCATATACAACTCTTCATAAGGAAACAGACTGGATATTTATTTAAGCCTTGCTGTCACCAAAGCCTTTTATTTAACTGAGGAGGAAAAAGAATTAACTAAGTACTTAAATTCTCATTAATGAGCAAGTAAACTAGATCATCTGTAGGGTTTTAGTTCAATAAGCTACTTAACCTCTGCATCTCATTTACATGGTGAGCAGCTGATAAAGTGACTTGGTGTCTCCCCAGTTGTGGTTAGAAGGAGTAGGATACTATTTGGAAGCAGTTCTACATCTTGATCCAGTCATACAGATATATTGTGTGAGTATGTGAAACTGCAAAATCCTGTCTCAGAAGGGTATCAGTCTGTATAAGATACAAGTATCTAAATTGTGGTAACATTCCAGGCGCTGCTTCTTTGTGTTGCATGATGTATTGAAATAGAATAAAAATACAATCCTTATATTTTAAGGATAGTAATAGTGCCTGTAGGCAGCGCTATGAAATGTGGTTTAATATAATCATCACTGCACCTACTAAACTTGACCTGCTTTTTGAATACTATTGTATATTAAAGGAAGCAAAAAAGGCTTAAATTTGGAGCCTGATTCTTGTTTTTCTTCAAATGATAGGAGGTGTTCGTGTTATTCACAGCAACTTGAGATCATTTTAAGCACTCCAGTGGCTTACAGTTAGAATTTTATTACTCTGTATTTAGTTAGAATTTTATTACCCTGTATTTAGAAGTGAGAAAGAAAAGGAGTTCAACTGCCTCTAAAAGCATTGCCACCACAAAGTGGTTAAGTGCCATTGTGTCTGACCTTATGCTGAAGGCAGTAATGTGCCAAACACATCAGTCCTGTGCAGCTACCCTTGTGCAGGGTGTTTGCTGATGCACAAGCTGACACAGAGTGTGCTGTCACAGCAAAGAGGCTTTGGCTTGAGGTGGGGACAAGGGGTAGCACATGGTTTAATGAGGAGATGTTATGTCTCTAGTGAAAGCTCTCTGCTTTTCTGCACATGAGGAAGTAAAATGCATGCCAGTAGAAGGGATATAATCTGTCCTGACTCCCTAGGTCTGGGGGAGCTTGGCTCCAGAACTCAGCTGAAATAAAAAGTGTTAAGAGTTTAGGCATGCAGCTCAAAGTATGAAAAGAGATGTGAGACATGAATGTGCTCTGAGAAAATATTTGCAGAAATCAGGTCTGTGAAAGACAGGGAAGGGGGAAGATGGGGGACAGGTTAGGGAGGAGGGTGAGAGAAGTGTCTGATTCAATCTCAGTTTTTACTTATATCTCTTATTCAACAGGTATATTTTCTGCCAACACCTACAATGACACCATCTGGTTTGCATGTTGTTTAAGGGCTTTTTGTTTATGTATAACTAGCTCAATGAGATGATTAAGATGATATTTTTAAAGCAGATTCAATGTCAAGAAGGCATTCTTCAGCCCATGTGGTGATGGATCTGGAAACAGAGAATCTGTGTTTCTCTTGGCTCACAGATGTGGTAGTGGGGTCAGGTCATGCAAAGAAGTTCCTCCCTATACCAGAAAGGAAGGCCCAGGGGTGAAGCATAGAATTATTTAGGTTGGAAAAGACCTTTAAGATCTAGACCAACTGTTAGCCTAGTATGCTGCCTTTATTTAATAGATTTAAGACCTCTAATAGCTCTTCTTGCATAGTTATGGTTCTGAATCATTTAATAAGGGCAAACAAATTCTCCTTATGTTTGCACAGTGACAACTGCCTCATGAGGAAAAGAGGAGGGGCAGACACTGATCAGACTCTGTGGTGACAGTGACAGGACTCCAGGGAATGGCCTGAAGTTGTGTCAGAGGAGGCTTAGGTTGGATGTCAGAAAAAGGCTCTTCCCCCAGAGGGTGGTTGGGCACTGGAACAGGGTCCCCAAGGAAGTGGTCATGGCACCAAGCCTGACAAAGATCAGGAAGTGTTTGGACAATGCTCTCAATCACATGAAGTGACTCTTGGGGATGGTGCTGTGCAGGGCCAGGAGTCAGACTTGATGATGCACGTGAGTCCCTTCCAATTCAGCATATTCCATGAGTGCTGGGTGTGTTACAGCTGTTAAAAGGGAGATTGCTGAGCTGATGCTCCCTTGTCCAGCCTGGCGAAGGATCTTAGTGAGGCTTCTGCTGTCAAACCAGGGAACACTTGGGTTTTCAGCCTCTGCATGCGCTGAAATTTGTGTTTCTCTGCCTCGGACTCAAGCAAAACTGTCCATCTGCTGATACTGTTAATCATACATCTGAGCCGCAGTGTCAAACTCCTCCTGCACTACTCTTGCAGACAGGATAAGGCATTAAACCCTTGCCATAAGCCCCTTTAGTAGCTGCTACTTTTCAAGAGAGGTTTAAATGGCTAACTTTCTCCCTTCCATGGTTTCATTTGTATTGTGTGCTGGAATTTTCTTGGGGTGCTGCTGCTTGGTGATACTAGTTACTGGTTTTGGAGACAACTGGAGAAATCCATAGTGGCAAAAGTAGATGCTGTCTTTTGTCTTCTTTCCAGAATCAGCTGCTCCTCAGTCCATGTGTGATAAATGTTCGCCCTGTTCTGCTCCTTCATCACCTCCCATGTCAGAGATTTCAAGGCTTGTTCAGGAAACCTAATCCCCCACTACTGCCCTGGCCTCAATTCTTAAAAGTTTCACTTCTTACCTGACTTAGGTTTTCGTTGCACCAGTAGAAGTGGGTTATCTCTATCCCTATCCACAAGGACACTGAACAGATTACTCCTTGCCTTTATGCAGCAACCTTTTTTGTAGTCTGTCCTTTTGTTCCTCTTTCATCTCCTTTTCTTGGGGCTAAGCAATGCCAAATTATTCGATCTCTACACCTATGTGATCTTTTAAACACCTCCAAAGGGAAAAAGTGCATTTCAGTTGAAATATTTCAAATAATATTTCATGTATAGCTTATTAAAAAGAAAGTTCTGTACAAACTTATCTTTGCATAGTGGCATTTTTTTTCAATTATACTGGCAGGGAAGATTTATCTGCAGTATTTTTGTATGTGTTTTTTATTTAGCATAAAATTGGAAAATGATTTGAAGCTTCATGGACAGATACACTTTGAAAATGCATTATGGAAACTTATAACTCAGGTGGTATTAAATCCACTTATCCACCAGGTAGTCCAAAGAACTGGGACAGTCATCAGCCACTTCTGCAGTGCTTGCTTTATCCTGCATTTCAAATTACTTTTAAAAAACCTGGCTTATTAACACAACCCATAAAACTTCTAAGTGTGGCAGGGGTAGTGGTCTTCCTAAAAATATTTTTGCCTTGTGCTGCAAGAGTAGGAACTTGTCATGAAGTTTAGAGCGGTTTGGATTAAGGGTTTGGAGAGGGGGAAAGAAGATTTAGTTAGTCTTAAAGAAATAACTCAAATACATGTAGGGAAAACATTGAAGAGATGCTCTTACTAGTCCCCACTGCCTTTGGTCCTCCGTCTGTGTGTCACAGAGGGATTCCCACCCCTCCTGATGTTGTGACTGTGGTTACACACCTGAACTTTTGCCAGTGCTGCTTCCATGAGTAATCCCTAATTAGGTAATGCTTGATTTGATTATTTTTTTGGGTAATGAAATACTTCATTCTGCCCTCATGAATGGAATTGTCTCTTGCAGTTCCATTATACAGCTTTATTCAAATAATTTGCATTATCTGGAAGCCTAGAAATGGTGGGATTTTTCTACCTCATTTCTCAAACCCTTTATTATCAATGCCTTAATTCTCAGACTATTCCAATGTTGATTATAAATGCATTTGGGAAGGCTAATGTTCAGAAATAATGAGATTTTCTTCATTTATAGCTGTGACCAGGAGATTGTGTAGTAATAATGCTTCCTGCTGCAATAAAACATTCTTTAGAATGTTTTGAAGGCCTTTGTAGTTCAAGGTTAAAGATGCTAAGATAAGTCAAACTATATTTAGTAGTTTTTAGCAGTATACAGAAGAGGTCCTTGCAGCTTGGGAAACCAGTTGTTTCAAAGTGTTACTTCTTTTTTCATTAGCTGATGAGACAGACCAATTTGATTTTTATTTGTGTCCCAACATGTGTTATCCATGGGGTGAAAAATTACTCCAGGGGGTTGTACAGGTGATGAAGGTGTAAGAAACAACCGCTCACTTGAAAATGTCAAAGACTTATTAAACCTCAACAAAGGACTGAATAAGGGAAAAGGGGCAGTGCTGGGGAGCACGGCGACTGGCAGAGGCTCATCCACAAAATGGCTGCTCCACCTTTTATACCCTTGGTGTTGGATCAGCCAACCCTGGCCCCCACCCAAAATTTCCCAGTCAACTCTTCTTTGCTGTCCATTGGTGGAGTCCTTCTTGCAGCTCAATTGGAGGTGAGATGTTTCCCATTCCCAGCTGCCCCATGCAAGGGCCACACGTGCACGCCTCCCTCCACGTGCCCCGGACAACCCAGGCTGTCCGGTGGCAGCGATATGCGGTGGGGGAAGAAGACTATGGGGAGAACAGGGGGTATTGAAACAACAAACTACAATAACATAACTATACATCAACAAAACTTCTAACGTACACACAGTATTCATCCCTGAACTGTGAGAGCCAATCATCATATCAGCCATCTGTACCAAAGGGGAGCACTCTGCTGCCGCTCGGGAATGGCACTCGGCCGGTCATAAGAGCTGTGTGGGCCACTGCTGCTCGCAGCACGCCTGCTCCATCTGCAGAGCTGACACTAACAGGGCTCCTGGGGTACAGCAGTGACGATCTGTCGCTGTCTTCTGTTTCTCTCTTTGTCACTTTCTTCCTCTCTCTGCTCTCTTTTCTATCCCCCTCCGCTAGGAACACTTACCCATCTTTATCAAAAACCAATTCTCAGATATAATATTGCTACATTTGCACTTTATTTTTGTCCAAGAAATCTATCAAAAAGAATCTCCCCCACTCCCTCTTTTACAGGTGGACGGGACAGCTGATTAGCCTGTTGTTAGATGAACAACTAAAGCATTTCTAGACATTTATGTTGTGATTTTTGATTGGCAAAATTAATATCTACTCATTAGGGTCAGGTTACTAATGTTCTATAGTCAGTCCCAAGTTCATCCTAGTATTTTCGTAGTTAGAGGAAGTATTGTGCTGTTATACTCCCATGCATCACAGAAGAAACGAAGTGGAGATAGACCTGGACACCACCCTCTAGTGGTGTTCCCCAGAGTTCAGTTTTGGTGCAGATTCTGTTTGGCCCCTTTATTGATGATTTAGGAATGGGGATTGAGTGCACACTCAGTACCTTTACAGACAGCACCAAGCTGGGTGGGAGTCTGGATCTGCTCGAGGGCAGGAGGGCTCTGCAGAGAGACCTGGGCAACTCGATCTATGGGCTGAGGACTATGGTATGAAGGTCAACAAGGCCCAGTGCCAGGTCCTGCAGCTCCAGGCTGGGGGAGGAGTGGCTCAGGAGCTCAAGGCAGAAAGGGCCTTGGGGGTGCTGGTCAACAGCAGCTGGACATGAGCCAAGTGTGCTCAGGGGGCCAAGAAGGCCAAGAGCATCTTGGCCTGTATCAGGAATAGCGTGGCCAGCAGGACCAGGGCAGTGACTGTCCCCCTGCACTGGGCACTGCTGAGGCCACACCTGGAATGCTGCATCCAGTTCTGGGCCCCTCACTTTAAAAAGGACATTGAGGTTCTGGAGCTTGTCCTGTGAAGGACAACGAAGCTCATGAAGGGTCTGGAAAACAAGTCTGGTGGGTGGCTGAGGGAGCTGTGCAGTCTGGAGGAGAGGAGGCTCGGGCACCTCATCACTCTCCAAACTCCCTGACTGCAGGGTGCAGTGAGGTGGGGCTGTCTCTTCTGCTGTGCCTCCAGTGAGAGGAGCAGAGGAAATGGCCTCAAGCTGAGACAGGGGTGATTCAGATTAAATATTAAAAATTCAGTTTTCTCTGTTTGGGTTGTCAGGCATTGGAAGGGGCTGCCCAGGCAAGTGGTGGGGTCACCACTCCTGGAGGTGTCCAAGAGGTGTCTCGATCTGTCACTGGGTGATGTGGTTTAGGGGTCCCTTGGGGAGTTAATGTAGTCTGCAGTGCTCACTGAAATGAATATAATGAGTATACAGATTTTTTTATATTTTTAAAATAAATACAGAGTACTTGGATGCAATCAGCCAGCTCTGTATTGACTAGTGCCTGGGGGCTATCAGGAGTACAGTCTGGCCAACTGGCCAGCTATGAGCAGGTGTTAGGTGTTACCTATTTTTACAGGTATTTCTTAAAATTTGAGTTCTGCCCTAACAGCATTTTTTTTCTATATTTGTGATAACATTTCTGCAATGTCTAGAGTGCATTGGAGAGGAATTTCAGAATACTAGGGTGTTTTTGTGTCTATAATTATGATAGCAAGGGTAAATGAAGAAGAATCCTATATAAGGTAGTAGCTATCTGGAGAGTGTTAGAAAGAAGTCTGGGTACAACTGAACCAGACTTTCATGTTAAGTGAAATATGTAATGTGAAACTATTTCATGTTAAGAAATATGTACCAGTCTTTGGCTACTTGCTTATGATATTTCCTGCATTAAAGTGGATTTTAATGCTCTCCATAAAAGAAGTCTGCACTGCATTATGGAGAGCCAATGTTAGGACAAGTCACTAATTGCTCCTTGCGGCAATGTGTAGGTATAAAAGTATGCAATGTAGTTTCCTCAAAATCCACTGAAATCCACAAGGCTGATTTACAGGTTTAGGGCAAATATTTGAGCTGGGTCCCAGTATTTCTTACTTGACAAGTTTATCAGCACACACACACACACACACACACCCCCAAAACAAAACAAATTGCAAGTTTCTGTATGTAGTACAAAAATCAGTTCAAAATAGTCTTCTGTTTTCTTCAGCTGTACTTAAAAGAAGTCTTACTCTATTGTATGTTCCTGTACTCTGTGATAAGACCGGGGACAGGATTTCTGGGGTCTCCTGTATTCTACCCCTGTAGAAGAGGTGTGTTACCTTGAGCTGTCTATGTCACCTTCATGCCAGTGATACATTCTTAACCAGGGTTTGTAGTTCTAAGGATTACTGCAGGGGCTTTTAAATCTCCTGTGTTTCCCAGAGCGTGGAATGTGTTATGCTCATGGCTGTACCTACTGATTTGGGAAATATTTATGTATATTATCTGACTGCAGCCCTCAAGTGCTAAAAAAAAAAGGTAACTGGATAACAAATGGTTCTCAAAAAATTAAAGGTAACCCCCAAGAACCCAACCCTGAACCCATAATATTCATGAACAGCTGTCAAAAAGTACAAGGAATAATAAATGAAAAAAAATTCAGCACTTTAAAATCTGTTTTCCTGCTTGTACTGTTTGAGTGCTGCTGTATCTTTTCTTCCTGAATTAATTAACTATTTCGGTAAGGTTTCAAGAATCCTGTGGAAAATAAATATTTTTAAATAATGTCTCACTATGGTTCCGTTTAAGAAATAATTATATTAAATAGTCTTTCCATAATAAATTATTTTTCTAGAAATCAAATATGAGAGGGATGGAAAGAGAGACTCTAGTAAGTCTGTTGCTTTTCTTGCTCTGGTTTGTTGTAGGTCATTGCTGGGGTTTAGGATTTGTTCTTTTGTTTCTTTCTCTCATGGAATTTTGTCCCATCTGTCTCCATCGCTAAGGAACCATAATGACATGGTACTAATAGGAGATAAAAAAACTGGAAAAGCTCAGGGGACGAGGGTATCTGGCTGCATTTCTTATCTGAGGGTTTCTTGTGGAGGGGTGGAGATGTTTTAATCAGCTATGTAATAGTTGGCTTTTGCTCTAATGTATGTGCTTTTGCAAGTTATTATGAACTGTAATTGCTTGTAGATTTAAATTCAAAGTTATAATGATTTAGAGGGAGATGGGGTCCTATTCTCCATTCCAAAGGAGGTTCCTGCCTTCCTTGGCAGACACCTGTCTTTTAAACCTAGAGATCCTAAATAAGCTGCAAAAGTTATGAATTCTGCCAGGGTTTGGGATGAGAGCTCTTGGATGACTTGAAGGTGTAAAGATGGAACTCAACTTAGGTCTCAACTCAGGGGAATGGACAGAAGCTGAACCCAAATGTACATATGCCAAAGGCCAGCTTGAGAGGGTCTTGGCAGCTTGGGATTGCAGCCAAACTAGCATTCCAACACCTGCTTGGGAAAGGGAATTTTATTATACTTGTAGATTTGTACATTATTTCCTGGCACCAGTAATACCTGTGTCTGTGCAGCTTGAACAGCTGTGCTCAGTGTACAAATTTTCTGCATGGGGAACAAAAGGAAAAGGAAGGCACGGTGATGAAGACAAGAATTAAAATGTAAAAAGCACTGATTATCTCTCCAAATAGATAAATGTCTACTCTGTAGAGTAGACTTTGGGCTTTCCCCTGTATTTTGGGGAAATTATCCTCTGGTGTTAAAAGCACTTCTTTTTAGCATTAACTGACCAGATATTTATGAAAGAGAAAAAACCCCACACCACCTTCTTCACTTTGGTACAGATTAAGCAGGTGAAACTTAATTTACTTCTTACTTTGTTACAGTATAGACAGGCAAATTAATAATTTGATCTGATGCCTCTGACAATGTGCTTCTTTTTTTTTTTTTTTGCTGTTTGAATTTCAGCAGTTGATTATAATGCTGAAGATGACAATATTACCCTATTTTCAAGGAGCTCTTTGGAGTTTTTCAAATCCCTTAAATGCCTATCAAATGTCCTCATCATGAAAACAGAATGCAGTACCATCTTCAGCACAAAATGCCATTATGTGGTGTAATGTTGGATTTTTTTCCACTGAAGAAAAGCACTGTTTTTGTGCTTTGCTACATTCTGTTAAGTAATTGACTTCAGGATCTGCCTTTGTTTTCCCTCACTTCCACTGATATTGGCAATCAGGAGTGCTTTGCCAGGTTTCCCAGTGACTGTATGTGATGAAGCCATTTTCATTAGCCACGTGGAGGGGGTAAATCCAGCTCAGGTGATGAGAACTGCTTTCCTATGAAAAACTTGCCATTAAATTCATAACAGGTGAGAATGTGTGTGCAGGTTTGAAAAAGGCAAGACATCATGTTTATTTTCTCCTCCTTCTATTTTCTCTTACCAGATATTTTTCCTTTATTTCCCTGGTTAACCAGCTTTGTATTTTAGTAACTGAGCATTTTATGTACAATTTTTCTTTCTAAAGTTCATTGAACATAACTAGAGATGAAATAGATTTTCCTCAGGTTTTATCTGCAGGTAGAGAAATTTTGTGAAAACCCAAACAAGCAATAGTCTGTTCTGTCAGTGCAGATGTAAGTCAGAGTCTCATCTCAGTGTCCCACTGTCCATGTGTGTTTGCAGAAGCTGTTTAAAAAGAGGAGCTGCAAATGTCCTAGATGTCTTGCTGCATCATTTATCTTAGCTGAGCCAGAGTTACCAGCAATGGGAGGAATTATGCTTTTACCCTGATGAAGTAAAATTTGATGCAAGCATGTTTTTGGGGATCATCTGACACTAAGGTAAAGTCATGTGTCCACTTTCCACTTCCCCCTTCCCCCTGCCCCTGCACAATTTTTTTACTTTTTGTGAACTGATTGCTGCTTGGATAATATCCAAGCTGGATTATAGAAGATTTTAGACTGAAAGGGCTTCACAGTTTCAGCTGTGACTCTCTGAATGTTCTTGTACTTTGATAATAAGGAAGTATCCTTTAAACACACAAATCCCTAGGCTACATGCTGCTCTTGCTAAAGAACTTGCAAACTGGGAACCCAAATGTCGTAATACGACACGAAAAGATGACACGGACACTGCTGCTCTCCAGGTGAACAAAAAGAGGGACCTTTATTTTCTGACTCCAACATTTATAGTTTTCCAAAGTGACAGTGGATTGGAGGGTGACAGTGCCACCTCTCCAATGACACTGGACAGACCAAGAGTCCATCAATTCTCTCCTCCTCCATGAAAGAATGCAAAACATAAGTTGTTTACAGAACTGTGTGTGAGAAAGTTTGTTACAAGAATGCAAACATCAGAAGGCTTAGCAAAGTCTTAGAAAATCAGGGTGACATCCAAAACCCTAGGAAACTGTTTGTCCCCAAGATACCAGACTCCCACACTGGGGGCTTAGGAAGAATTTAATTAAAAAACCTAGGCACAGCACGATGAGCAGATGAAGAGCAATGTGGTATAGGTAAGCAAAGAACAGTCTGTAAGGAAGACTTTTCTCTATCTCTGGCTGAGATTTGGCCCCTCACTCCAAAGGCAGTTTTGGGTGATCTGTCAGTGGGAACTTACGTGTGAAAATCAAGTCAGTTTGAAGGGGAGTCCTATGTCAGAACAGTTTTTTCTTATGTCTCTATTGGACAAGCCCATGTTGGTTTTGCCAACCTCTGCTGATAAAAGTGCTTCTTTGTGTGTCTCTGGAACTACTCATGTTTGCACCTTACACTTCTGCTGTGTTCTCTTCATTCTCTTTCACATCAGCCTTCTGTAGCATGTCTGAAATCAAGCTGGGCATGTGCTGTTTGTAACTTCTCCAGTCAGGAGCTTCTAAGCTTTCCACTGCATTGCCTTAAATAATTTAAAATGTTATCTTTCTTGCAGGTCTTTAGCTCTGAGCCACTGAGCCTTGGTGTGTTGACCCACATATAAATGACCTGTTAGCTGAGCTGGGTGTTTGATAAGCTGAAAAAATGCCATGCTGCTCGTGGAGCTTGCACTGCAGAGCCTACACTCCATAGCCATAGGCTGTAACAATTCACAGCACAAGGGGATTGGCACAGTACAGAGTCTGCAGCACACACAGTGCTGGAGTGAGCATCGTATTCAGCATTAGCTTTTTGCCCTGAGCAATGCTGTGTTTTTTGTACTCACTGTCAAGACCTACATATGTAAATGTCCTCTGTTTGGAATACAAAAATAACTGAAGGGTGACTGTGGTGGCTCAGACTGAAAGTCTGCCTAACCTCATGTCCTGCCTCTGATGATGATTAGAGGAGCTTGTGGACTTAGATGGTTACAGAAATTTGAGTTCCTGCTGGCAGGTGCTGCAGTTCTTTGGTGGAAAGAGAATCTTTCACTTTTGAGGGAACTGAGTCATTCTCTATATTTATTTCTGAGTCAAAAAGGAGTTGAGACTATACAAAATTATGAGACCAGGAGGGTTGCTCTTGCCTGCAAAATCCATTTCAGCTTTCTCACGAGAGTGCTTCCATTAATCCAACAATCTTGTCTTTGCATATGTGCCTTGCTCTGCATGACAGTTTAGATACCTTGGACTTGGAATTGTTGAAAGAAGTAAGTTACTGGATATACATAAGACTGAAAACTATGACAGTCTCCTATGCCTCATGAGATAAAAATGAAACAATGTTCCCCCCTGCCAATCCCATGCCTTTCTCAGCAGAATGATCCTACTCACAAACTAGAGAGGGGAAAGAGCTGTCTTTTCAGTTTGTTTTGTAGGTTGGTGTTACTGCTGGCTTACTTCTTTGAGGAGTGGTCCCTGAGTGCTTTCACACCAGCAGATCTCAGCACCCATTGTTTCATCCTGAAGAGTGAGAAGCAGAGAAGTCTATTTATAGTCATTTCCCACCCCTCAATTTCGAGAGGTTCTCATTTCCTTGATTTCTGTTGGCTTTGTGTCAGGTTGATGTGCTACTGTTGAATGTTGTACCCATCAGTGCATCTGATACATGGTAGGTGCTCTCTCTATATATATGGATTTGTTTTGTGTAAGTTTTAATCTTGTCTAAGCATTATAGGTGTTATAAATCAGTATCCTTGGGCCAAAGTTGAATCTAAGACTGAAAGTCACCACTGGAGTGGTGCTGGCATGAATAAGTCTACTAAACCTTTGATCTTGGAGTGTTTTAAAAGACTGTGATTAATCTAGAGTTTTTGTAATGGCCATCTCTCAAAATATTATTTTACATACTACTGGAAGTGTAACAAGAATGATCATCCTTGTGCTTGTTATGGTAAACCAGTGTATTACAAACACAGCTCAGCCAGAATTTAGCCACCCAGGAATGTGCATTTTCTCAGTCTCCTGCAGTTTGGCCTGTCTGGTCTCTTTGAAGTAACAATTATTTCTTGGTATCCATTTCTTCAGAATTTTTCATTGCTTTTATTGTTGAAGACATGGCTGTGGTACAATGTCTTTTGTTTGGGGAATGTAAGAGCCTTGAGCACCCCCCTCCCCTCAGGGAATGTGGGAGGACTGGGAGCTGCAGTTTTGCCAAGTTGTTCTAAACAGCAAACACACTCTTGGGCCACATAAGAGGAATTGGGTGGTTTCACTGCATTCAGTGCTTTGCAGAAAACATTTCAGATTTTGCTGGGAATTCTGACCATGTCCACAGACAAATATTGTATTATGTATCACTCTTTTTGGTGCTCCTTAAATCCATTTTTGCAGACTATTACGCTGAAGTCTACATTCTTGAGTGCTGGGATCCAGTGTGAGTGTACTTCTGCATACAGAAGTTGAATAATTGTGTAAGCTACTCTTTTTATAAATAATTCAGTCAGCATTTCACCTCTCATATCAGCTTTTGGTCTTCTTGATGTGGATTGCTATGGCTGAACACCATATTGTGCTAGTAATGAAGGTGGAATCTGGTAAGGACAAAGTTGCATAAAAGGCTAGGTAGTAAAATCTGGGGCAAAAAGGCTGCTGGTTTTGCTGTGCTTTTTTTGGTATTTGTTCATTTTTTAAATAAAACACTTCAGTATCTGTAGTGTAAAATATCTCTATTTGATATTTTTGTCTCCTGCTTTATTTTGTCACCTCAGTGGTCTGCAATGAAAGTGTTTGCCTGTGGTAAGATGTGGTTATGTATTCCTTCCCTCCTCTTAATGTCTCCTACCATTACCTGGCAAAAAAAAAAGAGAAACATTTGTCTTATCCATGCCCCCTGATTCCCTGTGAATCCTTAGAACTGAAGTTGCCTTTGGTTGTATCCCAAAGAACCTGGAGTGGTAGGGACTATAAGTCTTTAACAATAGATAAATCCTCACCAAATTTGCATTGTTTTAAAGAATAGTTCATCTTGAAGTGGGTATTTGTATGGGAAAGGATCTTTTGCATGTGGTTTTTGATATGACCTCAAAGCAAAATTCCCAGTTTCTTCCATCACCTCATATGCATGATGCCAAGCTCTGGGATCTGTTTTGATTTGCCAGATGCTGAATAGCAAAGCATTGCAGCTCTTCTATTGCAAGTGATGATTGTGGTAAAACTAGGACTGTATTAAAAATACATATTATTTAATTTGGTATCTTTAAGAAGAATTTACTGTTTTCAGCTTTTGAATTTTTCAAGTCTTCATCTGTCCATTAAGATTTGCTGGGTAATTTTAGTGTTTTTTCGAATTTTTCCATTTCCTATTTTTTCCTTCAGGGCTAGTAGTAAAATCAAGTCACTGTCACAGTATAAGGTTGGGTTCTTATCCTGGTTTCATATCATGTAACTGTAATCCATCCCGTTGATAAAAGTAACTTGATTTAGCCACAGCAAACTGCAGTATCACTTTTAAGCAGGTCAGCTGTGGAAGTGATAGTCCTGTGACAGAACCAGGTTTATTAAGCAATACATTTCTCCCTGTTTCATAAAGATGGATACCTATAACTCTCTGTTTGTGCCTTGGGAAGACCTTTACTCATCTGTGGTACGACAACTTCTTTGGGAACTCTCTCATGACTAAAGGAAATAGTTTGCCATGAATATGTCTGGCTTACTTTTAATATAATTCTGGCTTACTTTTTATATAATTCCCATATAGAGGAAAGAGGAGTCAGCACAGCAGAGCAAAAAGGCTTGAACTGCAGATGGCCTCTGAGAATCTCACTGCAGGATTAGAAATTCTTTACAGGAGAGGGAGGACAGCATAGTGGAATGCTCAGCGTCCCTCCTGGCTAAAACTCTTGAGTTTCAGATACTGCTGTCAATAACTGCTCTATTTGGGTTAGATTGTAAAGAAGCAGGCAATTTGTACAGAAAACAAACAGTAAAACTGTGCCATAAAATAGTTTTTATTCCTAAATAATTTATGTTTAGGTGTGCTATTTTCTTCCTCTCTTTTTTCTTTCTTTTAAATGGAGAAAACTGAAGTACAGCCATTTCTTAAACTTAAGAAGCTCAGCATTTGTCTTGCAGCTGCAGGCTTCTCCTGCTTTAGCCACAAGTGTACTAGTGTTTAGTGTTCTCCAAATCAATAAAAGATATGTAGAAATTTGCAGTTTATTAAATCAAGTGGGTCAGGAGGATTCCTTCTTATAGAAGTGGTTTCAGATAGAAGTTTTGCAGAGCAAGGTAGATTACACTGAGAGGAGATGAACATTTGACAGCACTAGATTGGAGAGGGGAGGTTACCTGGCCAGCTAGCAGAAGAAGGGGCTGTGTCCTTGGTCAGGACCAGATGCCTTTCCTGGGCTCCCATCGGTCTGGGAGGTAACTGTGGGCTGAAAAAGCACTTCAAAAGATGTGCATTGTAAAACTGGGCTTGTCACCAGGGGTGGCACTGCTGTCCCATTCCCAGTGGCCTAAGGGGAAATTCTGAAGTGTTGCCTCAGAAATTGTTTAATGCTGCACGTGTGTGCTTCAGCAATGAGGGAAAGGAATCATGCAAGCCATGGGCTTATTGAGCCCCAGCACACCACCTCATCCATAGGAGGTTATTCCTGTGAGCACTGGTTAATGCTGTTTTAGCACTTGGTTTGTAAATTTTCTTCTATACCTGCAGCTTCCTCAGATATCTAAATAGGGGATTTATGATGGGTTAAAGCACCGGTGTCTGAGTGGCCTAATTCAATGTCTGACTTCTGGAGTCAGCAGACATATTGGTGGTACTCACTGTAGCAGCTCTACAGCAGCTGAAATCTGCGAAGCCTTTAAAAATTGTCTTTAATGTTGAAGATATTTATAGCAATTGGTTCTGTGACAGCAAAAATTAAGTCCCGTTGTGGCACCAGTAATTTCAGGGAGTTCGATCTCATTATTAGTGAAGTTTAGGCTGATTGCCTACCAGATCACCTTTGGTGGGTGTCTGCCCTTTGAAGATGGGGTGAATGCTAATGAGACCAGTTATTCTGTGCCTCACAGGCACAATTGCAATTGGATTGAATAATGTCATTATGCAACTGGATTTCCCGTGGATCATGCAAAGAGATAAATGGTGTACAAGCCACATCGTTAGCAATTCATGCACCATTTGCCTCTTAGCTCACTCAGAGAAACACAGTTACTGCTGTTACACTTCATTTAAAAGAATTGCAACTTTTCAGCAGTGCAAACAGCCATTGTGTCTGAATTTAAATTCTTCCTAAGCCAAATCTTAATGTACTGGTTTATGTTTTCCTGATTGCGACCAAACCAAACTTAAGAGGGTTATAAAGTTATTTATTTCCCATTACTGTTCTCCCTCTGCTGCCCTACAAAACTACAGAGCATTTTTCAAACTCAGAGCATAGCATATGCATTTCCACAATTTATATTATACATTATGTTAATAATTGTGTAAATGATTGTACTGCATGCAGGGTTTTGCTGAATTAAAGCTAAAGATGGGATTTAGGCTCTGCGCAGACATTTGTGATTTCCAGCACAGCAAGCAAGTAGAAATTTCTGGATGCCAACACATTTGAATGAAAGTATAAGTTTAAGCAACCATCACAAACTATGTTGGGCCAGAAGAGTTTGATTAGAAATCCTGGCTATCACACATTTTAGAGACTTTAAAGGCTAGCAAGTATTTAAACTGGGAATGCCTAGGTGGAAGCATGTGGTAGGGCAGCTCTCTGCGTACATGCAAGGAGGAGCACTGAAGGTAGAAGTGCCAGCTTGTGTGCTGGGCTGTGGAGTGCTCTGAGCATTTGTCTTGCCTTGCTTTTCCTGGAGCTGACCAAATACATGTTGTTGCCTTAAACGGAAGAGAGAGGGATGCTAAAAAAGTTCTGTTTGTTGCTGTTGGTCAAGTTGAATAAGTAATGGTCTCTTCTGGAGTAATTTATAAGGCGTCTGAAGTGCCATAGTATTACTTTGTTTAGTAAGAATGTCATGATAATAGGTTTGCTCTTTAAGTCTGTGTTTTCAAACTGTTTTCACTGACAAAGTAGTTCAAGGGTTATTTGTAACCTATACTGTGCATCTGAGAGGGCTTATCCTGGAAGAGCTGCTCTTGGAAAAGCATATCCATGTCTTGGAGCAAGAAGAGTCCAAGCAGCAAGAGCTGCAAGTGGTCTTTCTTGCAATTCTTTGCAATTCCAGGTTTTCCAAAAGGTTCTACTCTGGAGATGGGTTTTAAGCTGCCTTTTCAGTGCTCAGTCCAAATGGCACTGTAGAAATTGAAAAAGCAGCACTTTGGGATCAGCCACAGGAGTTTTCCTTCAGACTGCAGCAACGTTAGCAGAGATGAGCCTCAGAGGTATCTTTCGGCATTAATGTCAAACTTAATCCTTGAGGGAACACTGGGCTTCAGATCATAGTGCACTAGACTTTGAGAGCAAGTTTTCCTCTCAGAATGTGAGTCATACTTGAAAATATGTTTTCTAATCAGGGAGAGAAACAGTTTTGTTCAGAAATGTTGTTCCTCTCAAGTAGCAGCCACCAGGGAGAGCTTGTTTTATGCTACAGTAATTTCTCTGCTGTATTTTGTTCTTGTTCATTTACTCTCTTGAAAGAAATTTTTAAGGTGACTCATCATAGTAGTAAGCATTATGCAAGCAGGAGCTTTCTCTTCCTCGCAACTTGGCATGTTTATCATCTTTAGTGGCGTTTCTCTGACAGAAATGAGGAAAAAGCTGCCCTCTAGGTGAGCAGGGATGCTGCTGGAGGAGCCAGAACAGGGCTTGGGTCACCAGGGGTTTTGTCTCCTGAAGCTCTTTGGTCCTAGTGTCATTGAGAGGAAAGGGTGGTGGGTGACTTTTCATCTTTTTTGTCTTATTTTAAATAAATAAAGGGGGTAAAAGGCTAAAACAAACCCAGTGCATGTTTTGGCTGAGAGGCCTTCCCAGTAAAATTGGGTGTTAAAAGGCAGGATATACAGAGGTATTCTGCATTGGTAGAGAGCAGTGGAATTTCACCAAGGACTTTGAAAGAAGTAGAGTTGGGATTAGGTGAAGTGTTTGGCTCCATTTTGACACACTCAGGTGCCTCATTTTTATTATTTATAGTCAAGAAAAAAGCCATCTACAAAGCTGTTTTCTCAAAATATTTTCACTTGACAAGATAATATTTTATGAGAAAAAAACTCTGTAAAACTTATGAAAGTTTTACAGTCTGCCAAACCTATAGCCTAATTTTTGGCTTTGTTTTACCCTTGCTGATATTTTAAGACATTGAACACAGTTACAAGTCTGTATATCTTCACAGATTTGAAAATCATGTGAGTCCAGACCAAATTAACTGGAGCTGTTTCCCCACAGCCTTCTCCCAGCACTTGTCCTGTCAGGTCAGTCTCCATCTGCCCTTTTCCTAGAAAGATAAAATGATGTAATTCATAAATCCAAACAGTTGCTGCTTTAGCTAAGGAGTCTACAGAGGGCTTCACTCTAGAGTATCTTGGAATACAGCTGATACATAGAGTATTTGTATATATTAAATGTATTTATATTTATATAAAATACATATATATATATATATGAAATATACAGTTCTTACTCAGTGAAAGCTGAGTAAATATTGTCTGAGCCCTATCTCCACAGAAGGAGTACAGAGATGACTGTACAGGCTATGGGGAAAACTGATGCAGCAGTAGAAGGTTTAAGAAGAGTGGTTTATCTTTTTGGGGATAGCTTTAGGAGGGAATGAAGGCAAGAAAACTGAAAGCTGCTTTTGATTTTGGTTACATGGCTAGCTCCTCTGAAGCAGAGTGAAATTTCCTCAAAACAGTGCCAAGAAAGAGCTATTCATTGATTAGCTGAAAAGCAGAAATTACACCTGCAGTGATGCCACTCCCTGTGTTAGCTGTGGAGGCAGCTAAGTGTGTGAGCTGGGAGGGGTAAGGCTTGTGTAAAGAAGTTTTCCAGTGCCACATACCAGTGTTGAATGCTAAGGTTCATGGTGCCAGCAGAAACCTTGGGTGGTGTCTCTGAGGCAGACTGAGTGCTGCCAGCTCTGTGCGAGTTTGAGGTGTGAGCCAGGCATGTGACACCCCAGTCCTGGCCCTCTTGTGTTACAGATTTTAATAGAGCAGGTTCTGTGTAACTGGAGCCTCTTCTGCACCAGTGCTCCCCTGCTGCCTGTGGGTCCTGCTCTCTCCCTGGGTGTGGGGCAGCAGCTGTGACCTGTAGTGCTCAGGTGTCTGTTCCCTGTCTGACCCTGCATGGCCCTTAGTGAATGGTAGTGAAATGGCTGCAGATATCTCTGTCCAAGTGACTTTTTTTTTTAAATTCTGAGCTGTGAAATACTATCTGGGCCACATTTATTTCTGTCAGCCTGTTATTCTTGTGTAAAGAGTGATGACTACCCCCAAATGTCCCGCTTTCAGTGTACTAACAGGCCCTCCCGTGGAACCGCAGGTAGAGCCCAGGGGGAGAGCCAAGCAAGTAAGTGCAGAGTGTTTTATTTCCAATGCTTGTTTTACAAGCTCTGGTGCTTGTTAATAAAGAGCTTTCAGTTGTTCTGGAGCATTGATCCTCCTGGTGACTGAGTTTGCTCTTCCTTCCATTTTGTTTCTTTACGTTTGTAATTGTGTCCCATTTCTGTGTGTTTGAGGAAGTTTGGGAGGCAGCAGAATGTGGCGAGCAGCAGTTGCAGCCACGAGATGGCATGAGGAGCCTGCAAGGACTGAGAAGACTCTAAAGCTGCTCAGCAGGGCACTTGAGCTGAACTCAAGGATGGAAGCACAGACCCAGCTACAGGGTTGCAAGGGTCAAAGGTTGCTTATACACCTTGTTTTTCTGGTTAGTCTTCACTGACTGCTTTGTGGTTTTGGTTTTTAAAAATCTAAGCTGTTTTTGCATTCAAAAGAAATCACAGTGGGCAGGTCATTGTAAGGAGATGGTTTAAGGGTAGACATCTAAAAGCCCGGAATAAATCAGGATCCTTCCAAAGTATTTTTGTCCTTGTGTATTTACAGATGGCTCTTGGGATGCACTGATTAGAGACCAATCTCAGCCTCCTGGGTAATTCTTTTATTGGCTTGGGAAAGAAATGATGATCTGTATGCAATTGGTAGCATGCTAGTACAAACTCCAGTAACTGCACCCAAGTGTTATCTTGGAATGATGTAAAAAGGATGTGAAAGTGAGAGGCTGGTGTAGCATTGCAGCACGGCTGGGTGTTGATCCTCAATTAGATTTGTGTGCTCTGAATCCTGAAAGTTATGTAGAGTGTTTAAAAAGTGTACTTTCTTAATCATTCATATTATGCAAATTTTATCTTGAATAATTGATCAGGGAAAATCACTGGGAAGGTTCTATTTTAAAACTATAGAGATAAGAGAAATTTATTTGTTGAGAGGCAGAAAAGTATCAACACGCAAAGTTAACAGACAACATTAGGTGCATTCCCTGAAGTTGGTGTTAGCTTGAAAGTCTGATAACCCCCTGGGCTAACTGTTGCTGCCTCACCATTCAGCTCAGCTCAGGGTGATGGACTGGGAGGGCTTTTTGATCTCCTCCAATCCCATCTATGATACAATCTCAACCCACAGAGGAGGAGGTGTCTCTCAAAACTGCCTCTGCTATCCGTGGGGTCACATTTCCAAACGAGGGCCTGTGATCCGAGTCACTTCCTGCATGCACTAGCTAAGGAAACTTTCCTCTTATCTTACAGGCAGTGCAAATGAGGGATTCTGCTGGCCTTGGCAGCAAATGCAAATCATGTTCTGCTGAGAAATAGCCTTTGGCTGTTTATTGTTGTAGCTGGTTTTAATATTTGTATGCTGTAGATAAGTGAATGAGAATAAGTAGCAGAAAAATATTTATTTTCTGCCCCTTGAGTTTATGCAATGAAATCAACACAAATTGATGTGGGGGATATAGTGAATTTAAAGCTGCTGTCTAGTCCACAAATTATTTTCAGGTGACCCACAAATAACATATGTTTGGTTTTTGTGCCCAGTAGCCTGGCTTTGCTTCCAAATCCTGAGATGCTTGCCAAGCATATGGCCCAGGATTGATGTTTTTTTATCTCTTTTGCTTCGCTGAATTGGTTGCATTCAATTATTTTCACTTAAATGTACGTAGGAGGAGTTCATTTGCATAATGTATATGTTATATGGATACACATCCAGCCTGCAAATGCAAATTAGACATTAATGAGGACTCAAAGAGCATTTCATATTGGAAATCTTGGTCAATCCCACTGGCATCAGGAGATAGATGGTATTAGCAATGTCTGCTGGGCTCAAAGGGCCAAACTTCTCCAAAATTCCTGGAGTGCTAAATGCAAGCCTGTAGCCTTTCTGCTAAATCTGTGAGCCTGTTTAATTCTTCCCTCTCCTCCTGCCTCCTCTGTAGTGTGCTTTGTGCTGTTGTGAGCAGCCTGTGCTGGCCCTGACACCTCTGTGCATTGATGGTATTGGCAGGTGCAGCTCACACTGCCTCTGCTGAGTGTGCACACCCCTGTGTTAAGGAAAAAGTCTAAGCAAAGGTGTACATCACTTCTGTGCCATGCCCAAATCAGTGCAGAATTCCCCCAAAGAGGTGATCAGCCTTGATTTGCTAAGCATGCTTGATATATATGCCATATTCTGTCTTTTGGAATGTCTGCAGTGTCTGTTGGGGGATTGCCTGTCCATTTTAGACTCTTTTGGACAGTCCCTGGAGCGTTTTTGTGTGAGGAGGAGACAGTTCCTAAAGCAGATATTTTCTGGGAAATGCTGGGCTGTGCCTGCTCTGTCTGGCAGCAGTGCAGCCCCTTCATGGGGAGAGCTGCACAAAAGCACTGCAGGCAGCCCCAGAGCTCTCGAGCTGTGGCATCTTGTGGTTGTGAGCTCTTGGAAGCACTGGGGGAGAGGTGTTGGAAATTCCTGGCTTTACAGAGATGGGGCAACTGAGTGGTGTTTTGAAAGATTTTATTCTATTATCAGTCTATTATTTTACTCTATTATCAGAGATGTAAAATTCAACGCTGTTCTATCAGAAACTAACCCATTTCCTGGTTACAATACCTTACACATGTTTTTCAGCCTATTAGCTTTTACCACGCAATGCTGCTAATATTTCTAACACCTATCACCTATGCTTTTACCCCATGTGGTCCTGCTACAATGCATCTTTCACAGTTCTAATTCTCTAAAATATCTGGTCTTTTTGGAAGGCCATAGTTTGTAACTTGTGGAAACTTGTTTCTAGTTCAATCTCTCTCTCAATGTCATCTCTATTCCATGGCCTTCCTAAGTCAGCACACCTTATCTCAGAGTTTGCATACAGATGTACAAGACTCTGTGAGCTTTCAGTCAGGTCTTGAGAATCCTTTACAAATCCATTTCTCACAGAGAAAAGAGAGCTTGCTTTTTGTCCATGAACTTTGGCAACCTTTATCCAGAGGCCTGGTGTGGATGTGAGATGTCACCCTGCTCTCTTTCCCATTGGAGTCTCCAGCCTGCAGTGTGCAGCTTCCAAATTGTCTGGTACCAGCATCATTCATTTACAATCCATGTCATGCATGTGGTCACATTGTAAAGATTTAAAAAAAATATTTCTCTGTGAAATGCTGTGGGCTAAAATGCAATGCAAGCTATTTTTATTTTTGAAACTAGTGGAGGAATCAATGAATTTGCTTGAGAGAGATTTGGTCAGGACATAGCCTTGAAAATATTTCCCTTCTGCTTTAGGTATTTGTGGTGATGTCAGTTCTTCAGCAGTGAAGGTGATCATTCCTCTCATGAATGGGGACAACATAGGAGAGACAAAGGATAAACTTAATGATGGCTTATATCCAAAATAAAGATCAGAAAACTTCCCCTGATGTTCTTCCTCCTTTGATTCAAATATGCCAGTGATTTCTCTGATAATTCAGTGTACACAAATTTGATATCCACATGGCCAATTGTTTTACCATCCTCCACCCTTCTTCCTGTTGACTCTTTTCTTCAAAGGACAGGTGTAACAGAGCAGCTTTTTGGGTCCAATAGATAGTAGGGGGTACAGTGTCTTAATAAGTGTTGATAGGTCTGATTCCTTCTGGACCAGCAGGGAAATATTGGGAATGTTTTAAATGGTAAAAAGCTATGCTAGGAGCTTTTGGAGTTCCTGAATGTTTTCAAGTCTTTGTTTAGTTTCTCTTAGAAGAGGTTTAGTGTTCTTGTTTTATACTTGTGAAGTGCTTTGCTGTGTCCAGGATGACTCTAGAAATCATGGAGTGGTTTGGTTTGGAAGAAACCTTAAAAAACATCTCATTCCAACCCCATGCCATGGACAGGCACACCTTCCACTAGATTTTTTCAAGCCCCATCCAAGCTGGATTTCAATGAACTTGGAAAATGCTGAGAATATGAAGGCGTCTCTCTTGGTTGAAATGAATTTCCAAGCAGCACTTAAGTGTTTGAAGCAGTGTGTGGTTGTTACATGTCTCTTTTTAAAATACATACGAATGACATACAAATAACTGATGGGTCACAAAGTTACAGTGTCGTGCTAGTCTGGACAACAATGTGCAAAAGCATTTATTCACACACCATTTCTGCATATTGAATGCTATATACATATATAGACATAGATTAGAAAATAATCTTTTGTGCCTTATGTCATACTTTTCTAACTCTATTTTGTTGGAAATGCCTCTAAGCAACTGTATTTGAATGCCTGCCTAAATAGCTGATGTGACTGCAACGATGCTAAATCCAAACCAGTTCACATGTATTTTTAAAAATCGTAATTATTTTCCTACTAATTTTAACATGTCTTCTAGTTTTATTGGGTTTTGAGGGGAAAACCCACCAGAGCTCCACTAAATTCCAAAGCAGCAAAACCCCCCATAACTTACCAGAGCCTGTTGGCAGAGGCTCAAAGCACCTGTGTGTATCATTGGCTTTGTTTTTATTTACTTAAGGGGAAGATCAGAGTAATGTAGTTCCAAAATGGACTTCTACCAGTGTGCAGCAGTATGACCCACCTCTCTGCATGAACAAGAGAAGGCCCCAAAATATTACTGTGCTTTTAACATCATCAGTCTTGCAATGTGCTTGTTAGGGTTGCATGTTCTCTCAGAACCTTATTTACAGGAGCTGGTGGAAGTGCCTAGGCTCTGAAGTCTGACTTGATACTCCAAGCCAAACTGAGGTGCTTGGGGAAGAAAAATCCAGAGCCTGTGGTACGAATGGTAGGGGCATGGAAATGGGAATCCAGCCATGATGTATGAACTTCTCCCAGCTGCCAGAAATGGATGCCAAGGTGTTCTTGGTGGCACAGGCTTTTCTTGGCTCCTGCTTCTTCTCCTGCTATGCCAGTGTATTTAGCTCATGCCAGTGTTGGCAACTCCCAAGAATAACAAGGGATTTTTGTGGGCCTCCTATGAATTTTCTCATAGTAAAAATCTCCAAATGTGAAAAGAAACAAATTGACATTTTTCTGAGGAATCTCTGAATGAATAACGGAGGGCTGGCATGTGGAGTTATATGTCTGCCATCTGCATGGCAGCATAGCCCCTAGCAAATTGTAGCACATGGTCATTCTGGCGAGTAAAAGTGGATCTTCTGCAATGGGCAGGTATTGCATTGGTCCAGCACTGAGCATAAGTGTGAAAAATGATGAGGTATATACTGGAGAGGTTTTGATGAAAGTGTCTTATGTTAGGAGAGGAAGCCTAATGAAAGCAATAAATTCTTTAAAACAAAATTAATGGGCTACTATAAAAAAAGTCTTCAAATTCTGTGTTGGTTTTGGCCTGGACAGAGTTAATGTTTGCAGCGGCTGGGAGGGCATGGCCAGGACCCATTGTATACCACCTAATGTCATTGCTGGGGGTGGGGAAAAGGGACTCTCTTCTGCGGAAGAAGGGGTTCTGGTGGAGGAAAAAGTGGTGGGGGAGCCATCTGGTATTGTTTATTGTCACGGGCATTTTTGCCCATGTGATTCACTCTCTTTTGTACACTTTGTTATTAATATTGTTCTCACTGTTCATTTTCTTACCTCATTACTATTTCCAGTAATTTTTTCTTATCTCAATCTGTGATCTTTACCTTTCTTGCCTCTCATTGGAGGGAGCTGAGGAGGAGCAGCGTGGGGTTTTTTTAGTGAGAGAATGAAATTGGAGAGTACCATTCCTAAACCACGACACTGGTTTATCCTACCTCATTCTTTCCTGTTGAGGTTGTGCATTCTTTTCTATTCAAGACGGGCTTTTTTTTATTCTGTAGGGGTCTGTATAGACCATCTTATTAGGATGGCACAATGTACTGTTTGTATGTTCTCTGAGGATGCTTGTTGGAGGTTTGTTGCTCCAGGAAATAAACTGAAGTCACCGTAGCTAAAAGAATTGTATATGCTTTTTATTTTATTGAGTTAAGAAGTGACTTTTCAGTTCCAGCTGAGAGCACTTGGGAAGTTGATGTGGCTGTTGTCTCTGCACCCTGACTGACAACAGGAGGGAAGTATTATGAATTGGAAGAAGAGATAATTAGACAGGTGTGAGTCTGGTAAGAAAAGCCCAAGATGGGGACGAAAGGAGAATGAGCAATGCGTGTATCATTTGACTGGGAGAAGAAGTTGTGTGAGAGATTGAGGAAAAAACACCTTGATATTGTTTGGGGAGAGGTTTGCTGCCTTGGGAGCAGCAAATTGTGTACAAGCTATATTGGTAACTCCACTTTCTCCAAACAAAACATTGGAAAATGTTTGTTCTCATTTAGTTGTTTGACAGTACTGGCAAGACAGCCTGCAGTGTGTTAAGTGCATAGATGTGTGTGGGGAGATCAAGTCTGGAAAACTCCTAATGCAATTTTACAGGACAAGGAATTGAACACATTTTAAATGTGGCAGATAACAACTGGCAGTGGTGCTAACAATAGGAAAGGAAACGGGCTGGGGAGGGGATTGTTTTGGAAGCAGGACCTTTTTCCACAAAGCAACAGTGATTGGTTAATAAACCAGAATTTTTTGTTTGTTTGTTTTTGTTGTTTTTTTTTTTACCTCCATGAAAAAAGACAAAGTAAAGATGCTCTAATGAGCTCTCCAGTGACATTGTTAACCTGGTTGGGTTTGGGTTTGGTTTTTTTCCCCTTGTTGCTCATGAAAGGTGCTGAGTTGCTGGCAGCCAGTTTACTGAACTGGGGTCAACTTTTCCATCAGTACACCCTCAGGTCATTTCTAGAATATTCCTAACTGGCCACTTGTTTCCTTTGACTATTAAAACCTGAATTTTTTTGGGTTTTAGCTTCTCTGAGAAGTCTTTTAACAAGCATATCTGTTAGTGAGAATTGTCCAAGCTCCTGGCTCCTTAGCTGCTGATAATTTACCTTGTTTGGGATATCTCACCACTGCCAGTATAAGTTACTGACTGATTTTCAGCTTAAGTGGGAATTTGATGGAAACTTTTTATTGGTGTTTTTGTTTGGATATCAAACATACAGAAAGAAGTGTAATAACAAAGGATGGGTTAGCTTTTGCTGTAGATAGCATCTGATAAGACTACTTGTAACTTTCTGATGAACTACTGTCCATTTGTGACACCTTTTGCTGCTAATACAAAAAGTGCTTCTAATTCTAAAGAGTTCAAAATTCCCTTTCTCATCAATAGAGGTCCTCCCTTTGAAAAATACTGCTATACTGAGGACAGAATGTTCTGTGCTTTTTAAAATGAGACTTTCCTTTCAGAAGAGACTTTATCCTTTCATCTACCATTTTACTGTCTTTAAAAATGAGTATGTCCCTTTGTGTGAAGGAGAGCAGCAGCACAGAAAGGGAAATGGCTTTTTCAGTGTCCAGCAAGACGCCTTGGACACCAGCAGTAGGAACTAAACTCTGTACTTCTAGAGCCCACGTTTCTTTAAGCTTTCCCTTCTTTTTTTTTTTTTTTTTTTGTTTTTTTGGTTTTTTTGTTGCAGCTGACCTTTCAGATATAGCTTTGCTGTGACTGTCAGTAAGAGTTTAGGTGGCTTCTTTGCTCTGGTTAAACTGAAAGTGTTGCTGAATGTCAGATGCTATTTATGCCAAAAGGGAAAATAGAGAGTCTTTCTAGCAAATCCAATTTTTCTTGAATGTGTCTTTTCAGAGAATCTCTGCAGTGAGCCAGTGTTTCATAACACACTATTGATTTATTGTTCAAATGCCACAATCTTCCACAAGGAGGTCAAATGATGAAATTTATGGAGAATTTATGGCTTAAAATGAAGGAGAACATAGATACATTTCTAAAATGACTGAAGTTAAGTTACAGGATTTAATATTTTTAATTGAATTGGGAAAAGTGGTACTTCATCAGGTACACTTGGACTGATGTCCTGCACACTCTGCCTGTTGTTTCCTACACTAAAATTTTGAAAACTTACTAAAAACTGACATCTAACATACTTGCTGTAATGTATGCAGAGATGCTTCTGAACAAAACCAGGGATTAGTTTGGGCTGAAAAATTATTTCTTTGGTAAGAATGGCATTAAGTTGTTCATTGCTCACACTCAGCATTTTGAACTCTGCCATCACTAATTAATCTCTTAGACTTGGGCACTGTAATTATGCAAGGACAGATGTTTTTGGCAGTCATTCTTGTGGAGATGTATTCATGAGCTGATGTGAAGAGACTAGGTACATGAGATGGCAATTTTCACAGCAAGACGGTCAGATGGGAATACCTGCCAGCTTCATTTTCTGGGGGCTTATGCAAGACACAGTTTAAAAATAAAAAAATTGTCTTCCAGTAATTAAGACACAGATTAAAAAATACAGGTTAGTCAAAGCCCTGCAAAAGGCTAAGAGTGAACTGACTTGGGCTCAGTGGTATCACAGGTACCTCTGAGATGTCTGCAGCTTGGGTATCTTCACCAACTGCCCTAGGTGGCTTTCTTGGTTGTCCTTGGGTACTGAAAGCCAAGATGGTCTGCTGTTACCTCCAGGGATATCTGCTCTCAAGCCATTGTCTGTGGGGACACAGTCCTCTGTCTCTTGCAGGATAAGAGGGGGGAACTGGAGACATGCTGTTGTGCCTTAGGGTTAGGAACACAAATGAGCTTAAATGTTGGGATCCAAAGCTATAATAAAAGTTTATTATTTATAAAAGAGGAAGGAGAGACAGAAAATAGAAAAGTAGGAAAAATATCCAGAATAATTATGAAATGCACGGGAAAGGGGTTGCCACCTGTATGAACCCAGCACTGGCTCATGAGTGTGATGGGGGAGGTCTGTGTTGAGTGCAATGGGTCTTTCCTGGGGAGGTTCCTCAGAGAGCTGCCCAGTGAGAGAGCAGGGCCAGAGCAGCAGGACCAGCCTGGAGGGACACAAGACAAGCAGCCTCCTAGGAGCAGCCTGGACAGCAAAAGACAACACAGTACAGAAAGGATTCTGGCACTCTTGTGTTGGGTTTGCATGGCCTGGTTTTCGGTAGCAGAGGTAGCTTCTGTGAGAACCTGCTGGAAGCTTCCACCACATCCAGCAGAGCCAATCCTTGATGGCTCTGAAGATGGACATGCTGCTGGCCAAAGCTGGGCCAATTAGAGATGATGGTAACACCTCTGTGATGACTTATTTAAGAAGAAAATCAAAACAAAGTTTTTCTTTTAGTCAGAGAGGAGGAGGTGAGAACATGTGAGGGAAACAACATGGAGACACCAAGGTCAGTGGAGGAGGGCGAGGAGGTGCTCCAGGTGCCAGAGCCAAGATTCCTCTGCAGGCTGTGGGGATACACAGGGGAATGCAGAGATCCACCCACAGCCCATAGGGGAGGTGCCCATGCTGGGTGGATGCCTGGAGGAGGCTGTGATCCAGTGGGAGACCTGGTGGGGAGAGAGGGCCCTGCTCCCAGGCTGGAGCAGCCTGTCCTTGGAGGGCTGCACCCCACAGAAGAGTGACCCATGCCCCAGCAGATTTGGGAGGACTGTCTGCCCGTGGGTGGGACACACATTGCAGCAGTTTTGGGAGGATTGCTGCTCGTGAGAGTGGATCCATGCTGGAGAAGTTCACTGAGAACTGTCTCCCGTGGGAGGGACCCCACGGGCTCACAGGGGAAGGACTCCTGTCCCTGAGCAGCAGAAGAAAATCTCGGTGATGAACTGACCAAAACCCCACACCCTGCCTCCTGCACTGTTGGTGGGAAAGAGGGAGGGGCTGGGGGGGAAAGGTGTTTTAAGGGCTTATTTTACTTCTCATTATCCTCCTCTGACTCTGTTAATAATAAATTTACTTGATACTTTTAAATTTGAACCTGTTTGGACCTAAGAATATTTTCTCCCAGTCCTTATCTTGAACCCTTTGTTAATTTTTTCTCTCCTCTGCCCAGCTGTGGCAGGGGAGGGTGAGTGAGTGACTTTTGTGGGTGCCTGGTGTTTGGCCTGTGTTAAACCACAACACCTGGTGTATCAAAAGTCTGCTGCTTGCTCACCTGGTATATCAACTATAGGCTCTATGAATAACTTTCAACAGGGTGCTTCATTTTCTAAAATAAGCAGTTTCTAAAGTTTTTGTTATTGGCAATTAAAAACTTTAATTTTGAAACCTTAATCTTTGAAGAGGCAGTGGAGAAACGTCTCTTACTTTTTACTCGTTTACTACCATCCCTTAAGGCATGAAAGACCTGGAAAACAAAATCTCTAAATGATGCAGAGAAATGCTGGTCATCTTGACTTTTATAATGCATCTGTCAGTTCTGCTCTGTGTTACTTGTGTCCATGAAGTGTGGTTGATTAATATGTCTGCTCATGGGCTTGTCTTAGCTCATGTTTGCCATCACAGGTCATTTAATACATCTTTGCAGGATTACTTCAGATTTTTAGTTTAATCTTTGGCAGTTGGGCTGGGTGCTGCTCATTTGTCAGCTCTTAAAGTTTCAGAGGCAAGAGAGAAAGGCTGCCTCATGTCCTTGAGCTCACTGCAGGCTTTGCTCCTTATGCTTCTGTTCACACACCATCAATTTGGAAATGAAAATCATTAGGAAAGCCTCTCCATGGTTTTCAGAGCACAGACAAGTTTGTTTTGAATGTTTCAATCCACCTGTTGGGCCTAGCCAGGATTCTGCAGTAGGTGGATGCACAAGATCTCACACATGAACTTGCGACACAGCTCTGCAGTCAGCCATGTTAAGGTAGAGAAAGATGAGAAGATCTGGTGTTATGGCCTCCAGATTTGTTATTTGGAATTCTAAAATGTATTTGTTCATTGCAGAGGAGAGCAGACAGTGGTCTGACTCCATCTCGGTTGGTTCTTCCAAACACTTCTTTTAAATCCCTTTTCTTTAGCCTTTGTGTGTATTGGCTTTGGCTTGTTGCTGTCTTGTTGCAGCAGCAGCTGTGATGGCAGTTTCCAAGGACTGAAGGGGACCTTCACAGCAGCATCTTGGCAATAGCACAAATAAGTTGTGAAGGAAAATATTGACATGTTTCTGGGTGTCTCTGTGCCTGTGGTTACCACTATGACTGGGAAGTGATGGTGTGGAGGAGGAGCAGGAGGTCTAAGGCTGTCCAGGTTATTGTCACTGTACTAAAGGTGGTTTGTGCTGAAAGGCAGCAAGAACAGACTGGGAGAGGAGCTGGTATTCAAGGTTTTGGTTGAGGTTCAAGGCCTATTTGCACCCTTAAAGTCTGAGAGTCCTCAAAGCCTGCTCTACAAGCATGCTGGCAGAAAACTAGAACATTCAGTGCGTACCATGTGGGTTGTTTTGGTTATTTTTTTTTCCTTCTGCTGTTACTAAGCTTTTTACATGTTTTTATTCCTTCTAATGGTAAATTTCCACTCACTCAGTGCTGTGGTATGAGAGATTTCACTTTTAGTTTTGCTGATGCATTTGGAGGACCTAAAACAGCCCTTGAAGACTTCCCTCAAAGTCTGCTACTGTTGTCAGAAGTGGCAGAACACCTGTCCTGGTGTCCTTATAGATAGGTTGGACTAGGTGATCTTAAAGGTGTTTTCAAAACTAGTTAATTCTGGGATTCTGTGATAACCTGTACAAGAGCATTCTCCAGTGTTCAAACTCAGTGGTCTGTGAGAAGTTGAAAATGGTTCTAAATGGTTCTGGCTTTTTGTGCCTAAGAAGCAGCGTATCACTTGACCTTGGTGCGAGATCTTTGGTCTTAAGGTTTCATATAATAAAAGATTACTGAAAATTTCCTGTGAATATCAAGTTATTTTTGAGGGAGGAAAAGCCAGTCCAGCAGATGACTGAACCAGGCTGCTCTTTGTAATGAGCCCCACAGGAAAATGCTCAGACTGTGCTGGAAGGGTTTTTTTCTGAGCTTGTGAACCACTAGTCAGTAGGAGTCAAAATTTGGGTACTGATGTGCTGATGAGCCTTTCCTTTCATCTGAATAACCTTATTACTTTGGGGATAAGGAGATACAGGATAAAATAGCTCTAGAGAGGTGCTGCCCACCCATCCTTGGAGAAAAAATTGCTAATCATATTCCAGTTGGTGAAAATATAACGGAGGCATATAAATGTTTAGATCTTATACCAAAACAGATTAGCAATTTTAAATGAAACACATTTAGCAAATTTTACAGAGCATTTTATGATGCAGAGATCAAAAATTAAATGAAAAGGAAGGGAATTAGTGCTGCAGTATATTGCTTTTTCCCTCCCCAGTGACAGTAAGGGGAAGTTCAGATCCAACATAATTGATGAATGAAGAGCAGAACAGGTTGAAATGTGATTAGTGGAGTGTCAGATAAAAAAAATATGCCAGCAGAAACTCACTGTTTCTGACAGGCTGCAAATGCTCTGCTATGGAAACAGAACAGCTTGATTCACAGTAACTCAGTCCAGATCACATGAAATGATGCTCTCCTTTGGGAAAAGGCTGTGGGTATATAAGGAAAATCATATAAGTGTCCCCACTTGTAGGATGCCCATTTCAGGGGCCCTGGGTGCCTTCAGCTGAGCAAGTACAAGATCTGTAAATAGGAAAAATTGTCAGTTGTTCTGCTGCCATTGTGCCTGGAAAAGTTTTCAAGCTCAACCCTCACGGAGCCCGAATTCTGAGTAAATCGGGAACTTGTCTCTCCTTTTCAAAGCAAGTGGAAAATTAATTTGTCTAACTTCATAATTAAGAGAAAAAAACCAAGTTAATAATCTGTTTCTGGCACTGGAAAGAGATGTGTAACTGATACTGAATATTCAGTATGTAAATCTATATGATATAAAGGAGCCAAACTTCCTCAAGGGGGAGAATGGAACCTCTCTTGAATTTTATTTTTTTAAAAAAATTTACTATTATAGATTTCTATGCCTTCTTATTTTTCCAATAAGATTTTACTAAAAATACTCAGAATTAAAAAGCACATTTTAGCAATTTGACTGTATAGAAAGGGATATTTGTCAGGGTATTTTGGTTAAAAATTTTCTGGCTTTAGACCCCTGACAACTTCAAAGTGTGTTTTAGAATAAGCTTACAAATATAAAATATGTTGAATGTGCCTGTGGCTGAAGATGGAGATGATTCAGGTATCTTATCAACCTGCAGCAAGTTTACTGTGTAAGATATATAGACAGCTATGCTTCAGCAGCTGGAAGATAGGCAGCCAAGTCATTGTAAATTTAAAAATGCTGTGTGAAAGTTCAATTAATGCCTGTAAGAAAAGCAAATCAAAATAAAATCCTGTCACTGGGGTATATTCTGTAGCATATCTGTAAAATAATGCTTTCCATCCAAAACCATATAGCCAAAACATCAGCAATTATGTTGTGATAAATGTGGAATGTTTGGATTGGAAAATGGGATTATTCAAAAGCAAAGAAAGATGTAGTGCTGTAGCTAATAAAATGAATAAATTGGAGGTGAATTAAGGGCTATCTTAGGGCTATCTTCTAATAAAATGAACTCCTTAATTTCCCAGGAGAGCAGACACTGCAATACAAGAAAATGAAAGAGACATGGAAAATACTGGCAGATAAACAAGTGCATTTTTTTCAGCTGTTGAATATTTGGGAACCCCAGAGGTCTTCTTTAGTTCTCAGACTACAGAATGGGTTGAATTCTGGTATCCTTTGTGTTGGGAATAGGACTGGCCTGGCCGGTACTCTGGGTGTCCTGTGCCTTGTTCTTATTTCACTGAAAAGAAGAAATCCTCCTCACCCTTGTCAGGAGCACTTTATGGATGTACTTACAGACATTTGCTTTTGCTGTTGGATCATGCTGCTCATAACTGCCCTCCAAATCCTTTTTAAGTAGGCTTTGCATAATAGTTTCTCCACAATATGTTTATTCCCTGAATATTTGGGTTTTTCCCTCATCTGTGTTTTTTTGCTACTTGTGACAAAATATTTTTGCCTATGCTTGGTGATTTAATGCACAAATTCTCTCAATTTCAGTTATTCTATTCTTATTTTAGTGAGAATTTTGCCTATAAAAAGTGTACAGAGGATGTTTATAAATCCACATTATAATACACTCTATAATATATACATATAATATAGAGATAAACACATTTGTACAACAGTTTAGAATGAGAGGCATCATGAAGATCCCTCTCTTCATAACTCATTTCAATCAGAGACAGTTTTAATCCAAGGAATGGGAAATGGAGAGAGCAGAGGTTTAAATCCTAAGTTTTAGCTATTATTTTTTTGCAACAAGATTGAACTTGGAGAAGAGAGATCACAAAGCCCTTAGGACTGAATTCCAGCAGTGCCTTACTGTATCCCAATCTTGGGAAGCTCCCCCATCCCCAGAACCTCCAGGTGGGATAAGAAAGCCAGCATTCAAGAGTGTCTGACAGCGACTGGCATCTCTTTGCTTCCATCCTGGACCTCTGAGTGATGACATTTTGATGCAGGGGAGTTTGTAAAGTGCTCGGTCTCTGTTCTTTGAGTCTATTTAGTGCAATTGTTTAGTTGACCTTTCTTCTGGGAGTGCTTGCAAGCCAAAACCATAGCCTTTTTCCTTCTGAATAGCTACTACCTACCTCTCTTTGCTGCATAGACATTTAGTGGGAATAAAATACTGGCCTTAGCCATAATTAATGTGCCTGACTACTCCATGGTATTCAAAGGTTTAATTGTGAATTGGCAAGGAGAGGTGTTTATAATTCACATCCTCTGGAACATCATGTATGGACCTTCTGTACAGAAGGGGGTTTAATTTCTGCCTGGGCTTGTGAGTGACAGCTCCTATTGGTGAAAGGGAAGTTGGTAAGGCTGCATGCTGCAGCCAAGCACTGCTCCTGTGCTCACCCACCTCCTCCTTCTGGATGCTGGAGAGCTTTGTCAAGACCAAAATGTTGGCAAGAGGAGGCATTTGTAGGGCTTTCATACAGCTAGAAGATGTCCTACAGTGGTTCAGTTTATTCCCGGTTCAGGAATGGAGACAGATGTGGAGCTAAAGGAGGGTTGCATTGTATCTTGCTCTCCTTTTTTTTTTTTTTTGCCTTCTTTTGTATCTGCCTCAGAGAGTGTCAGTGTTAAACTCCCTTTGTTCTGGACATAGGATGAGGGATGTTTAAGGAGTTCTGTTTCTCCCCAAAATGCTTAGTTAAAAAAGACAAGCAATTGTAATAATAACTGCTGGAGGAGGAGTAATTGATTCATTCTGGGTGCCAGCTGTTACTCATTTTGTCACAAGGGACAGAAGCTCAGCTTACGTTCTGTGCATAAGTGGTTTAATTGCTCTCTCTGTTTGAACATGTGCCCACTGATGTCTTCGACTGACTGCAGTGAGAGCAGAACAACTTTGTACCCTGGGCCCATTGAGAGAGGCCATAAATCAGCCATTCTGCTGTTCTGCCTTGTGTTGAAAGGGGCATACGTGTGTCATATTTAACCTAAACAAGAAGTTCTGTTAAAACTTGTTGAAAATCATAGTTTTAAACACTGCCCTTGGAGTCAGAGGATGACAAGGGAGGTTCTCAGAAATGCTGGGAGCCAGCCTGGAAAGAGCACAGTGAATGTGGGCTGCTTCTTGCCTCTCCCTTGCACCTCAGCTGCTGTGAGCAAAGGGATACCAAGTCAGTTTTGTATCTTTTACATCCTTCAACTAACTTGGAAGCACTGAGACTCCAGTGCTGGGAATGGCAGCAGCTCCAGTGCTGTTAACTGGAAGGCTTTGCATATGAACGAGGAGCTTTTGAAAAGCCTGGATAATCTGAAACTAGGCACAGCAATATCTGGAGGACCTCAAATCTGATGTCTATAATGTATTCCCTGTACCATGAAGCAGAATGGAAGCCAGCCCAGTTGAATGCACAGCTGAGCCAGTTGGAGGATATGTGGAAGACTGAAAGTATAAATATTTGGATAATGCAGCAGAAAAGGAGCTGGGCTCAGTCGATCTTGACATGACTAGAGCTAGGCTTGCTGAGGAACTGTTGAAGACAAAACCAGTTAGACAAAAGCCAATCTGAAGTAGCAGATGAGTTTTTTTGTTTTTTTTTTTTTTGGGTAACTAGCATGACAAAATTTCAGCATAAATAAGCAATCATCTGCACTGGTACCTAAATGGACTTGATGCTTTGATTACAGCAGGCCAGGAAGAGCATTGCTACCCTAAAAGCTGTGAAATTTCCCAGTGGAATTTAAAACTCTCCTTGCATCGAACAAAAGTTTCCACTAGTGAGAAAGCAGTTGATCTGCGCATAATTTGGGGTTGGCTGTGTCTGACAATGCAGAAGATATGTGTCTGGGCTGGGGACACTAGTGACTAGTTTCAAAAGATCATGAATATCCATGTGCTCTTGTAAGTCAGAGTGTGTGGCATGAGGATAAATGGGGCTTAAAGTGCAGCGAGGGAAGTTCTGGGTAGCTATAGGTGAAATAATTAGGCAGTAGCATACATTGGCATGGCAAAACGTAGCACTTCATCTTCTTCCAAAGTTTTCTATGAGAGTTCTTTCAAAGAACTCTGTTCTTTGAGGATAAACTGGATAAACATCTTTCATGCACAGCAAATGTTGTCTGTTCTTCATTGCTAGGGGCTCAGTGGTGATCATCTGTGCCCTTTCTAGCCCTGTGCTTGAGCAGTGCTGGGTTAAATATGAGTCCTCAGTCCTTGTCTGAAAACAAACTCAAAGTGGACAGACATAATTGGTCTCTAATGATTGGTAAAAGCTGACATGCATCTGATGCTTTGGCAAGCTTGGGTTCTAAAATTGCTGTCTGATATGCAAGAGACAAGTCTGGGAGTGGAAATGAGTGGCTTGGATGTTTTCTGATGCATAACCCCTTCAGGAAATCCCCATTTAAAGTCCCCTCGGGAGTTGTACTAGGGTGCTGATCTGTCTCGGGGTGGATTATCTATTCCCTGATGGTCTGCTCTGTGCCCAGAGAAGGTTGCTGTAGTTTTAAGGTGGGTCTGGGGGAGGGGGGAGCCTTGGAGCTCCTTGGTGGGCATTTTCAAAGCCTCACTCTCCAGGTGTCCAGCACGCTGTGTGGACTGGGTTCCTCAATTTCCTTAGCTAGCTTGGTTTTTGTTAGCTTGGGCAAGAAGTGTTTTTTCCCTTTACCTGGCCTTGGAGACTGCAACAGCAGTCCTTCAGTGTCTTCTTTTATTTTTTTTTCTTGAATTGAAGAGTTTTGTTTTGGTCTGAGATCAGAGAGAAAAACTGACAGGAGATGAATCGGCTGGGGACCAGCGAGAAGGTGAGGCACTGCTCCATCCCAGCCCCAGACTTTGGAAAAGCGGAGCCAACAAGAGAAAAGACACCAAATCCACCAGCTTCATCTGCTGTGAAGAGGGGACCAGCCATGCCAGAGATTCACCAGGTTCTCATCTGTTTTGCCTGAGCTGCTGCATGAACCTTTTGCTTTTTTCCCTTCCCTGAGACAGGAACCAGAGCTGTTTGTTGGTTTTTTCCCCCCCGCCATGTTGTGTCTGTTGTTTTTTTTTCTTTGCCTGGCCCTTTGGGGTTTTTTTTTGTGCCACTGTGGGTATATGTGTGTGCTGGGGGCTAAGATCTGACAATTCAATATCTAGCATTTATTCTTCTATTTTTTTTTTTTTTGTTCCATATGGGTGCCCCATTTTTCAGTAAATGGTTGGTTTTTTTCACTTTCATCCACTAGTATTAATTTCTTATTGACAGAAAGGGATTGTTGGAACCCTATTTTTTTAAGAGGAAACAGTCATTCCAAAGTGTTTTTCTCCTAAACTTGTCTCTAAACTAAGACATAATCCCTGGCCCTTCTTGCAGTTCTGCTAATCTGTTTCTTGCTAATGGAACTGTTGATGACTTCATGTAGGAAATGGGCTTTTGTGTCTTGTGGAAAAACCACATTGTGGCTTCAACTTTGACTTGCATAACCTTACAAGCATAAATTTATAACTATATATATAACAGTAGTCTTTGGGAATAGCTGTAAGTTTCTGTGCAGTTTCTGCATAAATAATTGAAATGAGAATATAAATATTGTATTTCTGTGATTAACCTAGCTAACTTTAATTAGCAGCAGATTCATCCTTGTAGATTGATAGCCTGTCAACGGCAGGTCCTTCACACCTGCCAACTCACACTTTGCTGAGAGAAAATGAGAAGGCTTTGAAGTGCGTTCTGCACCTCCAAATACTTATTTTTGTTGTCCTGCTGTTGTTTTCAAACAGAATTAAAAAAAAAAAAAAAGAACCTCTACAATTTTCCTCAGAAAAATTCCTCAGAAAATTCCTCCCCTTGCTATCTACTTTTCCCCTGCTTTTAGGTGATGGTGAATTACACAGTATCCTAAAAACATGTCAGTATTTATACAGTAATTTTTTTATGAAATAAGATATTTACTAGAATCAGATCCTTTTAACTGGCAAATTTTTGTCCCTTATAATTTCTTTCATCTTCCTGTGTGTTATAATTAGTTTACAGCGAATAAATCCAAATACTGATTCTGGGAAATTTTTTTAGCAGTTCAAACAGCATTTCAGTGGTTCTCCACTCTAACTGTCATACTAAGGTCACAGTTATCTTACATGCAGTATTCCCAAAGGTTTCCTGATGGAACTTTGCATAAACTGGCTGCCCTGTAGCCTAGTAACACCATTCACAAAGACCTGGAGATGTTTCTGGGAGTTTTTATGTGCTTTCTCTCTTGAATTTAAATGGTCTTTGTCTAGATTTCCTCTTAGAGAAGTGAGTATATCTCAACATCTTTTAGTTCATTTTTGGGCACAGGTTTATTGAAAGGTGCCCAAATGCATAGCAGATTAAGGCCTTCGGCATGTTGCTGCAATTTTGGGCTTGCTTTTCCATCCATTAATATTTCCAAGGAAACCTGCACATTTCCCAACACCACAGGCTCCATTGCCCAGTAGAAAACACGATGGAAGAAGTAACAAACCGATTATTTCCATCCTCCTCAAAGTGAACGCACAAAAGATTTTGTACCACCACGGAGAAGTGGAAGAGGAGATGCATGTGCCTGTGCAATGTGATTGCAGAGCTCAGAGGACAGCTGAGGCTTTTAGGAACCCACCCTGGTAGACTCAGCACCCCTAATTTCTGCCACTGGAAGAGAGATGATGTTTACCTCTAAACAATTAGGTAAGGGTAAGCAGTGCCAGGAGCTGATCTTACTCCAGACACCTCTGCTGATGGGTGATAATTTGGCATTCAAATTCTGCTCAGCTTTTTGTAATCTTAGATCTGTTTTGCATAGCGAAAATAATTCCCAAGTTTCCCTAGATGCTGAACTTTTGAAAATGAGTTATGACTGACCTCAAACTCCCCAAAACCATCACCATGGGCAAGGGGACCAAAACCACTCAAAAGCATACAGCATAAAGATGCATCTGTTGACTAATGGTACTGATAGAAGCAATTTAGAATTTTATTTTTAAAGGCTACTGTAACAAAAACAAACAAACAAAAAGAAAAAAAAAAAGAAAAAAAAAAGAGAAGAGTCCAGTTTGGTGGGCTTTGTAGGAACCATTGGAGCCTGATGCACCAGGCTGGGGCTGCCCCTGCTCCCTCCCTCCCCCTCACAACATTGTGGCAGACTCTGAAAGGATATGAGGAGAATTCATGGAAAGGGGTGAAGTCACAGATTGAACTAAACAGTTATTAATCATGTTGGGTATTTTTCAGCAATTTCTGTCCTCTGTGGAAAATGGAGCTGCTGCCAAATTACTTTGTGGTTTTTTATCATTGCTTTTGTCAGACATTTGACTGTGAATTCAAAGCCAGTTCTTTAAAAGACAAAATGTTGTGGAATATTTAACAGCACCAGCAAAGTTAGGAAGTGCATAAATATCCCTGTAATTCAAACCTCTGTTCATGGCACAAAAGGGCAAAGTACACCAAAAAGAAATTGTTTATTTTGCCAAAAGAAAAAATCTGTATCACAGGTACTTTTAATAAAAGAGATCGACTTAATATTGTGCAACAAGTGCATCACAGGTTGTCAGTATGATGGTGCAGACTTGCTTAGAATTCCAAAGAAAACAATATATTTAGCAAAACAGTTATCCAGCTGTAAAAAGGCAGTTTAATCCTGTGCCTTTGAGGAGCTGACAGTATCTTGCCTTTTCTATTTGTCTTACATTTGGGCAGATCATAATATTTTTATTAGAATATGTGGGAGGAAAAAAGTGATGGTAGTGAAATCACTTGAGATTGTTTTTCACTTGCCTGAACAAATTTGATATTGATTTTTGTCCTTTTATAAGAATGAAAGGTTAATGAAAACAATCCCATTGCTTTCATCCCTAGGTAGAAATTATGTAATACATAGAGGACTCAGTCTTTTAGTTTTTCTGCCTAACAAAAATGTTAGTGATTACATATTAGCCTTGTGAAAGATTAGTTGTTGTGATGGGCAAAGAGTTATGGTAGAGTATCTTCGAGAGCTGCCATGCAGTGTGTGACAGATTAATAACTCCAGCCTTTTCATATTTTACTCACTGGCTATTTGAGATTGGTGCCATCAGGACTCCCTGGATCTGCAGACAGTGTTTTATTTCTTATGACATTCAATAGAATCTAGAAGATACACTCTTGTATTTCTACAGGAGAGGAGGGCAGTGAGGCTGGGCATAGCAGAGTCTCTGGAATGACTTTCCTGGAGGGAGACAATGTCTGTATGAGACCTTGAAGGTGTGGCTTCGAAAGCAAAACTTTTCAAGAAAGCAACAACAACAAAAAAACTCTGGCAGAAAAAAACCCCATGGTGACAACTTGTTAAAGAATCCTTTTAGTGCAGGTAGGTCCTGCAGTGGAGCTGCAGGCTGAGCTCTGGGGGAGCCCAGGGCCAGAGGCTGTGACCTGCTGACCCTCTGTGTAATGAGGGGCCCAGGGACCTGTGGCCCTGCCAGGGGACCGGACACACAGAGACACAGCAGGAGCAGAGGACCTCAGACTTTTGTGCTCAGATATCCTTACAGCAACTTGTAAAGGCCTGAGCAGATGGCTGTGGGGTGACTGGGGCATGATGCAATGCCAGAGGTGGCACCAAAGGAGCCTGAGCAGGGATGGGGAGGTCCCTCTGCCAGACAGAAGAGCAACAGCCATTCTGGGTCAGCCTTAAATGGTATCAAACCTACTCAAACCTACTTGCATTTGCTGCTTTTCACAGTTCTTGAAAAAAGGTTCCCCTTTATGAATGCAATGAGGGAGTTTAGACAGCCCCTGCCTTTGCCCAGGTTTCTGGCGGTGGGCAGCAGCTTTATTGAGGTGGCCAGCCCTGAAACCACTCACTCACAAGTTCTTAATAAATGACCAATCAGGTCTATTACAATGTGAATTATTTATTGAATAGGCACAAGGAAAAAACAGATGTAGGGCTTTAACAGGCTTACTTACTACCCAGGATAAATGAAAAAGAACTACTAGTAGATTAAAAAAAAACCCAGTGCATGATAAAAGGTACCTTTATTACAGCTAGCAAAGAAATAGTGTAGATTAGGAGCCAGTATCACTTACCAATGAGTGATAGTGGTGCATGGAACTCTCCTTCCTCTCAGTCCCAGGGGAGTAACTCGAGGTGGATGTTTTCACTTTCAAGGAGAACTCTCCACATTCTCAGAGGGTATGTAAGATATTTCTGCTTTTATGAAAATTATAGTGGTCTTTTAAAGTTTGTGAAAGTGCCGTGTCTGTCAGTCATGGACTTTGGCTTATCTTTTCCCATGCATTGGAGGCAAGATGTTCATTGGTGGTTAAGGATGTTTTCAGACAGGATAACTCACCACAAGGCAAGCTTATTCTGGCCTACTTTTAGCCTTATGGGGTAAAGAGATAAACTTCTTTGTCAGGGGGTGAAAGGTCCTGTCACACCCTTGACCTTGAAATCAGTCCCAGCTCTTAACTTTTGAGCAGATTGAGCAGGTATGAGTAGAGATCAATGAACTCTGCAGCCTGCCTTTCTCTCCTAGGCTGAGATGTGCTCACCCTGGTTTCTCCATGGGTTGCCTCTTGCTAATGTTTGTATTGAATCTGTTGCTCAGGCGTGTCTATGGACTTCTCTACACCCTGCAAGCTTCTACTCACAAGAATGCAAGCAGGCAGGCTCAATTCCTTTGCTATTTGCCAGCCATGTGCCCCCTTTGGGGCTTGAGTGAGATAAAGATTCCTCATAGCATGCTTACACACAAAAGTGAATTTTTATTCAAAACATGCAATCAGGTTTGATTGTTTTATAAACAGTTGCTACACCCACAATTTGTTTTAAGGTCTTATATAATCTATAGTCCATACATAAACCTTTGAGTTGGAAAGCAATGAACTGCAAGGAAGAATTACATTTCTACCCCAATGGCTAAAGTTTAATCACACCTCCCAAAGCAGACAATTTCTGACAGCATGGCAAATTCATTTTCCTGAACACACACAGTTGATAAATACAGCATGCTGTTGGCAAATGTAGTAATTTTTCAACTTCTGAAAAACCTTTAAAATTCGGTACAGCCAAAGAGACTGTGTGTCAGATGCAGGATTGATAAAGAATTCCAATCTCCAATTGTACCAAAAAAACCCATTCCACACAAGAACTTGGTCTATCTACATCCCATAAGATCAATAATGAAAAACATGCTGCAAACTGGTGTTTCTGTTCATGTCCTTGTCCTATTTTGTAGCATTTTTTCTGTTATGAGGGGCTTAAAAACAGCATCTGCCCAGGTATTGCAGTATAAGCATTCAAGCCAGCAATTGAAATATGAAATATCTGTGTGTACAAACTCCTGCGATGTCTTATTTACAGATCATTCTCCAACAGATGTAATTCAATTTGTAGTTTGTGTATTTGGTCTTGAAATCAATGCCTGCGTTTAAAGCTGTCTAACTCATGAACTGCAGTGGAAGGTTGCTCAGGTTGCCCCTGACCTGAGCTTTGAGCCAAGCTCTGTGCTGCCCTCCATAAACACTACATGAAACAGGTGTTGCTGGTGGTGTGGGGTTTTTCTTTCTTCTCTTTGCATAGGGAGGGAAGACACCAGAGGGCCTCATATTATGGTCCTACTTTCAGTTTGGGATTTTATAATTAAAACAAAGGTAGGAGGCTTTAAAAAAGACAATTAGTAAATTCACTGGATTTTCTGTATTATATTTCTATTTTCTATTGCTATTGTATTTCTTTGGGCACTGGAGAGGCAGATCTCCAATGTGAGGCTATTGCTGTGAGTTTATTACTCTTAACATTTAATTTTTGCTTTTTGCATGTTTTATGAAGAACTTACATTAAATTTTGAATATTGAAAGATTAATTTAATACCTACAAGCCACTCTTCAGTTGCTTTTTGTTTACTTGTATTTGCATCCTACCTGCTGGTTTGGCTCTGTTGGAGATCCTTCTCTGTTCTTTTTTATAAGGCCTCATTCAATAGAGGATGTTTATAAAATCATTCTGGAGCCATAATCGCTGGCTTTCTGTTTCTTCTTATTTCTCCTTTTCAAATTTGACCTCATTGTTGGTTTAATCTCTTTGAATTTTAAACTGACATTTAAAATTATTTTCCTCTCGCATTTTAAATAGATTAATTACTAGGTAGCACGCAGAATACCTTCTTAGTGTGACAGGCTATTTCCGTCTCTCTAACCCATATTGAAGTTTACCCTCTTGTGTCAGCAATGGCCTATCCACAGTGTTAGTTGTATCAGTGAATACTTAGAAAATCTCAACCCTTCAATACAGATTTAGAGCCAGGTGGCTTCTATTTGTTTGCTGAGTGAGTTCATTTGGGCATGAGGTTGTGCTCACTAAGGGAATGTGTCTGGAATAGAGACCAGATTAAAAGTGAGCAATGGTCATTGAGTCTTTAATATTGCCTCTGACAATTGCCTGTAGACATTAGAAAGAAAGCTGATAAATTTTGCTATTCCAGTCCCACTTGTTAATGACACATTTCCAACCCCCTAACAGTGCAGACCAGCATGCTGCCAGTTCTGACAGCAGCAGCAGCCAGTGCTGTGCCTGTGAGCAAGCAGCTGTGGCTCCTGGTTCCAGGTTGCTCTGCTTGCCTTAAGCACCATCATTCTCCCATTGGAATCTGACTGCATGCTCCTGCCTGAAGAAGAGGCTCCTTGTTATTAAACATGTGTTGTTCCTGAGACACTGGAAGGTGAGTCAGACGTTGTCCCTATCTGGCTTTTCTAGTGAGGGGGCTGAGAATAGAAGGGTTTGAGTGCTTTGTCCTCATCACTTCCCTACTTTGAAGAGTTGCCTTTGTTGTCTAACGCTAGGATTTCTCAAAACTACTCCCCATGAATAAGTTCCTTTGCTCCTTTGACTTGCAATTCAGACACAGTTTGCATTGAAAAGAATTCAGTGATTTGCTAGGAAATCAACTGGTTTTGAAACAAAAAAACTTAAGAAATGAGAATATGCTTGCACAGAGACTCCCTAAGACTATGTAGTAGCTATTCATATCCTTCTGTGCTCTTTGTCAGTATGTGTTTTGTTTGCAGTGGGTGTGAAGAGTTTGTGCTGGCAGTTGGTGCTGAAGGTCTGTATTTGTGGTGGGTGTTGTTGCTTTAGTGCCATTTTCGTTCAGCATTATAGTGAGAAAGGAGTGCTCTGGTTTTGAACCTTGCTGAAAAAGACCCAGAATCCTGACGTAGCTGATAGCTCCTTTGTTGTTAGGTTTTATTAAGTGCAAGAGGTGGCTGTTGTCCTGTGCCTGGGGGAGGTCTGGAGCTATTGCCAGCACTTACAACCCATGCAACAAATAGCTACAGAGAGAGCAACATATGGATTAAAGGTGTGACAGATAGCTTGTTTATATGTCAAAATGCACAGGCCTTAAAGGTTGATTTAGCTGGTTTGGATTGGGCTTGGCTGAATTTTATTAAAGGCCCTTTTATTAAAATTATGTCACCCTTGTAAAATAAGGTGACTTTGTCTGGACTTAGTAGTGCTGATGACTACATAGTCAAGCAGTCACCTATCAGTGGGAATACCAATAAATATAAAACTGGTAATACCCAAGGGTTTGTGACAATATTGGTAATATAATAGGAGTTTATGTACTCAGTGAAAAAAAATCATATTAATTCTGTGAACCACTAGGATTTTAGGAATGGGTAGGAAGTACTAACAGGTATTTTTGTTAGTGATGCATGTAAAAGATGTGATGTAAAATGTGTGTCCTCAAAAGATGTCATCAAATTTGATAGGAAAGATGTGTGCAAGTGTTTTTACAAACAATGGGTCTTAATGTCTCTACCAACTTCAAGCCACAGGTTTGTTACAGAACCCAGACAGTTTAATCCTGAAACAGCAAATGGGTCCACACAAGCCTGAATTTCTGAGCTTTCTGGGCAAAGGATATGTTTAAGGGGCAATATGTGCTAGGTGGTTTGGGAAGGCTGTACCTTCCTAGTACCTCAGTCGATGGGGAAAGGAAGAGAGCAATGTGCAGCTGGGAGCTCAGGGTAAAAGGGGCTGTGTCCTCCCAAACCTTGAGAGAGAAAACCCTGTGGGTGTGTGCCCCAGTGGACTCTCTCCCTTTATTTGAATAAAGTTGCAGGACTCCTCTGTCTTCTTTGTGGACACTGGCTTTCCATGGAGTGATTTCCCACACAGACTGAAGTGTCTATCTAATTCAGATAACTTTTCCATATCATCATGACCTTAGTGAGTTTGTTCCTCCGTTCTTGATATCCTGTATAGGATAGCCTTGGTATAGGACAGACTAGGAATGCAGGAAATATAAAGGAGTAGCTTGGTAGAAATGTGCTGAAATGTGAAAAATGCTATTCTTGAGCCTGTTAAAACAGAGCCCTTTCTGGTTATCTCAACAGGGCCATTGTTTTTAAATATATCCCCCTAATGCCGCTTTTCTCTTTGGTGCCACTGTTTTATTGTAGTTGTTTAAAATAATAAACTCAAGTGAAAATGCTGATGCAGTACAGCATGCTGCACTGTCAGTGCTGAGAGATTAGATTGGGGTGTTCAATTAAACCTACAGCTATAATTTAAAGCAGGACTTAAAGTAGATGTGCTTTATGCATAACTTGTTTCCTAATGCAGGGCTGATGTACCTATTAATGAGCAGAAATGGGAAGCGGAAGGTCTGTTTTATTAATACTGCTAATTGGTTATTTAATATTTGTGTGACACAATGTCATGTAAATTATTAGCCATACTGTCAGAAATAATGCAAAGCCAGAAACAGTCTGACTTGTACGGAGAGCAGTGAGCAGCTGCTCCTAAATTATGAATGACCAGGAGAAAAATAATCCAAAGAACCATCTCTGTGCTTGAAGGGGAGGCATGTGTTGTGCACCTGGATCCCGGTGACCAAGGAGTGTGGTGGGAGGTCCACAGCATGGGTACAGAGTCTCTCTTTGGGCTTTTGAAGGCCTTTGGAGCTGCTTGTCCCTCTGATGGGGGTACTCAGGTGAGCTCTGAAAGCTGCTGTCAGCAGCAGGGAGGTAATGACTGCCCAGGGCTGCAGCAGTGCCTAGGGTGTTTGGACTCATGCAGGTTTCATGTTTTAAGAGAGACCTGGGAAAAGATGACCATATGAAATTCTGTGGAAATATGCTTCCAAAAGACCATGAAAGGCCCCCAGAGTAATCACTGCAGTGGGTCTCTCCAGTGGGGATTGCCCTGCTGATTCCCAGTGCCTGGAAAGCAGCAGGACTCCTTTGGCTTTGAAGATTCAGAGAGATTTGTTCATTTTCATCTCCTGTCTTCTCTCCAGGCCACCTGACCTGTCCAGTTGAAGGACAGATTTTCCAAGCACAGTCATTAGGCTGCAGGGTTTCCTCTGTACTTCTGGCTTTCATGTGACTTTTATTATTAATTGCTTTAACCCAAAGGAAGAAATAAAAGGGAAGAAAATCAACAACATGGTAGAGTATAATGAGAATAGAAAGCAAAAGCATTTCCAGGAGGGTAAGTGAAATACTGAAGAAAGTAATAAAAAGAAAGTTGTATTTAATTCCCCCAACATATCCTAAAAAGTAAATTACTAAACGCAAAGCTGTGTTGAGAGTTTGGTCTGTAAATTTCCAGTTGAAAGTCTGAGCTGCATTTCAGGCTGCAGGAAGTAAGATTTTTATTGCTGGTACTAGCAAAACCCAGGTGGTAGCATCTCACCCAGGGTATATCAGCAAATTAAATCCTGTCTAACTTCTACTTGACCTACTCCCAGAGAAGTTCTTATATCAAAGTATGTGAGAAATTTCCTGTCCAGAGAAACTGATACATCTCTAGCACAGTTCAGCCAGGAGGTGTAGGAGATCCCCACAGCTCCTTGAGGAGAACAGAATACAAGAGAGGTGTTAAGTAGTATTTATTTTGTACCATCATTGCCTTATTCTGCAGTGTCATTGATGCATCCAACGCATATCTTCCATGGTGCTGGGGTAAAGGTGCTAATGTAGCAATTATCATTTAAGCTCTAGAAATTGTTTTGTTTCAAGTTCTTGGTTTCTTTGCTTGCTTGCAATCTATATGAAATGTTTTGTGCACATGGGAAAAGACGAGTGGAGAAGAAAAGTGACTGCATGCACACACTATTTGACTTTTAAGGCCAAAGGGACCTTTGTGATGTTCTACTCTAATCTAATTTCTAGTCTTTGAGGGCCTTGGACATTACTGGTGCATGGTTATTGCACTTGGGAGCCTCGTTAGCCATGTGGAGATCAGGGCACCACATATGCAGAGGAATAGTCATGGTAATAACATCCCCCAAATGTTGTTCTCATTCTGTGAGTTACTGAAACACTTTTTGTCTGAATTGGAATGCAGGTGCTGTAAACCATTACTTCTTCAACTAAACCTTGGTTTGCTTTTGCTTCTTCTGTAGTGATCCTGCAGAGATTCACACTCATGTTTCAAATGTTTAAATACAGTGGTATAGATTGTTATCTAGTCTTAGGAGTCGACGCTTTGTCTTTATCAGATTTTGCAGGAAGAGTGTCTACAGTATTTAAAGAAGTTGGGATAATTTCTGTGGTGTGCTTGTTACTTTGATTTATTTTTATTTGCAACATGCATGCGAGTTCTGGTTTGTAGTTAACATTAGCCAGCATAACTTTTAGACAGATTCTTGTCTTCCCAGAGACAACTGATAAATGGTCTTTTAATAAGAGAAATCTTGTTTTACTTCTATTATTAAAGTATGGCCCCAATACTTATTTCTTTACATTCGCTCACTTTGCCAATGTCTCTATTTTTGAAGTTGTAGTCACTGGCATGGGCCAGGCTTCATGTTCAGACCTGATTGCCAAATCTCAGTGCCCATCAATGTTAGAAAGTGCTCACCCTCCTAACGTTTGCCACCGTGGTGTCCATGTGGAGCAGTATAATTAGCCTGGGAGTTAGGTGCTTTTCCTACAACAAGAAAAGAAGCTTAAGAAATTGAATTAGCTTGGAACCAATTAGCTTGATTTTTTTAAAGCTCTTTTTTTCTAATTCTGTTTTGAAAATTCTGTTACTTTGGGTAGGGTGAAAAGGTAATTATCATTTTTTAAACTCATCCAGACTTGACATTTTGTAGAGGGAGAAGGCAAAACAACTTGTGATCCTTCTTCTAATGGTAAAGGTCTTTTTGATAGCTTTTTGGAAACCTGTATAACTTGGGGCTGCTCAGAGGCATTAAAATGCTGTTTGACAGTCTTGATTTGTATATCTCATCCCTTCATTTGTGTGCCAGTAGAATAAAACCTATAACTACACCAAAGTATAATTTGGCTATAGGTTTATTCACATTCATGACTTGGTGTGAGGCTGAAAATGCTGTCTCAATAGAGTACAGTTACTGATCACATGAAGTGACTGATCTTTAATTGGTTTAAAATTATGATAATCTCGGTTTCACTTCCCTGCAGAGGACCACCGAAGGAAAAAAAAAAGTCATATTTTGTCAGAGCCCATAAAAATACAATTGCTAATATTAGCTTAAAGGGACTTTGGGTTCAATTACTGTGGACCAGGGTTAAGATTTTATACAAGATCAGTGCCAGTTAAGCAAGGTCTCTGCTACTTCATGATTTTTAACATTATTTTTTGTTATAGTAAAGAAGAGTCAATTTTCCATTAACATTTAAAAATGTTTTTCTTTATGAAATCCTATTCCAATGATTCTTAAAATCCTTCATAATTAAACCTCTGCTGCAGTTACAAATATTGTCATCATTTCTGCTTAAACCTGCATTTCTGAAAGATGAATAGTGGTGAATATATGTTTAAGTTTCCATATAGCATGCAAATTGTGGATGAGCTACAGATTTTTTAGCCAATTTTGGAGTCTGTTCTGATATACAAAAGCAATTTGGTAAAATACATTACCAGCATCTTTCTGTATATAATAAGGAAGCAAGCTGGGTTTTGGTGTGCAATTGTTTAACTGCTTTTTAATGTGTATTATCCATCAGAATTATGATTCAGCAGCTCAACTTGCCTTAATTCCTGGTAGATGTAGTTGGTTTTGAGAAGGACTCCATTTGGAGAAGGGAAAAAGTGGAACAAACACTAAGTTTTTAAATCTTCCTCAGTCAGAGTCTGAATTCTACGTATGTTTTTGTTTACTACAGAACATACAAAACTGATTTACTTTTTCTTGCCCCAGTAAAGGGAACTGAAATTTATGAAACAGGGAGGTTTTGTCTAATAAATGCAATGTAAGCTCCAGGGTCGGCTGCATCCCTCCTGGAGCAAATGGAATCTGGAGCTTGTTTTAGTGCTGGTCTGTTTTCCCTTCCCACAGCAACAGTCAAACATGGTAAGGGCCAGAGGGTTCGAGTTCATAGCCCCTACTTGGTGCTTCAGAAACAGAGAGAAGCAGGAGACTTTTAGACTTGTAATATGTTGAAATAGCTTTTGTTCTTGAACTAGTGGGTTTTTTGGATCCAGCTTACCATGGAGGGCTGCAGAGAAGGGAGATGGAGGAGGTGGAGGCAAAGGCTGCATATTCCCTTTCAAGGTAGGGTGTGAAGCAGCTTTTTCGTAGTCTCTGCTGCTGAACTGCCTTCACAAGTGCCTGTGATAATGTAATGCACTGTAAAAGAGGCCAGCACGGTTAACACTCTGCTTGACCCACTGGTCGCAAGCAGAAGACAGACAGTACTTGGTGGAAAAATACAGCTCTAGGCAGTAGCTTGAGCTGCAGTAGCCATAAGGTGGTGGCTAGATTGAGGATTTACAGGAAGGGTGGGAAGATGAAAAGCCAAGAGCATTCGAGGAAGCAAGCTTGAGATTTATTTTTTTAGGAAATTTTTAGGCAAAATGAAGAGGAGCGATGCCCAGGAGAAATGGAAGGTAATTTTTTTAATAGCAGCTATCTTTTTATAATTCACTGTGGCTGCATTTCTTTAGTAGTTTTTAGTGAAGTGCTTTCTGGTTGTGCTTTAGTTGGAGTAAATATGGGCTATGGTGGAGAATTCTGGACGATATAGGTATCTGTCTTTGTTTGAAAGACAGATACTGGCAAAGGAAAGTGGGAACCTCCCTTGGAATGGAAAGTATGAGCCCCTTAGCTTTGAATCAATGTAACTTTGAATTTCAGGGGCTTCCAGGCCGAGCTGTGGGAGCAGGAATGGCAGTTCTTCCCTGGTCCGTGTGTGCACACCAAGCACACGCAGCCCAGCCGCGGCAGCGGTGCCGAGCAGAGCACAAACCCGGCCCGGCCCGGCCGCGGCGCTTTCCCTGCGGCGCAGTTCCGGGCACAGCCAGCGGGGGCGCTGCTGGCTCCCGGCCGGGCACGGCCCCCGCGCCTGCAGGGGGCGCTGTGGCGCCGGCTCAGCCGCCTTCCCCCTCACGCGGAAATGGCGGCCGGGCGGGCGGGAGGCGTGGAGAAGGGGCTTCCTTTGGGAACTCACCGGGGTCGGTCGGCCCCGGTGCCCCTCAGGATGGCGAAATGAGCCGTAAGCAGGGACCTCGGAGCAGCGGCTGGAACGGCAGAGGTGAGCACACCTGGGCTAACAAAGAAAGTGTAGCAGAAACTTGGCAGCCGTAGCTGGAGCCAAGGGGTGTTCCGGCAGGCAGGGGGTGTGGGGTTACAGGGTAGCGAAAAACCCACAGCAGTGGCAGAGAAATGACAGGACTAGGCAGTGGTGGCTGCCCGGCTCCTGAACGCAGCCAGGAGAGTCTCCCCTTTGCAGGGTTCGGGGTCCTGGGTTTCCCCTGAGGCACGTGAGTAGATGGCGAGGGTCCTTTCTGTGAGGCTGGGTGTTAATGAGGTCCCAGTGCAATGGCCACTCCTATGAGCAGGGCCTCACTCAGGGTAGGAGAGGACAGCAGGAGACAGAACCCTGCAGGGGTGGTGAATTCTCCCCACAGTGACCACAGCCTGGCTTCCCTCTGATGTTGAGAGTGAGAGAGAGCTAGAGGCTGCACCCAGCTCCTTTCCCCAGCCCCAAATCTCATGGTAACTCTGTCTTTCCCAAGAGAAGAAATCCCTCAGTCACTCAGTCAGCTGCACTCCTCCCCTCTTCCATGGCTACATCTTTTTTCTCTCTTAAGTACTGGTTGTTATCATTTCCTAGCAACAAATGGGAGAAAATTCCACAAGAGAAAGAAAACAAACGGAAAAATTTTAAACCCTCACCAATTATCTTCTGGTCACGTAGAAAATTATTGAACAATGGATGATTTTGAGATTAAAATCTAAGCACCCTTTGATTTCCATTGTATTGTATTTTCTACGTCCATGGTGCTGTGCACCTGTACATAATGCAGAACTACATAAGAAGGGTAAGTGATTTACTTGTCTTGAAAGTTTATCCAAACTAAGAATCCTGATAAGAAATTTTAATAGTTTTAGTTGTTATTTTATGGTGAGAGTGAGTTAAGAAACTCTGTAAGTGCAATTTTAGCCTGATGTTGCATTCTTTCCCAAATCCTGACGTGCAGGTTCCCATATTAGCAAATAATGTCTTTTATTGTTCATGATCACAATAAAAATGAAGGTATTTCTTGCCCTGATATAAAGCGTGTTGGGATTTTTTTACTCTTTGCCGTGCTCCCATCCTCCACTGCCCTGTTTTTGAAGTCCTGGGCATCAAGAGATGCCTGGGGAGGGATCTCAGGTCAGCAGGAGAACACCTGAAGAGCAGCACAGGGGAATCCCAACCACTCCAATCAGTTTCATCAGGGACCCAACCTGAAGACAGTCAGCATCAGGGATCCTCAATGCCTCTATGCAGCATGGGGAATTATCAGGAGGAGCTAGACTCATGTACATCTGCAGAGCTGTGATCTTAGTGGCGTCATGAAAATGTGGTGGGATGGATCCATGAGTGGTGTGTTGAAGTAGAACGCACTGAGGATGACCCCCTTCTCCAGGTGTTAGGTTGGAGCATCCCCTGGTACCAGTCCAGGCTGGGGATGAGCAGATGGAGATGCCCTGTTGAGAAAGACTTGGAGGTGCTGGTGGATGAGAGGCTGGACATTCTGCAGCTGTGTGCACTGGGACCCAGAAACCAAATGTGTCTTGGACTGCATCAAAAACGGTGTGAGCAGCAGGTTGAAGAAGGTGATTTGCCCCCTCTACTCTGCCCTTGTGAGACCCCACCTGGCGTTCTGCATCTAGTTCTGGGATGTGCAGCACAAAAAGGAGGTGGAACTCTGTAGGTGTTGAAGAAGGGATTACAGGCAACCTTGCCCCTGATAAGTCACAGTTGTACTAATTACCAAAGAATGGGAACAGCCTTGCCCGTAATGGGTTGCAGCTGTGACTAATAAAGATAAGTGTGATAAAAGGGATGGTTTGACTGGTTAGGAAAGGACCTTGAAGAAGAGGATCTGGAAGAGCAACCCAGAGGAACTAGAGGATGGGTGAAATAAGGAGGAGAGTTGCTGCTGTAAAAGATGTGCAGTGAGGTTAGTGAGGGATCTGCAGTCAGAGTCTGCAAACTAATGCATGCAGTCATAATTGAGCAGGAAATACCTGCAGTCAGTCTGCCAGGGAAGCCAACAGTAGGAGCTTGCTGTAGTCAGAGTCAGGATGGCTAATTTGTAGAGAAGAATAAACTGGGACTCTTTTCACATCGTCTGTGACCCTGACCCTTTTCACAAGATTCTGTGTCTTGGCTCATTTCTACCCCTAATGAGGCGTGTGCTGCAACAGAACTCCAGGAGCAATTTAAGAGGAGGTCACAGAGATGCTCCAAGGGCTGGAACCCCCTGCTCTGGAGCCACGAGGGGCGAGCTGGGGGTGTTACCTGGAGAAGAGAAGGCTCCAGGGAGTGCTATTTCCAGTGCCTAAAGGGGCTCCAGGTCAGCTGAGGAGGGACTTTGGACAAGGGCCCTAAAGGGCCTGGAGCGTCAAGACAAGGGGGAATGGCTTCCCACTGCCAGAGGGTAGAGTTATCCCAATAGGTGAGGGTGGTGAGGCCCTGGCACAGGGTGCCCACAGAATGTGTGGCTGCCCCTGGATCCCTGGAAGTGTCCAAGGCCGGGTTAGGTGAGGCTTGGAACAACCTGGGATAGTGGAAGGTGTCAGTTTCTGTGGCAGGGGGTGGGACTGAATGAGTTTTAAGGTCCCTTCCAACCCAAACCATTCTGGGATTCTCTGAAGACAGCATTTACTTTGTTTATTATACAACTTTCTATTTTGATTATTATGCAAAACTCCAAATATTTTTGCATTTCAAGTGCAATTAAACAGGACATCTGTTACACTGGGAACACGAGAGAACATTTTTATTATGCTGAAAATATTTTCTGCATATAACTAAGGCACTGTTTGCATTACCAACTGCATCTTGAGAAGTGCTTGTGATTCAAGAGTCGGTACACGGATCAAAGGCCAGAGTAGTAGCTGCAGTGTGAGAGCATTTTGTCTCTGGAGCAGGAATCTGTCTGGTAATCACATAGCTATTGGTTCATGATGCACTGATGGCTCCAACTGTTAATCCTGGGTTTTGCAGCCCTTTCCTCTGAAATGGTCTTTGATGTAAATTTTTTTTCGCCATAAGAAAGCAGAACAGCTGAGCTGACGCAGTAGTGGGCAAGGATTTGCTGGGTGAACTTGGTGTGAAAACGGAGATTAAGGCCAGACCACTCCTACAGTACACAGGCTGTCACCTTGAAAACTCATGAAATTAGAGACAACTGGAGCTCTGGAGAAAATGCAATAATTGAAGAGTTGGAGCCTGACCAGGAGTCCCCACTGCTGGAAGATGGCAAGAAAATCAGGGAATAGAGGACTCCAAAAAGGAGCTGCATCTGGCATGGGATTGCCTGTGCTTGGGTTGTGTTCATCACTTTTGTCATTACACACAGGACTTAGAGCCAGGGATTAATTTGTTTCACTGTGGATTCTGTGTAAGTTTATTTTTGGTGTAGCTGTGAGGCATGTTAGTGTATATTTATGTACAGCTTTAGTGTAAGATTACAGAAAAAAAAGGGAATTAAAAGGCACCAAAAAACCAGACTCAGTGCCAGAGAGTGCAACATGCATTGAGAGGACTTCATGCATGATACATTTCCTTCTGGTGTAGTTGACCATCTCTTCCTCATTTTGGAGAGTTTGGGGATCTAAATTAATATTTTTTATATCTGAACTAGCATATTTTCAGGTTGCTTGTTAATTTATTGATTATTAGACAAATTTTTTTTCCAAAGGAAAACACCTGCACATGGCAATGTAGTAGAAAGTGTCAAATTATCACAACAAAGTTGTGTTCCAGATAACAGAATCACAGAATGGCTTTCGTGGGGAGGTTGTTTCCACATGGCTGGCTTCACAGTTTGCTTCAGCTTCCAAGTTAGATCAGATTGGCTAAGTCCTGCCCCAGGATGGGGTATTTCACAACTTGTTATGGTTCCAGTGTTTGATAACCCTTTTTGGGAACTTCTTCGGATGTGGTGGTTGACAGCATTAAGATTCACGCTTGAGTTTCCTTTTTGGGTGGGTAAACAAACCCATCTCTCAGCCTCTTCTCTCAGGTGCCATGGCAGCCCTTGATCACCTTAGTAACCCTCCACTGGGCTCATTCCAGTGCATCCATGTCTTTCCTATGCTTGGGAGCCCAAATCGGGACACAGTAATCCAGATTGAGCCTCAGCAGTGGAAAACCAGGAGGAGCAACCCCTTCCTGATACAGGATGGAGATCTTGGTAGTGAATGTCCAAGGTGTTAATGATGCTGGGATACAAGGCTGTTTTTGTGAGAAATGTGTGAGTCTCTATGCTGAGTATCGTGTGTGTGTGTGTGTGTATGCATGGATTCATGCAGGTGCACAGAGCCTGAAGAAGAGATACACAGTTTGTATTTTTGGATATAAGTCTGGGATCTGGTTTCCTTTCACAATTAAATAATGTAAGATAGTCAGAACTATTGGCTCTGGTTTACATGTGAAAGAGTACTGTTCCTCTGCATTTTTAGCAGTTGCTTTGTAGATTTGCCTTATACCTTTGTCACATAATTAAGAGCCTCTTGAATGGTGCCCCTCTTCAGCACCCACGCTGGAAATTCAAATGTGTTGGAAAAGCTATGATTTCCTGGAAGCTTTCACTTTGATCTGCTACTAAATTTGATATTCCTAGTTTGAGTCACATTGATTAGCCACTCTCATGTCTGTCTAATGCATTGAGTTGTTAATGATCAGCATTAATCATTATTATCTGAGGAGAATGCATATTATTCATTACTCTGGCTATGAATGTTATGAATTATGACAGGTGTCAGACAAATGAGCATGTTTCTCCTGGCAAATACAGAAATGCACCCCACAGTTAGTTTTTTTCCCCCTGATTAGAGCAAGCTGAAGCCTTTGGCAGAGGAGAGTGGATAAAATGCTGAGTAGATGGCCATTAGCTTCAGGGAAATAGCTCAGGTTGGACACTGGTGTTCCAAACCAAGGGCTGCCCTAGAGAGAATAGGGAATGAAGATTTATTCCACCATTTCATGTCAGTATGTGCTCTCTCTTGAAACTAGATCGATTTTTTTCCTTTCTGGACAGATCTCTGGGTAAAGGCCATTTGCCACCTTTGTGAATATTCCTTACTGTCCAGATGCTATTGATGCCAGTTGACTGAGGAAGCAGGTAAACATTGGTGAGGATGGTTCTCAAATGTCCTCGCAAGTGCTGCCTGCTTTCTCTTGGAGAAGACACAATTTTTGTTTAATAGACAAACGGTTTCTAGGCTTAGGGTGTTTGGGGGGGACATTACAGTTGGGAGTTCATTACTTTTCAAGGAACCTGGAGTGATCTCAGCCATTAATTACTTCTTTGATGCTCTATGTTGAGAAAACTGCCTTTTCATTGAACATTATTTCTGTAGCAGCCCCCTTTTGGAGGCCCGTTCTCCTATTCCTCTCCCTGCTTCAAATTGTGGTGGAGATACTGAAAAATTCCCCTCTTGCTGAATTTGACTCCTCTCCCCTCCCTCAGCTTTCCTTTTGAGCCATTGCAATGCAGAAGCAGCCAACGAGCTGGGTTTGAGTCTTCCCTGGACCTACACCAGCAGAGGAGGCAGCTGTATCAAATATCTTGTGTCTAACCCTTGACAAAATTCCCTCTTTGCTTTCTACTAGACTGAGTCCATCATTGCAATTACTAATTGCCCTATGAATACTTCTTTGCTCTAAATGCTTCCTTTATTGTTAATGAGAGCAATTTCTTTGATAATATAGTCCACTGGAAAATGAAATTGAGATTTAAATAGAAATCCATTTGGTTCTAAATAGTTTAATTTTTCTCAAACCAAAAAGGCAGTTTTGGAATATCATTTAGTATTTGGTTGTGTGTGTAAGATACTTTTTCTGAGTCTGTATGTTCACAAAATTCTATTTGCATGTCAGAATAATTGTTTTAAAATAGCTAGTACATTTCATTTGGTGTTGACATTTAGTAGACTTTAAGATATTCTTTAAGCCTTTTTAATCAGTTTTAATAAATCACTCATTTAAATTGGACACCAAATACCACCAAAATGCCACATGGTACCCAGCTCAGATCTGCTGTACTTGTAGGCTATCCCAGAGGAAGGGTGAATATTCCTTCCTCATCCCTGGTAATGTTACTCCCTTTCTCCCTGCATCAGTTACACAAAAATCCCCTTTAATATAAAAGCACAAACCATTAGCTAGTGATTCTGCATTTTTCTACAACTCACCTGTATAATGGCAGCTTCATTGCTTGATGGTTGTTATGGGATATTTACTGGAAGACATGGCACCCTGGGATTTGGAGTCAGGCTAAATTATTGGTAGTTTAGTATCTCATTATTTCTTGTTCTTCTATGAGTCAGTACCGTTTTCTGGCACCACGGAATCAGCACCTCTGCCACTGCAGGCATTAATAAGGATTGCATTTATTGGCAATCTTTTAGTTATTACTGTGGGTCTTCTGGGCAGTCAGGACTTGGTGAAGGGGAGATCTTGACTCCATTTCAGAAGGCTAGTTTATTATATTATATGTTACATTTAAAAAGACCACACTATAACTATACTACAAAGAACAGAGAGAAAGATTCATCAGAAGGCGAGACAGGAATAGAAAGGAATGAATAACAAAGTTCTGTGACTCCCAGAGAGTCCGAGAGCTGCTGCCTCCTGGATTGGCCACCAAGTAGAAACATCCCACACTGACCAATCGAGGAAGCACCTGCTGCATCCCACAGCAGCAGATAACAAATTGTTTACACCTGAAGCTGAGGCCCTTTCAGCTTCTCAGGAGAAGAAAATCCTAGCAAAGCGATTTTCATAAAATATCACAACCACATTTAGTTTTGTGTGATTGATGCCTGAGCTGATGAGACAAAGACGAGGAAGCTGTTACCATCAGCTACTCCTGTGCGTAACATCTCTTTGGAGATGTAACGTGTAGCCCTTGCTACAACCTGATGCAAAGAGGGTGGTGTAGGGAGGTCCTAAGCAGTCTCCTTGTGCTATGCCTGGGTCCAGATGCTAGCCAGGGGAAAAATCTCCTTTGGGGCTGTGCCCAGGTAACATGGAAGAATGCTACCAGCCTGTGGTCCTTCTTCTGCATGTGGTCTGATACCCACTGAACCCTTCCAGAGCCCTGGCACCTCATTCCTCTCAGAGGGATCGCTGCTGTGGCCTCTTTGCAGACCTCTGCTTAAATGCTTGTTCCACGAAAATCAGGTGCAGGCTCCAAGGTAAAAACAAGACCCGTTCTTGAATCAGGCCTATGCTTTTAAATAGCCCCATGGAGGTATCACAAGGAATATTCCATGCTATTGTGGGGGTGTATATTGGACAGAGTTCACTGCTGAGGTTTGACACGCATGGAACAAGAGATCCCTCATTGTTTAATGTCACACTGAGAATTCTTACGGCTTGACGACTGCAAGGCAAGAACAGCAGAAATCTTTCAAAAGAGCTACTCCTCTATATGAACAAACCCCTCACATTTAAAACTAAAGTAAAAACTGTCTGCTCCATGTATACCTTTTGTACTCTCTCCCTTGGTCATGTACCTTGTACTTGCTATGCCTTATTCTGCTGTTTAGTGTTAGCAAAGTGTTACACATATTAGTTTTAATAGGAGTTGCAGCTCAGCTTAAAAATGAATCTTTTGAGTAATTTGGTGGCATATCTTGACTTCACAAATGAGATCTTATGACATTGGTGTCAGAAGCAATTAAATCAATGCCATTCAGCAATTAAAAGAAGAATGTAAAACAGTATTTATTGTTACTACTCTGTGCCAATCCTCCCTGTATCAAACTTTTAGATCCTTGCTTTGATTTTGTGTATAAGAACCAAAAACTCTTAGGTTTGTTAGAGAAATTACGCAGTTTTGGTGAAACTTTTAAAGATAGAAATAATTTCCACATGAACACAATTGTTTCAGAATATCTTCGTGTATTCCCTACCAGGTCTTTACAGCATTGTGTTGCCCGTGGAGCTGTTCCAAGCCCTGTCCCATTAATATGGACTGAGCAGTTTTGGGCAGGAGATGCTGAAGGAGGCAGCACACCTTGCCCTTTTACATGTATCTTTGTGTGTGCTTATGTAATTCCTAGAGCTTTGTATGGTATAAACTTCACTTTTTGTACATTACAGACTTTTGTTTGTAGTGTGGAAAATACTTCCTAGAGTACGGGGCTGTTCATGAGGCTTATAGTTAATGCATGAAACAAGAGGAAAGTAGTTTTGCTGAATATGAGTCTTCAGAGAGCCATCATGTCATCATCAGCTTCCATTGGAAAACAATTATGAGGCTTTGGAAATGATTAGCATGCCAGACATTTTTCTTTGTGGCTTTGCTTACAAAAATGACAGAAATTTCAATGCGGAGTTTTTCCCTAGTGTATTCTTTACCATTGAGTAAAAGCTGGAGTGAGAGAGGTAGGATCATATGAGGTACAAATCAAGCAGGGAACACCATTTTCATAAGTTATAAAGTATACATCTTGATGGGTGTTACTGCCACTTGGCAAGTTTGGGGCTGTTCCATTCGGAGTCATTATCCTCTGCTGGGTTTTCCTGCGGCATCATCATCTTTGTGCCTCTCCAGCTGCTGGTTTCTCCAAAGGACCTTTGAAGTGTTTATTATCTCTGGTGGCATGGTTTTGTGTCCTTCCCCTGTTCTAGCAGCTCTCACAGAACTGGAGATGATGAGGGTGATCGAGTGACTTGATAGTGGGGGCTCTTATGCCATCTGAGTTTCTCTGAACTAAGTGCTAGTGATAAGACCAGTGGTCTGTGCTGTTTTTAGGTCCTAATGTTACATTTACTTACCAAAGAAAGGTAACACAAGAAAAGAGAAAATATGCTTTCATTTGTAGCCTTGAAGTATTTATAAGAAGGTTTTGGGAAGTTTGCATTTTCTGAAGTTTTTCAGATCTCCACAAATAGAACAATTTGAAAGCCACTGACAAAGTGCATTTCTTTTTTTTTAAACCATGCCTTTCCAGTTGCAGAAGATCCACATCAGCCCATGTCCTCTAATTCCAGCTGGTTATTACCCTGTTACTTTAAAACTTGCCTTTATTCTGCATCTGGTTTGTTGAGCTACTCTCAGTCTGGTCTGCTTTAGCATGCTGGATTCCAGGATTGTCAAATTTTTATAGATGGCAGGAGTCTGTGATCAAGCCACCATGTAACCTTTCATTTGATAATCCAAATGGATTGAGCTCCTCAGATCTTCTCCTCGAAGGCATTTTTTCCTAGTCTTTTACCTTGTCTGTGTGCTTTGACAGACTGTGGAGAACTGATTCTTTGGGCATGAGACCCTGTTTATTGAATTTGGAATAAAAACCCCCACACATTGTTTTGTGGGTTTTTTTGGCCCTTCATGCACCCGCTTGTGCATAAAACAATTCTGTTGTTGTTGTCTGTTCCAGATTGTTCTGGCTGACTGTAAAATGTCTGATTTGAAATAATTGCCAGGCTTGACTTAAATCAATAGGAGGGAGATGGAAATGTATTTCAGGATGTTTTGTTGGTCAATAAAACGTTATACCCTGTGACATCAAAAAATGCTGAAATCAGCTTTGAAGAAGCAGAAAAATGTAACAGTGGCAGATGCAATTTTAGTGATTTGTGGCTGTAAATCACCTCCTCTCTAGAAAGGTGAAATGAAAGTTAAAATAACAGAAAAGAGGCGTTTTTGTTCCTCAAAATCTGAGGTTTAGGTCTGAGGTAAAAGAGGAAATTTGTACTAACATGGAGCTTGTTTTACCTTTTTGTAATTAAGAGATGGGAAGGACATCAGATGCTTCATCACCAATATTGGTGACATTTCATTTTAATTTAATTAAAGCAAAAGTACTTGTATTGGGTATTACCAGTTGAAATTTCCTTCTTGAGTAGTTTGTCCCTGTTGTGACACAGGGAATGAAACTTAACTAAATTTTTTAAAAAATTGCTACATCTGATGCTCATGTGGTTGTGAATAAATAAATTCTCAAAGAACAGTGCTGTTGCCTGAACTAGGAACGAATGGGGTGAAGACTGAGCAACCTAATCAAAGAATACCATCTCCACAGCCCTTTGATGGTAGGTTTGGAGCAGGGCATCATTCAGACAGGTTCTACAAAGAAAGGGTTGTGTGTAAGTCAGACAGGAGAGGCACCAGTAGCTGCGAGGTCCAGGACCTGCTCATGTGTCCTCAGGTCTGGTCAGACACCGAACACAGATGTGCCCAACTTCAGTGGGTACCTTCAGGAACTTTATCTTGTCCTGCATGGAGTTTTAAATTTTTCATGCCCTCACGGCGTGAAAATATGGACAGGTCATTAGAAACATGGTACTGGAATAAAATTACCAAATTTTAACCTCTGAAATACTCCCCAGACTTCCAAAGCAGTTGCTTTCCTGCTTTCTGGATTTTCTGTCAAATTTCTTCCCCTAAACCCCCATGTTATTTGAGGATCAGGTACTCCAATTACTGCCATCGTTTTTCCTGTATGGAACATTTTGCAGTATTGGATTGATAAACTTTATCCACTTGTAAGATAACAAATTGGCAATTATTTGGGCTCACACCAATTATTACAGAACATTAACAGGAGAATGAATGCTGTGTGGTACCCACTGCTGTAGTCTAGAGCAAATAAAATGTGCTAAATCTTTGAAGTGAAAGACCTTGCATTTTAATTGAGACACTCATCTAAATTCCAGTGGCCTGTGGAAATACAACAGTGCTTGTACTTAAATAATTCTGTGAGAGTATGTTGTGGTACAAATAGGATGCGATGTACTAACCATAATATCGTACTGAGACTTTTATATATGATGGGGTTTCCAAATGTATGTACTGGTGTTTTGTATACATTTCAACATTATATTAACTTGTGTGAGAATTTGCATCTGTGATTTGCAAATCACAGAGATTTGTGTTTGTTATAATTCATGGTTGTAAGTTTCATGCTGATAAAAAGAACAGATTGTCATTATGCCATTAATGGAAAGGGAATAGTTTGAGCTACATTATTTCTGGATTTACTGAAGGTTTTGGAAGTATGAGCTGAGAATTTTAAGTGTCTAGTCCTATGCAGGGAGTAGACTAAAGGCTGATAGATCCATAGGTTTGAGCTAGAACTGGAGTTGTAGCAGTGCACCTCCCATTTACAATGTACCCTCAACTTACAGGAAGAAAGTTTCTCAAAATACACTTGAATTTTTACTTTTTTATTGTTTTGGCTTAGGGAAGCTTGCCATCTGGCATATGATATGAGGGTGCATAAATATTAATAAAACATTTACAACACTGAAGTTATTTATCTCTGTGAAAAGACTGCAGGGTGATGGGATCAATATGTTTGAACTCATCAAAGATGTTAGGAAGTCACTGCTGATCATTTGGTCAAGGCTGTTGGGCAGAACAGAAGTAAAGCTTCAGATGATTGAGCAGACAGCAGGAACATTCCAGATGCTGTGATTGTACACAGAGTAGTGTTTTTAACCTCTAAGCAATTATTGTAAAAAGAACTATAAAGTATAGGACAATGTAAAGCAAGAAAAATAATTAGCTTGATTACTTTATGCTTCAGTATATGTGATAATAGGAGGGTACAAAGCCCATTACAGAGGTGTGTGATAGCATTTAGTTCTAAACACATTCTTTCTGCTTGAATGTTATTACAAGCCTTTTCTATTCCTGAAGAAATTCCTCCGTCTGTTGAGGATAGATGAGAGTCTAGACTTACGTTCTGTGTCTGGCTTAGCTTGGTCTGCAATGAATCCAGCTACTTGATGTCTCTAAAAATGATGCCTGTCCCTGGATATTTAAATGCATTTTCTGTCATTGAATGCAACTGCAGAGTGCCAAAGCAAAGACAGAGTCTCTTATTTCCTCTGGAAAATCCTGCATTTTGAGCCATAAAGTGACAGAAACCCGCTTTTAAGTTAGTATTATGGCTGATATAGATCTAGAAGTTATATGTGCCGAGATATATTATGTGTAAATATTTGTCCTGCCTGGAACGGGAGTTACTGACGATGCCCTATTAATGATCCGGGGCAAGCCTGAACCAAATGTGATATGCTGTTATATACACTTGAAGCAAATCCGGAAGAGTCGTGACTCTCTTCTATCTACTTTGCCTTTACTGGTTTTCATTTTTCGACAGTAGCCAAAATAAGGGTTTTCATTGCAGGAAATCTCTTTTATTCTTTTGACTTCTGCTATAGCATGTATCCATCACTCCAAGGCACCTTTTTAATTGGAGAGCTCATTATTTCAAAAATGAAGGAGCCACCTGACCTGACCAGGAGGGGAGCTGTGCTCTCTGGCTCACAGGGGCAGCAGAGCTGGGAAGACGATTTATTCAGAGGTTTCTTGGTGGCTGGACGGGGAAAGATGCTGAATGAGCACAATAGACATTAGGAAGCACAGTATGTCACATGGCTAAATGCCAATGCAAATCTTCAAGATCCAGCAGTATTAAATGAAATACTGAGCATTGCCACTGTGCCAAAACAATGCATCAGGAAGTTATAAACCAAAGTACTTGAACAATTCTTCAGTGCTATTATTAATAGTAACCTGCTTCTCTAGATGAGGAGGAAACAGGCAGAGAAGCAATGAGCCTCTGACCTGGTGGGAGCATTCTTAGGCATAGTGCAATATCATAGAATTACAGAATCAGTAAGGTTGGAAAACACCTTTAAGGACATTGAGTCCCTCCGTTAACCAGCACTACTGTGTTCACCACTAAACTATGTTCCCACGTGCCACAGTTACACGTTTTTGAACACTTCTAGGGATGATGACTCCACCACTGCTATCACCCTGGTATTCTATTCTAATGCTTGACAGCCCTTCCTTACAAAAATTGGTGAAGACATTTTTCCTAATATCTAATCCAAACCTTTCCTGGAGGGGTATATAATTGCAAGGCTGCGCACACAGCTCATTTCTTTACATGGAAAGTGACTCCTTGGGTTATCATTTTCAGGCAGATACCTGATTGACTTGGAAGACAAGATTGCAATACTCCCAAAAACTTCTGTAATTACTTGTAATGCAAAGCAAGATTTTCCCAGGTATTCTCCATTTGTCCTGTAGGCCTAGTCTCCATTATTCTCTTAAGTCTTGACACGCTTCTTTCTTCCTATAATGCACACTCTACTTGAAGATGTGTGAATGACTTGTTAAGAAAAGATGAAAATAAGTTGCACTTTGTGCCTTTTCAAGGACTTTTACTTTAGATTTGGAGGTCACTCTGCCATTTGGCTCACCTTATTCTTTTCCCCAGCTGCCTTTGGATTTCTGCAGCTGAACGGGATATTGACACTGTCCCTGAACATCCTCTTCTGTTCTGACCATGAAGCACTCTATTAAAGTGTAAGGACTCGGTCTTTTTTGAGTAGTTATTCCAGTCCTGTAAATTGCTGTGGATAAACATGTCTCAGCATCAATTCTTACCTTGATCTTTGGCGTTGAGTATAAAGCAGTTGAGCAGTTGAGGCTGATTACATTTTAAGTGGTTTAATTTCTTAGTGGGAGGAGTCTTGACTGTTTAAATATTTTATAGGAGCTAAATACTGAGCAGGGCTGGGCAGCTACAGCTCAGTACTGAAATTATTGGAAATGGTAGTTTAATTCTCTTAAAAAAAGCATTGAAATGGTTTTACTGAAAATACTTCACACCTTAAACAAGAAATATTTGTATCTAGAGAAGACTGATAGTATGTGGCAGCCCTCATTCAAAGCTTCTGTTATTCTCTCTTCCTGGCGTGTTTATTTTATCTAGTGCTCTCACTGAACATGGTTGATCATCACAGGGAATAGGAAAAAGTTTTCATTCAATAAAGCCATCTATTAAAAGGACCTCAAGAGAAAAATCTATCAAAAAAGGCTTTGAAATAATACAGCAGCAAAATGTGTTCATGCTGCTGCACAAAAATTTTGATTACTGGTGGGCCATGCTCCAGAATCGATCCTGTCATCCTGGTCCATGCTTCAGCCCTGTCATCTGCCATAGCAGTGTGGACTTCAGGGCCATAAGGGAAGTTCTCAGTCCCGTGTGACTCTGGGCAATGTGCCTCTGGGGACTGGTGCTGGCACTGGAGGACCTGGGCACGCTGCTCTACTGTAATCATGTAACACTCAGCACCAGTGTGAATCCTCTGCTGCATTTTCAGGACACGTGCACATGGAATTGGCTAGTGCAATGGAAGGGGAAATGGCATGAGATATTGAGCTATTCCCTTCCTAAATAATGAAACTTTTAAATTTTCTTCTGGTTTCAGCTGGGCTGAAACATCACAAATAGTGAAAATCAGGTAAAATATATTAACTGAAAATCACAAGTACAACTCAGCTTTAGCAGTTGCTGTTTGATTCTTACTGAAGAAGCAAGTTTCCCCAAGAGAACTCTGCTTGGACTCATGATAGAATTGTAATAATTTGAAGATCTGCCAGTTAGTATGCCAGCGTATTTCACTGAGGAGTCACAGCCATGGATTTCATGGATTTGTTTATCAGTTAAAAAATATTATTTGTCATTAGCTGTAAGATTTCTAGATTAAGCTAAACCAACTTTTTTTTTTTTTTTTTTTTTTTTTTTTTTTTTGTATGATGAGTAAAATATTGTTCAGAGAATGTAAAGGCATTTTACTAGAGGTGGTCTGGGAGAGAAAAGTGATGGCAGGAATACAACATGCACTGCAAGCAGATCACCTCTAGTGCACATACTGCTTTTATGGGAAGCACAAGGCCAGGCTTCCTGGTAGGCTTCAGGTGCTTTCCCATGCTTTGGAGAGTCAGAGATGCAGTAGATCCAATTTTGCTGCACAGCTGAATGAGATTTCCAATGGCTTTATGTCTCTGGAGTGGAGCAAACCCACCAGACCCTAGGTGTGAGCGTGGCCTGTGTATGTCAAAGAGAGAAAGGGCACGGATCAATAGTAATCCCCAAATCCTTTGCTCAGTTGACAGGTATCCATGGGTACAAATGTGCACATGTGTGCTTGCACACTCCCACGGATGGATAAATCTGTGACAGCACATGTTAAATGCAGGGTTCTATGTTTGTCCCAGTGTGCCTATGTTGTGCATGTTTTCTGCTTTGGGTTATTTCACCAGGCTACTGAGGCAATGGCAGCTGGTTTTTAAAACTATGACAAATTGCAGGTTTTTTATTACAGCCCTGGAAGGCACTGTATGCAAAGAGTGTGTGAGGTAATCTCATCACTCCTTTTGTCTCTGTTAGTTGCAACAAAGTAATTTTCTGGTTTTCTCTCCTGCTTCCTCTATATACACTTTTGCTTTATGTTCCAAATTATGACTCTCCATGTGTGGAGTGTAATTTTTTTCCCTATAATGTAACTCAAATTTTATGGATATTAGTTACCCTATCAAAGTGGCTAAGGACTATTAGGCAGTATCAGAGACTATAATAGCAGTAAATCTTTAACTCTGCTTCTAATATGTAGAAAACTAAACCCCATAAACTTATTTAAATGTTTGAGGTAAAAGAAGAGGTGATGTTACTGACAGTTTTATAATGTTTATGTAAATGTTTCCATACTCGTGGCAGAATAAAACCAGTGAGTTAGAGACTTAAGTAGAACATATTAAGTCTGCTTATTAAATGAAATGTCCTGAAACTGTTGTAGCTGAGGACAAGGAATGTAAGATTATGGGTGCCCAGTGAGTAATTTGTTGTGTTTTTTTAACAGGTCCCTTGTGGCCAAATCTTTGAGGCGGGTATACTTACATCTTACTCCCAGGCATTCAGAGAAGATTTGAAGCTTTGGCTCTTGAAATTAAAAAAAAAACACAAAAAAAAACCCCACTAGTGTAACTAGTTTTTTACCGTGACATTAGATGAAAGAATAAAATGAAGGTTTAATACCCAACTCTCCTCTGATCCATGGTGTAGTCGTAGGTCAGTCACTGCTTCCAAGTGTGGGCTCAGTCGCCTTGCTGGCTTTTGGAATCACAGCAAATTCTGCTCCCTGGCCAGCTTTTGGTCCTGCACCCACACAGTCCTGCCTCACTTGGCCCCATGTTCCTCCTTGGAATTTCTCTCCATCCTTGCTGAGAATTTCTGTGCAAAAAAGGGTCACTTAATTAGAAAGGCATTTCCCCACTCTGCTTGAAGATAAAGATTAGTTCAAAAAGCTCTTTTCAGCTCACTTTAGATATTGATCCTGGCCAGGCAGCCAGTCTTACAGCCTGAAAATACATGCATTGGAAGTTAACATCTAGCACATGAAGAAATTAACAAAAACACCCCGAAATGTGTTTGTCTTTCCCATTGGCAACCTGCATCAGAGGAGATAGTTTGCATTTCCCAGTTCAGCTCAGTATTATTCTGTGGACACAGGCGATAAAGACATTGGCCTTAATGATCACCTGTTTTCCTCTTGATGGATTATCCCCACTTTATAACCACTCTCAACTTTTTGAGTCTTCAAGAGTCTTGACAGGGTTAATTTCTTATCTCAATTATTCCTTTAAGTAGAGGAAGGCTGCATCTTATCACAGTAGAAGTAGTTTCTGCTCCATATAGATTTAAATATGTTTTCTCTAGCAGGACTGGTTGCAAAACAACTTTCTGTTCCAGTGACATTTAAAGGTCTCTCTTCACCCTTTGCTGGCTTCAGGCTCTGAGGACTGCACTGAACTTTGCATTTGCTTTTAATGTGTATGTTAAGACTTCAGATGAATCCATCTAGCCCATCTAATTGGACATAAATACTGTTGTCTCTGGAATGAGATTAGCCATGTTCTTGCTCACCATGGCTGCCTACCACAGCTGGTTTGGGATGCTGAATTCTCAGTCTTTTCTTCCATACCACAGTATTGGAAAGTTGCTCAGGTGTGTCATCAGTGTAGCACTAATAAAATGAACTGTAGCAATTCACCTACACTTACAGATACTGTTTCCTCAATTTTTCAGAGCTTGGTGACCTGTATGGAAATAGGTTAGGAAAAAACCCCACCTATTAGTCATTTGCCATGCTAAGGTTTGGTGCTCTCTTTTGTTCAGTGTCCCATAATGCAGAATGGAAGCTGCAGGCCAAGTTTATTAATAATGTACTGATATGTAAACAAGAGCATATATAAAGTGCTCAGTTACAATAGCTGCAAATCAGGGAGTGCTTTGGGGTCCTGGCTACTAGTCAGGCTATTTGTATTTAATTGGGTACATTTCAAACTATCCAGTTCCATTGCCTAGCAAGTGCACAGAGATAATGTTACGATGCAAAGTGTTTCTAATTTTGTACTTAGCTGAAATAGATGAGTTAATTTATTGTAAAATTTTAGCAACCGTGCTGAATTCTTCTGGATTGAAACCAGCGCATGTGAAACACCTAATTTTTCTGTTCTTTATATGAAGTGTCATTCTACTAGAATGTGTTGTGAAAAGTGTGCAAAAAGAACATGATGTTGTCAGAGTCCAGGTCTAAAACTGTTTTTAAAAATTGCTTTCACTCAGAGAATGATTTTTTATTTAATTTTCACAACAGAAGTTATGGTGGTAGAAAAGAGTATTTTGAATGACTTTTTTCATCTGGCATAACCTCATTACAGCTTCAAGCTTTGCCAAATCTAGAACCAGTATTCACTCCTTTTTCCTGCCCTGGAGCTCTCCAGACATCTCTAACCTGTGCTATTGCAACCTCCTGCTTTCAGTAGTTTTATACAATTTTGAAAGGCTAAAAACCTCCCCTATGTGGAAGGTGTCAGCTTAAGCTACAGTTAACTCGGCTTGCAAGAGAGAGTGATGGGAAAACTGGAACAAAAATATCCTATAATGCTGCTGCCTTTCATCCTGGGTAGTCCAAAACTAAATCCAGAACCTACTGAAGCACAGGGCAGGAAGGTAGTCACTAGATACTGCCAAACATCTACAGTCATATTGATATGATTCCGCTGAATTTTGGCTGAAGGTCCAATGCTGTTTGGTTCACAGAATCACAGAGATCATCCAGCCTGAAGCCAGGGGTCTTTACAAACCCACCTATGACTGAAATGAAGTATAAACCAACATACTGCTGATTAAGATCATACACTCATAGATCTTACCAATCGGGCTTGTGACACTCTCTACAGACATGCAGTGGTTGTCTAGATGAATTTCCAAAACTTCTGAAAATTTATAGCCACCCAAGGCAATTATATTCCATTTTGTCACAAAATATAACTTCCTTTTTATTAAGGTATCCCATTACTAATACTTAAAACTCCTGAAAACTTAAAAAAGACAACCATTATGTTAGTTGTTTCCTGGAGGTTATTCTCACTTCTTCAGTACATAATTATGAAAAGAAAATTAATTTCAATCTCTTTTTTAAATGCAATCAGTCAAATCCTATAGCAGTAGTGCATAGGAACCTAAGAGCAGCTGCTCTGTCATTAAAGCATTAATCCAATTTTGATATACAGCTCAAATACTGCTGTCACAGAAAATTCCTGAGGAATGATGTGAATGGAATCAAGAAATGCTAAATTGAAAATTGTGCGTATGACACGTTAATTTAGGAAGACAGTCTGCAGGAACATGACTGAGAAAGATTGCAGTATATTTAAGGGTGCGATTGAAGGAGAATTAAGACGGTGAAATCTGGCCTTAGTGACAATACTGTGAGAGTGCTGGGACCTAGCAGACACTTTTCTGAGGAACAAATCTATTGTGAGTTTGGAACCCTCTTTCCAGATGGAGGGAGAGGATAGGCTGTGAATGCTGCTGGAAAATGGGAATGCTGATGGAAAAGGAGATGTTTGCTTTGCTGGTTCTCCTCCAGGAGCCAGCTGGGCTGCTGGAAGAATTGGTTTCCCATTGGCTCAGCTGGATCTCATGCCAACAAGTCCCAGCTCCCCATGTTCAGGGCCTGTGCCGAGCCACAGCTCTGGCTCCTGGAGCTTTTGGCTCTGGCACAAGCTGATGATGAGATCAGAATCAAGCCAAGTCTCCAGTTGCTCTTTGAAATACAAAGCTCTGGCCAGGAAATTGCAGATTACTGGAACTCCCTTTTTTGACCTGTACTGTTCTGATCCAGGGTTGTGGCAGCCCTGCAGATAACTCAAGTGTTTTGCCCTTCTCCAGCACTGGCCTGGTTTCAAGTTGGCGCAGGGTTGTTTAAGGCAATTACAGCAGCCAGGATCTCTGCCTGCCCCTTTTGTAGAGGCAATGGGAAGCCAAAAAAGCATCTGCTGTTTGGGAAGCCTCAAGAAGCAGGTCTGGAGTGAATCCAGAGAAGTCTAGAGCTGGGATCACAAAATAGAAAAGCAATAATTCCAGGGATTAGCATTTTGCTAGTCGAGGATCTGGGCTTTGTTGCTGTTGGCCTGAAGCCCTGTATGGTAACAGTCTTGCTGTTCATGAGCTGCCCAGGCTGTGCAGAGCAGGACAGATTCAGGAACAGTTCAGGGACAGTCATCAGAAGAGAAGGACCAAAAGCATTTATTCCATTTCCTTTTTAGCCTCCAGTGACCTTAATGGTATGCATCAATTATAATCCTGCCAAAATTATGCCCAAAATACTTGATAGAAAGAGTGAATTTGGAAAATTCGAACTATTCAAAGAACTGCTTTGCGGTGTTTTGGAAAATCTTCTTGTAGAGACCTAAAGTTTTTCCAACACAAATGGCTGTGGAAAGGAAACTAAGACAAAAATTTTTCTCTTTACCCCTAGAACTGGCAAGAGGAAAGAAACAGGTGTTGAGATGAAAACAGCAGCTGAAAAGTTCTTGCTTTGCTGAGTGGCAAGGAGCTGTAGAGGAATGATAAGCATTTACTGTGTAGGGAAGTGACAATGCCCAGTTGAAGTCATCTGAATAGCCAAAAAAGTAAGATTTAACACCCTGCTAAGACAAAGGGCAAAGACAGAGTGCTGGAATGGGGAAAAGAGCTGGGTAATGCAGTTAAGGGAGCTGGTATGCAGTCTCAGAAGAAGAGTCTGCTGCTTGGAATAATGCAACCAATGCAGCTTTGCTGGCTGCAAAAGGGACTGCAAATTAACCTGAAGTAGTGAAGAGTAAAAATAGTTGGGGAAGTTAATGGGTCAGTGCTCAGTTAGAGGAAACAACTGTGTAACCATTAACACTGGAAGTCAGGGGCGGACTGTAAGCAACTGAGCAAAATGTGGGAACAGATAAAGAGTATTTGAGTGCAAGTAATGAGGAAATGCTAGTGGTTCTCAGTTTGAATAAAAATAATGGCCTTAACCAACCCAAAGTGCTCAGCTGTCTAGATGAAGCTGTTGACAAAGGGCTTCTGCAGCAGGGGTTGAATTTCTGGCAGATGGCCCTCTGCACCTCTAATAAAAGACACAAAATCACAGCTAATAAAAAATAATTGGAAGAGAAAACCCTGGGAATGAAATGTCAAATGGCAGTGGAAATGTTAACATGGGAGGGAAAATTATAAGTAAATATATAAGTGAGACAAACCCCTCTCCCTTTATGAGTGGAAAAGGCAATTATAAGTGAAGGGCAAATACTCTCATATTAGGTATCTAATTGGGATTATTTATCACTGCTCATTAGAAAAAGGGTCGTGCACATCAATCTTGTATTAAAATTATAAGCCCTGAGAACAGGGATCCTGTGTAAGGAGATTCTGCAATGTATACAGTACCCCCATGTGATGTGAAATTAGGAGCTTTCAAAGCAATAGGGCATAAAAAGCAGCAGTTCTTGCTTTCTGTGGGGAAACCCCTGAAAAAGGGCAGCACTGAGGCAGGCCATACCACATCACCGTGTTCCAAAACATCAAATGCCAGCAAGATCTGCCCACAAATGTTACTCACTGTAAGAGAATTAGCCTTGATGGTTGTAAGGGAGGATCGTTCCAGTTTCTTCCGGTTCCAGGTGAGTGGGACACAGTGGAGCCAGTGGGGAGAGGCTGTGGGATGTGTCTGTGTCTGGCTGCAGTGGTGCAATATGCACAGGTTGTGTTCTTCAGCTGCTGGATGTTATCCAGCCCTTATTCCATGGCATCCACATCATGCCCTGAGCGAGTTGCAGTGTGGTTTGGACAGCCTCAGTGGGAGCACTGAACTGGGGAGTGCCACTCCTAAGCCCCAGCACTGGCTCACAGAGGGGTTGCCCTCCGTGAATTTGCTATGTTTGGCAAGTTGGCATTGTCTGCTTGGAGACAAACTGGACTTCCTACTGCAGGTTGTGAAGACTTGGTATGTCCTTCCACGCTCTGTGTGCTCCTACCAGGGTAGAAAAAATTTATCCCTCCTGACAAGCTGTTTCTCTCACTGCTACAGTTTATTTATGGGTTATTAATGCTCAGTTTCAAGGTGGAAACTCATTTTTACTTTACCCACCACAAACCATCAAACAGGGAACGTGCATCCTGGAGACCAGGAGGTTCAGTTACCTGCTTGCAACCTGCAAAAGGGGCCAGCACCCAGGCTGGAGACAGAATGGTGCCTGTACAGATAGGACAAGTGTTGTGATGCTCGGGAGGATGCATGGCTATGCAATTTCCTACAAAGCTCATGGGTAATATTTCTGCAAGGAAATATTTTCCATGATAGTCCAGTACCTTCACAGTAGTGCAGTGTTCAAGGTGCATACAAATTGTTTGAAAGTAGGATGGATGTAGCTGGACTGGCTCAAGGGAAAAAAAAGGAATAACCTAGCTTGTGTTATGAAATCCTAGAATGGTTTGAGTTGGAAGAGACCTTAAGGACCATCTTGTTCCATCCCCTGTCATGAGCTGGGACACCTTCCACTATCCCAGGTTGTTCCAAGCCCTGTCCAACATGGCCTTGGACACTTCCAGGGATCCAGGAGCAGCTAGAGCTTCTCTGGGCAACCTGCGCCAGGGCCCCATCACCCTCATGCAGAAGAATTCCTTCCCAATATCTCATCTAACCTGTCCTCTGGCAGTGGGAAGCCATTCCCCCTTGTCCTGTCCCTCCCTGCCTTGTCTGTGGTCCCTCTCCAGCTCTTTTGGAGCTCCTTGAGGCACCCCCCAGAGCCATCTCCTCTGCTGGTTCAACTGCCCCATCTCTCTTAGCCTGTTTTCTTAGGAGTTCCCCTACCTGGTAGCACTGCCTGTAGCTTCAAGGGCAAAGATTGGTAATGAACGCTAAAATAGGAGCTCACAAAGCAGGAATGTTATGTGTACTGCTTCTTTTTTTTGTCTCTGTCATTGCTGTAGAGGTGTGCTTTGGTGACAGTGTGCCAGCTCTCTCTTTTGGAGAGGCGGTTTGTGCTTTTGACACCTTGATCCTGCAAATTATAAATGCTGGTAACTCAGACTCATGAATCTTCTTTATTTTGTCAGGCATCTTCATACAACCAAAATGACATATTAACAAAACTGAAGGGATGAACACAGCCTGTTTAGAAATCTATAGCAGATGAATAGATAAATTGAGCATAATTGGCTGTGCACATTTAAGTGTGCGAAATGTTATTAAAAAAACCTCAAACATTGCAAAATAGAGAAAAGAGCCCCAGAGCCAGAGCTGGTCCTGATCACTGTTCTTCTTTCCTCAGGGAGGTGTTTATCCTTCCCAATATATATGCTGTCCTGGGCACATGTGATCAGACCCTTTCAAGGGCACTGGCTGAAATAAAAGGCAACAATAAAAAAAATGCCCCTTTTGACAGCCTTATTTTGCAATAAATTTGCAATTTGTCATTTGCATATAAAAGACTCAGACATAAAAACCTGCATGAAACTACTGCTTTCTTTTTTTTTGTGTAGAATATGAAGACTGGTATATTGCTCAAATGTTAAATTACAGGGTCTTAACTTGAGCCATGAAGTTCTAGGCTTTGGTTGCCTGTGAAAAATCTTGCATTACTTACTATGTTTCCAAGAAAGTAATTAACAGAAATTAAGTAAAAAGAAGAAGAAAGGATTAGATAAAGATAAAACTAAAAATTCTCCATGGGGTTTGGGTGGAGAGTCTTGTACAGGTGATACACAGATTAAACAGGTGGGGAGTCAATCCTTCACAGTGCAGTAATTATAGTGATATTGGCCTTTGCTGTGTATACAACAGTAATTTTTGGTATTGAAAAAGCAGTACAAACACATGAAAACATCAAATAATCTGGATTCACTTTTACTATTAGAGGAAATATGGTTAAATTTATCTACTAAAATTTACCTAAGTAAAAATATAGTAATATGTAATTTACACGGCACAGAATAAACATTATTTTTCTTCCTCTAGATGATGTGAAGAACATAGTTAAGTTGTCTAAAAAAGGCACCCTGGTCTCTGGGAGTTGTCCTGCCTGTCCTGTGGAGAGCACAGGGCTCTGGGGAGGTTTGTGTAGGTCCCAGCAGCAGTTCTCCCATCCTCTTTGTCAGATTGTGCCCATTGCTCTGTTAGCAGAGTGTGCAGGAAACGAGTAAATGTTGGCTACATGGGGAGGATTTTAAGGGATGATGAGAAAAATCACAGTTGGTGATGCTTTGAAATGAATTGCCTTCAAATAATGCTTTTAAAAATGATAAATGTGGGGCCTTGGGATGGAGGCAGAAGCTTCAGCTGATATAATTTTGAAGTATTTCAACATATAAATAGAATGGGTATGAACCACTGTACAAGATTTGAAATAATATTTTGCATTTGATTATTCACTGTATTATTTACAGTTCATCTCAAGGTTCTGGGGTCAGCTGGTTTTTATTCGGCACTCAGGATACAAAGCATGGTAGGGTTTTGCAATCAAACCTGTGTTTCAGCCTTGTAATGGAGATCTTTTCTTTGCCCAGAAATATACCCATTTTAAATTGTTTCCATCTCTATGACTGCAAAGTATTAAATATTAAAAAAGTAAATATTCTTTCTTTTCTCTGGGTATATTTAGAAACATTCATTGTACAGATGAAAAATACACATCCATTAAAGTGGAGCTGTTTGGGATTCAGAATATCTAAACCCATGTAGTATTTTAATGTTCACTGTTCATTTATTTGCTTTACAGTGTAAATAAAAAAAGAACTTTCCTTGCTCTTATATAAACATTAATAAAATAAAAAAAACTTCATTTCAGCATGAGGTTTGCTTGAGCAAAAAGGCAATATTAGGTCTTGAAATAATACTTTCGCAGCAGTTAGGTGGAAAATTAACTTTCTGTATGTTATTGCACAAAGACCAGAAGGGGAGACAAGGTCAGTAAAAACCGTCACTCAGTTTGGTTTCCATCAGGTGAATTGTTTTTTGCATATGTGCATTTCTGGGGTAAAGATGAGAGATAATCTGCATGGCAGAGAATCACTTCCTTCAGGCTTGTAGTGCAGAGTTATTTGTAGCCCTGTGAGACTGGCCAGGTTCAGCGGGAGCAAGGGTTGGGGAGGGGAAAGTGGGGGAGCGAGAGTGGCGGGAGGTTTGAAGAGTCTCAGTGGGAGACTGAATTGAGGAGCGCCATTCCCAAAGCACAGCACCCATCTAAACCAGTCGAGGCTCCCTGATATTTAAAAAGATGATGAACACAGGAAACTGCAGTCTGTGTCTGGTGGAACTATTGACCAAAAGATGTGGTTTCTCATATTGAGATAACATCAGTATAATCTGGTTTGGGGTCTCTTCCTCCAGTGGCAGGCCATGAAAAATTGTTACTGAAATACATCAGTAAACTATTCTTTTTTTCTCTCTCTTTGGGTTATTAAATATGGCATGATAGATTAGGAAAACTCACTTGATTAGCAAAAGATAAAAAGAAATTACCTTAATGACATGCTTTACCTTTTTGAGTTACATCCACCAGTAGTAAAGAGCTAAATTCATATGCCACAATTAGCAATTACGCAAGAGGAAAGACAGCTTTGTAGGCCTCTCCTTTATGTGTTACATTTGTAAAATTAGTTTGTTTTAATTTCCCCTGTATGCTCTTTTTCAACCCACAAGAATGTAAGAAGCTTAGGAGCAACATCAACAAAAGAAAAATGAGGACACCTTAGTACAAATCGAAATAAAACTGATATGTATGTATCAAGGAGAGAAACATTTAAAGGATTCATTTTATCATCAGCTGAATCTTTTAGGGTAATTTTGCCATCACAAAAGCAACATTAATAAGCAACTGTACAGTAAGACACAGCAGAGCTATGATTAAAGAGGGGGATGTTTAACTAATAGACTTTGGAATGTGCTTCTCGCCTGCATGGTTCTTGCTTATTCAGAGAACACCCAGCTGAGGGCTGAGCATGTAAGTGGCAAGAAGAGAGCTTTCTGAAAACACAAAACTTAGAACTGGCACATAATGACAAGATGAAATTACTACCTATTCTGCCAGGAGTCCTCCCTCGGAAGCCAGGACTATAATTTAAGGTGAATCAAAGACAAGTGTACAATCTCCCACTTTCTCTCTTTGATTTTTTACACATATTATGAGGGGAAAGAGAAGATGCCACAACTGAATGGCAGCAGAGCTTCTTGTCGCATCCCTGTCATGTGGAAGGAGTGCTGGAAATCTGTTGCTGTGTTTTTTCTGAAAGTGAGGTAGGTACGTTTGCATCAGAAACAGGCATGGAAGTCTTTGGTATTTGCTTTCAACTCTGAAGCTTTGGCTGGGAGTATTGGTGGAAGGACCAGCATCTATGAAAACCCCTAACCTTAATAAAGACATGGATCTCTACAACAGGAATGACATATGCAGATCTTCAGGGACACACTTCATTCTCCCATGTTTGTTATTCCACAGTTTACAAATCAGTACTTTGTATAAAGCCAAGTCTTGGAGTTAATTTATGAACTAGGATAAAATGTGACTGAATTTGATCTTTCTGTAGTGACCTTTGGATGAGCTTCTTAATTCTTATTCTTTATTTATTTAGGACAACTTTTACACACCATGTTAATTTACATGTAAGTTCTGAAAAAAACCTGGTGAGACTGTTAATAGTATCATTAGTTTGATGCACAAAATTAAGTGCTTTCTCTTCTTGTTGGGCTCAGTTTTATGAACTTTTGAAAATATTAGCAGAATACTAGATAATAAGATCAGGTACTGAACATTGATAAATCTGATTTTGAATTTGCAGTGAAATTTCAAATTTTAATGAATTTTACATGACTTAAAGTTTTGAAGTGGATAATTGAAAAAAATTACAATGGTACATTAAATCAGAAGTTCCATCTTGGCCACATGCCTTCCCAACTTGGTATAAGGAGCTCAGACTGCAGAAATCTGAATGACAGTTGCCAACAAATTGCTCCTAAATTCTCTATAACAGTGTGTTACCTCTGAGTTTGTTTTATGATTGTTACAGATTCATATTCAAAGTATAGTTTGGTGTTAGGCTAATTCTTCTTATTTATTTAGTGTAATAGTAATTCAATAAAGAAAGTTAATCAATCAGAAATAATTAGTAGTGACAGTAGAAAGAAGGTGGTACATCAGGTAGACTCAGTGGAATATTAACTAGTGCAAACACCTAAGACATTTGAGTATCATGATAACTTTAATAGCTTTGTGTTCCAGTAAAACTTGAACAATTTTATAGTAAACAGCAGGAGCAAGCTGAAGTTCCTCTGTTACCACCAAGCAGCAACGGGTGACCTGCCTTTGGGGAAGATGGCTGTGTCAGTTCACAGTGATTATTCTGTTCTTAATTGTGAGTGAAGGAAGGAAAGAGGTTTTTGAGTTAAGAGAAATGCAGCCTCCTGTTCACACGTACATATTTTACAGGGAGTTTGTTAAGCAGGAGGGCAAAGCTGGGTGCTGTAATCCTTGCACATGAATGGTGCACACCTTACTTACAGTATCTGGCTTTGCTATCCATGGTTGACCCGCTTTGGCTTTTATTTCATGTCTTTCTGCTCTTGAACTTACAAATTCATCCCACTAAGTATTTGCCTTCTGATCTACACTCGAATGGCAATCCCAGGAAAGTGGTGAGGGTCCCTACCAAATGCTTAGCCCTTGCCCAGACGGCTGATGTAGAAGACTTCCATGGTGTTGCGGGTCTCATGAAAACCTCTGCACAAAGGGCTGAGGAGCTACAAAGAACTTAGAGTTGAAAGTTCTTAAAAGACAAAGTTAATGGCCAATCCACATATTGACTCTAACCTTTCTCTCTCAGTACATAGGCTACACAAGGTGAAGTGTTAACTGGTTGTAGCTGGGTACAACCACTTTCATGCATTTGTGGCTTATTGATCATTTTTTCTTTAGTCCTGGTCCCTGAAAGATGGGATGGCAATAGCACAGCAGGGTGATAGGCAACTTAAACATGTTGGAGTGGCATAAGGGATCCTTGTGAGAAATGGACTTGAAATTCTTTTCCAGAAAGAAGTGAGGGGACCAGGTTTGTATCGTCAGTTTAGGATTAGTGTTGTAGCTTGCGATGTGTAGTACCTAAGAGCTCTGGGTGGAGACCACATGCACAGTGGGGCAAAAAGCAGTTTTGTGGCTCTGAGGACTTGGAGTCTGAAGTAAGAAACTAGTAACTCAATGGAGAAAAGCAGAGAAAAGGCTGAAAGACTCTCAGTGCTGTTTACTGGGATCCTATGAGAACAGGTGGCAGAACGTGAAGAGGATTCGGTGCTGAAAGATGCCACTTAGGTTAAAGTAGTGATAGAACTGTTTGGTTAACTCAGGTCACAAACCCCACCCTGTTTGTGTGTGCAAACACTTCAGGCAGAGGAGGAAGAGAGGGAAATAGCAGAAAGACCTGGCTTTATCACCTGGTGAGCTACAAGAGCAGAAAGAGAGGGAAGATGATTCATCAAGCAGCTGTGAGAGGGCTGTATGATCGATCTCCTGAGCTGGGATTATTCTGGTGAGTCTGATAAAGTGCAAGTCCTCTCACTCCACGTCCTTCAGCTGCAGAAAGGAAGAAGAAATAGCACTGTGCTCTTCATCCTCCTTTTCACTCTTTTCTCCCTAGGAGGACTGTACATTGCCTCCCAAGTTGCCAGCCTCTGAAAGGGCTGTTTTTAAGAGCTTTGCTCATCTGCCCAGGGTCTCAAGGAGAGAATCTGAACTGCATTGCTGCACTGGCTGGTTTTTTGTGCCTCGAGTACCTTCTTTCATTTGTTTTTTAGCCAATGCAGGCAGTAATTATTCCCTGTAGAAACGCCTTTTAAATACAATTGTGAGTCAATTACGAGGAAAGTAGAGAAATTATGAGGAAAACTACAGTATAATGAAGTACATAAACCCACTGCTGATATAACTTTTGACTTTCAACAGAGGAGACTCACAAGTCTTGATAGCGATGGCCTTGTAGCATGTTTTAATATGGGAGTTCTAAAAATTTTTAAATTTTCTCAGCAAGTTTTATATTACACGACATTTCAATAATTGTGCAATCTCATTAGAAAAGGAGAGTGGAAGGATTTGTCTGACAAATGATGACAATGTAAGAAATGCTTTACATGCTGTGCACTTGAATGCTAATTCTGTTATGGCTTGGAACATCAGACGTTATTAATTTAGAAGGTTTTCATGTGATTGACAAGGATCCAGAAATTAGCCCACAGCTGTTCCCTGTTTGGAAAGGAGCTCCTTATTTTGCAAGGGGTGATAGAATATCCATTTGAAAGGCATTTGTTCTTCATCATGCCATGTTGGGCTTCAGTAAATAAAGGCAGATCCACAAACGGGGATTGTATCCTCCAGCAGTGTGTCAAGAGCAGCGCATGTCCCACTCCTGGGTGTGTGGGGACATGACACAAAGCTCTCTCTCATCGTGAGCTGGGGATACAAGCTGTGATAAGAGCATCTGGCTTATGAGAGTGCTTGCAGTGCTCACAGCTGTTCCCAGAGCCTCATCCCATGTGGGGGTTCCCAGCATCCCACAAGGATGTACCTGAGCTAATCGCTGTTTCCAAGCCATTTCCATGTCAAATCATTCCTGTCCTCTGTTCTGGAGTGGAAGACTGGAGCTCCAGGAGATGCCCATCAGCTTACCAGGGCATGGTGGTGTGTTTGAGAGGGGAGGGGGAAGTCCTGCATGAGATCAAAGTGAGAGATGAAGAAATAGCAGTGTGTTTTCCTCCATGCAGTTTGCATCCAGTTTTGGAGGCTGTGGGCACTGACCTAACTTGAGCAAAGCCCAAAAACCCAGTCCAACTGGAACTTGAAATGGGTTCATCTATCAACTGGCCTCACAGGACATTTCAATGAAAGTAAATTGTGGCTATGAAGCAATAGACATAATTGGCCAGCTGATGTCTGAGATGAAACTGGAGCTCCTTACATCATTCAGAGCCCTTGGAGATGCCCTAATTTTGCATTTCCTGAGGTATTTGTGCATGGATAGAACTCAATGTGTAAAGTGGCTTTGCACTGCAGTGTTCCTACTCCTGCATAATATCCTATAATTTCATAAATGATGTTAACTTTAATGATTTACCAAGAAATATAATTATGGTTTCTACAGCAACCATGACTTTAAATACCCTGAATTATGTACATGTATAATCTCAAACATAATGAAAGACTAATGCAGCTCATTGCATGTGAATTACATTCAAAGTTAAAACTTTCAGGAGAGAACTGCTTTTGAATGATCACAGTGCAAAAATGTGCATAAGAAACTCCTCCTTAGCATCAGAATTTATGTTGCGTCATGCTCAGATTGTTAAAAGTAAAATAAAGTATACTTTGGACTTTCCAAAGCAATTTCTTTCTTGACTGAAAATAAACAGATGAGTATAGTTTGTCAGTGTTGTTTACACTGTATAGAAGTTTATGAACACATGTTCTGATGCAGAATTATTGTATTGCTCCCAGAAAATGTTGACATCACTTGTGATTTGGGAAAGTAACACTGCCAGAAAATTTCTGATGGCTCTTTGCTTTGTTCCTCTGAGGCCTCACTGAGGCTCTTGTCTGAGGGTGTCGTGTTCTGATCAGCAAAAAGCAAAAAGCAAACAGAGATGTTTGCCTTTGAGAACAAGTGCATTTGTGTGAGGCCAGTTTTAGCTCTCACAGAAGTTTGCTGTGCTCTACTCTAAGCAAGGGAAAGAAAGGAGTTTGGAGAAGGTGCCAGCACTGCTGTGAGCAGGGAGGCAGTTCAGAGTGAGGGGTCAATGCTTGGGCTGAGAAAACGGATGCCCCTAAAGCAGTTGGGAAAGTTGTCCAAGGGCTGGGAACCCCAAAGGGGCTGGAAGCACAGGGTTTCCCTCCCCTCCCAAACCAGAGAGGAGCAATCCTCCTTCCAGACAGCAGAAACGTGACTTTTCAATATTTCTTTTGCTTTAAAACTCTCCAAATTCATATTGTAGAGTGGGCCTGGGAGGATTCTTTTCTTCTCTTGCAGTCACATTTCTGATGTCTTAGGTACAGAAGATGAGGCCAAATAATTATTTTTTTCCCTAAATTTGAAGAGACTTTTTTTTCCTGGAGTGGATTTGTTCTTTTTGATTTTTGTCAGTGTCTGAAAGCAGCATTTGATTTAATGTTTCCACATGAGTAGTTCTGTACTTTGTACCCCAGTAGATCCATGGAAATAAGGAGGAGGTTCAAATACAGCACCAAATACTTAAGCTTTTAATAAGGACTTGAATTATAAGTCCTTATAGATCACTCTTCTGATAATAATGTATATTATTAATGAATAAAAACCAACTATGGCTATTTTATTTAGAGTACGTGTCCTTGTGGTTTGAACCTAAGAAGTTAAGAATGTGACTTCACTTCTGAGTTTATATTTTTAGCTTCTAGCTTTAGGCAAGCAGTTCTGTAAAAAATATGCTGGAGAGTCAGTGAAGTTTCAAACAAAAACAAAATAAAAGCACACCAGGAGTTAGAACAAAAGCCAAGCTAACAAGATGCTGGCAGGGATAATGATTTTTGTCTAGCAGGAGGATTTAAAATATTCAGTATCCAATCTCCTACCCCTGTTACTCTCTGACTAAACTGTGATAAGTTTTAATGCTGCTGAAGGACACATACATTCGTTTACCTTGAAAAATCTTTTTCCTCTTTTGTTCTAATGTGACCAAAGCTGCCAAGTTGCCATAAAAAAGGCTGGGTCTTGTGTGAAATCATCTACTGTAGTTTGCAGAGATGGTGAGTAAGCTAATGTCTTTTTCTCTGCACAGGATGCTTTTGTTGAAAAAGTATGTTTAATACTTTCACCGTTGGTTTCTCTTCTTAGGATTATATAACCACCAGATGTCTCTAAAACCATACTCTCTCATAAACATTTTATAGTCTTTGAAGATGTTGAAAATCTGTGATTTATAAGACTATTGCATCCATCTACCCAGGGATCAAAAGCTCTATTACAATTACCCCAAGTGCAAAGTCAGAAAATTTATTTAGCTGAGCAGATAAGTTTGAGAATTTTCAAAAGTCCTCATTTAATCTGTATACAGTAAAATCTAATATACTAAACTCCTTTTGAGATATAAAATTAAAATCCCTGTAGGATACAATACTTTTATCAAAAATGTGAGTAAGGGAAGATTTATTAAGCAGGATAGCAATCCCATGAATCTGAATATGCCATATGGTATTTTATTTCCTTTTGCTTATTTGAAGTTCATTCACTTTCATACAAATAGATTTTTTAAAAATTTATATAAAGAAGTCTCCAGTGCAGCAGAAGTTTTGATGAACTGGAGAAAAATATCAACCTCATGTTCTGAAGGATCCCTATTGCAAATATGCAATCCTTGATTTTCCTCTATTAAATCTTGAGGCTGGTAATTTGGTTAGATGAGATGACTGCCAATATATGATCTTGTAAATATTCAGAGGTGGAATACACAAGCTGAAGATACTGCTTGGTACAAACTGGGACCTGATAGGAACAGGCACATCCACTTGGGAAAGGTGAACTTGGCTCTTGCAAATCCTGGCCTGCATCAAAAAAAGGTGTCACCAGCAGGTTGAGGGAATGGTTCTCCATCTCTGCTCTGGAGGCCCCACTGGAGTTCTGCATCCAGCTCTGGGATCCTGGCTGTGTTGGAGCAAGTCCAGAGAAGCCCATGGAGATGCTCCAAGGGCTGGAGCCTCTCTGCTCTGGAACCAGGCTGGGAGAGCTGGGAGGGTTCACCTGGAGAGGAGAAGGCTCCAGGGGGATCTCAGAGCCCTTTCCAGGGCCTAAAGGGGCTCCAGAAGAGCCGGAGAGGGACTGGGGACAAGTAATAGAGGGACAGGACAAGGGACAATGGCTTCCCACTGCCAGAGGGCAAGTTAGATGGCATATTGGGGAGAACACACACACAGATTATATTATTCGTTTTCCTTGCCTGCTTGGAGGCATAACCAGTGCAACTGGCTATGTTATGAAATGTTCACTATCTCAAAGTGGACACAGGAGCCTTTTCCCTGATTAGGCTATTTATTGTCTTGTTCTGTAGGGAACACAATAGATGAATTAGCACAGTGACCTGTGTTTGTGTGGTCCCTGCAGTGTATCAGGCAGAACAAGGTGAAGAGTTGCATGTGCAAATTTTGCAGCAGTTGAAATGATTTATCAGACTATTATCCATCTTTTGTAGGAATCATTAATGAGTTAATGTAGTGTGTGAATCTCAGGCAAGGGGTGTAAAGAATGCGTATGCTGATCAATAATTTGTGTGAGCTTGAAAAACATGTTATTGAAATCAGTCATAATTAGCTGTAGATAAAATCCTAATAAATCACTAGTGGTGGAGTAGTTCTCTTTAAATTGAAAAAAAAATGGAAAGACTAAGGGAGGGTCAGACCAGTGAGCTATGAAATTTCTCGGGAAAGGAAATGATGCCATGAACTGATACTCACACGAAGATAACCTGTATGGGAACATTTAATGAAGAAAATCCCCATTTTCCTGAGGAATGAGGAGAAACTGAGAGAATAGATGATTATTTATTCCCAGGAAGCACCAGCCTCCCTGTATAACTGAGTTTGTGTGATACCACCCTCTGAAATGTGTGCTGCAATTTCACCATTCTGCATTTTGAATGTTTTTAATGGGAATGGTTAATTTCAATCAAAATACTTCATCTTTCAGATAAGATGAAATGCCATAGTCGTGCTGGCCTCAAGATGCGTTTTAAAGCAGAGCCCTTAATTATTTTAGAAGTAAATTCATTTTCTTTTCTAAGCAGAGGATTGCAGAGGAGCTTGCTGTTCCATTACTGTGTATTGTTTGAGGAAGAGGGGAAAAAGTCCCTAATCATAACTTACTGTGTATGTGGAAAGGAACATAATGGGAGTTCAACCCTGGCATTACAGTTATTGATGCCAATAACATAACTAGCTTTTTACATGGAAGCCTACATGCTGGAGCCAAAAAATTGGAACATAAAATACTCGCAGCCATTCACAGAACTCCCCTGCTTTCAAAATTGATGTTCTGAATGAACAGAAGTGTGCAATTAATATTTGCAAGCATGGGGATACCTCAAAGTCATAAAAGTCAAATCCTGTCGTTGTCATGGCAGGCAAACTAGGTAAAATTTAACTCCTCGGTCTGCTGCATAAGCAGCAACAATTGTGTTTAAAGATACTGGTTTGGGTCAAGCAGGGAAAACTGCCCTCTAGGATAACAGATGGAATTTCTATCCAGGGAAAGACTGAAAAATGGGGTTTTATTGGTGTGGATTTTTTTTTTTTTTTTTTGTTTTTTTTTTTTTTTTTTGTGCCTGGAGCACAATTAAGTGAAATTATGGAAGGATTTAAACTAGTTGAGGACATTTATAACACCAAGTCTTAAGGTGTACTTGAGGGTATTAAGAGAAAATGCGTTCCAGCACACAGGGCAGAGAACAGGGAACATCTGTCTGGCAGGCATGAAGAGTCCTTTATGGCCATCGCGGAGCTTTTGGGAGAGAGGCTTGTCTGTGTGCAGCTGGTTGGATTCTTTCCACACCTCTTTTGTCCTTATATATAAGGACTTCTCTGTGCAGGTGAATTTATCTCTGCACACATGTTGACTTTTTCAAGCCAAAAGGAATGACGAGGTTGCAGCTCAGCAGCCCCCGTGGGTGCAGGAGGACACTGGGGACCAGCTGCCTGGCTGTGCTGTTCCCAGCACACAGGCGTTTCTGCAGCTCCCCATCCAACAGGGCCATGCATGGCACCAGCAAAATAGGACCTGGCTGTGTTTGGGAGCCTCATCTCCCAGAGGAGCAGTGTCTTTGACCTATTTGGAGTTTTCTAGTGGAGCATTTTACTTGTCAGAGCCCTGCCTGAAGCCCAAGCAGACAAGTTTTAACTACTTTTTAGATTTTCTGTCCCCAGACCCTACATGAATAGTGTGGCAAGCCTGTTTTGGGAGCTGTGATTCCCTTGTGCTGCCAGATAATTTACAGTATCTTTATCCATTACCTCAAGGGCAAGGTTTCCTCCTCCAGCTGTGTGATGAAATGTCTGCTGCCAATTCACTTTTGGGTTGATACTGGAACAAGGATGTAATTGCAGATACTTGACTGAGATCAGCTTTGCAGCATCTCACACTTCGGTGAAAGCTGTACACCACCAAGGCGGGTAGAAGTGAGGCCTGTGCTTAGTGACTGCCTAGGTGTGAAAATTCTGTGACCACTCAAGATCATTTTGATAAGCTAGTTTCCAACTTGAATATCTTGTAATAAGAATCTCTCCACAAATAGCATTCAAATTGTTTTCCCATCAGCATGCAAAAGGCAGTTAATGACATCGCTGTGACATTTTCATGCACTTCCCAAACTATTTCTTATTATATTCTTGCAGCATGATGAAAACACTGAAGGCTCTCTACAGGTTGGCACTGTGCTAGTATTGCTGGTGTATGCTGGTGTATCCACTCACACCTATGGACAATGTAATGGTGTTGTAATGTTTTATTGCTACATGTAGGAACACTGCAAGAGGGGAACTAAAAGAAGGGATTTTTCTGCTTTGTGAAGTAGAGGCTAGTCAAAAGGGTTTAGCCTGTCACAGATGAAGAGGCTTGAACATTATGTCAGATGCCCTTTGTTTCCACGGAAAGGGCTCGGCTATGAAAACATGCCTCTTCCTAATAGACTGCATTTAAGATATCTTTAGAGCTGATTTACTTAGGCCTTTTGAGCCAGAGACAGGCAATAAGAAAATATTTATTATCTTTTTCAGTTGCTTCTGCTTGCTTAAGCATAGCATGAAGCATTAGAAAGAGCACCTTTCTATTTTGGTTTGGTTTCAGGACATGCAGTTTTCAATCGAATAACATTTTTATTTGTTACACTGATAATTGAAACAAAATATTATACCTCTGTTCACATGAGCTGCAGCTCTTTTATAGCCCAGTGCTCGGGTGAAACTTGCTTTAAAATCATTCCCTGGAGAGTTGTTTTGCAAGGCTTGTAGCAGACAGAGCTGTTGCAGTTTAAGTGCATTACGGAGCTCTTCCTTTCACTTCATCAGGTTTTGGATAACAATACCCTACGTGCCAAATTGTTTCTTCCCTATCTGCCACTTCTGTGAAACCATTTTTAACACTGCATCATTGGAATATATCAGGCTAACATAAGAGATTTGAAGTCCAAATAGAGAAATATATCAACATTTTCCCTGGAAGGATGAGGGTAATACACAAGCCTCATCAGCTGAATGATTTGCAGAATAGAAAGCAGCGTAATTCTAAAAATCTTTTTTTTTTTTGTTATGTTTATTCTAAAATGAAGCAGTTTCAAATTTGCTGCTCTGGAGGTCCAGATTTTTCTTGTTGTAATGTTTTTTTTCTCTTCTGTGTCATGATTCTTGTTCACAGAATCAAATCTCTATGGCTTTTCAAAGCTAGACTTTTACAGCACCAGTAATAATATCGTTGCCATTATATTATCCTTTTACATAAGTGTAAAGGCCAGTTTATGACGGAAAGGGAAAATCTGCAACCAGTAGGGTCCTGATTCTAATTTACATGTAAATTAAACATTTCAGAATGTGACTGTGATTTCTGAATACACACAAAGTATGCTGTTTTGATTCCTGGAAAATAAAAATGCATGACATTAATAAGAAGAATATGATTTATACACTGGCTCTTTTATCTTACCAATTTCTGTTCATTTGAGTCTTTTTTTTTTGTTTGAAAGCTTCTGTGGCAATGGCTGATTATTCCTGCTGAAAAGTGGAACAGGATGTGACAAAAACTTACTTAATTCTATCCACATTAATAGAGAACTCTCAAGTTAAATTCTGGCTGAAGCCCAGCACTGTAGGCTGTTAGTATCTAGTGTTATGCTATTATAGTTGGGTGGTGAAGGTATGAGAGCAAATAGAGGGGAGGGAATTTTGATATATGGATTTTTTTAATAATTTCTGGTATATCAGATTGTATTTAATATTATCCCCTTATTCTTTGCTTGAGGTGAACAATACAAAAGAGGATAGCTGAGAAAAGCTAAAAAACAATCAATCAACTAAATAAAGATAAGGGAATAAATGGAACAGGGAGAAAAAAAAAGAACAAGATATCTCCTATCATGTATTAAAAATGTGTTTATGGATCCTCTAAGAGTCACTAAAACTGCTGAAATTTGGGCTGGTTCTTTTTTAAAGAGAGTTGCTCGTGTTTACTACTGAGTTGTTAAGTTTGTTAGAGTTGCTCAAACTGCTTGGTTATTGGAAATATTCAGGCTCGCCAGCACAGCTGAAAGGGAATAAAGCACCAGAAAATGTTGGGGAATACAGATTTATTTTATTTTTTAATGGGAATGTCTTCTTTCATGATGACAGACATTCCCACTGCTGGAACTGCTCTTGCCAAGTTCTAATGAAGACGTGACCCAGGGAGTGAGCCACAGGACCACTCACGTCTAGAAGGCAAACATCAGCCTGGGTGATATGCAAGCTATCAAATACCAGAAAGAATTTGGAAAAAAGAGGTCTTGAGGTGTGTATATGGGAAGAACTTTCCAAAGAGCATGTTTACAGCAGCAAGGGATCAAGCCCGTTGCTTTTGGGCTGGACACATCCTGGTGGTTGCCCTGGAAATTGTACATGCTTCGGATGGAGGCTGGGTTCATTTTCCTGATCAATCAGTGAATTCTGAGCTCCTTGTGTGGGAAAGAAAAACCCCACACTCTTCTTCTCTTAACCCTCCCACCCTGTAATAATTGGCCCCAGGGCAGGGAGGCAGGTCCCAGGCATAGCCTCATCCTGAGCCTCTCATGGCAGCCAAGCTTTGAGTGCTTTGCTCTGGCTGTGGTTTTACTTGGCCAGAGAAGCAGGCTGGCTCTTCAGGAGCAAAGTTGCTGAGCATATGCAGAGTGGCCAGTTTGTGTAATGAAGAAAAACAACCAAGTGCCTTTGGTGGAGGCCATGAAAAAATCTAGATGTGAATTGCTATCCTTTATTTTAAGCCCATTCTGGGCACTAGTCTGGGAGAAGACGCACACCCACACAGGCTTGGCTCACCTGCATGAATAAAAAAAGGATTTTATAGAAAAGAACAGAGAAGCAGCAGAGATGTGGTATATGCTTGAAACCCAGATGACTTTCTGCTGTCCTCCCCACAGTTCCCTCTTTGTCTCCCAGGTTTACCAGCTAACTTCCCATTTGCCTTTGAAGTGTGTGTACAGCCTGTGTGGAATGATCCAGTTGTGTCAAGCAATAAACTGGCCATCCCTGTACAGTGCTGCAGCAGGGAAGATAAAAAAACACAGATACTTCTGCTTAGCTGGGCTGGTGGGTAAAAAAGCCCTTTCTACAGGAAGCCAATAGGAACCACCTTGTTTATTTAGGAGGTTTATTCATCCTCCTATGGAAACTCCTGGTTCTAAAATTTAGTTGTTGTATGGAAGAGTCTTTGTTGAGGCTCTCATTGACAATTGTAGGGATGCCTTCTTGTCAGGGCTCACCCCCAGATTGGGGTGACCCCGAAAGATGGAAAAGTCTCTCCTTCAACCCATGCCCTCAAAGAAAGACCCAGTAGTCTTCAGTCGTCCGGTCTCAAGGTTGTTTATTGTTGGTTATCTAAAAGATTTTCTTCTGAACTGCTGCAGTCCGTTCAGCAGGTCAGACAGAGGCACACTGCCCTCCCAGGGGGCCGGTGCCATCTTTTATATCATATATTACGTGTTAAATATTTATGTTTTTTCCCCAATGCCTATTACCTATATCGAATGGTGACTTTCTACTCTAAACCAGTCTGTGAGTGCCAACATCACCATGAACATGGAGGTTGGGGAGAGGAAAGAAGGAGGACAGGGCACGCCCAAATCCCTTCATCTTAGAACTCCTGACCCCCATGTACAAAACTTAGACCCCTCTGTACAAGGACCAAAACCCCCCTGTACAGCACTCAAAAACTCTTCCCTTCACTTTGTGACTACTTCTACTATAACACCTAAACTTTTGCGACTTCTTGTTCTTTCTGCCAGGTTGGTAAATTGTTCCATGGGTCAGATTCAAAGCCACAGGGGTTTCCAGCTGCATGCCAGGGTCTCAAATGCTTCTGACCTGGGCCCGGAACATCCAAGAATGTGTGAGGGACATTCTGGGTTCCGACACCTTCTGAAGGAATTCTAAGGATGCCTGATGAATCTGGCATCATTATCAGTGTGCAGCCAAGGTATCAGGGCACCTGAGTGAGTGGCTAGGGGAGGAGCAGAGGGGTCACAATTTGTCTGAGGGCTGATGGCAGTCTGGGGTGGGATGGAGGGAGCTGGACATAATATAGGTTATGCTAGTTAGGATGTAAAGCATTAACTGTAGTGCTAGTACTGGTCTGGCTGGTATATTTGCATGTGCTTAGACTACAGATCAAGCAGCTAATGGTGAAAGCAGAGTAATATGAAATGGAATATGTATATATATATGACATGGTAGCTGACAGGAGAAACCATGAGACAGTCTATTAGGAGCTGGTTAAGGCTCTGTAAAGTGGCATCAGAGCTGTGTTTGGGCTGGTGCAGCCACTGACCAGCAGTATCACCTCTTGCAATGCACTGCATGGCTGGGCAAAGCAGTTCCTAGTTTTTGGGGAACCCTCATGGCCTTTAAACCACTGGCATTCAGTCACAAGTTATTTAAAATAAATGGAGTACATGTCAGCGCTCTGCACTGTTGTTCCTTTTTGTTCCCACCCCCTCTCACCTTTCAATTTATATTTACACTTTTAATTTGATAAGGGCAAAGAAAGTCTCCTCTGCTGGCAACCAATGTCATGGATTTCAGACCTAAAGAAATTTCTATATCAAAGGTATATATATATATATGCTTAAGAGTTCCCTCCTCTGAAGAAATTTCCTCTGAAAGAATTGTTTGAGGAACAACTCTCAAACTTTGTTTCTGCTACCAGCAGGGTGTTTTTAGGTCCTGCTAGAGCACTGGGGATATTACAGTGCAAAGCCTTGCTATTAAAAAGAAGGTGCTGTTGAAGTTAGGAGTGCAATGAAATATCTGCAGAGATGGAAAACTGGTTGAAAGGATGCTATTACAGTCCTTTCTGAAAGTTATCAGTACAGAAGGGCTGTTTTCAGTATATAGCACTAATCTTGGAGAGCATCAGAGTGCTGACACTGTTATTAGTCATACCACGCTCACTCAGAGGGTAATGCTTCATTTTCCTACTGCACACTTAGAGACTTTTTTTATTTCCAGTTTCATCACTCAGTATCAACAATCAAAGTGGTGCTGATCAAACATCAGGATCTGAAAGGAGTTTGGAAAATTAACAAATAAAACCTCCCAAGTGATAGGTAATGTGTGTGTTTATGTGATAGGAAAACCCCCAGACATTACAAACAGAGCTATCTTTGCAGAAGTCATGGGGATGTCTCCACCACAGTCCAGATTTTTCCCAAGGCTCCTTTTGTTGACCTCTGCATTATCTCTGCCCCTTTCCTGGGGCTGGTCTTTTGTGTGTGGTAATTGCTACAGCAGCTACACAAACACGTTGTAAATGTGACATGAAAGGAAAATGAGTCCTTTTTAGGTGTTTTTGGCTGGTTAATGGTCACATATCCAGAATTTCTTATTCTCACTTACACATCTTGTCAACTCTTGGGACAAGGAAGAGCTAATTCACTGCCAGCCCAGCTTCCTGGAGATAATGCCCTATTTCCATGTGAGGACAGATACACAGTCTACATGGAGCCTTCATTCTTGTTAAAATCAAAGACGTGCTGGTATAAAATTATTCCTACTAGCAATGTACTGTGGCCCAATTTTCAGTAGACATGTAGCAGCCTGGAGGGTATTGTCACCTTTTGGACAACAAAAGTGAACGTCACTCTTTAAAGGGTATATTTAACAACATAAAACTGAAAGAATTAAATAGAATGTGGACATCTGTTGTCACTAAATGTGTTTTTCATTCACTCATCTAACATAGACAACTGTGGTTTTTCCATGGTGATTGCATAATACGTCATGCAGCTCAGAGAATGAATAGGGTTGTAAAAGCTTGTGCTTTGGGTGATGATGTACTCTTTTTGTTCTTAACTCCTGTGGCAATCCAAAGTGCAGGGGGTTCAGCACAGGAATATCTGGTGTGAGTATCAAAATTGTCAATGATCTGAGCACTGGCAGGGCGGAAGCTGTGATGGCAATGTGGGACAGAGCCCTGGAGACATGAAACCTTGCTGTGGTGCAAGATCTAGAGATTTGAAGGTTCATGAACCAGAAAAAATACAGCAGTGACATAAGAAAGAAGTTAGTTTTTTTGCATTGGCCCTTTGGAAACAGGATGCAGGGTAGCACAAGGCAGGGAAAGAGTTCAGTTGGTGAGGAACCCCAAGGCTGCATTTTGACGATGCTGATGGACATCTGGGCATCCTGAAATGGCAGCAGCCATCATGGTCTGCACAGCCAGAGAGCTGTGTTGTCTGTCAGCAACTGCTCAGTGCATTGCAAGCTGTTTCTCCATCATTGCCTTTGACTTTCATGGAAATAAAATTTTTATCCTGCTATAAATGAGATAACTGAGGGGAACCTGCTACCGGCAATTTGCATGTCAGTTTGTATCTAATTACTGGAGTATCAGTACTGAGGCTAAAAGCCTGAAATGGTAATATGAAAAACATACACATAAAACCTGGGCTAAAGGGCAGGAGCTATTTTTAGGTGAGCAGCTTTGCCTTTTAAAAGGGAAGGAAAACCATGTCAGCTTTATTGTTAGTGATAGCATATATGCAGAGTAATGCAATTTTTGAGTTCAATTAAAAAGGCAAGTCTTGAATTTAAAGGTAATTCACTGCATCATTTGATGAAATAACAGGCAGAAGAATGAAATATGCAGCAAACAGGTTAGACCTGTGCCTTCCAATGATCCTGTTAACATGGTGGAGCCAAGATATGCATGGTGACCCACTCCAGGTGCCAGGGCCATGGTGGGGCAAGGAAAGATGTGGGGGGGAAGGAATGGCAGAGTGGGGCTGTTAGAGACTGTCACTGCATTCCTCCACCCCCTGGGCTAGTTGGTGGTGAGAAGAGTCAGGAGTGAAGGTGTGACACTGCACCAGAGAAGAAGCAGGAGGTGAGTGTTAATTTTTGTTTTTGTTTCTCACTGTCCAACTCTATTCTAACTGGCACTAAATTGATCTGATTTTCCACAACTTGAGTCAGTTTTGCCTGTGGCAGGGATTGGTAAGTGGTCTTCCTGTCACAATCTCCACCTACAAAATTTTCCTTGTTATTTTCTCTCCATCCTGCTCAGGAGAGTGAGGGAGAAGATGGCTGGGTGGGTGACTGGCAGCTGGCCATGGCCAATCCATTACATAGGCAATCCTAGAAGAAAACGAAACTGCATGTGGTTCATTCAGGTTGTTTCATTTTCAACAGGAGGAAGTTTGCGGCTCTTTGAGGGGACAAGAAATGTCTTCAAAGGCTCTGGAGCTTGAGGTCTGTGTCTGCAAGAGCAGGTCCTGACTGTTGATAGATGAAACAATCCAGGTGTGTTCCCACTCATTCTGCTGTTAACCATTACTTTTCCTGCATGGCATCCCAGCTCCTGGTCTGCCACGTGCCATCATGGGGGCAGACCATCCCTAATCACAGATGAAAGCTGCACCCTGGTCCAGCTGCAGGGGCTTCAGGGGGGCTGGCACCTCATAATCTCTTCTCCCTGTCCTCTTTCCTTCTCCTCTGCCACCCTAGGCCACCTGGCAGGGCTGGCAGGATGGCTCACCCCTCTCTTGGCACAATGAGAGGTGTTCTGCCTTATCCCGAAGCCCTCAAAGCCTTCTCAGTCTTCTCATCACTGTACTTGACTGTCCTCAAACCCTCAAAGCTACTTCCATGGAGTGTCCCTACAAAAGCTTGCCAAAGCCAAGGATGAAATGCTATTCCCATAATCTCTGAAAAGCTTTTCTGTCCTTCTGCATGTCTCTGCTGCTCTTTCCATGGTGCACGCAGGGATTCTTGTGTCTCTGGTTGTAGTAACAACACAGGCCACCTGATATCATTTCTCTCCTTGTGTTTTGCGCCTGTGTTACAACTAGTTTTAGCCATGAGCTGCTCAGTGTGTCACTGAGAAGATGCTTACACACACGTACATTTGGGGACTTTTTTCAAGGTTTTCAAAAGAAGAAAAAAGTATTTTAATGGGTAAATGAGGAAAAATCTGTTTCTTGGCCTAACAGTCAGATATTTACTTAGATAAGAGACCTCTAATTCCACTGGCATTCAGACGTGAAACAAGTGCAAATGTCCTCAGTATAAAATTGCTGAATCTTGGTCCTATATTAACAACATAAACGCAGGGATCCATAGCAGCAAACTTACTGCTAATGTCACTGAATGACTAAAATATTATATGTGTGATGTAGGTAGAGTAACACAATCAGAATAGAAATCTCACTGTATGAAGAGTTCTACTTTGAGGCTTGTGATTTTGTGGGCAGATCAATACACATCAGTTTTGCTTTGTTGTACTGTAAAAGCGAAATGTTTTCTGTTGTATTTGGCTGCAATTACATCATTTTGTAAGAATGAAAAATACAGGGCTTTGGACAGCAATCAGATATCCTCCAGAAGATGCCCTCACAATCCAGAAAATAATAGACCCATGTTATAGAACTTCCTACAGAATTGCTTGTGCTATCACCCAATCCTTTGCTAATCTTCATCTGCCTTTCCTTCTAAAATGAGGCAAGCTGTATGTTACTCAGCCTTGCATGTTACTAAGGGCTGTGCTCACAGCCTTTGCTTTTTTTTGTTATTCAATCTAGTAATCAATCCCAAGCTATTTAAAGCTCTCTATGGCCAGCATATAGGGAGAGAAGGGCAGCAGTTCTGTTTTGTTTTTATCAGGAGGTGAGAATGTTGCAGGGAAACCAGGAAAGATGCACTGAAAATTTTGTGTCCTTAGTGTTGTCAATAGAGAATGCAGGTACCAAGGAAATAGGTATATTTTTTGAGCATTATTTCTATATTACTTTTTCACCTTCCAGGTGTCCCACAGTATTATGTCTGTAACACACTGGGGTAAAGTTTCCAGGGAGAAAGTTTAGTAGAACACGGGGGGAAAGGAGTTTGATCTGAGCTTCAAACTGTTTCCCCAAAAGGGATGAACATAAGGTGAAGCTTTAAGTGCTGTACTGACTTGCTGCCAAAGTCTTGTGCTCAGGCAGTTTGAATATTCATTGGTTATGTCTGCTTCTCTTCTCCCATTTCCTAGCTTTCTAAGTGTTAAAACTGGGAATGACTCACTCCTGTTGTACCCTTTTAATACTGCTTTTCCTTTTTTTGAAGTGGCTTCTGTTGCACAGTGTAAGGAAATGGTGTGATGCTCTGTGTGACACATGGTTATGGAGCACCATGTATGACATGAAGTGGCTTCATACCATCCTCTTTCATTCTTGCTTGTGGATATCTCAGAATCAAGTATCTGGTAAGACCTTAAATAGCCCTCCGATCTGACCTGTCAAAGTGTGGTGGGTCAGTTTGTGGAAAAAGTCTTGGAAATTCAGCTGGAGCACCCAGAGCAGTGTCTCAGTGCCTCACTTCTGGAACAAAGGAAAAACACTATGGATGTCACTGAAAAAGAGAGCTAAAAATAAATGAATGTCATTATAACATACTCAGAAATAAATAATAGAGCTTCATATGTGGTTTTGGTGGGGTTCTGACACCTGGGTTTGGTGAGGATGTTTTTGTTCTCAAGGGCATGTTCATGGAGCTAACCCATGATGGGGAATCTGGCTGTATTGTTACAGGGAAATGGGAGAATTCATGCTTTTATAATAGAGCATAAGAAAATGTATCTAAATCATATTCAGAGGCAGAACTAGATGCTTTCTGGAAACAAACTGAACAAAATCATATTGCTTAGGTGTGCTCCTTGCAGTATGAGTTTCCCAAGTGGATGGAAACAGCAAGCTGGGTGAAGTCTGGGCATTTTGGCCACACAGCTCTGAGAACTCCATTCCTTGGCAGGAGCAACACATATTGCCTGGCAGTATGTTACTCAACTCAGCTATCAGTAGGGGACTTCAGAGCTGGGTGCTGCTTTCCTGAACCTTGCAAATCTGCATTTGATTCCAAGATGGAAGATCTGAATAGTGTGTATATTTGCATATCACTGCAGACAAAGTTCAAGACATTTAGAGGAAGAAATGGAGGCAAACATCATAATTCCATCAATATCCAAGATTAATAACGCTTCTTAAAGTGCAGGCTAAAAACATGAGAACCTAGAATTCCAGAATAGTTTGAGTTGGAAGGGACCTTAAAGACCATCCTGTTCCACCCCCTGCCAAGGGCAGGGACACCTTCCACTATCCCAGGTTGCTCCAAGCCTCACCCAACCTGGCCTGAGATGCTTCCAGGGATGGGGCAGCCACAGTTTTGTGAAGGAAGGAGGCTGAAGGAGTATCAGAGAAGGCTTTAGTCTGGGCTGTTTTTGTTGTACTCATTTACTGGTTTTTAAAGTTTGCCTTTTTCAAGTCAGAGTTCCTGATTTCTCTGCCCAAGCTCTCTTTCTATTATATCCTTCTCCATGATTTTTTATGGAACTACCACTGTCCTCATGACCAAGGTGGCTGACCAAATCATCTTCATCTCCAGTGTTTTTTTTTCTTTCCTCAGAGCTGAGTCATGCAGAAGAATAAGCAGTGCCAGAGCTCACAGCTGTCTGTGCTATGATAATGTTGGCAAGGACTCTCCCTTGGTTTTTGTCCCTCGAGGTGGCCTAGCCCAGGGAGTGGTCCCAGCCAACAGACTGATGGGACCTTGCTGCTTGGGGTAGTGAGAGTTCAGCTGTTGGGACACTGCCATGTGTGGCAAGGTGGCAGGTAAAGCCATGCAATGGCAGGTGGCAAAAGTGGGCTTTTGTATTTATCAGTCCAGGATGTAATGTGCATCCCAAACTGTCACAATATGCTGAGTAAAATAATTTTGAATTCTTCAATCAAATTTCTTAACTGGGATAAAATCAATTCCTGTCCCAGCTATTCTATGTTTTTCCATGTTAGCAATGCTAAACCTATGCTTTAACCAAACACTGGCAGCAAAGTGTATTTACTTGCCCTTATTCTAATCACATTTTTTCCCATTTTCCCATGTCCTTTCCTATGCCTTGTGCTGGTGGTGGTGTTCCTCACTCCATGTTTCATTTTCCTCCTCATATCCCTTGTTCCTATTTCACCAGCAATTACCTTCACTTGGAGCATCTTTCTCCAAGCTCATGGCAAGACACCTGCTTCATTCAAATCCCTCCTGAAAATGTCTTCCTGCTTACAAAAGCAGAAGGTGGGAAGGAGGAGAGGAAAAAATGAAGCTGGACAGAACCAGGAGAGGGGACGTGAAGTATTTCTTGAATAGCACTAACATCGATCCATCTTTCTTTCACTGGTACCTTGTTTCTTTATGCATGCCTTAGCCATAGAATCACAGAAGCACAGACTGGTTTGGGTTAGAAGGGACGTTAAAGTCCATCTAATGCCATGGGCGGGGCACCTTCCACGAGATCAGGGGGCTCCAAGCCCCATCCAACCTGGCCAACCATGTCCAAATCCCACCGAGAGTAATTCTGGAGCAGATGACTGCACACTACACACAACTGTGGTCCCTTCATTAATTCCTTAATGAGCTCTTCCAGGAGGCATATGGAAATGGAACAGGCCCTGGATTCCCATGACAGGGAAGCGAGGTTTATTTTTCCTTCTCAAATAACCACATAAGTGAGGACTATCTGGAGTTTAAAACACCAGGAAGAGGCAGTGAAGATGCCTTGCATTTACTCCTTGCAGTGCCCTGGGAAGCAGAATGACACTGCAGAGAAGAACACACTTGACAGTGCTCACTGCCCTCTTCCTGCCTTCCAAAAACCTGGGGAGGTGCCAGTTATGCAGCTATCACTGATTTAAAACCTTTTTATGATTTAGACTTCACTTTTTCTGTCTCGAAGCTGTCTGAAAGGATAAAGGAGAAAGACACATCTGAGAAGAGCACAACTAAAGCTGAGGTGTGAGAAGCTGTGGTTTGGCTACTGCTAAAGGATCCAGCTGTGAGGAAAAATTTTAACAAACTCTGTGGAATCCTATATTTATCTGAGGGTGGTATGCCCAGAACTTTTCTCAGTGGCCAGGCTGTGTTCGTGAATCCAAAGGTATGTACTTGTGCTCAAACATTTTATTTCATTAAATAGTTTGTTTGGCAACATTTTTGATTTTGATTTGTTTTCAGCTTTTAGACAGCTGAAGGACCAAGTTAAGCAGACCTGTCTGCGATTCATATCTAAAAGGAGGTTTCTGGGGATTTCTTCTACTAAATTACTTTGACCTTCTCCCAGTGCCACCTAAACAGCAGATTTAATTTGCTCTAGAGCTCTGCTGGGTGAGAATGTGATGTGGAGAGAGTGAATCCTTACCTTCTCCAGCTTGCTGAGACCAGACCCTTCTCATGCTGCCTTCCCCTGTTGGGGCTCTCCCTGATACACATCATGCTGCCTCAGAGAAGGATTCTGAGCTCTGGTGGCTCTGTATTGATTGGTCTTGGTGTATTTTGAGCTCACTTCATATTTGAGACTAGTAATTGCAGCTAGGAAAGAGAGAAGGTGTCCTAGACTCCAGCTTTATTGATCTTGTTTGTAAAGACAATTTTGTAAAAATGACAATTTGTAAAAATGTCCAGGTATGATCTGAAAAAGATAGGAGAGGTCATTGTTATTTAACACTGTGTATTTCATTTTCCCTGTTTCTAGTACAACAGGCTAAATGTTAATATTTTTGCAGCAATATGTGACAGCAATATTGAAGCAAGCAGTAAAGCTGATACGGTCCATCTGGTTTTGGTAACTACAGCTCCTGATTAAATTCTAATTTACAATTTTATGAAGAACTAAAAAATATTTAGTTTTCTGAGCTCTAAAGGCAAAATCATTTTTAGAATGAGGTTTGAATATCTTTTGGCTACTGAATTTATACATCCTGATATATTTATGATGATATTTATGTCAAGGCAAATCTCTTTCATATTTAAAAATAATCTTAATTTGTGCAAATAATTGAGGTGGAATATTCTTAAGTAAATATAAACCCTGATGAAATTCTATGTTTGCTCTTCCCATTGCAAACTAAAAACGATTTTTTTTTTCAAATGAAATATTAAGATTCTTGAATTTTTGAGCAACAGTTCATAAATGAATGTAGCCTTGACAGTGTACGTGAAATTATCTAGTTAATTAATAAAAATGAAAAAGTATATATTTTTTTATCCTATATGTTAGTCATGTCTGTTACATGTCACAAGAGCTTTCCAGTGCAACATTTTCAAGTGGGGTGTAAATAAGTTCGTTCCTCCACTGTCTCCAATTAGAAATTTTACATAATATTTTCTTTGTGAAATAGCAAAAGAGGTGAGAGTGGCACTTCACTTTTCATCAATATATAACATCTTCTATTGTAACGTGGCTTCATCCTTTTGCTGCCAGTGTTGTATTTTACAGTGCCTCTACATTTGAACCCTGTGTATTTTTGACCCCTTTTGGAGTAATAATTAATAGACTGATTTTCCCTTTTTCAAGGTGAGGTCACAGTCTTACAGTCTAATTTAACTGTGGTGACTGAAGCATAAATCAAAGGCCATGTTCAAAGTTAATACAGAGTAAAAATCTTTGCACAATAAAAGATAATGCTCCAGCTTGAACAAATATATCCAGTTTACTGCAGTTTCCCCTCAAGGATTTCTCAAAGTTTCTCAGATGGATATAAAATGATAAATAAACTTTGCAACAACATGCAAATAAAATCGTTTCAAGTGAGGAAGCTGATATGCAGGAGGAAACAAGCTAAAGATTTTTGATTTCCAGTCACTTATGTGCAACTCGAATAAATTATCCTCTGATAAATGGAGGTGCATATTGACTGATAAGCTCTAAGTGGTTTTTATCACTTGGGCAGCATAAAGCAGCCATTGATGCTTAAACTGGGTTTATGACTCTTGTGCTTTGCCAGCACAGAAAAAAGAATCCCTAATAAAGGTCCTGCTGCCTCATCTATTTGTGCAATTATGCCCCAGATGAAGCACTGCAAATTAGGTATACCTAATTTAATCTGCTGAATGTAGTAAAAAAAAGATAAGAATATGGCTTCTTTTCCTTTCACTGGTGTTTCATATCAGATGTTTCTTGGTTAAAATATACGCACTGTTGCTTGGAGAAAAAATAGGTGTAATTCTTTTTATAAAGAATTGCTGCAGTTCTAAATAAATGTGAGATCCTCCATCACCTTTACAGTAAGATCTGGGAGGGAAGATGTGAACAGGTGTCTTTACAAACAATTTGATGGGTGTTAACATATTTGAAATGGGTCTCAGTGTTTCTGCTGACTTTGGTGAGCGGGTTCCTTACCGGGCCAGACAGCCTGGGGCCTAAAACCGGGTCTGCACAAGCCAGAGCTTCTGAACTTTGGGGTAAAGTGACAGGTTCAAGGGGGGATATCAATAGGTGGTTTGGGAAGGCTGTATCTTCCTAGTACCTCAGCTGAGTGGGAAAGGAAAAGGGCAACACGCAGCTGGGAGTTCAGGATACAAGGGAGGCTGCACCCCCTAAAACCTTGAGAGAGAAAACCCTGTGGGTGTGTGCCCCAGTGGACTCTCTCCCTTTGATTCATCCCTCATGTACAGCAGTGCAGAACACTACTTGGCATGGCTGTGTGGCAAGAGGCTGCTGTTGACTCTGGAAAACTTGTCAGGAAGCGGCAAAAGTTTCTTTCCCTTTTGTGGCAAGCAGCTATGGTCCCCAGTTTAGGCTTAGTCACATTGTGACAATGCAGGGCCAGGGGAGAAAACTTCTCTGTCATGGGCGAGGGACAGTAGGTGGAGTAGACTCTTCTGAGAAGGTCACATTTTGGAGATGCAGTCATACAAAGGATCTTCATGTGTATTCTGGGTTTGTTCTTCATCTACTTCCAAACTTCTAGTTTTTTTCACCTTGAAAGTGCTGTAAAGAAGCTTAACAGGTTGGGAGAGTAATAAATGGTTTTCCAAGTTGGCAGTTAGTTGCCTAAGTTGTGTAGACATTCAAGTGATTATCAGTAAGAAAAAGATTGCAAAAAAGCTCTTCTCATTCCAGACAAATAGAGGTGGTATTTTCTGTATTGGTGCATTCACTAGGTAGAATCAAATTTTGTGACAGTGGATTAGGAGAAACAAAAGCCTTCCTGTAATATTGTGTCAAAAGGCTTATTGTGATTCAGAAGAAAGTTTTACATGTCATCATGGCTTATGGCATACTATTGTCTTTTCCTTTTGGTGAAATGCAACTGTGGAATGTAATTATTGCATTCGTAATATACCTGGTCCTGTAATTGTCTTTTTACCTTGAAATATCTTGGGTGTGCTAAAATGTCCCATTGTAATAATGACCCATTACAGTAATAAAGTTGTCAGGCCAGGTACATGATTGACCCTTTTGTATTGTTGTACATGTCCTTTTCATATCATATAAGTCTGACTTTATTACTGTTGTGCATCATGTTTATGGGGACACCATAAAATTTGGAGGCAGTCACAGCATATTTACCTTCCCCCATTCATCAGTGGGAGCAGTTTTTCCTTCCTCTTCCCATGTAATTTGTTGAACAAGAAGTTCTTTTATTATTATTTTATTGTTATTTGAACAGAGATAATATTCAGTAAAAAAGACAGACTTAACATTCTTGAAATACATTTTTAAACTCTGTGCCCAGTTTCTTTCTAAGGGATGTTGGGACTGCTTGACTAGAGAAGGTGTGGATGACCTCTCCCTGGAAGCTGTTCTGCTGTTTTGGAAAAGACAAATCATCCACAACCTCTGTAAGTGTGCTCACTACTGAATGGAAGGGTAAAGCATCTGCTGCTTCCACTTCAGCCAAAGTACTGGGCCAAGTTTAACTCAGATTTTCAAATAGCTTTGTGATGATAAACCCTGTGTTTGTGACAGACTACTTTTCACTGCAAAAGGTTCACAAAGTCTAATCTCTAGGACATGAGGCCATGCAGAGAAGCCCACAGGTACTGAAGGGCAGGAAACCACAAGTTAGGGTCAGTAATGAAAATGCCATCTCTGTTTGGTGCTGTTTTATTAGAGATTGGCAAGTCAGTAAATTAATTGTTTGTTAGTGACTATATTGCATTATATGACTTTACAGTCATCAAGTTAAAGAACAAGTTCGTTTTGAGCTCTATGTCTGATCTTCTTTTTGTTTACAGACTGCATGGTGTATTTGAAAGCTGCTTGGCTGCTCTTTGGGAGCTGATTGCACTCCTCTGTCACATGGGAAAGTTCAAAATCGCTGGTAATAAATAAAATCTATATAGTATAAAGCTCAGTAACACCATGAAGAGAGAGCAGCAGCATCCCCACTGTCCTTCCCAGGACTGGGTTTCTGGTGGGTGCATTTCCTCAGGCACATTGATACCCTTTGACAGCCCAGCAAACACTATTTGTGTCCATAACTAGGATTCATTATCCAAAGGGATGTGCTCACTTCCTTTTATGTATGAATATATAGTTTCTGTTTCTCAAAATATTCCCAAATGCTTCAGGGACTCTAGCTGCATCTTTACAAAAAGACTGTAAAAAATCAATTGTTTTGGATAATTACTGTCGTTTATTGGATTTGTAATCAATGGTAAAATAAGATGGAAGAAAGAGCAAAAAAGGAAGTAGGAGGTGGTGTACCTTATGAGAAAAACACATTTGTTTAATTGAAAGTGTGCCTTAAATCTAAGAGAGTCTAGATCTTGTTAGAGACCAGAATATGACTTGAGGTTTGGAAGATTCAGCTAGTAGCATAAGTTGGCATTCGTAAATCTGCTATACTGGAACTATTTTTGCAAGTAAATTAAAGGAATGCAGTTCCTAAATCTGATTTTAATGGGCATAGCAACTTCCTGAAGTTTTCTAACTGGGGTTTTGTTAAATATGACTGTTATTTTCCTCCTTCCCCCCACCAAGTCTTTGTTCCAGCCCTTTGTGGTGTCCTGATATCCATGAGAAGCTATGCCGGAGTGCAGCAGCTTTCTATATTCTGTATTCTTCTTTTGTGTTCTGGCTCTTACCTATGGTTTTAGTTTTATGCACTGAGATGCTTTTTGAAGAGCTACAGGTCCTTATTTATGTCAGTGTCAGCTTTAAAGAGCTTTCCAAGTTTATTTTAAAAAAAATATTTAGAACATTTTCTCCTCAGTTTGCTTTTGTGCTTCTTGGGTTTTTTCCCCTGAGGGAAAAGGAGTAACCCTTCCTTTCCATCACCACTGGGTTCTAGGACAGTTAATCTGGGCCTCCAGCCTTAAATGGTGAAGGAGTGTGTAAATGAAGATTTTCAACACCCTGAAAAGACTGTTAAAAGAAAAAGAAATAACTGTTAGTCCTGGGAAGGAATTTTCACTGTGCTGCCTCATGAAAGAGCAGGTTACCACAAGGAAGGTATCCTGTGGATTTGCATCTCCTGCCTATCTCTGTGGGGTCTTGGTAGCACCGTTGGAGAAGGAATCTCTGTTGGGTGCTGCCTGATGGTGACTCCCAATGGAGACACAGAGCTGTGTTAGCAGAAATCCTCCTTTCCCTGCAAGTGAAAGAAACTGTTTTTAAGGACCTGTATTGATTAGGCTATGGAAGATCAGGAAGGGAAATATCCTATAGTTTCCTTTCTTTGGCAGTGAAACCCACTTCCCTGTAAGTCTCGGTAAGAGGAAAGGAAGGGGAAAGTCCAAAAAATAGATTATCTGATTCACTTCTGGTAGGTCTTTATAAGAGAAATGATAAGCAATCTTGAATGTAGATTTGCCAGCCTCCAGAAGTTAACTAACTCCTTATAGTTAGACAGCAATTTATTAGGGGGAGTAAGGCAGTAATTTTAATAAAAGTGTTAACTAACATCAGTAGCACATTAGGAGGAATTCTCCAGGTATTAAAATCTCTAACCATTACAACTATTTTTTTAAATTCCTCTCAGTCATTAATGTGATTTGTTCTTTATTATCAGAGCCTGATTGGCAAAATTAGATTGTCAGAGCTAGCTGAGATTTTTCAATCAGTAACAGTTTAGGTTTCTCACATTATCTTGTTGAAGTTGAAAAAGCAAAGATGACTTAGACCATTTTGAGGGCTATCAGAAGGAAAACGAATAATTTAAATTCAGTTTAGTTCAAACCGTCACTGCATGTTATCTTTACACAATTAGTTTGTTGTCAGTTCATTCTATTTTTATTGTGATGTATTTAGTTGCAGCTCTGGAGATAAAGTTGCAGGAATGACTTTTAGGAAGTGAATTTCCTTTGATGGAATTTCACAATAATGGAATAATTTAGGTGGGAGGGAAATTTGGGTATCTATCTTTTCAGTCAGTGCTGAGCTTAGCATTAGATTAGATAGTTCATGGCCATGTCTTGTTGAGTTTGGAGCATTTCCCAAGCATGGGGATCCCTCAGCCTGTCTGGGCACTTTGACACAGTTGGAGCAATCTGTGCAGAACCATATATTCTAATACCTGATCAGATCACAGGTTTCCTCATTTCAGTTTGCTTTTTGTCCTTTCTGGAAAAGGCCCATGTCCTCCCTTCCTGCTGCCCACCCTAAAGAAGCAGGGCCTTCCACCTGCCCCTTCAGGAAAGCATGACCAGGGCATTGTGCTTCTCAGCTCTGGAACTGTTCCAGTACTGACAGCTCTACATCATGCAACTTCAGCCATCTGCACTGGCCCATTTGAATGAGATTGAAACTCCTAGCAGTTTCAAAACAGAAAGGAAGAGAAGCCTCAGATCACCTTCAGTCATCCTTTTTCTATTACATGTCTGATCTCGAGAGCAGGGTAACTGGCTGGGTACCTTGCCTCTAACCATGCTGAGTGCTACAACTACCAGGAAAAAGGTAAAATTCTGTGGTACAGGGAAAGAAATCTCCTGTCCTTTGGGCAAACTGCCTTTCAGTCTTGTTCTCTCCACATTAAAAAAAAAAAAAAAGGGTGCAAACCCTTCAAGTTTCTGGATTAAAAATAAGAAGCTACAGAAAAAAAGGAGAGGCGGGTGATATGATAATAATGAAATTATGAAGACAATTTGAGAAAAATATTGAGAAAAGCTTTAGAGGAATAATGAAGGTAGAAAGTCAGTCAAGAATAATGTGTCCTGCCTGCTCTTGCCCTGTGGGATGTGACCAGACTAAGTTTAAGGTAGAGTGCTCAGGGCTACAGCAGCTGTAATGAGAACTGTAAAGGAGGCTTCCTTCCTCTCCTCCTACCTCTCTCACTCTTGTTCTCTCTCTTCTCTTAATTGTTTTCCTACTGAGACACTGAACAATCATTACAAATGTATGATTTCTTTAGACTTGACTAGAGTTCAAGCCATCTATGATCCCATCAGGTGAGTAATGACCAGAAGAGTACTATTTTATTGTGTATATACAATTTAAAAATTCAAAGCATGAGAGAGATATGTATTTTCTTACAGTTCCATCTTGGCAGAGGCAGGCTATTATTTTTTGCATGTTCTACAGTAGGTTTTTCTTTACAAGAATACAGCAAGGGGAGAGGAATACTTTAAAAAAATTTTTTTTTGGCAGAAATCCTTTTCCATTCATGAGGAGCAATGACTCACAATCCTGTGTATGTGTGATAATAAAATGCTACAACCAGGCTTGAAGTAGATTGGGGAAGTTATGAAGGCAGAGAACACCTCTGATCTTAGGTACAATGCAAATACATTGACAACTGAACAAAAAGTTATGCCAACAGTGGTATCACTGCTTCTCCAAGCCCTGGGTGTGTTGGTGGCTCTGGAAATGAGGGGATCTGGTGAGAAGAGGGGGCTTTATCAGCTGGGTTACGTAATTCTGACAAGTGTTTGTGCATGTGTCACGAGTGACAGTGTTTCCATATAAACAAACTCACTTTTCTGGGTTTGTATGATTATGAGCAACTTATCCTGGGAAAGATTCATGTTGGCACACAGCAATCCAGAGGAGACCTGGAGCAGGCACCAGAGGACTGATAAACTGTTTGTTCAGGTAACTGTGCCCAGTTATCTGAATGCTGGAGTCCAGAGATGGATGAGCTTGAAAGGACTTTTCTCACCAAATTTCTTACAACAGAGGCCCCAGAAACTTCCTAGGCTTCTTCAGTTTGGAGATTGTTTTTGCACATGACCTCATCTTTTATTTTTTTAATCTCTTTTCTTAATGTAGCCAAAGTCTGTGATAGAAACTACCCAACCTCTCTGCAGGAGCTGAGGCTGTGGAACTAGGAATGAACATGTCACTTTGTTTGAGTGCAGGTTTTGTGGTGCTCTTGGTGGATATCTGTGATGCTCCCAAAGGCACTGCGCCTAAGGTTTCTGTATTGGCATGCTTTACTCAAGACTTGGAACTTGTGAATTTGGGCTCTGTCCTTGTACCTCACTTGGCAAAAATGTCAGAGTGCTAAACCCTTCCTTGCTCAAACCTCTCTATTACAGTTTTATGTTTAATAACAGTAGTATTTCTTGTTTATAACATGACATTTTAAAAATTAACTTTTTTTTGTCTCTTTTCAGCCTACACTGGATTATAGTAGTAATAACTCACCTTACTCTGCTCGTTGTGCCAAACCCTTCAACTAGCTACTCCTAATCTTAAAGAATTTGATGTACTGTATGCTGCACTGATCCATATTAGATATTCATTTAGTGTGATGGCAAAGGACTTGCAGAATTTATGCAGAGTCCTGTACTTGAACTGAGTGGAAAATGTAAATTGGTGCTGTTCCCCTTCCCCATGCACAGAGTCTGTCTTCACTGAACAGCTGAATTTGGACAAAACATCTTCATAGTTTTCAGAATGGATGGTGTGTAACTGTAGTTGCAGAAAGGTGACTGTAAAAACCCATTCTTGTTTTGCCTACAGTTACTGATTTAGCATTCATGGATCAACATGTATTTAGACACTGAGGTGTCATGTTATATCATTTTTTACTGCTTAAAGAAGTGAACACTGTTACCTCTGTGCTCCAGAAGACACTCTGTTGATGTAAGTGGGCATTTGAGATTGAAGGCTTCTCTTTGAGAGAATGTTGCTCCAGCTTCCCCAGTGAGTCTGCAGGGGAGAGGAGAATTTGTTTTGTTCTTTCTGCATCTCTCTTCTTCTCTGCATCTATTTTTAGACAGAGTCTAAAACCAGAACTGTGTGCTGCAGCCAGTTGCCCATTAAGGCTGGGACACATGTTCTGCTGTGATACATGTTCTGCAGTGTCCCTGCAGAAGGGCTGATTGAGTGGCAGACATCCCAGGGTCAGTGTCATGTGAGCACAGCTCAGACTTCAGGACAGGCTGGTGGATTTGGCCACCAAACTCTCATATTATCAGGGTCACTTTTTGCCAGGATTCCTCAGCAATCAGTAGGTTCACAGTTGGGGCATAATCCTTTCATTTTGGCAGTGTATGAAATCAGTCTCTGCGTCTCATTTTCTCTCTGACTCCTGGCATTGGTGGCAGCCTGACTCAGTCCAGGCTGATGATTAATAGCAGTAGAGAGGGGGTGGTCAACAGCCCAATACCCAGCCCTGTGCTGCAGGAGAGACTGTTCCATCGTAAGCATTTCCAGTCTCAAAGTTTGAAAGGCACTGGGTGAACTGCGGAAGCCTTGCCTGCTTGCTGAGTCTCTAGGTGCAACTGTGCTTCAGTCACATTGCACCCGTTGAGCTTCTTTCTTAGATAAATGGCTTAAGCAAAAATGTCTCTCTTTTTAAACTCTATCCAGAAGGTGGGAATACAGCTTTCCTCTTGCAGCATGTGGCTGTCCAAAGGGAAATGACACAGAAATCACACTCACGAAAGTGAGTAGAGTGACACAGAACTAGTCAATACCAGGCACTATTGCTACTTGCTCTTATTGAAACTTGTGGATGGCTGTGTTATTTGCAGCCTGTGGATGATTTTAGGTTGGCAGTTTAACTGCTGCCCACAGCAAATGGCTGCATGGTCTGATTGCTACCAACAGGGAAATTCCCAACCTTTCTCAGTTCTTGGAGCACTCCGTGGCCTGTTGTTTTCTTTAGCTATGTTTCTAAAGAATAATTCTGACCAAACAGCCCTTAATATTGTCTTCAGCATCACAGTATTTCTGTCTGACTCCTGGTCTTGTGGGACCAACCACTAATTCCTGAAATATATTTAAAATTAGTGAAGCTGTGAAATTGGCACCGTGCCCTTCCACTAAACTGCTCGTGTTCTCTGGCTGCTGGCTCTTCAGCATCTATATGTGTGTATTAATATACACACAATAATTCTGAATAAAGCTGGAGGCTTATTCAGATGGATGAAAAATTCATTCAGAAGGATGACAATGCAGTTGTTCAACTCACTTATTTAAACATTAATCCTGCTTACTGAAGCAGTTGGAAATTTGCACCTTCTCTGTTCTCCAGCAGTGCTGTAAGTCTGAGCAGTCTCAGTGGGATGGGTTGGATATATAGTTATAATCTATGGGTAATGTTCTTTGAATTAGATTACCCATAAAGTTCTTGCTTTCTGCTGTGCTCTGGTGGGTTTTGCCAAAACACACATTTTTGTTCAAACATAAAGCCCCCAAATAGCAGCTGAGATAGAAGGCTTGGTGACTGCTGACTTCAAATTAAGCATTCCAGGGTTTCTATGCTTGAGCTGTGATGCTTGATAGTTTCAGTTAAAGCAGCTAAGATATCTTGTTAAATACATGAGAAAACACAAATATTGGGATTTCCATAGCAAAGTGCACCAGAGAGAGGGCAGAGAGAGCACCAGGCTTATTACTCAGGGAGCCCTATGACTGACTAAAACACATAGTGTAGTAGGGAAGGAGAGGAGAGAGACAGTGTCTCTGAGATGGAATTGCAGCACAAATACCTGTGTGAAAGTGCAAGCCTTTTGGGCTTTGTGAGCAGTGCTGAGCAGGGACACACACCTGTCTATTATTTGTGCATCTCAGCCAGGGATTCACTGTCTCCAGTTAGAGTAGTTCGCTGCTTTGGTTTTCTTAAGATTTTTTAAAATTCTGTCTTTTCAAACGAAGTTTTTCCTGTAGTTGACACAGCTAAGCCTGCACAGGAAAGAATTTAAGTGTATGGATATCTTCCTTTTGGCACAGGCAAGCATATTGATCCAGAAGAGCCTCTGAACCTCAAGAACAGAACATGATATTGCAATAACTAGACAGACTCAAACCTTTATTTCCCATCAACCTCCATGGAGTGTTCTTGTGGGCAGATAGCCTGGGTAGCTAGTCCAAGCATCCTCTAAGAACTGAGGAGATCACACAGTGATGGTATAGAAGTGTCTTTTGGAAACAGTCTTATGGGCTGACAGCAGAGGTCTAAAGTGTGTGCCGGCTGTGAGAGTCAAATCTGTGTGTCCCTACCTGGGGTGAAAGGCAAAGCTTTGCCGGATCTGCTTTCCAGAGCTAACCTCTATAATGACAATGTCCAGGCCACTGCAAGAGTTTTATTGACCTGCTGTGGCACCTAAAAGAGTGTTCCCTATAGAGAATGCACAGGGATAGAGGAGATTTACTTATTTGTTGTATGTCTACGAAAATATTTCAATCCTACATGTAAACTGCACCAGAGTAGGGAAAGATGGGAAGCCAGCAAAGAAAACTCCAGAGCAGGTGGACTCTGGTAATTTTGTTCAGTGTAGTACTGGAAATGCTATTTTACAGTATTCCTCCATGCAGCAAATACTGAAAGTGCTAAAAATGCAAGGAAAAAATGTTATAACATTTTTCTGTTTGGAAAACTGTCTGGGAACTGTTATTCTTTAGCATATTGCATAGGAAATGGAGCTTTAATTCTGTGGAATAGTTCTCTGGGTCTCTTGAGAAGAGAGCTCTAAGCCATACTTCAGTAAAAAATTAGCTCAGGTGCAGAAATAAATGTTTAGCTGTGATTTTCTAGCCTGCTGCACTATCCCAGAGAATTTTGGGCAGAAACAGTTCACCTGGTTTTCTCAAGGTATGTATCCAAAGGGACTTGGAGTTGTGCCTCTTTAACCACAGCAAAAATGCAGAAGTAATTGTCATTTATGGTTTTGAAGCACCAGAAGCCTTTGGGTTCACGCATGCACGTGTTAGGATGTCCTTCCCAAATGGACTAATATGGGAAGGAAATCACATTTTTTTGGCCTGCTCAAGTATAATTCTTTCAGTAATGAATATGAAGCACTGAATTTCCTAACACCAGAAAATAAAATGCAGGACTAGAAACAGGTGCACTGCGCTGCATTCTAGGGTGAATACCCAAGAAAGAAAGGGGCCTATTTTGCTTTATTTTCTATGTAAGGCAGAGGGAGAAATTGCAGGTAAAGGGAAAAGCAGGAGCTGATCTGTGTTTGGAAAGCAGAATTTGGCTGTGCAGCATTTTGCTAATAAGATACACCTATTAAAAATTAATTTACAAGTGTGTGGTTGTCTCATTATCCAACTTGCAGTGTACAAAACACTTTTTCAGGAGATAGTCTACCATTTGCTTGAGGTGTTGCAAAGAGTTTTGCCATGCAGGCCCCAGCTGTTGTGTGAGATGTTTGTGCCTCCTGGATGTGGCAGCCTTGCAAAATTGCCTTTTTTTTTTGCTGCTGACTGGTGAGCATTAATCAGCTTTAATTATCACTGCTGGATATACTAACAGCTTACAAAAGTTGCCCTCTCCATTCTGCTGTAAATGAAGCCTCAAATAGTTGTAGTTGCCTACGGCTGTGTGCTGGAAAACCTGTTTTGTTCTGTGGCTCATGCTCTCACCCTTTAATCAGCACTTGTTCTGAAAATGGCAGTGCCGTGTCTCTGAGGGTGATCTCATTTTTGAGGGCAGTAGCCAAGGGGGATATTGTCATCTGTTTCAACCTGTTCAGAAAATGACACTGCGAGAAATACATTTTGAACTTCAAGAAAAAGCATTATTCTGGTTTTCAGGCAGCTCATCTGGGAGTCTGAACAAAGAAGTTTGGGTTTTGCTGATGCTGTTCTGCTTCTCAGAGATGTGTCAGGACTTCTCTCCATGCTGACTCAAGGGACTGACCCCAGGAAGACCACAGATGTCACAGTAAGTGTCTGCTTGGGACTCGGGTGTCTCAGCTCCCATTAGAGAGAGCAGATCCAAAAAGCAGATGGGGTCATCTTAAAACAGGTGCCAGAGAGGGGTTTGGTTGTGTCAGCACAGCTGTTTGATGCTGTCTGGGATGTACCGCAGGATCCACAACATCTGCACACACCTGGCAGGTGTGGGCCATTCAGGCAGGACCTGTGTCTTTTTATACCTTCAACTCTAGGCTCGGGTAATTAAAATGTTTCTGGGTACAGCAGAGGGACAACTGGAGGCCACTCTGACAGACTTGTCATATTTAGATGGTCTGCGACTGCACTGACTGGGGGTTACAGCAAGACCTAAAGCCATGGAGTGCACGTGAACATGTAAGTTCAAGTACCTTAGCTAAACTAAGCCTTAGGCCCAGTCTGAGTTCAGAAGGATCTATAACTTGTTAGAGTTTAAATTAGTTTTGTACTTAAGAGCAGAGACAGATCTTGCTGAGGACATGTACCAGGAAAGTAAATTATAAATCTAAAAATCATAACCACAAAGTAAAAGCGCAATGAAACCATTCTGCCTCATTTTCAGTTAACTTCCAGAGTGTAGCTGTGTTGTGATGAAGAGGGGAACAATGTGTTGTTACTGGAGAGGGGCTGTACTTCAGCTGCTTACCTATATTTTTCTCAGTAAATCTGTACCAGGTAAATATGTCTGTGTATTCATGATATTCAGAAGCTATTTGAGCCTTGAATGCAAATATGATGGGGAATCTATTTATCAGAAGCAGTCCTAGAACCACTCGCCTCTGTAGATTTTTGATCAGTGTTATGTCTATGTCAGTGTGCCGGGAAAATTTTGCTACCATTACAAGATTTAAAATAGAAATGTGTTTTTTACCTACTTTTATTGCCCTTGTAAATTGATCCTCATTTTTTTATCAGTTTTGAAGATAATTAAAACGTCATCAGAGAACTTACATTGCTTTTTTTAAAACAAAAGGTGAAATGTTGGTTTGAATCAGCGAGTTTAAAAAAATGTGTTATTTTTGGTAAATGCCTCAAGTATATTCACTATTAGGAGCTTTTGCTTGATACAGTGCATATTTGGAAGAGGGCACCAGTACAGATAGGCAGCAATGAGATGCTTAAGAAATGCATTAAGTTTACTTTGAAAAATCTTAAACAAGAATAACACCATGCAATTAGGCAAGGCAATAGGCACTGTCAAAGTAGCCCGAGTTCAAACCAACATTTCACCTTTTGTTTTAAATAAAGCAATGTAAGTTCTCTGATGACGTTTTAATTATCTTCAAAACTGATAAAAAAACGAGGATCAATTTACAAGGGCAATAAAAGAAGGTAAAAAACACATTTCTATTTTAAATCTTGTAATGGTAGCAAAATTTTCCCAGCACACTGACATAGACATAACACTGATCAAAAATCTACAGAGCTGAGTGGTTCTAGGACTGTGTCCCTGGGCGGCATCCTGATCAATGTGGAATTTCAGCAGGCAGCTGGCCACTCAGGGCCACAAGCCCCTGGACAGCAATGCCAGGCTTTTCCTCAATAGCACAATAGCAGTGCTCGTTTAGAAACCCCCTTTTTTTTTGTGACATAGGTGGTAGCAGTTCTGAAACTAGCTTGTAGATCACAGCCAGGAAAGTACAGCTTCCAGCACAGAGACACGTGAAAGCAGGGGATCAGTATGGACTTCTAAGAGCTTTATCTTAGTGTACTTTTTAAAGCAGGGTAAACAGATCTGAGGCCAGATAGTCTCTGAATAATCAGGGAGACTGCTCAAGAGTTTTAAATATTCTTTATTTTCAGCTTGAATCTTGAGATGTGGCTGATGTTTCTGCAAGCTCTGAGGGCTGTAAGCTGTTCCAGCAGTTTCATGAGGCATGTACTTTCCATTCATTGCTGCTTGGAGCTCTTTGGATTCTTTCTTTTGTCCAGGTAATTTAATATAAGGAAAGCTTGTGCTATTACCAGACAAGAACTGAAGAATTTGGAAAGCGGTGGATATAGTGTACCTGCAGTGAAGGAATAAAAACTTTTGGTGTAAATAATGCAAAATTGATGTCTTGAGGGAAAGAGACTATTTGAGGAAACAATTGTTTTCCTGTGTATGGTATATATTGGTTTTTAAAGTAACACTGTTGAAAACTGAAACAGCACGTACTAAACCAGGGACTGCATATGTGACCGGCACTTGCCAAGCAGTAATTACCAGGAGAAAAAAATCATTATACACCAGGACTTTTTGCCTGTGTGAGCTTCCTCTATTTCACATTTTTGGTCACACTTCATGTCTGTTCTTCATTGCCATCCTACCTCCTCATTTAAGTTCTCCTCCCTGTCACAGAGTCCCATGTTGCCATGTGGCAGCTCTAATTTTAGCAAGGATTCTTTTTATCAGATACCTGAAGACTGTTAATGAAATGTGCTCTGCTCAAGAGTTGAGTAATTTTGTAAACTAAAAAGGTATAAAATGAATCTTTACAGTTACTTTACTCTTTTCAGTCAACTGTGAAGAGACATCTAAGCTGTGGAGTGTAGGACCAAGTCCAGGCTTTGATCACTGCATGTCTTGGGAGCTTTGGAGAGCTTCTTAACTCTAGCTTGTCTCCTGTGTGTAGTTGCAATATTTCCTGTCTTCTTGGGTACAGATTTGTAGTCTGTGCATCTGTGAGATCAGGTGTTTAGACATCTATGTCTTTGTGTCACTATGAATCTGATTCTGTTTATTTTTTCTGATCCAATACAGGAGGTGTGGGTGGTATCTGTTCCAAACATCAGTGCACCTTCCATCAGCATTTCTGGGAATGCTGGCTGCTGGGAGTGGCAGTAGAGGCAGCTAAGAAGGGAACAAGCTGTTACGAGCTTGTTTCCTTCTGTACAAGTCCTAGAATTGATTCTACAAAATCATCCTAATTTCTCAATAAATTCAGTCACAAAGGGATGTTAGAGGAACAGGCATGTATTTGGCTGTTAATGCTGAAGTTAGTGTTCTGCATTTTATCTGATTCAGATTCTTATGCATGTAGCAAAAAAAAATAGGCATAATGAGGTGTGTAGCAACAAAGAAGAAATTATGTTTCAAATGCTGCTGTAGTTTGCAGTCAGTTGGAATACATTTAAATACAGCAGCTAAAGAGAGGTGTTAGGAAGAAGTGTTTTTCCCTCTCTGCCTTGACAGCCTTGACAGCACAAGGCTCATAAGTGCTTTCTGCTCATAGTTCTGGGAGCAGGATGCTCTCTAATGTATCCTCTGTGTGCTGGAGTAATGGGAAGCATGTGTTCCCTCAGCACTCTGCCAGATGTTGGCAAGCACTTGGGGACCATAACCTTGTCCCTGCTGCCTGGGTATGCTGCCACTACTGCATGTTACCTACTTGTACAGTTTTTGGCTGACTGAGGATAGTAATTAGATTTTGAATATTTTCAGTTTGCTCCCAGTTTCAGTTGACCAAGGCTACCTAAACAAGTGGCATCATACCAGGACAGATGGTCTTATCTTGATGGCACTGCTTGCATGGTAGAACTTCTTTTCCCTTATACCTTCTTAACCTGATGCTGAAATAGCTAACAGCGTTCATCTAACAGATTCCCTGAAGAAGCAGCATGTCTTTTTGAGATACCATTCTGCTCAGACCTTCCTGCAAGGATTTGTGGGCTAATGAGACTTTGAGGAAGCTCCAGGCTGCATTCATCCTCTATATCCTAAACAACACATTATTATCTTCAAGCCAGTATGGCGAGTTCATTTGTTTCTACTTCCTAACAACTTAGAAGGAAGAATATAAGTTCTCCCACTGTTCTCCTCCCCACAGGCTGATGTTGGAGATGCAAGCATCTTGCTGCCATCCTCTCTCTCCTCCTTTACCTTGCCACTTTTTTCACAATGACTGAATATGCTTATTCCATGTCTTTCATCTCCCAGAAGTTCCCTTGAAATGCTCCTCAAGTTTTGTGAATGGAGAAGGTAGGGAGCTGAATTCCACATTTGTTACCTGTGATTGGAGCTAATGAGAACTGAGTATCACAGGAGAGATGATGACAGTCTTGATCTGTGCTATCAGTTACAAGCCTGACCTTTTCTGAGGGCTTTTGTAAAGCAGTTGTCCATTTTCACTGGGAGCTGTGTATAGCAACAGCAGCTGTAACTCAGTCATGCAGATGGTTAGAAAAGCATCAGCTGAAAAAAAATCTTTCTCCCTCAGAGAAATTTCTTCTTCAATACACCAGGATTTAGGTTTCCTTCTAGACAGTAAGGTTTGTAACACATATAAGTTTTCAATTGCACCTCAGCCACCTGTGTTGATTTATTGGCAGGGAGAAAGGAAAAGCTACCCTGTGAATTCTAGCATTTGTTTCATGCAGCTAAATACTTAATTTGGGATGTATGATTATTCTCACAATATATGTATACTTTGATAAGACATTATGAAATGCAAAAGAACATTTCTTTAAAGGAATGTCTTTCAAATCAGATTTCCTTATGTGATAATCCAGAGTTGATGTCTTAATTTTACCAATCCAACTCTGAAATTGAGCTTCTGTGTAGTACAGTGAAATCATGGTCTTTCTAGGATTGTTCCAAAGCATCCAGCTGGATATTAGGGAAAATCAAACAAGGCTTTCATTTTCTGCTCATCAGATAAAATCATTTGCTCTTGTCTACAATTACTGGGAAATTGTTAATCATGATGGTTTTATGCTTTGGGGATGGGGGAATCACTAAGGATAAAAAAGAGGGAGGTAACTCAAAATATTTGGTTTTGTCTTTGTAAAGAAAGCCTATTTGTCAGCTGTAGGACTTGGGGTTTGGTTGCTCTCCCACAAGAGTACTTGCTGCTCCTTGATTTAAGAGCTCTTAGGGGTACTTAGTGATACAAGTGACTTCAAGATGATTTTTCAAAAGATGAACATAATATTTGCATGTAATGAAAGCTAGCTGATAGTAATTAAACATTCTTTCACCCTGATGAGGGGTACAGGCTTTTGAGGTAAACATTGAAAGTTATGTGACTCCATGCCTCAAGGCACTTTCCACCTTAGTTTGGCCTTGAGGGCGTAATTATTTTCCCTCTCAGTGCAGGCATTGCTGTCATTCTCTTATGTTTTACACCCTCATAACTTGATTATTACTTGTGGCTGTATCTTAAATCAATCTAGAAACTTTGCCTGGTGCAGAATGCTTAGTAGCGTACTGAATAATGAAGCTGGCGCACAGCAGAATTTAATGTTCTCGCTTCTATTCTAAGTGAATTCTGTGGTATTTCTACAAGGTACCACGTGAGCATTACTGGTGACAAATGCTTCTTTTGTCACCTGCCACGGTTGGTAGCACAGTAGGCTTTCCTACACAGCCCTGCAGTCTGATTTACAGAGATCTTATGGGTGGGCAAAATACCCTCTTAGCTGTGCACGAAACCCTTGTCTCTCCTGTGCTGGCAAGACTTGTCAGCAGAGGCAGGAAATGAGCCGGGCACATCTGTCTCAGAGCCACTGGACTAAAGTGCTTTAATGTCCACAGGGAATGGAACAGGCTTCACCCTTTATGGTCTAGATGGAAATTCCACACTGGCAAACAGCAGGAGATGCAATTTCTCCGCTTTCAAGATGAAAGATTGGTTTGTGTCTGGCTTCAGTTTGAAGTTAAAACTCTAGGGAGACAAAATATTTTAGTCTTCACCCTGTTATCTATTCCCTACAGTAATACCAGAAAGCCCTTCTGTACCTTATTTTGTTTTTCTTTCCCTAGAAGATGTGTCTGTGCAACATTATTTCCTTATCAGCATATATCCTGGGAATACTGTCTTCCAAATGGAAAGCAAGAGAGTTTGCGTGTCTTGGTTTGAGATAATTTAAAAGAGGTGGGCACTCTGAAATGGGTAACCTCCCCCTTGATTCCAACTAATCCCAGCTAATATGGAACGAGGTACAAGTAGATTTAAGTGAAAAAAAAAAGAAAAGCAGTTCATTAACAAACAGAACACCAACAGGCAGGGGGGAAAAAGTAAATAACTGTTAGAGACCGAAGTGCTGAATTTCAAGCCCATGGGAACACGGGATGGAGACGGGACTGGCCTGTTGGCACTGGCACAGGGTGTCCTGTCCCCAGGACCTTGCTTGCTTTTTTTTGCTGCCAGCAGGTTTTGCAAAGTTCACTTTGAAACAGTTTCTAATTATAAAATGCAGTTTTTACGAATGGCTACAGGTGCAAACCCAAAGCTGCCACCAAAGAGAGAGAGCTCTTGATCTGGGCTGGCTTGCTGGAGCAGGGCCTCTTGCAGGCACCCAGGGCAGCTCAAACCTGCTGACTGCAGCCTCTCCAAAGCAAGGGAAAACCCCCCAAAACAAAAAAACGACTCAGAAAGGGAAGAAAAGAAGAACCTTTGCCTGAGCAAACAGCCTGTGAAGCAAACACCACACAGTGAAAAGCAGGAAGCTGTCTGGGCAGAGTGATTTTAAAAATGCCCATTGTAGCATGGTACTGAAATAAAACTGTTGAAGACCCTGTGTCAAATATCACAATAACTGTATAGGCAATTCTTGGGTGAATTCAGTGCAGGAAAGCATAAAATCACAGAGTGAATTGGGTTGGAAGGAACCTTAGAGATCATCCTGTCCCAGTCCCTGCCATACTCAGGGACACCTTCCACTATCCCAGGCTGCTCCAAGCCCTGACCACCTTGGCCTTACACACTTCCAGGGATCCAGGGGCAGTCACAGCTCCTCTGGGCAACCTATGCCAGGGCCTCATCACCCTCACAGGGAAGAATTTCTTCCTAATATCCAGTTTAAACTTAGTCTCTTTCAGTTTAAAGACATTCTCCCTTGTTCTGTCACTTCATGCCCTTGTCAGCAGTTCTTCTCCAGCTTTCTTGGAACCTCTTTGCTACTGGAAGGCTGCAGAGCTTCTTCTTCTGCAGGCTCAATGTGGGGCTTGCTGTTCTGTGGACAGGTTTTCCTCTTATCAGGGGACCTAGGTAGGAGCAACAGCTCTGTTCAAACAGTGAAATGCTTCTGATGTGCTTCTACTGTTGCTTCAGCAGAAGGGAATCCCTAAACAGGATGCTGCTTGTATGCAGAAGTCCCAAAGTAAACTATGTGCACTCTAGCTGATTGGGGAACAGGCTGAACTGCATCTTGCAGTGCAGAATTCTGTAAAAGCCCCCTGCAATTCAGAATTAAAAAAAAATTCTAGAGGATATTAGAAAGGCTGGAGAGTAAATGAAAGACTAATCTTTTTAGTGTGAACTTGCTAGTTTTAATGGTACCCACTGGCTGGCTGTGGTCATGCTATTAGCCTGTAATTCTGGAAGATGAGAGCTGCTGCATTCTTTTTCTATTTCTGTAGCTGCCTTTGCTTTTTTTCCTTCTTGCAGCCAGAAGATAAGAAATCATTAACTCCCTCTCATCTCAGCATCTACCTTTCAGGCTTTGTTCTTAATAGTCTTTAATAGTTTTGGGAGCAGTTGTTCCTTTTCATTTGTTTGTTTTCCCTTTTTTTTTCCACTGCAGTAAGCATGCCAGATCATGCCCAAATAATACTGATCAACTTACCAAATGGTGACTTATTATTGGAAAAATCTCACCCTTTTAATTGAGGAAATGAGATCCATCATTGATCTAAGTACAATTCAGAAAGTTAGCCTTGCAAATCCACTAGTGACCTTTGTGCATCATTGAATTTTGAGCAGCGGGATATAAACCAGCAATATAATCCTGGCAGGTACCAGTAGACATTAGCTACAGAATTAGAAACAAACAGGTTGGTGTTTGGGTTGGACTGGTGGGTTTGGTTACCAGTGATATGATGCTTGTGCAACCTGAAGGAAACCTTCTGCTTTTGCTGTGTAAGGCTTCAGACCAACCTACTTTGTTTTCCTGTTTTCCCATTTCTTGCTTTTTTGAAAATATTTTTACCTTCCTTTTTCTTCTTTTTAATTTTTAAAAAATTCTTATTTGTCATTTACCACAACCACTGATCATCCACTGGCAGGTCTTAGTTTTGTCTCATAGCAGTGATCTACAGAAAGGAAATGCTTCTGTAACATGTCTGCATAAGTAACTCCTATCGTCCCTTTGTATTCTCTACTGGAGTTCTTATGAGTGGCTGTCAGTCTGTCCAGGTCTGTACCATCTGACTGCCTGATGGGCAGTACTTAGAGGCCATTCAACTCGCATTAATAGTTAGCCTTGCACTCAGTAAGGTTGCCTCTGGCACTGAAAAGGTGGGTGAGCTACGCAGAGCCAGGCTGGAATTTTTCTGTTCAGCCCTCCTCTTGGTGGAGTAGCTCTCAGCAGGGATTGGACACTTCACAAGGAAGGGAAAAAACCCAGCAGTGTAGTGGTCTCATGGCACAGCTTTGGACCTTCAAAGTAACTGCTGAGAACCCTGGGGGGCTGCCTGGGGATAAAAAAAAAAAAAAAAAAAGAAAAAAGTGTTGAAAGAACTTGATTCTTCTTTCATCTGTCCTCCTTTACTGAGAGTAGGTTTTTATCCTACCCTTTGCCTCTGGAAACAAGGCCTGAGTTTGTTCTTTTTATTCACTGAGTTCATACTCCAGATGGATTTAAAAAGGGCTGGTTACTTTCAAAAGTTCAAGCAAAATGCTGGACTAATTCCCTGCAGATTTATCTGGCTGGAGGGATGCTCGGCAGATGAACCTCTGAGAGCCCTCCTCATGTGCCGGTAACGTCTGCTTCTCAGTACATCTTTTGGATCAGCTTTCTGCTCTCACAGTGAGCCAGGTCCCCTGTGAAGGCCTGAGAGAGCAGGGTAATGCTTGTCTAGTTTGTAAGAAATAGAGACTGTAGAGCAAAGGAGCAGACCATGGATGCTTTGGGCTCCTGATTTCTCCTTAAGTCCTGGAACAGTGATGCCAGGAGCTCCCAGGAGGGCAGTTTTATCAGAAATGTGAAAATCAGGCTTTGACTGTAGAGATTGCTATTTGGGTAGATTTTGTGACAGCAGATGTCATAACTAATTTAAATTCCCCTTTTGAAATAAGAATGCAGTAAAGACTCATTATTGAGTTCTGCTAATTGTTTTGTTTTGAGAGACAGGTATCTACCAAGGAAGGAGGGAACCTCCCTTGGAATGGAAAGTATGAGCCCCTTAGCTTTGAATCAATGTAACTTTGAATTTCAGGGGCTTTCAGGCTGAGCTGTGGGAGCAGGAATGGCAGTTCTTCCCTGGTCCGTGTGTGCACACCAAGCACATGCAGCCCAGCCGCGGCAGCGGCGCCGAGCAGAGCACAAACCCGGCCCGGCCCGGCCCGGCCGCGGCGCTTTCCCTGCGGCGCAGTTCCGGGCACAGCCAGCGGGGGCGCTGCTGGCTCCCGGCCGGGCACGGCCCCCGCGCCTGCAGGGGGCGCTGTGGCGCCGGCTCAGCCGCCTTCCCCCTCACGCGGAAATGGCGGCCGGGCGGGCGGGAGGCGTGGAGAAGGGGCTTCCTTTGGGAACTCACCGGGGTCGGTCGGCCCCGGTGCCCCTCAGGATGGCGAAATGAGCCGTAAGCAGGGACCTCGGAGCAGCGGCTGGAACGGCAGAGGTGAGCACACCTGGGCTAACAAAGAAAGTGTAGCAGAAACTTGGCAGCTGTAGCCGGAGCCAAGGGGTGCTCCGGCAGGCAGGGGCTGTGGGGTTACAGGGTAGCGAAAAACCCACAGCAGTGGCAGAGAAATGGTGGGGCTGGGCAGTGGCCTCCTGGCTTCTGAACGCAGCCAGGAGAGGCTTCCTCAGATGGGCTTGGGGTCCTGGGTTTCCCCCGAGGCACGTGAGTAGATGGCGAGGGTCCTTTCTGTGAGGCTGGGTGTTAATGAGGTCCCAGTGCAATGGCCACTCCTATGAGCAGGGCCTCACTCAGGGTAGGAGAGGACAGCAGGAGACAGAACCCTGCAGTGGTGAATTTTCCCCATGGTGACCACAGCCTGGCTCCCTTGTGATCCCAAAAGAAAGTGAGAGAGAGAGGAGCTGAGCCCAGCCCCTCAGCCCCCAGCCAAAATCTCACTGTATCTCTGCCCTTCCAAAAGAAAGCCCCTCAGCCATGAGAGTGCAGGTGAGTTACTTGGGACGTAATGGGGAATAACTTATCAAGTGAAGAACAGATTGTATTTATCTACAGGGCCGTCTCAACTGCAACATATGCTGTGACATGGGTATTTTGGATGATCAAAGTACACATTTTGCTTAGGTTGGCTTCTGATGCCTATTTTGGTATGTCGATAAGAATGCAGTTGTGCTGACTCTCATGCCTATATTCTAGGCAGTGTAGATAATCTAGACATTTTCAGTTTTCTGTTTATTTTTTGCACTGCCACTTTTTCTTATTCTCTAACATTTTGTATTGTGCAGTCTTCTCCTGTGTGTTACTTTATTTACATGCCTTTCACTGTTCAAAGCATTGTTTCCTTTGAATTAATACAAATGGTAGTGTCTTAAAGGCACTGATTGAGAAGTGACCTAGAATGTGTGGTTTCAATGGGCTTTCTGCTGTGGTTGGTGATGTCTCAATATTGTAATTTCTGTATTCCAAAATGCCTGAAAATAGTTTTTGAATTTGTGAAACACAGTGTTAAAGTGTGTTAAAGCTGTGAAAAAAGTGATTTTTCTTCTTGTTTGCTTTGATTACTTTCGTAGACTTCTCTCCTTTGGGAAAGCTGCTTTTGAAAATTTGAGGTTTGTACGCTGAAATTTTCTGCTTTGGTTAATTTTCTTATTAAATAGTTGAATATTTAAAATATTCTCTTATCTTATGTGTTTTGGTCGGCCTGGTTGTAAAAATCAATTTGTAGAAATGCAGCTAAATACTTATGAATGATTATGATAATGGAAGACACCTAGAGAAAAAATACAATTTTGGCAAAATTCTGAATATTGATGTCTTCAGTGAGCAAGAGGGTTTGAGTTCAGCTTGAGTGGGGTCACAAATATAGTTTTATATATATGTATTCACCACAACCAATGACCTGCAACTTTTAATTTGAGGACAAGTAGTGAAATTAATTTGAATGTGACAGTATGTAAGACTTGCTTTCCTGATTTCTTGGAAGCACTAATCCACATGTAGAGTACAGTTGCTTGTTTTCTTGAAACTCTTATCATGAGAAAGAGGACAGCTGGACTTCATCTGTACCTTGTATTGCTGGACAGAATTGCCTTACCTGACCTGTTTTTTCATAGGAGTTTTCTTTCACAGAGAAATGAGAATATTGGTATTCAAAAGAGGCTCGCACAGATACATTAAAATTTTTTGGTAATTAAGGCAAAGCAGATGGTTGCTTGCTACATTTATAATAATGCTTAGATTTTTATTTTGATTCATTAATGCAGACTGTAAAATCACATAATGAAGCAATAGAGACATGCCAAAAATGGAAAACAGACTATTAGAAGCACTTATTTTACCAAACCAATAAAAATTAACAAGTAAACGTAATTGTCACATTATATATATAGCTTTCCTTTAGCATAAATACTGTTGACTATACTGGGGAATATTGCCAGTAATGCTGCATGAATCAAAGAATTTCCTAACAAGCTGAATTTGGATGACTCTTCCCAAAAGTTTCTAGGAAAAAAATTATGAACACAGGACTCCTAAGTGTTTTTTTCCTGTTTCCCTTAGTGTATGAACTCTTTCTGATACAAGGTGTTTGTACTGAGTTTCTCTGTATAATTAGACTGCTTCCTGTAGCAGCAATAAGAAAGACTGTATTCAAAATATATTTAACTCTTGATTTATAAAAAGAGTGTATGCAATGTACTCTTCTCCCCATCTAAACCACCTGTGTCCCAATCCCTCTGTGCCTGCTGTTCTGTGAAGTTCAGGCCTCTAAAACACAAACCAGCATGTTTTTCTGCAGAGCTGGAATGATTCCTTTAAGACGACACCCCTCTAAAGGCAGGTATTTCCTGGGGCAGCCACAGCAGGGGCCGCCCCTTGCCAGGGGAAAAGACGTGCCCTGCCAGCAGCCCCACACGTGCCTTCAGTGGGGATTTGCATAGGTTGGGAGTCTGAGTTTTATAGCTTTTGGAGTTTTTCAGATGGCAGGGTATAAAAATGCTGGAAGATGTTGTTTGGATTTGATAAAACCTCACTCTTCTCCACATGAAGAGTCTGTGGGCTTCCTCTTGTCCTTTGGGCCCCTGTTTGTGACAGTTTTTTCTTGGTACCTCTCACCCAAAACTTCTTTGGGACCACCCCAGGTTTATGTCAGGGGCTGCCTCAAGCTGCATAGGCTGATTTGCAGCCCCAGAGGAGCTTTTCAAATAGTTTCTGTTGTGTCCACTGAAGCCAGAGGTGGGGATGGAACAAGTAATCCTTATTTGGCAGCCAACAGCAAATTATTTTGCATTTTCTACTCTGATTTTCTGAATAAGACTGTACATTGTTTTTGTGTAGTAACAATAAATTCCTATGATTGTAAATATACTGCATTTTATAAAAAATATATTGGGGCTTTTTGCTTGCTTATTTGGTGGTTTTTTTTGTTTGTATGTTTTTGTTTTTATTTTTTGTTAACTTGTGGGGTTTTTTTTGCTATATTGCTCATCTCTTATCACATTCTCATTATTTTTGTGCTTCCCTTTAATGCTTCTAAGTGGCTAAGTAACTCTGTAGAGCACGAAATTATGACACAATAATTTCTTTTTTATTGTTCCATTATCTTGCCTTTCCAAGTGGAGCACAGGGCTCTTTGTCCTCTCCCTTTTGCTGTGAATTCCAGTTGGTTGCAGTAGGTTATTGCAGGCTTGACATGAAGCATGTTGCTCTTCCTGTGAATCTGACACAATGGGCTGTCGTGTCTAAGACTTATTTCTGCAGCCCTGCTGCTTTTGAAAGCAAGTTTGTATACCACTACTGAAACTAGGCAGCTAAATTGTGTTTAATTTCTACTTCTGTGTCTCCACGGTAGTTGCAGCTACAGGAGTTAAACATTCTGGAATTGCAGGCACTGGGCAGTACTTCCAGCTCCAATGCCATCTGTGTTCCCAAGCATACTGTTGTTGCTCTTACCTAGATTGCCTGCTGCTTTCTGGGCTCTGCAGGTAAACTCTGGGCTCAGCAGAAGCCCTTCAGTGGCCACTGTGCGTGTTTCACCAGGATAACCCATAACACACACTCTTGTAGGATTTTGAAGGAGTACAGGGTCACAGGTTCACCCTATGATGTGGGAATTTCCTGTCGACCCTTTTCAAGCACAGGCTTGGAAAGCAGCACGTACCTGGGACAGTGCCAGCTCCCTAGGCACGCGTGAGATGCTGTTCTCCAGGTGCTGTGTTTCCATATCCCTGCAGGGAACTTCTCTCTTCCATGCCATCCTTTTGACACGCGTGTCCAGAAGCAGCTCTGGATGGGGTAGTCTCCAGCTGGAGAGGAGAGAGAGAATGGATCTTGTCTTTGTGTACTGACTTTAGCAAAACTTTTATGGAATTCTACTTTTGCCAGCTGTTGACTTCTGAGTAAGGGCATCCGGGTACAAACCCAGTGTTTGCTTGTTGCCACTGCATATTGACAACAAAATGGGATTTATTGAGACATTTTGTTTGTAATTGTTGGGATATAAAGAAAAAAATACTAAATATTTTATTTTTGAAAAACAGGCAATGATGCCATAATACAGGAACAGCTGTGGGTCTAATGAGGGAAGATGTATGCTGTATACAAAATCAATCTATATGTATTGTTTATACAGTGGCAGCAATAAAATGCATAGAAGCTGCCAGTCAGAATGCTGACAACATGCAAAACTAGAAAATAATAAAGCAAATGCTTCTGATGTTTAGTGATGAAATAAATGTTTGTTATCCCTTTTAGTTTAATGCAACCCTACAAAGAGGAGAAAAAGGGGATGCATTATGAACGTCCATCCATCCCTGCTGCTTTGTAGCAGTCCCTGTATTTCTCCTCTTTGACAGAATCCCAGGCAGAAAACCCTCCCCTCCAGCTATGCATGGTGTCATTATCTTGTTAGTAAATTAATTCTTTGAGGTCAAGGGGTCATACAGTATAGAAATTAGGCATTGAAGGGATGTAGTTCCAGACCCCTTTTATTTAAAGGACTGAAGATCCAGTTTCTGCTTCCATCTCCACTACTTAAGTTTTCAGCAGATCTCTTCTTTTTATTGTTCCTGAGCTTTATGTTGCTAAATGGAGCGTTCTGCTGTATCAAATACTGTAACTCATCTGTAAGCTTTCCTGTTCTTCCTCGTTCTTTGTCTCTTAGCTCTTCTCTACCAGCTATCTTTAATATTTTTGTGTTTGCCACAGCAACAGACAAAATAATCTTGAATGTTCTACAGCCACGTGAATGCCCTGCAGTATCCAAACCATTCCTGCCATCTTGGTCTGCAGTACAGTTCCGGGAGTTCACCTCTCTCTCTTGTTTGTGTGTGAGAAGCTCACTGCAGCCTGAAGGCAGTATGGGGTAGCACTTTGTCTAGGATATAAAGGATGAATAACGGAACCACTGAGCTGAAGAATATCTTTACAGAGACTGAAATTAGCAGGCAAAGCAGGAAATGAGTTTTAGCTTTAACAGGGGATAGCTTTATAAAACAGCTTTAGACTGCCATCTTTCCACTTGGGTCTGGCTGGGTCATTCAGCATGAGCTGTGGTTACAACAACTAAAATGTTGCTCAAGCTTTTTATTCACATATTTTAGAAACCTGACCAGGTGGTTACAGCATAAGATGAACTATAACACAGCCAGAAAGCTAACCTTACTCAGGCTGTTCCTCCAGCTTTGCTTTCACTAGTGTTTATCCCAAAGATAGAGGATTTTAATGTAACTTCTGCATTTTGGCACATTTGGAAAGCATGAAAACTGGATTTCCTCTTCCTTTTTTTTCTCTCCCCCCTTCCCTCTGAAAGGGAAGATGATTTATAGGGAGAATGGATAAGGGGGCAGGGGGAAAGAAATTGAAATCTAAACCTATGCTGGTAAGCAAACTTCAACCTCTTTAGCTATATGAATTGAGAAAGCTTGTGTTACACAGGGCCTTCAAGGTGAAGGTGAGAAGGCTGCATTAAAGTGGACGTAAAAAGTAATTGAAATGAAGACTGGCTGCATCTTATGGCCAAGAATGTAGTGCTATTTGCAGACTTGGCAATCACACCCATATTTGTGAACTTTTTTTCTGGGAAGGAGCAGGATTGTTGTTTCTTGGCTATTGCTGTGATCCGCTTCAGTTTTTGTTCAGTGTGGGGTGCAAGAAGGTCTCACATTCAGGGGTGCAGTGCCATTGTAGGTGTGCTGCTCTCTGGAATATTAGTGTGTTCAGCTGATACTTGGTTTTTATCATGCTTTTATTGCTACAGTATAATTCCCAGCAAGGTACAGTAAAAAGAAGAGAATTTAAAAGCTTCCCAACTAAAACTATCCCTTGTGGTAAATGAGATCTAATGCTCAGGGAATTGTCCAGCCTGGTAAACTGGTGGTAGTAAATGAAAGCTGATCCCTTCTCTTTGCTCATTGTGCATGAAACTGGACTTTAAAACAGTGAAAGTTATTTCAAAGCAGAATGAGTGATAGTCACATGACTAGGAGTGCATAAACATAGCCGTAGCAAGGCAAGAATGTGAAAGCAGGTTTTCTCTGCAAAGTTGTCAGAGGTAGGGAAGAGGGGAATTTTTTTTTTTTTTAGATCTCATCCACAGCCTTCATCAACTGTGAAAGACATTAAAAGTGGAATGGAAGAGCTTGTTGGGAGTCTTTGAGGCAGAGCTCTAATTTAAAATGCTAAATTGTGAGCCCTGTGGGTTTGAGTATCAGATATTTTATACTGTGACTGATAATGCAAAGAGGTTATGTTATTTATACAACAGAAGCATTCATGCAGCAGGGAGCTTAACTATCTTTCCCTTCAAGCAGCTGATGCTAAAACACAAAGGAAACAAAATACGCCTTGAACTGAATTTCTTTGTCTGTTAAATTAAGCTGTTACATACCGAGGAAAAACTCTTCCCTTAGAGCAGAGGTTGAGCTTGTTTGGGATTTTTCTTTCTTTTTCTGATTACAACTAGTGAAGATACATTCTCTTAGCCCTTCCTCCTACCATATTCTCTGAATAACCACAGGAGTCCAATAAATGACCCCTAAACTCAGGTGCTTGGGTTGTATTAAAACAAAGGGAAGGTTGGTGTCATATTGGGATATTCTTTGAACTGAAATACTGAAACATTGTCTTAAATCACATGCAGAAAACTGTGCAGATACTAATTTTGTGAAACACAGGTGCAGGACCATTCTTTTGGGGGAGGGCAGATTGGGAGTTTTGCATTTTTAAAAGATGGAGTCTCTTTTTAAATATACAAAACTTCCTGGAATATGTTACTAGGGTAGAAAGCTTCAATGCAAGTGTACAGATTGACTGAATAATTCATTCTGAGAAATGCTAAGTGATGCTATAATCTCAGTCACCTGAAATTAAAGAAATACATGTACAGACATTACTCCTGACATTTTGAAAACTTCAACAAGCAAAATTTTTTTTTGAGGATTGCAATGAGATTTTCTGAAGGTCTGGATGAGATCAATTCTTGTGTGGCAGAGCTGCAGCTGAAGCTCCCATTCCCGAGTTTCCCAGTCCTCTGGAAAAGAAATGTTGTAAGGGTGTTACCACAGGCACACAGAAGCTAAAGGATATTTGCCACAGGCTTCAGTGACAGCTGTGCAATTTCATTTCTGAATCCGTGCTTCTCTGGTCCCTACTGCAGAGGGGCAGCAGCTGTGTGAATCATGGCTTCTTAGTAAGTTCTAAACTCATGTTGGTGTAGTGACTGAAACCATGATGAAATGGCAACAACTTGTATTTGTTAGTGTTTTGTGAGCAACAGTTTGTATGATTTATTTGGGATTCATCTAAATTTCCTTTACTTGATTTTGTGGCCCTTCTGGGAGGCCAAGGAACCCATTGCATGTTAGAGTCTTAAAAATCCTGCAAAATAATCCTGTCTGCAAAATGCTAATACAATGAAATGGTTGATGGCTCTGTTCTCTGAAGGCTCTGAGCTTTTGTAAGTGGTTTTCAGTTTGCTTAAGCTTTAGTTACTGGATTTTGGCCATGCTTTGCTGAATGGAACCTATGGTGTGGAGAAATTGCCAGCACCTTGCATATGATGTGAGGCGGGCAGCTCTGTGTCTTGGGAACTGGTGCTCCATTAAAGGATTTTAAAGCTGATCAAGTGCAGGCACAGGATAAACCCAATTCTTCTGTGGCAATCGATCCCCAGGAACAGCTTGCTGCTGTGCACAGTCATGTTCACCAACCATCTTTGAAGAGCATTTATTTAAAAAGCACAGAGAGAAAAACAATCCAAATTCCAGACCATAAAACTTGCTTTTTTACTGAAAATATTCGAAAAAAGCAGCAGATGTTCTGTAGCAGGGTTTCCTCTCTTTTCACTCAAGTCTCGGCTGTGTTGTGCAGGTTTTCCTTTGTTGTGCGCTGAGTTCCTCCTTTTATTCAAGGATCTTCAGGAGCCCATATGAATTACAAACTACCCAAGGTAAATGGAATGGAAACAAGACCAATGTTGCCTTACCACACCACATCTTAGCTGGATACAAAGAAAGATCTTCCCTTGTACTGTGAGATGATCTGCCATTTGTGTGACTGTTATGTTATCTACAAATGGGCACTTTGTAAATTCTGTGCAAACATGAAGAACAGCCCTCCTGACAAGAACAAAACCCACAAGCACTGCCTCTGTGTGAGGGGAAGGGTGTGCTGAGTTTTTGGTGGGTTTTTTGCCTTGTTGTTGTGTTGTGGTTTTGTTTTGTTTTGTTTTGTTTTAATGCATAATTTTGAAAATTAAAATGGCACAAGTAGCTTGGAGAGTTTTCCCAGTGAAATGATAGCAAGAAATGGATGGGTGTTTTTAGAGTTCCACTGTTTCAGTGACATGTGCTGCTCTTTCCTCCAAGAGCTGTGCTTTTCTAACCAAGCTACACACTCATTGTTACACAGAGCTTCTAAACTTTATCGCAGCACAAGGAGAATTTAATGAACTCATTAAGGCTTTTAAAGGTCAGTGAGTTTTAAGTGATCTAGTGTGTATGGCTGTCCCACTTGTTTTTTGTCAATAGTAAAAAAAAAAGGCTTTTTATTTTACAACTTGCTATCCTTCTTTCCACCGTTTATTGTTTTGGCTGCAAAGTTGCATTGCAGAAAATGAGTACTTAACTCCTTTTCAATTAATTTTTTTCAGTAAAGAAGCTTGTACAGAGCTGCTCCTAACTGAAGTTTGTACCCTTTGCTCTGGCTCAGTGAAAATGGCTCCTGCCAGTTGCTGTATGACCCACCAGGAGCCAGTCTGCTGGAGAGCAGCCCTTGAAATATCTTCTTTTTTCTACAGCTCCTGTTTTGGAGCAGCAAGAACTGCAGCCCAAGCTTGCTGTTCTTTCAAAGTGGTTTGGTTCATGCTAGTTCCAAGCTTTCTGGGTCCTAAAAATGACCTTTCATTCCCAGTATTTTTCCTTTTTTTCTTTTCAGCCCCCGCCCAATACATTGTGAATATGGAATTCTCTTGCAGCATGGAAAAGTGAGAACTCCCATCAAAATATACTACATAAAAAAGTGCAGAGAAATGAAGGATGGCAGAGGTGAGTTTGATTAATTGATTGAGGGGAGAATATGCCATTATACAGAAGAGGAAGTACAGCTGCTTCCTAAGAGGTCTGTGTTGGTTTCTGGGTTCATGCCTATTCACTTTCCTTGCTAGTTTTACCTTCTGATTTCAAAATTGAGGATGCTTTCTCTCCAGCTAAAACTACCAATTCCCGAAGCTGTAGTTGACCTTTGTGCTGGTTAACCCAACAGATAACAAGTTAAACAAAATGGTCTGAGTCAATAGAGAATAGCAGGAGAGGTCTTTTTTCCTGCCTTATTTCTGCTTTTATTTGTATAAATTATTTCTATTTCATCTGAAACTTGTTTTCAAACTTTTTCTCCGTGATGACAGGCTCTCTTTTTCCACATTTCCCCATCTTGTTGAAGCATTCTTGCTTTCTCACCTTGGCTCTGTGAGGCAGTAGGTTGAAGTGCTGCTGTTCTTTGGTGATTGGGGATGTTTGCATGCTGCGGGTACTGATGAAGCTCTGCCTTGGGACTGCGTAGCAGATGTGATGACTCTTCCTCCCTGGCAAGCCCCATGCTGCTTTTTGCCACAGACTTCCAGGATGGTGATAACACTGCTGCATTCAAACAAGACAAAAATTTGCTTTTCTTGAGGCATAAATATCGTGTGGATTTAGATGACATTGCTGGCATTGTGTGACTTGTAATGATATTGGTTTCTGTAGGAAATGGTCAGCAAATGGTCAGATGTGTAGGAAAGATGCTCTATGATTAAAGTGACTGACACCCCCTTCTTCCTTTAAGAGATTACAGTGGGATGCAGTGTCCGTCATGTTCACATCTTTATTTAATTCCTCTTTAGCATGCTGAATTTTGGATGAAGAAAGAAAAACCTTACTTTGTTCCTTATTCTGGTTGTCACATTTTTAAAAATATGTAGGAAAATCCAACAGGGCTACAGAACAGCCTTACTTGTGAAATACAGCCTGTATGTGCCTTAAAATATGAATTGTTCTTTAGTTTTTTACTTTCTAAGTCTTCTCTTTCAAATGACTATTAAAAAAAGGGAAAAGATAGTCACTAGTCCAAGGATTTCTCACTGAGCAGGATAAAAGATTAAAAAAAATCTTTTAGGTGAACTTGAAGCTGAAGTGGCCTAATTAAAAATGGAGGAAAGGTGTAAACTGAAATTCATTAACTTGTGTAGCAGTTACATTGGGTTGCTACAGATTTTGTGGTACTGGAAGCAGCTAAGTGAAGACTATTTTTAAAGGATGTACAACAAACTGAAAAAAAAAGAAACCAAAAACCAAAGTGGTCTCTGTGACATGGGATGGACAGTAGAGGAGACTGTAAAGTCATAAAATATATAAGTTTCTGATTGGTGCCTTTTCCTGTTTGAGAGCTGACACTGATTCACCTGGGAGCAAAAGTGATTTTTGAAGTTTGCTAATGGCACAAGCATTGTTCTTTCAATTTCAGCTGTGCCTGCTGTGCTCTAATTGTGGAGCGGGTTGTGTGAGCAATGTTTCCATTCATTAATGTAGCACAAAGAATACCTGATTCCTGGACTCCTGGGTAGGAACATACTCAAGAACTGCTCCACATTTTCCATAAAAGAGGTTTTCTACTGATCTTGAGCAAATAGCATGTGATTGCATAAATAATGTAACATTGGTAAACTTGGGCTGTGTTTGTGCAGGCGTTGGTGGCTTCTGTAACTACGGCTTTGTTTGTGCATGGGTACTGACAGAGCTGGCAAACTCAGAGGGAAAGCTGAAAATTTCGGTTTGTAGATAATGAAATTAATTTCCAGAAATTTGTCTGTATGCCATCCTTACTAATTAATTCACTAAGTATTTTCCCCTGAAATGTTGCTACGGAAGGCAAGTTAATTTTTCAAGAATTGATATGCATGAGGTAGGCTGGCAATAAGGACTAGGAGGAATTTTGGAAAAGACTTTGCATTTTAATTAAATCCATCCTTTGAATTTTTAAAAAGTAGTTTGAAAACAAAACAAAACTCATTCTCACATTATTCATTCTGAGGCCTCAGGACATTCCAGCTAATCAGGGGATTTTTGGCTCTAAGTGTGACACAAGCCCTAGGTATTAGACTGAAAGACATGTGTCAATGTATAATATAGAAAACTAAACAGTGAAGTTAGTTTTTGTCTTCAGAAAATATTGACCTTGTTTGCCCATGAATAAAATAGAAGAACAGTCACAATTTTTTGCTGGAATGAAATACTGAAAATGAGAGTGAGTGTTACATGATAACTAATTGTCTGAAAGAGCAAACAGTGACAGATGGCTTGTTACGATGCTTAGGGACTTTTTTGGTCATCTTCTGTTGTCAGTAAAAATCCTTGTTGGGAATCAGGTCTGAAATGATTGTCACTGATGGGGTATTTATCAGGAAATTAATTTAGTAGGAAAGTCACTGGTCTTAAAGAGGAGAGCATGGAGCCAAAGACTCAGAAGTCTCACTTAAAACTGGAATTTAATTGCTTTAGCTGCTCTGGCTTCCAGCAGAGGTGAAGTTCGCTGTTTATGAAGTGAAGCTGCATATATGTCTTAAGTGTGGCTGTACATTAAAAGAAAGGAAAGCAGAGGCATGCTGAAAATCATTGTTGCAGTCTGCTGCTAAAAGATGTTTTTAAAATTGACTGAGGAGAATGAAGGAATTGGCAGACTTCTTGGAATGGGGCACTTAGATATCCCAAATTTTTCTAATTTCATGTGATGTCAAAACGATGATAATTGCAAAGCAGGGAGAGCAAAGGGGATTCATTGTCTTCAAGTGAATAAATACAGCTGGATTCCATTGCTGGTTCTGTGCCTGGCTGTGCCTGGCCCCTCCCAAGGTCCTTGTGGGGTCACCCCAAGGCCCCTCCCTTCTCTGGGAATGAACAGCTGGATGCTGGTCACCCTGACACTGCTGTGCTCAGGACTTTCCATGGAAATGCTATGACAAGTCCTGAATTGCATTTAAGGACCCTATGAATCATTGTGAGACAGTGAAAGAGCCCCCGGATCAATCCTTCCCACCTGGAAGAACACACACATGGCACCCTTCACCCTCCTGCCTGGACCTGGTGATTTCCTCTCATTGTGCTTAAAACAGTGAAATCTTTGTGCACCTCAGGATTTCTTCAGTTGAGGAACTTCTAAACTTCAGCTTCTAGAACTACTCACCAGTCAGCCTGGTAAAGCAATCTTCTTAATGATCTGACACAGGACACATCCCTGTGCCAGCTGAGAAACTCTCTGCTGCAACTGGAAGTGTACACAGGTTTATTTACATGGCATGTGACATTTAAAATACAATATTTGTTCATGGCATTAGAATATGTAAAGCAAGAAGCCAGCAGGTAAGCTCAGGAAAGTAAAGAGGAAAAAATAACTTGGAGTCCTATGATCCTCCTTAATGCATGGAAACCTCACTGAATCTATTTTGGCAAATATATAGGAATGTTTTTTCTAGCTCTTGTATTTACTGCTAATGGGAGTTTTACTTGCAGCTTCCCACGCTCTGCAGTTAAGAATGACTCTCCCTTTTAATGTTGTTTTAACATGATTTTCTTGTCATTTCATTACTTATTGTAGATCACCAAAATTACTGGTTTGCAAACTTTATCATAGTCTGGTAATAAAACTTAATAAGATCAGGAAACATAAAAAAGACTTAGCTACTCTGTCTGCAAGCATTAGACTAGCTGTTACTTTATCCTTGAACAATAAAGTTTAACTCTTTGTGGAAGTGGAGATGTGTTACAAGGATGGTGTCATAATGTGATGAAAATGTGCTTCACCTGGGCTTGCAGTATCTCTTGTGTGATGTGTGTAGGTACTCTGCACAAAGGTGAGTCATTTGTGATTTGTTCTGTTCTGTGCCTGGGCCATAACCACCATGACTCCAGCTGGAAATGACCATCTTTTCCTTTTGGCACAGCTCAGTCCCACAGCTGTTTGGTCCTTAGCCTGAGACAGGGTATCAGGGAAGGCCAGGGATGGTCATTCTTGTTATTATAGTCATTATTATTCCCTTAAATCTGGATACTGCCCAGCAGCTGCCCAGTTCTGGCACAGGAGTCATTGCCAGGGCCTAGGGAAATGCTGCTTCTGCCCTTCCACAGCTGGCTGGGGAGTGCTGCACCACTGGCTCATGGTGCTGCCTGGGGGAATATCAGTCCCACAGCTGCCAAGGTGATGTGTGAATAGATCACAGCAGAATGAATTTAGAAGGAGTGGTGAAGAACTGCCAGTGCTGACTTAGTGAACCTGTGGTTGCCTTGTACAAAAGGAAACAGGAAGCACATGCAAAGGCACAGCTTCCCATTGGGTGAATAAAATTACTGTGGCCAAGATAAAAAGGAAACTAGAACCAAGTGTATATGACGTTAGAATAAACAATTCATGGCTGGAAGAAGAGGTAATTTATCCTTATAAGAGTGGTTTTAACAGTATGAGGAGCAACAAAAAAAAATTGAATAAAAGGTGAACGGTGTTGCATTCTGTAGAATGAGAAAACCGTCAGTTTCTCAGGTTTGAGAAAACCATGAGTTAAAGCTGTTTGCTCTCGAATTGAAAGAGGCCTGCGACCCTTAACCACAAGAATAAAGAGAAAATTTAGGGAGTTGGTTTAGAAAACAAAATCAAAATACAAAACTCATGCAAAAAAACTTCACTAATTCAGTGCAGTGGAACTGAGGTGTCTTCAGAGCTTGACTGAAAGTGAAAAAATCAGCAGACTTTTATCAGGGTGAAGTGATGGAGGCTTGCACAGAGGGAAAATATGCTCGTTAAAGCTGAAATGCAGAAGTGTACAACAAAGCTATAGAAGAATGCAGAGACTCAAAAATCATAGGGAAAGGAGATAATACAAAGAATAGTGTCTAGGAGAGTGTTAAGGGTCGTTGTATTAGAAAAGTAAACTATCATGAATGTTGATTAATGGGCTTGAAATGAAAGGTTTGCACTCTGAGCCCCACCAGACTACATTGATCAAGTCTAAGGGAACAGCTACCATCAATGCTAGATTTGCAAAGTGCTTCCAAAGGCCAAGGTAATTTAGAAAACAAATGGAAAACCATCTATTGTGAAGCTCTGAGGAAAACACTATGGGCAGATCCAGTCAGAAGTAATGGATGCATTCTGATGAAAACTAGAGAAATAATCAAGATGCCTTGTGTCTTGGTAACAGGGATGAGGGACAGCCAAGATGTCTAACACAGGAGGGTAACTGCATATGAATAACGCAAATAACTCAAATAGGGAAAGAAAAATAGCACAAATAATGTTACTGACAGTGCAATTGAGAGAGATTTTTCAAGAATACAGCGCACTGACTAAACGTCAATGTTGGCAAGATGAACTAGTAGATGTTCAATGCTGGCAAGACAGACTAGAGATACTGCTGTCTTTTGGGACTGTTGGAGGAGATGTCATTCCTTGCAGGTAGCTTTAAAAGCCTAAGGGATAAGGGGGCCAGATGTCCTTTGATACCTGGGGTTAGACACACACTTCCTGTATGTCACCGCCTAGGACCATCAGGTGCTGGTGAACAATAATTCATCCACATTACTGATGTGATCATGAGGAATTTCTCTGTTAAATTCTGCCTGGGCCATTTGTGGGAAACATTTTGATCCTACATTTTGACTGTGTGGAACCATGTCTTGGGGATGTTTTAATATCCCATATAATTTTTTGGGGTTTTGTTCTGTTTTGTTTTGTCTTGTTTCAGGATGGCTGTCCCCGCCCTGATCCTCCCTCATATTCCCAAACAAAACAACTGTATTTCATTCTTGCAAGACAAGCTTGTATGGCCCCATGCAAAACCTGACTTTCTTGTCTATGTGACTAGAAGGATTTTGTGGAGTTTGAGATGTGTCCCCACAATATTCCTGTGTGTTTGGCATAACCTTTGCATAAATGCTATGTGTGACTGAAAGCCAAAACAGGCTGATGATGATGTTTATAAAAGACAGGTGCGTTGTTGTTCAGTGGTAAAACAATGAGTTCTGTGCCTTGAAAATGTCCTTCATTTGGGGAGAGAGAAAAAAAGCTTTTCTGCTGAGCCTGGTACTAACCACTCTTTCAAAGTCATCAGGAACCTTCCTTCCTTGTAACAGTTAAGAAGATTTCCTAGGAACACACAGAAATAATTTTGGTGTCTGTTAGAGGATTGTATTTTATACTGTTTGTAATACTTATTTTGAAATCTTCTCCATTCATAATAACTGAACCTTTCTTGTTAGCTGCAATACGAAACATGACCTTCACTCTTTCTTCTTCACTTTCCATAACATTTTTTAGCATAGATAGCAGTTGCTTATTATCTGTTACTTCAAACTAATCTCCCTCTTCTCTTTTAAACAAATAGCAGATCTGGAATATTTTATTGATTGTTTTGTATGTTAATAGCAGGCAACAAAAGTATTTGTTGTTACCATCAGCGGAATCTTTGTGCAATCAGAATTCAATGCTCTTTCCTTCCAGAAATTACCAAAGCGTTTATGAAATGAGTGAACACTGTGTAGCTCACCAAGACTGTTCAAGCAGAGACCAGAATGTATTAGGGCAGGGTTAATACTGATTCATGTCCTGACATCTCAGAATATATTTGAACATAGACAAAAGAAAAACCTTGAACTTCTCAAGCCAGCACACATTGATATGAGACATGAATTTCCTATTAGGATTTGACATAGAAAAAATGAAGATCATTTTATCCCTTTATAGAAATACATGCTATATATAGATGTGCTGCAGACACCCTTATATATTTTTAGAATCTGGGGCATTGATACTAATTTATGAGTCAGTGCACCTTATTTATATTTGCTCACCCAAAATTTCCCATACTTTTCCTAAAAAAGTAAAAAAGAAAACAATGCCCTGTATGTTTACACATAAATACCTCCCATCCCCCCCATCCCCCCCCCCCTTTAAGTGATGCAGTATCAGTTGAGGCCATTAATTTTTATCTGAATCATGTCTGAGTCCTGATTATGCAGCTGGAGAGCAGGCTGTCCAGCTAGACTGTACACAGGCACTGGGTTCAGAATGATTCATCACAGGAGTAAAAAGATACCCTATGCAAATGTATATCTGTTTATACTTTGAACATTTCTTTTTTTCATTCTTTGATATTTCCAGCAATTGTGAAGGATATACTGAATGCTCCTCTCCCCATTTCACACTGTAGGTTTCATCTATGATTCCTCAGAAATGCTATTTCAATTTCACCCTGTTTCAAAGTCTTATGTTACAATGACAAAGGTAAACAATACAAAATATACATATCTGCTATTGTTAAAGCAACACCATGGAAACTTGGGTCACCTACTTTGTCTTACCAAAGTATTTCCTGCAGCTTTCACAAGAAATCTGCTGAACATGCTGATACTGGAATAAGTAGCACATCTGTCTAAGCTTAACCCATTTTTTTCACAGTTGTCCCGTGCATTAAATGAGCTAAAAAGTCTGGAAGAATTTTATTGCCCTACTTGTTCGGTATTTCTTTGCATTATGGGCCAACCTGACCCCTTACCTGTATTGCATCTTGGAGATTAAGAGACATGAGTCTACTAATGCTTCTTAATAACAGATTTTATAGTAATTATTTGGTGTAGAGGCCAAGACTCAGTATCTTGTTCCAGACAATTGACATACAGAACAAAAAAAACCTCCCTGCATGCTACTGAGTTCCTCTCAGCTGGGTAGTTTAAAAATGTGCAGAAAGCTGTCTTTTTAAACTCTTGTCTTTTTGTACCGATTATTATTTCCTACATCTTTCTCACTCACACTGATTCTGACTTACTGAGTTTCTTTTTAAAATAGCAACCTGGGTTTTTTCTTGGCTAAATTTTCTGCTTGGGCCACAAATTCCTGGTTTTTCTAAATTTTAAGTGGAAAGATAAGCATTTCTGCTGAGCAGAATGCAGAGTGCCATTGCGAGGAGAGGGAGGATTGTGTCAGTTTGCTTCCAGTGATCCTGAGCACCAATCTATGGAATTTAGCATCAGACACCCTGTACCACTTGGGGTATATGGCAGTGATCCTAGGCCCAGAGAGAGCTGTTACTTGATCAGGCTTGAGAGATTTAAAGACAAGAAATTTGTGGTGCAGAACATTTGGCAGTGCTGGGCCATACTGATTCCTGAAAGTGAGCACAGACCTTCTTGAGAATCAGAATGCTGGACTTACATCATAGACTGCACATATGTGAACTCTGTAGAAGTGCAGGTATTTTACAGGTAAGGAATGCATGAACAGCATACAAAACCGTGTTCCAGTCCCCAGTTTACAAAGGTTTTCCTTGTCCAAAAGCCTCTGTGGGCCTTCAAATTATATCACTTGTTTAATGTAGAGAACACTCTGCTGCAGCCATCCTGACCCTGGTGAGAGCTCTGTGTAGAAGCAGTGGCCTGTCACATTTATCTAGACTTTGATAAAGGCTCTCTGTTCTCTTGAGAAAGCTGCATACCAAAGGATTGACTCCAGCCATAAACACCACGTGTGAATGTTTTCCTTCACCACCTGAAACGCAGGGAGGTGGCATTTTTGGGTGAATGACTGATAACTCTGCTCTACAGGTGCTTGCTGGTGTGACTGCTTTGTCTTTCCTTCTGCACCTTCCCTAAACTTTCCCATAGCAGAAACATATCCATACTGGAGTGTGTGTAATAAAGATGGATTCAGCTAGAAGAAGCAGGGGCCTCTGTTTTTTTCCAAGCTGCTGCATTATCCATCCACCTGCAACCCTCACCTCCGTGTGACTGTAAGCCATTGGAACCATAGTAAAATATGAGGGAGTAAGTAGTAAGAGGCATTTGTGGTCTGCTTCAGAACATTAGTTGATACAGAGGATTTCAAACTAGAAGGATTCTGTAGCAACTCGTGTTGATTTAGTGAGAGTCTGAATGAACCCAGTTTATTTGCTTTAATTTGGCTTTTCATCTTTATCTTATTTCTAGGAGCTTTATAAACCAGTAGCAACAACAGGGATTCACAAGATCTTGTACAAATTCCTGCTCTTCCTGTTTGGAGGGGATGTTGTCACTTATTCTCCCCTCTACCCCAGGGTCTGGCCAATACATCTGAGAGCTAACTTTGAGTTCATCTTACCTCTGAATGCAGTGTTTATACTACACAATGGTTTATTGAATGCTTTGTTTTGGAAAACAGTAAATAACTTGGAATTCCAAATGTCTGTATTTCCTCAGTTGTACATTTTGTAGAAGTTATTCTTTAGCACTATATTTTCTTCTCTTGACTCCGCTGACATCAGCGCTATGTGTTTCCTTGCTGCTCCATGGAAGCGTTAATTCTTATTTTGGCGATTGCCCATTGTTTATTCTGTTGTAGGAAAGTTATTATTATGAGTGCTACTTACAAGAAAATCTTGCTTTACTGGTGTTTCTGGAAAAAAAAAGCAAAACAGTTGTAAAAAAGCTCCCTACAGTTCTTTATACAGAAGGGAGAAATTATGTTACATTTTTTCTAAGCTAATTAGAGTGATGATGGACATCACCTATTAATACTGACTTGTTAATTGCCACTTAACATTGTTCTGGAACTTGAAAGTATGTGGTTTTCCCTTTGCATGTCCACAATCAAGTCAGTCACAGGAAGAAGATTTCAGCATTACCGAATTTCCTCCTTGAATCAGTGAAAGTGCCTTTTCTTCAGAACCGCAGAGAGAAGTCATCAGATATTGCAAAGCATGGCAAGGCTGAGAAATGGAGGTATATTGTAAGTAAGCCAGTATTATCAGTATTGTCAGATCTGGATAATAACCTCATGTCCAATAAAAATGGTGCTTTAGTTTAGCTTACTGTTTTAAACGATTTTAAGTGAGTAGGAGGTGGTGTTTGGACAGTACATTTCTGCTCTGGAGAAGAGGGGTTAGGAGCCATAGGAAACTAACTCAAGGGCTCTCTGAGTCCTCTGTGGAAAAATAATGGGACCGTTGGAAAGTTTTGGCTGTCTTGGTGGGCACAACTTCAGGACACAGGTTTGTGCAGGTCTTTGCTGCCTAATTGATGTGATGGGTTCAGAGGCTCATTGGGTCAGTTCAGCCAGTATTGGACAGAGCTTGTGACAAAAGCACGCCTATCATTCAGTGATCAAACTATTATTGCTTTAATAGTATTTAGTGGGTGTGTAGAGGACATAATTTAGTTTAAGGTGATGAGGGAATGATCTCAAAATAACATATATAGAGGGACTGAGAGGCTGTAGGGCTCATGTAATGTTCCAGGAGATGATTATTCTCAGCTTCACTGATCTTTGCCTAGTCCTCATGTTTTAACTGCTAGAGGTGAGCAAAAGGACTACAGCTGCAGAGTGGGGCAGGGGGGCCCTAAAATAAACAGTGCTCAGGCACACCCATAGTAACCTGTAGTATTGGGAGGGGAAACATCTCACATAATTCCCTTTAATTTCTTTTATCTGAACCTTCAGGTGTGCCCTGCTTCGTATAGTTCTCCTAGAGAAATCTCCTGAGTCAGTGAATGAAATGCTGTGCTTGGGATTGAGTTTGTTTTGACCATAGTTAAAGCCAAAACTCCGTTGCTCATAAGTAATGTTTTCTATCTAAGAAGAAAAATTAAAGGAGTAGTTGTTAGAATGTGATTTATTTTTAATGTTTTCCTTTATTTTTTGAAGTTGGCAGTGTTGCCTCTTTTCATTGTGCCCTGGTTCAGCATATGCTGTACACATGAACGTTTCATATGCCTCAGCGGGTTTTTAATAAAAGACGGACACAAAATACAGTCTGATACTGTAAATGTTCCATGACTGGTGGAACAAATTAGGTAAGAATACCTTATGGCCAAACCATATGTGGAAGCAAAGTTAAACTACAGGAATTAGTTCCCTTGCCTGTGTCTGTGGAGGTGAGGAATTGCATGTCATTATCTTTGGGAGCACTTTTTTAGACAGAAGAGTGAAATGTGATCTTGCAGGGAAGAGGCTCATGGGGAGGGACAAGTGTGCTTTGGATAAATAAAGCTAGATGAATTCTCACAGGACCGGCTTAAATAACATTTGAGTTGTGCTTATTTCTTTTCAGGGAGACATGCTACTTTGGAGAAGCACAGTATGGGGGTGGTGACATTGCCATTCAAATATTTCTTGTAATTTTTATAAATCAATTCCTTTTATTGTTACCTCTGTCACTGTTGGGCATGCTGTACCAAATAACAACTATGAGCTAGCATTGCCTGAGCTATTTTCAAGTTGCATGTATAACGACAGTGAATTAGAAAAGAGTGAATGCAGAGTATGTCCATAAGCAGTGACAGGAAAACCTATTAGATACTTTGATTTGATTTTTAATCATGCTCTTCAGTGTTTCATTTGACTGGGCATTGCATTGAGACGAAACACATTCCAATTATCTGTAATGGGAAACTAAAACACATTCTTCAGAAGAAATTCTGACAATACAATATCAGGAGAATGTGAAATAATACAATGCTTTTCTGAATCCTTCTGATACAGTAGCCTGATTTCCATTGTTCTGATTTCTAATGGTGAGTCACAGGTATGCCTGGGACTGTATCAAATCCCCATTGTAAATCTGTGTGCTACATAGCAGCCTTAAGAATAATGTACTGTTGTGTCTCTTTTTATTGAGGATGTTTTTTAATGGATGTGGTTTTGTCAGCCAGACATTTTGGAGACCATTCACATATCAAAGTGACAGATGTCTGGCTATTCAAGTCCTGCATTATATTCATGAGGAAAAAGATCTTTCTTTTCCACAGACTTTTTAAAGTTATTACCTTCTGAGGCTCTCCTGGAGAGCTCCACATGTAATCTGATTTTCTTCCAGCATTCTTCAGCTTCCTGTTTGGTTGGTGACTCTCTCTGTAGAAGCCCTCAAAACCAGCTGTGGTGTGTGGCCCTCCATGCTCACCTGCCCCTGGTATCTGGAAGGTGAAGGCACAGCAGCTGCAGAACAGCTTCATTCCTTTAAAATGTCATCTGAGGTTTTTTAAATGGATGAGAATCAGAGTTCATAGTGGAGATTATGAAATGCAAGGAAGTGAAAACAAGCTAAAATCAATATACTGAGTTTGATGTAGTTAGTGGGGATTTTGTTGTTGTGCTGGGTTTGGTTTTTTTTTTTTTTTTCCATACCTTCTGCTTAGTACCCAAATGAATTGGATTTTGTAATTTAGGGGCTTGATTTTAAGTATAATTTTAAAGTACTGTCTATTGGTACCTCATGTAACCAGGAGGTTAACATGCCTTGAGGGATATCTGGCAGTGCTCAGAATTTGCTAATGAGATTGGCTGGGAATATCTCATGTGCCCTGAGAGACTGTATAGGATAATCCCTTTCTGGCAGGGAAGCCCTTGGAAGGACTTTTGGGACAGAGGCAGAGAAATATTTTGTGTTGTGTTTCTGTGACACCTTGCTGCCCAGACTGTCTGACTGATACAGAAACATCAACACATTTGCTACCCATGCTGTACTCAAAGGAGTTTTGGGGGTGCCTGAGCAGAAAATGAGCTGTGGCTGTTTCCCGAGCCAGGGGCTTGCCTGCTCCCAAGGCCATAGCAGGTGATCTGTAGAGACAGGAATGGGACAGTCCCAGGTGCTCACTTCCCTGTGCTGGAAGTAAGTTTTGGAAGTGGCAGTGGCTTTTTTTGGCTTCAAAACAGGGAGCTGTGTTGCTCTTATCTCAAAGAATAAATAATATGCAAGAAGAATGAGAGATTTGGAGAGATAAATATATACAGGTCACTGTTGTGACCTTTTCAGTTTACGATAGTGCGGGGAGCTTCTGTGTCAAAGGAAAAAAATTGAACACTTATTTTCCATCTGTGTGAGAGAACTTTCAAGTCTGTGGTTAGTCAGCACAGAACAGTAATTTGTGTTTGACAGAGAAAATGTTAAATACTGCTGAAACACACCACAACAATGTAAGAGTTCTCAATGTGAAAATTTTTGTCAGCTTTTTTGCTATTGCTAGAGACAAAGAGGGAGGGAGTGCCTGGTGCTTCCTTAGCTGGATCAAATTAATGAGGTTATGGATACTTCCTCTTAATCTTTCAGTGATGTGTGAAAGCACACACAAGCACTATCCAAGTTAATGTTAACATTTCTGAACAGGAGAGACAGCTTTTGCAAGATTTTTCAAGTCAAACTAGACTTGAAGTCTCACACGCTGACATTCTCATGGAAAGAAGCTTTTTATTTGTGGTATGTGAGAGGAATTGCCGGATACGCCGTCAGTTACATTCAGGACAAATGAAAGCTGGGAGAAAGTAAATTTGGAAAGTAATTGAACACAGGCTTTAGGAGAGATGATGTAAAGCTGAAGTCTGAAGAGGTGTGAGGCATTTTGCAGATTGACATGTTGTAATAAGGCATGTGGAAGTAATTTTATATGCTCTTCCCTTTGATCTTGTCAGTAACATTGAGGTGCTAGTTATTTATTTTTTCACTTTGCTGAAGACCTTGCTGAGATCTTTGGATAACTCGACAAGTGCTGCAGCCTGAGCTGCACTCCTCCTGCCCCCAGGCTTTGGAGAGTGGGCTAAAGGAAACCCAGAGCCATCCAGCCCTTTCAGCAGAATGACTTTCTAGCTGTAGAGAACTAGAAATTCACCAAGTCTTTCTAGATCTGGAAGGATTTGGATGGCCTTAACTCACATTTGTTGGAGAAAAGAATCCATTGCTAGTTTTGTACAACTTTCATTTGTGACAGCTAATGGCCTATGAAAATTTGATAGCTTTACAGGACAAAGTGCAAAAACTTAAACTTCTAAAATGTATTTCACACATGACAAAAAGGTGTGGTAGAAATTTACTTGTTTTGGTTTTACACATTGAATTTTACATTTACACATTTTGTTTTGCACAAAGAATTTTACTTGTTTTACACATATTTGGAAGTCTCTCTTGCAAGAAAAATCATTGTCCTAATTTTAATGAGAGTGAAATAATTTTGAATTTTTTTTGCCATGCTATTCTCAAGTTCAAAAATAAATAATAGCCAGTATCTCTCCCTATTTATCTTTTTGTGTAAAAAGATATAATTTGTGGTGAGGTAGAAGGAGTGTCTTTCTGGAAGGCAATCATCCTGATTTCTGAGTATTAAATATGTTTTCTTTGGGTTATTTGTATAGGGTGTTGTGAAACTACTGACTTATGCTCTTGCAGCCTCAGGATGAAATCTCTGCTTTTTCTTGTAAGAAGGTGGCAACATCTCACCAGATGTCATTAGAATGACAGAGATTCCAGACAGGATTCCTATCACCCCAAGAGGTCTGAAGTAGCATTCAGCAGTTCTAATTTTGTTTTATTCATTGGAGTCCCGAGAGCAGTGAAAAACAGGATGGAAGGAGGGCTCTGGGCAGAAGCTGTAGAAGTAAACTGAGCAGCTTTCAATAACTTCTTTTCTAAATATTTGCAGGGATGTTTTGCTCTGATATTGAGTAAAATTGATTTCCTCTGGAGATCTGCTTCATTCCCAATTCATTAATCAAAGAGCAAAACTTCACACTGTTTATAAATCCTCTTTAAGTTGCAAAATTCAAAACATTCTCAATGCACCTGGATGTGTTCCTGTGTCACCTGCTCTAGATGACCCTGCCCTGGCAGGGGGGTGGGACTGGATGATCTCCAGAGGTCCCTTCCAACACCAACTGTTCTGTGAGTCTGTGGAAATGCATAGCAGCCCTGTGATCTGCTCCCCCAACTCCTAACTATGCTTGAAGCCACAGAAAATGTTTCTGTCTTTAAGACTAAACCCAGCCAGGCCACTCTGATCTGTGTGGTGCTGCTGCCTGTGTCCCTGCTCAGTCACAGCTTTCTACTGGTGAGAGGTTACAGCTGCTCCAAGGGTAGATGGAACTGCACTGTACTTCTGGGAGCAGCCCCTGCGGAGCCTGACGTGATGGGAATATCTGCCTGCCTGAAATCCACTCTCTGCAGTTCCTCACTTTCCTGCAGGCACAATTTCTTTTGGTTGAGTCTCAGCTTAAAGAGGGAAACTACCTCCATCATATAGGCTAGAGAGAAATGAAAAGTTTCATTGTTTGCTCCTTGCCAGAAGACATTCAGTCCCAAGTGACAAACTATGCAGAACTGCTGTCTGGTTTCAAGTTTTTAAGGAACATCCAATTTGTGTAAGAAAGGAACCCACAGTCATGGCATTAGCCTTTTCTGGTTGAAAATTTTAACTTTTTCTTTAGTTAAACTCCTTTTTACGAAGCTTCGCCTCATAAAGTTTCAGCTATGCCTCAACTTTTCATCTTTCTTGATGTGATGTGAAGGGATAGAATGTAAGAAAATAAAGATAGTGCAGAAGGTAATCTCACCCCTGAGGAGTTGCAGCTGTACCAATTATCAAAGATTAGGAACAGGCCTGACTTTACCAGTCCACAGCTGTAACCAATGAGAAGAGTGCTATTAAGAGAGTGGGTTGGCTGGTTAAGATGGGAATAGGGAATTGAGGGTGGGGTCAGTTGGGTGCCGTGTGAAGAAGGAGGCAGTGCTGTGAGGAGCTGCCCATGAGAAATCCCCAAGAAGGTATGGAACTTGTGCAATAAGATGACAACAATGTGCATATTCTTACTTGACCTTAATTAAATTTACTTTTTATTTCTGTATTTATTCCCAAATGTCTGGTCTCTAGTGAGCAAAATGCTCAAAGGTTTTCTGCAGGTCTCAAGAGGGCTACTAATTTTGCTGCTATGTGTTTGCATTTGCTGCAGATACAGGTGACATTGGAAGAGGTGTTCCTTGGCCTTGACTAATAGGTAATTTTGACAGTACTGAGAGTACTGAGTGTGTTTTAAGAGGAATTGAGGATATGGTGACTTGCCAAGAGTCACTTGTACATACTGTTATTTGCCTTGGCAACTCATTGTTATACATTACAGCTTTGACTGGCTTCCAGTCTGAAATACACTATGGAAGAGATGGTTATGCATATCCCTGAGGCTGTTCTTCCAGCACTGTATGGAGACAGGAGCACATGTGATTAAACCATACCAACACATGAAAACCTCGAGTGAGTGGAGGTTTTCCTACAGTGCTCTCATGGGATGAAGATGACTAATTGATGGTGCTGAGATGCCACATCCTGCGTTTCTAGCTCCTCTGATGTTTCTCTTGCATTTGCTGGCATCCAAACCAGGCAGAGCTAATTACAGGGGATCAGGGAAGAGTCAATTCTCATGAGAACACTTAAAAAGGACAACAGTGAACAACTGACAACAGAGCTTTTAGTTTCTGTCAGCCCTGTTCATTTTGACTGCTCACTTGCATAGCATGTTAATAGTTCAGTAAGCTGTTAAACTTAGACTTTTAAAACTGCAAAAATGAAAGCCACAAGGTCTAAAAACTAAAGGAAAACTTGTGTCATTGTAGAAGTTCTGTGAGCATCTAGAGGCAGACAAAAAATAGCTTTAAGCTTTGTTTCCTTTCCTCCACAGAAGTACTCTCTAGTTCAGTTTGTACACCTGCAGCTGTGGAGCTGCTGCTGAGTTTTTTCCTGCTCCATCTCTTCACTTGCACTGTGGTGGCTTTTCATAGTTTAATATGCATCAGGTGTAACAGTATGAGAATATTTAATTTAGTTTCTTGGTAGAAGTTAGGCATAAAAACATTTTGTATCGAAGTTTTTACATGCCCTGTGACCTGAAATGGAGAATTTTGGGTTTTTTCCAGCATAAATTTCTTCTGTTTATTATTTTTATATTAATCAAAGACCTAATGGAAGTCATTAAGCAGAGGAGTGTTTTGTTTTTTGCTGAAAAAAGGCATTCAATACCACAAAGATTAGTTCCATACAATAAGGAAGACTGGAGTCTTTAGGAACAAATTAAGTCAAGCATCCTACAGGCAAGTGAAAAAAATTATTGAACTGGAAGACAAATTATTGAACAAGAGAGCTAACAGAAACCTCAGAAAGTTGTCAGACATGGTTTAAAACTTTTATGTAATTTTGTGATGTGGTAAGAGAGTAGAAGAGTGAGACACTGAAGGACAAGAGCAGAAGTAGAAGTACCAGCAGTTTTCCACAGGTGCTTCCTTCAGGGGGGCAATGTGTGTTTGTGTGTAATGTGTGTAAAATGCCTCATGCCCAATGTCATGGACGCTGAGCTCTTGGCGCTTCTGCAAGGCTGGCAGCGTAGTGAGGATTTGGAGGGTCTGTAATTCAAACTCCAGACAGCTGAGACTGGCAAATCTAGAAAAGAATGACCTTGGCTTGCAATTTCAATAGCAGGCTAAGAGAACTGAGCTTTTTCAATTATTTCTGCTAAACTGGGGGGAAAAAATCTACCAAATCAGAATAGTTTCATCTATTGATAGCTGGCAGCCATGTGCCTCAATAATTCTGTTCAGGGCAAAGTAGCAACAGCTTTCAGATATGGCCAACATTGTGGAGACATGAACATTTGAATTTATTGAATAAATTCAAATTTCCTTGGAGATACTGACATACAAAATTGCATGATGTTCTGGAAGACTCATTTTCAATGAGGATGGTGCTGCAGCAGTTCTGGGGCAGGAATGTGGGCTGGACATCTGTAACTGCGTTAACAATCTTGGTTTCCTTTGCAAAGAAACTTTTCCAGTTTTTTGTGTAAATGGCATGTGAAAATATTAGAAATGTGTGTTCTTTCCGTGGTCATTGGCACTGTGGCAGTATCTATCCACCTCGTGTAACTTTTACTCTCTGCCCCACTCGGTTTGTGCCTGTTGCAATGGTTCATGTGCTGTCCTCAGACACCTCTCTGTTCATTTGAACAGCTGCACACAGCACAGAAGAAAAGAGCTGAATGTTCTCCCTCCACTCATCTTCAACAACGCTTTAAACTCCAGCTGTATGAGATCTCTCCCTAGCTTTGTGGGTAATTATTTCAACCCCCATGTTCTTAGGTTCCTTTTCTTGGCCAGTTGATTGCTGGCCCTTATTATAATGAACAGTAATATTGGCTTGTTGCAAGAAAGTTTTGGGCACAGGACAGCCCAGAGTTTTAAAATGAAGCTGTAAGATTTCTGCAGCTGGTTGATAAGAAGCTTGACTGGAACCTTTCTGAGGTTCATAAAAATGAAACACTAGAGAATGACAAATCCTTTAGTCTACCAATACATGACTTCATTTGTGAGCAAAGGCAACATTGTACTTGAAAGATTACAGAAAGCTGTGGGCACCACTTACGTACCAACAAGAAGTTTGCTGCTGACCAAATGAAAGATTGTTAAATTACTTTTGTGTGCACTGAATGTCTATGGCCACGGTTGCTATATTTTATATACAAACAATAATCCATTCTTCAGCTGTCCTGGTGGATCATCAGGTCACTGCTGAGTGTGCAAGAGGGGAGGTGTGGGAATGGCAAAATCACTGATGTGTGACAATTTTATAGAAGCAGCCCATTACTTTGAGCAAATGGCTACTTTTGATCTGTTTGGTGATTGAGCTGATGCTTTTTCAGGACAGCAAAGTGTTTCTGCTTCAAGTGCAGTATTCTTTTAATACATAGTAACATTTCTCTAGCCTTCAAATGTTTTGGTTTTAGAAAGGCCTTTTAAACATTTTTTTTTTGTTATTGTGGTTATAGAACTAAGACGGTTAAACAACTTTGTGCTGCATATGAGCTGGGATTTTATTCCAGCATGGAGAGTTAATTTAATAGAGTAGTTCTGAGCCACTTGCTCCTGACACTGTTTTACTCAAAATGACAGGTTTGACAGAAATCTCAGGAAGCCAGGGATCTCAGAGACACTCAAGGAGTCACGGTTATTCAGGAGATGTTTTTCCTTTTGTTGACTGGACATACTTTAAAAAAAATTCTGTGATTTATCAGTTCTCAATTGCTGGTTTTTTACCTAAGGTAGAATAGCTAGCAGAAGAGAGAGTTTATGGCCTGATCAGTACAATCTCATGAGAAACTCAAATTTATTTTTTTAAAATCCTTGTCAGGAGTGTCAGTGCAGACAATTACTGTTGCAATGTTTGTCTCATTACATGATAAATTGAAGCTTCTATTACAGTAGACTACATCTGCTTAATTGTCTATTGATAATGAAGGATGCAGCCATGCGTACTTGACAAATATTAAGAGAAAACAGAATATCAGCTGAAACTTTGTCTGACTAAGCATCTCTCCAAGGGCTTTTGGCCCTGGATTGTTTCAGCGTTCTGGGAGGTGGGAGATGATGCCTGTCGGAGTGCCTGTCCCACCTTTCCTGGGACTGAAGGGAGGCATTAGTGACAGCTTTCTAGCTGTTCTCTGTGCCAGATAGCAGGGCAAATGACTGCAGAATGAGCAGTTTGGGCAGCAGGGGGATGTTCCATGCCACACTTCTCTCACAAGCACAACATCATCTTTAAGTTATAGAAAAAGCAGCAGAACTGGCTTGATGAAACTTCCTTCCTCCTTCTTTCACTATGTCCTTTTGTCAAATCTTGCCTGTATAAGAATATAACTTTATCAGTGTAATCAACTCTTAATAAGGATTAATTACATGTGTCCATTATTAGCCTGTTGCATTGAGCACTTGCTTGGTAGCATGTGGAGCATTTGCCCTGCACGTGACCAAAGAGCTCGCAGCCACTGCTGTAAATTAGTGGCCTGTGCAGTGACATCTCCTACAGGCATCCTGCTTGTGCCTTACAAAGGCATTCCAGCAGTATTAGCTGGGAGCCACAAACTGTGACAGAGCAGATTCTGCACACAGTTGTTCTCTGAGATTTGTAGTGTGGTGACTCAATCCATCTGCCTGATGAACAGCAGCAGTTTCAGCAGTTTTATGTAAATAACACCTGCATCAGTTCTGTGAGCATGTAGTAGTTGAGTACATCCAAGGGATTAGCAGCTTGAGCATCAAAGTGATAAATTTACAAGTTTTTTCTAAACCATACCTATTTATATAGAATATTCCAGTTGTTGTGGGTGATTCAATAAAGGTTAAATTTAGTTTTATGTCCTAATGCACACAAAATAATCTAACATAAAATTTATATTTTGCTGTGAGGGTATCTGAGTCAGTCTTTTTAGATATTTCACAATATAAAAGAGAAGTTGGACATCATAAATTGGATTCCATCTGTAGCTTTTTAGTAAATATTTTTTACCTTTGTGGCTTACTGAAATAAAAGATGTTCTCTTGTTCCTGTATCCTTGCCCAAGTGATAAGGTCTCCTAGTCTAGGGAATCATCCAGATGGAGGAAGGAAGCATGAGACTGTTTAAAGTCACAACAGCTTGAACCACTACTTGCACATTGCACATTTCTTCTCTCTTAATGTGAACTCAATCTGAACTCCTTTTATGTTCTCAGTCTCTTTTTCTGGGATGCGTTAGATTAATGAAGACCCTGTTATGATAATTGTTGGTTATTGTAGGTGTTCCACCTACTGACTTGGCACATCCCAGAGATCTTCCCCAGCTCTTGCTGGGCACCAAAAGACATCTCCTCTCAGGCTGTGCTTTAAAGATGGTATTCCTGCTGCATAGGTGTTAGTCCTTCTAAACAAGGAGGAGAAAGAACTGCTTGTCCCTGGAGAAGGGTTGGTTTCAACTGTTTAGCTTGTGTTGACATCAGCAGTGATGATAAATGGGGTTTGTCTACTTCTGATACAGGTGATACCACCTTTCTATAGTTTTCACTTTATAACTGTAGGCAAATTGTGTTGCTCCTGCAGAGGGAGAACTTGTGTTCTTGGTTTTATTTCATTCTTCAGTATAAAGAAGTTTGAAGTAGATAGTGGTTCTTGGAATCTTTTTACTGCTTTTGAAGCAGAGGTTGGAGTCATAATTAGTGGATCATCATTCATGTCAGTGAAATTTTTCCAGCATTTCAAGAGAAAGATCAGTGGATCACAAGTTATTATGAACTATTTTCTTAAATTTATTACTCCCCACTCTTGCAAGCGGTCTTGCTAAAATAATTTTCAGTATTGATGGGAACAACTCCATGTCAGGTCGTCTGAAACCTGACTTTGAAAGACCTCCATGGTTTTTGTGAGTGGATCATATCCACAACATAGCTGAGGAATGTACAAGATGTTGGTTTATCTGATGAGAGAGTACAGACATATTAGAAGTCACTAGAGAGTGGCCCTTTTTTCATTTTTAATCTAAGATTTTATTTTTCATGAGATCGCTCAATTTAGTTAAGTGAGGACTTAGGAAGGTGGCTTGAATAATAACCTACTCCTTAGTTTAGTTTCTTTCATAAAAGATGTAAAACTCAATTAAAGTTGATGATTGAGGAAGGAAATTAGGTGAACTGGGAACTCTAAACAAAAGCATGTGGAAAATAAAGCACAGATTATTTTGTTCATGTACAAAGTAATTTAGATGGTGAATGGAAACCATATACTGTGAAAACCAGCAAATATTCCATGTTCATAAAAAATTTAAACTCCTCAGGGTAAAATATTCAGTTGCAGTAGATTCCTAATAAAACCAGAAAAAAAAAAAGGATATAAGACTGCTGAAGAATATCCAAAACATGATAAAGGACTCCGTTGCACCTGCATCAAATGTTCCAGGTTAACAAATGGTGTCAAAGTGAAACTGATGATCAGACAAAGTAAAATAATAGAGCAGGCTGATTATCCACTGATAGTATCTAGTGGAAGAACCTTTTGCCAACCAATATGCATATTCATAAAGAACAGTAGGTTTAAAACTTACTTCTGTCTTAAACACCAAGAAATAGGTACATGGCAGTTGGGAGTCAAATATTTATTCTGGAGATTGATGTTTTAAAAAGTACCTTTCAAGTATATTAAAATAAATGAAGAAGAAAATTGCCCAGAAATATTTTGCTACTGTTCTGGGACATGTCTATCTATAAAGTGACTATTTGTAATTCCAAAGATGCTTGAAATTATTACCAGTGCTTGTTCAAACAGTGAGACAAAGCTTGCTGTCTGAGGAGGATGTGAACACAGGAAAAAATCCCTTTAATCTGTTATCAAAAACTACCTACACCAACATTGGAGGCATAGGCTTTTAAAATGAGGTCTGACCTCAGATGCATTGCTGCTGCTGTTGTCAGAAAAAGGTGAATTATGGAAGTTAATTTTTTCCATTGCAGATTCCTGGATTATTGCCACTATAAAACACAACAGTGACCATGCCATCCCCTCAGGCAGAGGGGACAAACAGACTGAGGGACAGGAGCACGGGCAGTGCTGCAGAGACCAGCCCCAGGGGCTCCTGCAATTGCCCAGCTGGGGCACACAGCCCCTGACAATGGGAGTGAGCTGTGCCTTGCATCTTTACTAAGTATTGATATTTGCACAAAGGGGTGAAATTACTGTAATGAAGGTAAAGATTAAACTGATGCAATGAAGACATCTTGATGCTGTCTTTTGAGTAGCTCTAAGCAATGACTTGCACCACTGAACTGGCTTTCACGCTGTTAATGTCTGGGTTACCGTATTTCTGTTCTTTTCTAAAACAACCTCATCCAAACAAATACCAGCTGAGCTTGAGAGCTTTTCTTTTACAAAACAACTTTAAAGTTATCTTAATTAGCTTCATGTCAAGTTTCTTCACAAAATGTGATGTTTTATAGTCATACAGAACCATTGTTGATACGAACTCACAACCAAACCATATCAGACATTGTTGATATTCTTTGGCTTTTTTTGATCCTGTGGCCTAGCTGCTGAATTTTTATGGTTCTCAGCTTTTCTGAGTATTTCAGAACTGCAGCAAGGTTTTGCAAGAGCCAGCTTGGTACCATTAAGTTTATTTCATAAAAAGTTTTTTTTTTTTTTTTTTTTTTTTTTTGCTTTGTACTCATATTTATCAAACTGTCCTCTAAACCAGTCTGAGATGTTTATGAGCTTTACAGGTCTGGTGTGACTCACAGAGCCTGGTCTGATGGTCTAATATTCCAGTCTTTATGCAACTTCTAAAAATACAGAGGCTAGAGCCACAGCAAGCCCCATGTCATCAGCAGCTGCTGGTGATTGCTAGGAGGAATTACAGCCCAGCAACCCATTTTTGTTTGCAGCAGCAATAAGCATATCCCCTTGATTTGCCCTGAACACAACACAAACCAGGGTCCTTTTCCTCCACTATTCTTCCTGTGTTCAGTATCACCTGTGTTGCAAACAGGAAAGAATATGGACAGTTTGAATTTTCCCACTTCTGTATCATTCTGGGTTTTGTGTCCTACTGTGCAAAAATTCTGGCCTTAGTTAATCCAAATTTTGGGAGACTTCATATGGCTGGGAGAGTCTGACTTTATGTCCTGGGCATCCTCTTGTGGTCAGAACAGGGTGCTGAGGAAAATGAGCTTTGCTCTGCATCACTGATTGCTGATTTCCAGTTGGAGACAGTGATTTTGAGTGTCACTCCTTTATGGCTTGAGCATATTGTAACTGCAAATGAGAGGGGATGGAGATTGATGCTCAATAAGTGCCTTCTTCTGAGGAGTAAAAAGCCTGGAGAGTATTATTATTTTGAAGTCTGTAGTTAAGTATTGCACTTGATTGGAACAAAGCTAAATACGTGCAAGAGTGCATCTTGCAAACCAGCTTGCAGCTTTTCATATGTTTAGTAGTCTCTTGGGAAAGATTTTACATACACTTTCTATCACACAGTGCTGATGCTTGTTTGCTTTGGAGGCAAGTTTCTTATGTTGCATCTCTCTAGTGAATCTTTACTGTTGTGTCAATCAATTGTTCACTACTTATTTATTGACATAATTGTTTCCCTTGCTAATTTTCCATTACCCATTTATTGTTGTTTCTTTCTTTCATAACACAGTTCCTCAGCTCCCAAGTGAAAGTATATGTTTTCTAGTTCAAGGGGATTTTTTGGGTTTGATGTATGTTTTCCTTTTCCCCCCTCTCCTACATCTGCTTATCATTTTTTCTTAATTAGAAAATGAACATGATCAAGAGGCCCATACTTTGCCAGCTCAGTCTGAAATGCAAAGTACAGCTGCAGTTAAGTGTTGATAGCTCCCAGAAGAATTCAGATTACCATGCTGAGGTTTGATAACTGTGAGGAAAAAATGACCAAAAGCTTCTGAATACATGAATCTTTTGAAAAGAATTCTTTTGTTATTGCACCAGTGTGTTACTATAGACATACTGGTTAGGTGGTTCTGTGGGGAAAGAGAGTCACATACACAAATATAACTGTTTTGATATTTTCTTGCAAACTAGGTGATATGGAACTGTGTCTCTGCCACCTTCTCTGCTCTTTTTTTGGAAACTGACAGGATTTAACCTATTTACAAGATGTATTTGCAAATGAAGTGTATGACTCCAGAATCAAAGTGCAGTCTGCAGAGCACTGAAAGCCATTCTAGCCTTTTTCTTGAGGTCACATGTTCAATGACACTGGACCTGAGTTTCTGTTCATGGCACTGCCTCCTGATTTCTGCTTCTGTTCCACCTTCTTTGCAGCTGCATCACGCAATCCTTTTCTATTTTGACAATTAATAAAGTGTGGGTAGAGATTACTGTTCTATAAATGAAATGAGGATGCTGCTGCTGGGAGAAATGGAAATTATGTTGCTGTTGAGGGGGAAAGATTGGTGAAGATTGTGAAATATGTGGAGATCTTTCTTTGCTGCACTGTGTTGTGTTCAAAAGCTCATTCTGTTTAAAGATACATGAGCTACCTATAAAATCTTGTGAGACCACCAACCAGTTGGGGGTTGGGATGGCTTCAGGATATGGTGGCAGTGTCCTCACTGATTGTACTTAGTCATTAGAAAAGATAACTTGTTTGTTAACAAAAGGAAATGTTAAGGAGGAAATTCCCACTGCTAGGCACACATTAGTCTTGCAATTAATTTTTTGGGTTTTATTCTGTGAAGCAGAGGTGCTGTAATGTGAAAATGAGAAATCGTTCAGAGCACTGAGGCAGCTGTGGTGTCCACCAAAGCCACTCTCAGCTGCTCTCCTCAGCTGGGCAGGGGAGAGAAAATACAGCAAAACCTTTGTGGGTCTGAATAAAGCAGGGAGAGGTCCCTCACCAGCTACTGTCAGGGCAGAGCAAACTGCACTTGGGGAAATCAGAGAAGGATAATGAGAAATAAAAACTCCTATCCTAAGACACCTTTCCTCCTACTCTCCCCAGGCTCAGCATCACTCCCAGTTTCTCTGCTTCCTCCTGACAGCAGTGCAGGAGCACAGGGAATGGGGGCTGAGCTCAGTGCATCATGTGTGAGAGAACTTGGGCTCCCTTCCTCAGGGGACAGCCTCCATGAACTGCTCACAGTGTGAGTCTTTCCCATGGGCTGCAGTTCTTCAGGAGCTGCTCCAGCACGTGTCCTTCAGGAACAGGCTTCACACGGGGTCACAGTCCCCTTTGGGCATGGCCCTGCTCCCGTGGGGTCTCCCCCACGGGCTGCAGGTGATCTCTGTTCTCCCCTGGGCTGCAGGGGCACAGCTGCCTCCCCATGGGCTGCACCCCAGGCTGGAGGGGAACCTCGGCTCTGGTGCCTGGAGTATCTCCTTCTGCCCTGCCTAGGATGTCTGCAGAGCTGTTCTCTCATATATCCTCACTCCTCTCTTCCCTGACTGCTATCGCTCCTTCTCAGGAACTTTTCCCTTCTTAATTCTGTTATTCCAGAGATGGTGCTGCCATCTCTTCTGGGCTCAGATTTGGCCACTGGCGAGTCTGTCCCGCAGCCAGCTGGTGTTGGCTTCATCAGACACGAGGGTGGCTTCTGGCAGCTTCTCACAGAAGCCACCCTTGTAGCCCCAAAATCTGGCCATGCAAACCCAATACAGAGGTCCACAGAAACATTTTGTTCCTGATCTCTTTATTGGTTTTATCACCAAAGGGGTATTGGGGACAGCCAAAGGTGATAAAGAGACTCCATCATCAGAAGGCATGAAAAAGGCACTTTATTATTAGAAATCCACAGTTCTTATAGAAACAATGGTGGACCTAAGACCTGATTGGTCTTTAGGAATCTTCTCCCACCTATTGGTCAAGAAGGGAAAACTCCTTCTTTTAAGCATCTTTGACCAACAGAGATTGAGATAATAATTGTTTTAATTCTTTCTTTGAGCTTTCTCACAGCTTCCCAGCAAAATCCTGGGAGAGCTATGTCTCTCTCTGTTCAGAGGATATGTGATTACCTCAGGTTTTCTTACTCCTTTGCTGCGGTACTCAGCATCTGAGAAATGATGCAGCATGTTAAAGCACCATTCTCATTGCTTCAGCTGAACTCACCATAAAGCAGAGGTGTGCTGCAGAATTTTGAGGCGTGCTTTCTTTTGGATTGGGTGCTTTTTCCCCACTTTGTGATCTTTCTTGTTGCTATGTTTGTGTTTAACATTGCTGCAGGTGGGAACCTAGACCTGAAGGGAGATGGAGAGTAATCTCAGACAGAATTCCTGTCTGGCAGACCCCTGTGACTACTGGTTGCAGCATTTCTCTCGAGGAATTAAATAGCTCTCCAGTTCTCAGGACTGGAATGTTTCCCAGCTTCTCCTCTCCACCGGGGCAAGGGTATTTATCCGACTATGACCAAGACAGCCTGGAAAAAATGAAAATACCCCTAACTGTATGCCTAGGAATGCAGCATATCTCTGGACATAGGCAATCACAAAAATTATATCTGGCAACTAGCAGGAGCACAGCTGCAGGAGGGCTGTGCTGAACTGTGGGCTGCTGGTGCTGATGGGCTGCTGAAAACAAGGGAACTGTAATTAAGCTGATCCTCGCAGGAAGCCATGGACTCTTTGTTTCTTTTGTCTCTTGTAAACTGGAACAACTATAATCATTGCATTGAGCCTGACAGAGGAAAAAATCTGTTTAGGGGCAGAAATATGTTTTGTGGCTGTTATAGCATGAGGACTGCAGAGTAATTTAGGAGTAGGTAATGAGGCAGAATTTTGGATCCTGGCTGTTACAGGAGTAGACATCACTGTTGGGGGATTTTTGTGCAGCAGTGTCATGCACAGGGCTGTATCATTCAGCTGCTTGGTGTTTCCCCAGTAAAATGTAAATTTTTTACCTAAGTTTTAGAGAGAGCAGGCTTCCCTGCTGAAGAGAAGAGTAGAACTGCATAAGTCCTCTATGCTCTGAGTAGGTTCTGCCTCTTTTGAGCTGGTGTTGCCCCCTGGTGAGATCCTGGAAGGTAGCTGGACTCAGAAGGATGTAGAAGTAGTTTGATTTTTTGACAGATATCCTGTACAGAGCTCTACATGAAGTCAAAAATAGGTTTTACCTTTGGCATTGTACAATAAGAACTGTAAAACATCTTACTGGACAAGAGTTTGTTACATAAAGTGAATGTGTAGTGGTCCTATATTGACCATCCTCCATAAGAGCAGGCTTAATTCTGAACCTGGAGTACAAGATGCAAATCCCATGCCACTTACCAAAATGAGATATCAAGATATTGAAATAAGCACTGCTACCCAAACCCATTCTGTTTTCTGTCTTGCCTGTCCTATGCAGTGCACCTTGGTGGAGGAGAGGACTGAGTCCATGTGCTCTGCATGGGCATGGCCAGCCCCTGGTTGAGGTTACTGGACAGACATGCAGTGTGAGCATCCCCTGCCCTCTCAGCACACACAGCTTTGGCTTCTGTTGCTCACTCCCTGGGGTGTATCTGACCCAATCTGAGCAATTCCCTCAGCAGTTCCCTCTGCTTCCTTGTGCTGTACCACCAAGTCCTTCCTTTGCAGGAGTCTGAAGGGAGACATGCAGGCTGGTTGGGCTCAGTGCTCCTGCTTAGCTCTGCAGTCCTTCCAGGCTGAAGTCATTTTGTTGCCATCCAACTTCACAACATATGCAGGGGCTGTTGGGCATGGACTGGGGATGCCATTAGGGCAGTGCTCAGGATTCTTCCCCAGAACAGCACTTCACCCTCGGCCAATCGGGTATCTGTGTTTTAGTGACCAATATGTGGGTTTGGTGGGCCTGTGCTGATCTGCACTGATGACCTCATCTCAGGACCCCCCTTTTCTTGATGATTTGCAGGGAGAAGGAGGAAGGAAGTTAATTTAATCGGCTCATTATTTTGTGTCCATGTCCTCTGCAGATGGTCAGGATGAGTAGCAGAGGTAGTGTTACTGTTGTTTTCTTTGGTGCATGAATTTCTGTGATTCAAGGTCTCCTTGTATGGTATTAAAGAAACTCCAGGAACTTTCCTACTGTTAATGCCAGAAAGATTTTATAAAAGTTTTACAAAGGTAAATAATGCCAGTGTGATAATTATTTTATTATGGCGAGTGAGAAAACTTAGCTTTTTATCTTTTAAAATTCAATCTAAAAGCTGTATTTCATTCTCTTTTTATCCTGTAAAATAACTGAAAATGGTTTTCCTTGGGACACAGATAAGAAAACACTAGCGATTAAAGATAATATTGTGGGATGTCTGGCAGGGTTCAGTGCATCAATAACCCTGACACGTAATTAAAGTAATTGAAAATGCCCTGCATGTGTTCTCTGATAGAAGGCAGTAAAAAGATCACTGAGGTACCAAAGCTCTTGTACAATACCAGATATATTTTAAAATCAATCTCTTTTATTTTTAATCTTTTATTTGAATCCTTTAAATATTCATAAAGCCAAAACCTGAGCCTGCATCATTGCCTTTAGCTTTCCTGTTGAGAGAGAGCAGCTCATATTTCATTCAGCTTGTTGTTCAGGTCAGCAGAAAGGACTGGATTTCAGCAGAGAAACAGGGCCAAAGGGGCTCCTCAAGGATGCTGATATCCAACAGAGCAGGGCTGGGTCTCTCTCCTTTTCCCTGGCAGTTCTTTTCTCACAATCCAGTCTTGAAACCCCATCTTTCTCCTTTTTTTTTTTTTTTTTTTTAACTTGGTGTGCTTGTACTTTCCTTTCTGTACTTGTGCAACAGCTGTCTGAAATTAACCCTAGGATAATAGGAAAGCTTGTTATTTAGAAATTTTGTAGAAGGAGGACATGATCCCGATGTAGGTTACTTATTTCCAGATGGATCCTGGACTTCATTAACCTAGAACTCCACACTGGTAAGAATTGGGAATCTTTTGGGACCACTCTGATTTTAACAGAAGGGCCAAAATTGTATGAGACTTTGTAAATGACTTCAGGGAATATTCAAAGGAAAGTGTTTTCCATGAAGCAGCAGCTACAAATCTGGGTTTGCTTTACCCCAAGTTCAGACTCAGCCAAGGGTTAAAGTTCTTTCTGAATTTTCTTCATCAGAAAGTGGTGAGGGCATCTGGCCTTTAAAGAAGCTTGAAGTAAAATGTCATCTTTCCAGGTGAAATGTTTTTTCCCCTCGCTGATTTGAGTCAGCTATAACAAGAATAGAACAGGCTGTGTCACTTGGAAGGGGCCCACAGTGTCCCTCTAGTGCAACTGCCTGGGAGCAGGCAATAAATCAGAGGCTTCCTTCTTCTGTCCCTCCAGTCTTTACAAGGATTTTCCTCTAATGCTTGACTGAATCCCCCTTCTTCTCCTAAGGACACATTGGAATCATAGGCTTTGGAATCAGGAGTTCAAAGTAATTAAACATATGCCCATACCAGCATGATTTTATGCATTTAGTAAGCTCCAATTTTTTTTTTTCAAATTGGAAATACAACTTTGATGATGGGATGCTGAAACAAAAATGCAGGTAGCCAGGCTGATATATATCCCTGTGTCCCCAGTGGACAGTGCTGCATAATCAAAATATTCTGACTGGTTTTCTTTTATGAAAAAGAAAATAAGTTCTCAAAATTAAGGAATGTAAAATGAAAGGCTTATGTTACTGTCATGTTTCTGCAGGAAGATGGATGTTGTTAATGGCTTCTCTTCTATTTTATTAAAAACTCCTTACATTGGGAGTGGTAAATTGTTCTTAGCTCTTGCACTAACAAACGATGTCGTGGTGTTGTCAGGCTCCATCTGTACAAGTCCTTACAAGTCAGAGAGCCTTTGGAGCAAGTCCTGGGGCTCTAGAAATGTTGGGGTGGTAGTGCTTGGCAGGTGGGGCCCTTTGGAACTGGCTCTTGGGAGAAGTTCTTGCTGGCAGCATCACTAGGTGCTGGCTCAAAGGGCACAGATTTGGGAGGTTCCAGTAGCCATCATACTGTCATGTAACTGAGCGGGAGTAATCAATGTGTTATTCTTGCCTCAGGAGGAAGTAATTGAGATTAGCATGAATGGCAGTTAAATGCAGAGATGGGGAAAGTGTGCTCTATACATAAAATTCAGTGTGTTTTCCCTTAATCAGTGATGAAGGCAGGCACAGGGAATAATCTATGTTTCAGTTAGTTTGAAATTGCAATTGTGAAAGTCGCTTGAGTTAAATTAACACACAGTGCTGAAATACATTACTGCAGCCCTTGTGATCTGAGGGTGATTGTATTCCAAGGTGCCACCCTTGAATGATCACCAGAAGAGACTGATCCTGAGCTTCTTTAAATCCTCACTGCAGAGGTCAGGGAAAACTAAGTCAATGGAATTCAAGCATAAAATAGGCTTAAGTAGAGATATTTGAGTAGGATTAAAATTAAACATGTAGGATAAAGTTTCAAAAAGGTATTTAAACTTCAGAGATTCAGAGAAGGATGTGATTTGGATATATAGTCTGCTCAGTACCTAGTGGACATCAACAGTTGTTTGCATTTTTAACCATGTAGATACCTCAGGAAAGTATCTAGTTCTTGCAGTAGTGAGCTTGTGAGCAACCTGCTCTTCTGCCCATGTCGTTTCATCTTACTGTGAGCCTGCTGTGAACTCCTCAGCTCACAAGTGAGCAGTAAGTGCAGAACAAAGGGGAGCCTTGTCCAAGTGAAGGGTACCAGGGGGTAGAATCCCAGCTGTCAAGCAGACAGAGAGGAGATAATGAAAAGAATGGGTTAGACAATACAATTGTGTTTATATTTCGATTTTTATCAGTAGTTTAATTTTTCAATTACCAACATTAACTCCCTACACAGCTTAACCAGAAGGCAAATATAATACAGCTGATAAAATGCTCCCAGAGGACGCATAGAGGAACTGTACTCATGCATGTAATACCAAACTGTCATTTGCATCCAAATTCCAGTACAGAAAAGCTAAGTTACAACATTTTTGAGCATGTTTTCATCTCTACAGTAATGCCCCTCCCTCCACCCAGTTTGCATTGTATGTGCTCTGATGACGTTTTTATTTGCCTCCTCTCATCAGTTTCTCCTTTCATGAGAGAAGTGTGGATACCATAAAAGCTGAGCTGCCCAGGCAGACAGGCAGCTTCTCCCACCCACAGCTGCTGCTTGTCTTGGCTGCTCTGTCTCCAATAACAGTCTCTAACTAGTCTTTGCCAGTGTTTCACTATCCATCTTGTTAATTTGCTTTATTTTCCTAACACCTGAAATTTCCCTTGTCCCACTTCAAAACTATTCCTTCTTGTCCTACCTACAGAAACGCTTATTCTTTTCTGTTCACCAGCTGCATTTTCTGTAAGATCTTGCCTGGGTGTTCTTTAGTCTAGGCAACCCTAGTTCCTTCAGCATCTCTTTTCAGCTCATGATTTTCCAGATCTCAGATTTTGCTGTTCTCAATATCTCTCCTTAATTTAAAAACATGGGCACTGTAGCCTGCTTAGAACAACACAAAGCCTTAAGAAAAAAGCAGGGTTATCAAAATTCCTCTCAGTGGGCACATGGCTCACCTCATGTGCACAGTATGGATTGTAATTCATCCTTGGCAGATGCAGGGGCTGCATGGACATCGTGTGGATGCCCTGTCAGAGCAGCATTGTATGCACAGCTGGAAATGGGGAAGAGACTGCCTTCATTTGTGCCACTCCTCTGTAGCATGGGAGTGCTACTGGAATTTACATAGTTTATCGCCATTGTAAACCAACACAGAAAAATCCACTTTGGACCTGGAGAGCCAAAGCTTCTTTCCTAGGAGATAAAAGTGATCCAGATGCAAAAAGCTCTTGTTTTTGTTTGTATGTGCTCAGATTGCTAAAAGGGTGGAGAAGGGGAGGTGCTACACTGCTTAAAGCTTAATTTAAAACATAATGAAAGAAGCCGAGCCCCCTAATTTAATCTCATGTAGGAAAGGATCGTTTTCTCTCAGAGAACAAGTCCAGGTGGCAGCTTGGACAGGTCAAGTTCAGGACATCAGCACTAAGCTTTGCAGTGTCTGAGCTCTGTGAGGGACATTCCTAACAATGGGCAGTGAGTGTGTTGGTAGATAAATGTGTGTCTGAGGGAAACCTCAGCATCTGGGGCGTTGGCCTAACATTGTCAGACATATTGGAACAGAGTTGGAGCAAGAGGAGTTATAGCTTTGCTTGGTTTAAGAAGTCAGGGCATTCTTTTGATGTAACCAGATCATCAGCCGGGTCATCAGTGCTGTAATTGCATCTGGAATGTGTCAGAAAATCCAGCTGGAAGGATGAAGCCCTGTTCCTGATGATGGCTCCATCAGAGCACTATAGACTCTGCTTCTCACTCTGCAGAAAATGTGGCTGCACAAGAATAACAGCAGCAAGCACTGCTTGGTTTTATAGAAGTTCTCTGATGTCTGGTTCCTATGAAAACTTTAATTTTATGTTGGGACAGGTTCCAAGGACAGGTTGATGGGCACTGGCTCAGCACTGCAGAGTTCTGGTGATGCCTGTGATCAGCAGGTTATTCTGGTTGTGATTTGGAGTGCTTTTGCTCATTTTTTATGTTCAAGATGAAGGTGTTAAGCCACGCCAGCACCCGGAAGGTAGGATCAGCTTGACTTTGAGAACACCTGGGGGGACAGTGGAACATGAAGTTTTCCTGCATGAGGCCTCTTTAACACTTGAGAACAGGACATTTCTGAGATGCCTGTGGCCTTGAGGGCTGTACATTTCTTTAGTGACATCTCCCTGCTCTAACAAGCACTTGGGAACCCCATCCATGTGTGTGAGCTGGTTGCAGACTCATAAACATCAGTGGCTCCTGAGCAATTGTTTCCTGGCAGCTCTAGTGAACATCAAAATAAACCTTTGTGGACTGTTACACAGGAAAGGTAATTGGATATTTTGGAAAGCTGTGCGCAGCTCTGAGATAACTGTGAGTCATTTGGTTCCGGTGTCAGTCCTTGCCTTGTGAATTTGATTTGAAAACTGTCACCCTAAGGTGAAATGCTGGTAAATGGGGTTATAAGGGTAGAGAATCTCTCTGATTGCATGAAAGAAAATGGGGGGAAAGATGGAAATTCCTGCAAGGTGAAATGTTTGAAAGAATTGCATACTGAGAGGCTAATTGGATATAATTTTTCATCCGCTAAAAGTCTTATGATGGATGCCAGAGAAAGCTGTAAGAAATCTGTTGTCCAGATGCATTTGTTTCCTAAGGCTAAATGTAAAATTCCCATTGACAGCTGGTGCCTGCAAATGAGTCCAGGAAACAGATGATAGCAATGAATTGCCAGCAAGGAAATCAGCACAACAGACAGACGGGGGACTGTTTCACATGGCCCCTCAGCCCCTGCCCCACAGCTTCCAGACTCACTGTCACAGCCCAGAGCAGTGAGTTCCAATAACCTGATTGCTTCCCTGAATTATCAATAAGCACTTGAGCAGAGATCTGGCTTGAAAAGCTGGGAGTGTGGCTCAGTTAGGAGCTGTGGGATTTAGCAAGTTGCTCCGTTGGGTTTGGACTGTGGATTTATCGTTCACTTGCAGAACAGAGACTGGACTCTTTCATTGCAGACCAACCTGTCTGTGTCTATATGTGGGTGTGAGAGAAGGAAAAGTCAAGCCCCGAGGAAAAAAAAATACCATTTTCTCAACAAGTATAAAAGGGAATTAGCCACACTCTACCATCTAGCTGCTCCATTATCATGAGTCAGTGATAATAATAAGTTGCACTGGGAAAATTAGACATGGAGAAAAAAAAGTGATTGGAAAATTATAATTGGACCCCATGATCAGTCCACTGGATAAAATGTCATGTGCCTAAATGAGAGCATGTTTTCTAGCCTACATTTCTACATTATGGAGTAGAGATTAAAAATTTCAAAATTTTAATAAAGCAAGAAAATGTAAGTATGAATCAGCCAAACCAGGCCAGTGTGCTCTCTCTTGGTATATTGTAAAAAATAGAAGAAATGCAGAGTGTTTGGGACCTTCAAATTTCTATTTTAGAATTTTCAAAATAGTGTTGACCAGTCTGGACCACTTTCTGTTCCCTCCTCTTTTTCTATACTTTTTTTCCCCCCCCCACCATGTCCTCTTCCCTGCAGTCCTCTTTTGCTCCTTCAGCAAACTCTGAAGACACCTTCAGTTACAACCCTCAAAAAGCTCATGTTGTGCTCCAGCCTCTGCAGAGTATGGAAGAGGATTTCTCCTGGGGCAAGTAGGCAACCAGCTTTACAACTGGGTGCTACATTTTCTCCTTGCCTTCTCCAGATTCAGCTGGCAGAACTATAGACTCCCAGAGCTGCTTCTCCTTCAGGATCAAGAAGCGGCAGAGGCTGTTGCCAGCCTGCCCCATGTCTATCCTGTGACTACCCCAGCAGGACACATGCAGCCCTACTTCCAAAAGCTACATTAATGGTCCTTTTGGATCTTGAGAACTGATTTTACCTCTTTGATCTTTCATCCCACACCTCTGGAGTTCTACTGCCTCCTTTAAGTGCACGTACTGGCAGCCTGACTGAATGGCTCTGGGTTAAATCCCTTTGGCTGTCCTTGAGATTCCTCTGTGGCAGGAAGGTTTCCTCCAGAAGGTTTCTCCCAGAGCTGATCTCCACTTTTTCAGACTTATGCTTGCTGCTCACTTCCATCCCTCAGTGCCTCAATCTTGCATATATAGTAATATCTTCCACAATTGAAGAATTCATGGCTTTACCTGGGATCTAAGGAAGTCCAGTAGAGCTGCCCTCTGTGCCTGCTCTCAGCTGGTTCTGCTGCTTTCTCCCTTCCCTTTCCCATTCTTCACCATATGCCCCCAAGGTTGATTGCTTGTCAAACAGATCCTTAAGGCTTCTATTTTGGGAGCTGGAAGAAGGTCCCTGTAACCCCTAGGTACTTTTCTACTTCTTTTCCGTGCAGCTGACACTACTTGCTGCCATTAACTGATCTTAAACAGACATTGAGATCCCAGTGGTTCTGCCTTCTTCAAAGACTTTGTTCATCTCCAAGGCCAGCATTTACAATTCCCATCTATGTAGTATCAAGAGATGTGCTTTACCCAGAAGGCTTTTCCTAGGCCTCTGGACTTTGAGGGGAGTCTGCCCTGAAGGCAGGGAGGAAGGTGAGGAAAGAGGAGCAGCCATAGCTGGTGTTACATGAATATACCTGCTTTCAGAGTAAACCAGAACTGCAACTACTAAAGGTAAAGGGAGGTGATAGTGGCTCCTTAGCAATAAGGCAAAATTCCAAAATACTGCTTCCTGAGTGAGATTTTTGTGAAACTAATTTCCAATTTCTGCAGTGATTAGATTTCACTTTACAGCATTTTTTTGATCTGCAGACTGCTGACTGATTTTGTGTATATTACGTTTTATTATACCCTACAAATGGTACCCTTTGACATAAATTATTTGAATAGTGGTTAATTCCACTTGAAAGCAATGGGGATTTTGCTATTATCTTTCACATGTTGCAGTCAGGTTCTATAAAGCACTTTTTGCACTCATTTACTTGAGCTAAACGTCCAATAAATAACACAGAGTTCCAGGCTAAGCATGAGCTAGAGATGGAGTTTTCAGTTAATAGAACAACTTGCCTGCTTTTCTCAAGAAGAAACAGCAATGGCAAAGTTCTTTGAAATATAATGGTAGAAACAATAGAATGAATTATTATTAATAAATACCTGTAGCAACTTTTACCAGATTTGTGGTACTTTTGCTTATAATAAAATAGACCAATCAATACATTGAAGTTCAGTAGGAGAGAACTGATTGAGCTTGATTCATGTGTAACCAACTAAGACAAAATTGATGTGCTTGGATCTGTACAAGCTATTTATAATCCAGGGTAAACAAGGAATAGCTTGACCATAATGCTAAAGTTTGGAAGGGCATGCTTTCCCTTCTTCATATGGAGAAAGAGACCACAAAATTGAGGAAGCCTGTAGAATCTGGCTGTAGGAAACAGGATAGAGGGGATGCCATTGATGGGAAGCCTTGGAAGAACACTAAAGATGGGAAGACTCATGACAAAGGTCATGACAAAGGGTTAACTTTTGAGGTTTTTAAATTATTATATGTAGCTGTAGTCTATTGATGTAGCAGTTTATAGGGAAGTGAAGAGTCAGAACAGGATTGGTCTTCTACTGAGTGGACGTGTGGTGTCCCTCTGGAAGCATGACAAGCAGAGCAGACATCAAATTAAATCCCATTAAGGTTTCCAAAAGCTGCACAAGTTCTGCCTTTGCAGTCCTGGGTTTGCAAGCCTGCTATATAATCTCTCCATATATGTCTATCCATGTGTGTGTTTTCTTTATATATATATAAAAAGAGAGAATGTACTCTTTGGGAGTAAAAACTTAATGTTTCAGGTGTAGGTGTTTCTTTGAAAAGGAAATCAATAACCTAGTCCTGTATATCTTTGATGCCGTGTAATGCTCTCTGAGCAGAACAACCATAATAATTTAGAAATTGTCTGATCTGTTCAGAATTTTCAGCCTCTTTGCACTAGCAGTGTGTTTTCTTTCTTCCCTTTCTTTGCTTTTACTCCAGGTTTTTTAGTGCTTTCTCCATGCTTCTGCTTATCATTATGTGTAAGTCCCAGCCAAGTGCATCAAACAAAATCCAAGGGAATTAACTCTTACCCTTATTGCTTCTGCTCTCAGGGAGGTTTTGTACTGATCAAGCTGCCTCCACAGAAGAGGTTACTTTTTCTTTCTACATATACTGAATGGAGAGCACCTGTTCCTTCCTCCCCCCTCAAACTTTCCATGAGGATAATGGGCAGCAAACAGGGGTTAGATGAGAATGGAGAAGCTTCCCAATCTGCTGGGTGAGGCAGGAAATAAATCTCCACCAAAGACTCTCTGCAGTAGTGCAGAATGCAGGAGCTGAGCCTGGGGTGAGATGGAAGGAAACATCTAAGTTCTCCTTTGCAGCCTGTGGAAGTCTTTTAGCAGTCTAGGGGTTCAAGGGTGCCACTCTGGACCTACTGCTACAGAATGGAGCTGACTGTGGTTGCTTTCCTGGAATGAATTCCTCTGTTCAGTTACTAAAGCGCAGCACAGGGGTTTGCCCCGAGGCACCTCAGCTGTGTCCTGTTTGCAGCAAGCATCCCTTTCCCCTTCAGAGGATCAGAGATGCTTGGCTGCCAGGATTGCCATACTGGGAAGGGTGTTTTCATCCTACAATGTAATTAGTAAGCCGAATTTGAGAAAGCAATAATGCCATTATTAATAAACTAATAAATTTACCTCTTGGTGCAAAATGTAGTAAGGACTAAAAAAAAGTTTAAATCTTCCTGGAAGAGAGAAGGGGGGAATGTGGTGGTAGAACAGCTTAGTCAGAAGATGGATGAGGCAACAGTAGCTTGATATTGATCTCTGTCCTTGAATTAGATAGGCACTGGCTGATAAAATATCCCTATTTTTCTAGGTGTCATCACATATTTCCAGAATATCCTACTTACCTGCTGGCTGCTCAGCCTTGGAAGCGAGGCCTGCTCTGCCTCTCAATGAGGCCTCTTTAACAATGGAGATGTTAAACTAAACAAATGCAGCAGCACGAGGCTACAGCCAATTAAAGGTTCTGTTTAACACATCAAGCATGAGTTTCCATTTCAGGGAAATGTGCCTTTTCAGATGACATTGTCTCAGCATTAAATACCACAGGTATCAATGATGCAGAAACATCACACCATTGTGGCCCTGCTGCAATCTGATACATCTATTCTGAGAAAATTTACACAACATATGAATGCAAATGCAGCTTCTGGGCCAAAAGAGGGAAAGGAGCAGGAAGAAGCCCACCTCACTGTCATTTCTCATACAACTCTTTGCCAGAACTTGGCCCCTTGGGTGCTGGCTATGCCTGCCAGAGCTATCCCTAACCTCTGGCCTCCCAGCCCTTGAGTGGAGTGAGAGGCTGCAGAGCCTCTCTACCTCATTCAGCACCCCAACTCTCAGGGTGAAGGGAAAAAAATGGTGCCTCCATGTAATGTGTTTGAAAAATCTTCAGTGACATGGTTACCTCAGTAATACAGCAAGTAAATTAGCAACATTGCTGTAAGACAACCTGATAAACGAGACCCTGCTTAAAATTCTAATGGTTGTAAATATGAACACAAAGGAAATTAGTTCTTTAGGATGTCTCTCTCTGTTTCCTAGAAATCAATAATACATGACCCATCATGGAAAGCATTTATCTGTGTTCAACATGGCCTCCCCCCAAAAATGGTTCTGCATCTGCAGACAAGAATTGAAGTATGAACAAGAGTTGACACACATGGGTCACTGTTTGGCAGATCCTTTATCTTATTGTTCTGCCACTAAGGTAAAGTTGCCTTAATTTATAGATGTAATTTTGTAGTGCTGCTCATTTTAGTTGGTCACAGCAAGAGAAAGTCTTTATCTTCTGTAATTTCTCATCTTTTTGTCCTTTTAAGAAATGCTGTTTCTGATTAGCATGATTTATGTCAATGAAGTTAGTAATTTGATTTATTTGGGTGGTTGGAAGGCTCTTAAAAGTACAGGACCTTCAGGCATTCTAAAACTAATCATTATCTACACTCAGAACATCCTTTATATTTAATACTACACTTGATGGGTAGTTTGTTTTCTGTATCAGCATGCTGAGATTGCAGGCCTTAATTCTTTATGATATAGACAATCTCCCTTTTACTTGAAGGTACCCTTGTAAGCCCTGGAAACAACATGGTGCTATTCAGTGTTGGGCATTGGTCCCTCAGCAGTGTGCTGTAAGGAGCTTCAGTGGGATCTCAGTGGATGGTATCACATCACTAGTGACAGAAAATCACTGCCAGAAGATTGCCAAGTATTTAGCTAAAAAATACCTCACCTTCCTTTGATTCCTTAATGTGTCTTAAAAATGAAAGACCTCATAAAAGGACTATATTAAAGTATTGTTACAGTTTTCATTTGTTGCTAGGCACGGAGGGTAAAACATATCAGATTTGGCAATCTTATTTTAATGCATTTTCTTCAGCTGTTTTAAATGCTAACTCTTTACTAAGGAAAGAGCTGTTCCTTACAAGTCCAGGCAGAATGGAAGCTTAGCAGTAACTTAGTGTTTTCTTTTGATTTCTGTGCAAACCTTTAAATGGGTTTATACTGCTCCCTGTCTGAATGCTCCCAAAAGTTTATTCCCAGCAGCATTAAAACTGTTGTTACCTTTCTTTATTTATGGGCAGATAGTTATTGCTTATCTGGTTATGAAATTAAGGTGAGTTCAAAGCACAACAGTTTGGTTTCATCTGTTTGAAAGGTGTTTTCAGGTAACTTTTTAAATGCCAATATCTGTGCAGATATAAAACTTGGTGGTGAAGTTCTGCAGCAAAAGTGAACGGAAACTTCCTTTCCTTGGAGGCTTCTGATAAAACCTCCCCAGAAAACAGATCAATATCTACATTCCTGTCTTTTTCTTCTATCACTAGAGGTTGTGTTAAGAGTGAAAATTACTTCTGAAAGTAAACATTTCAAAATGCACAGCCTAGCATTTTATGCCTGGAAATCCTTTTTTAGACAATTATATTAATAAATGACCCCTTACTTTTGCCTTTACTGCTCTTTTTTCTAATTATACTGCACATGGAAGTTTGGTCTTCTTCATTTCTCAGATTGCCACAAGTGACAGGTTACAAAGATGGATATTCTCTCCAATGCAAATCCTTTATTTTAGTTTCCTCAGCAAACCTGTATGTCAGCAAACTGACTGGGGAAGGTGCTGTGCTTTCCTTCCTGGTTTGTTAATAGTTTGCATGACCAAATTCCTTTTTCTGGGCAAGAAATTTCCCAGTGGCAATCTAGTCTCTTACCTCTTACCTGGTAGAAGTGGTGTATTTTTAATTCTTCTATAATAATTTATACTAGCACATGCTCTGCAGTGTGTTGGAAATCTCTCTGTTAGGACCATGACTTTGCCCTACCCCAGAGGCATTCCAGCTGGTGTTCCTTAAATTACTCTTCTTCAAATTCCAGAGGTTTTTTGTTGTTGTGAAATATATTGTCTTAATTTTTCTTTGAAAGACCAAGCCATTCACCTGCATTGTTTGCATAGTACCACTTCCAATGGACATTGGACTTTTCCTACCACTCACATCTTAATTAAATTCTAGGAATTTATGAAGGATGAGGTTTTTATTCAGTGAAATTATTCAAACTGTTGATGGTGATTATTTATGAAGCCACATTTGAATTAATCTGACTTTATCAGCATCAACAATTGTTTTGGTAATAGAAAATATTACCTCCTGTTCATATAAATAAAATAAAAATAGATACTTATTTGAAAATCTGTGGTATAGGAGAAAATGTTCTTACATGAAGCATTTTCTGATAAGTAGATATGTACTGCCTCGGTTCTGATAACAGTTTCCCTCAACTGCTGATTCAGATTTGCAAAGGCTTGATGCAGCACTGCAGGCTATGAAATTACTTTGTCTTACAACAAATTATTCAGAAACTTTGTATTAGATGGAAGACAGCCAAGTCTATTCTGGGCTGCAAATAATCCAGACAGGAACAGTATTCACGTGAGCCTCTTGTATCTTAGAGCTGCCAGGAAATAAACCCCTTTCCTTGGCATTAGCTTCTGCCTGCACTGAACTTCCCAGCGTGACTTCACGGGTGCTTTTTGGCAGAGGAAATGCACCTACATGGGACAGGAGAGCAACTGAAGGTGTTGTCTCTTCTCTTCCTCCTCTTCCTTGTCCTGGTCAGGATGCAGGAAGTGGCACAGTACAGACAACAGTCCCTCATCTCTCCTGTGCTGGACTGCTGCAGTATTCCCATGCTTTTGTTCCTTCAACTAAATCAATCTTTCAAACATATACTTCTTACAGTGGTCGTAGCTAATCTTTGGACTGCTGCACCCAGGGCTTCCATTACTGTGGAAGGGACCACGCCCATCAGGAATGTTGTGTTTGCCAGTGATTGGTGCCTTTGTGCTGGAAGACCCACTGGAGTCTGTGTAGGCTGTGCAGACAGAGCCTTCTGCCCTGGAGACTGCTCTAAGCCAGCCCATGGCAAAAGCCAAAGCTGGCCTGGCAGATCCCAGCCAGCTCCTCACTGGTTTGGAAACTGCTGGAACAGCCAGTTGGCTGGTGTCATCAAAAAGATTTTGTTAGGTTCCCCCCCACACATCTTTTTTGTTCTCAGACGATGAAGCCAAGTACAAAATGACTCAGATTAGTTCATTTGCAGTAGAATTTTGTTCATTTACTGGGGCTTACTCCTGGCAGAAGCTTCCTCAGTTTTGATCCAGTTAGCTAAGCTCATGGCAAGATATTTAGGACATTTCTGAGCATTTTCTGGTGTTTTCTGAATGTTTTATGGTGTTTCATCCATTTATGGAGACTGCAGTAATGCTTTTAATGGCTTAGGCTAGGATTGCCACCATCCTGACCCAGCAAGTGTGGAAATGAGCCTGGCTCATGTCTCAAACAGTGTGACACTGTTACCTGAGTGTTACGCTGGGATGACAGCGGTTGAGATTTCTGTCTTAGTCTAACTGGTTACCTTATGAATTCAGAGCAATTCCACTTGGCCAGTGATCTGAAAGACAGCTGGGATGTACTTCCTGTGTGGAGACTTGTCCCTGTTTCCTTACTGTGACTGCTCCAGGATGATATCTGCTTCACTGACAGCCTTAGATATTTGACACCACCTGCCTTTGATTTAGATGTTGTGATGAGCATTCTTACCTGATCCCCATTCACTCTTGTTCTTTTTCCTGGGACAAGAGAGGGGTTCAGAAAGTCTTCTACAGCAAAGATTTTCTTCTCCCAGAGAGGTCTGCCAGTTCAGTGTAGCTTGTGTACAGCCAGGATCCATGCTGTGAAATGGTCACTGTCATTCTTGGTGGCCTCACTCTCTGTGGCTGTGGCTTTTGGAGCTGGCCCAGTGCTGTTTCTAGGCCAGTGTTACACCCCCACCCATTAGATCACCACTCCATGCTCCACGCTGTAATCCCTGCAACCGTCTGTCTTCAGCTGGGCACTTATTGCTGAGCAGTGGCATCACAAGTTTTGTGAACGTGACACTTTTTGGTTTGGGTCTGTCCAGTTTCCTCATCTAGAGACCAGCAAGGCCTGCAACTTTAGATTGGAAAATATGGGAGCAGACCCAGAAAGGTGATTGAGGTCACATATGACTGAGCCCAACCCACAGGGGGTTTTGTACCAAAACAAAACTTGTAGAACACTCAAAGTTTCGGATCCCAAGGCACTGAGGCACTAAAATATGTGATAAGATTTTTTTTTCAAGTGGTGACATCTTTTCTTACTCCTTGCATGAACAACAGCTGCACAACTTCTCAAAACTTAACCTCTTTAGGTTTTGGAATACCAATGGGAACAGTAACAGAGCTGAAGGCTGGGGACAGAGTGGCTGGACACTGGCCAGGCAGAAAGGGACCGGGGGGTGCTGGTCCACTGCTGGCTGAACATGAGCCAGCAGTGTGCTAGGAGGCCAAGAAGGCCAATGGCTCCTGGCCTGGATCAGGAATGGTGTGGCCAGCAGGAGCAGGAAGGTCACCCTTCCCCTGTACCTGGCTCTGGTGAGGCCACACCTGGAGTGCTGTGTCCAGCTCTGGCCCCTCCGTTTGGGAAGGACCTTGAGACGCTGGAGCGCGTCCAGAGGAGGCAACGAGGCTGGAGAGGGGCTGGGAGCACAAACCCTGTGAGGAACCACTGAGGGAGCTGGGGGTGCTCAGCCTGGAGAAAAGGAGACTCAGGGGTGACCTTATCACTCTCTACAGCTCCCTGAAAGGTGTCTGTGCTCAGGTGGGATTGGTCTCTTCTCCCAGGCAACCACTGACAGAACAAGAGGATATTTAAGCTGTTCTGGGGAAGTTTAAGCTAGATAAAAAAATTCTTCACAGAAAGTGTAATTGGGCACTGGAATCGTCTGCCCAGGGAGGTTGTGGTGTCCCTGTTCTTGGATGTGTTAAAAAAAACAATTGATAAAGCATTTAGTGCCATGGTTTAGGTTATAAAGATATGTTAGGTTGTAGGTTGGACTTGATGATCTCAAAGATCTTTTCCAACCTAGTTTCTTTTGTGATTCTAGCTTTTAAATTTTTTAAAAATCTTTGCTGTTTTTTTTTTTAAATTTTTATTTTTCCATAACTAGTGGGATTTGAATGACATGTTCTATAGCTTCCTTGATGTCCTTTAGAGGACAATTCAAAGAGGAAGGAAGTGGGAATGGCTCTACTGTTTCATTTACTGACCAGTATTGCAGGGAACTGGAAAATGAGAATGGGTACCTCTAATACAATGAGCAAGTCAAAATACTAACAGAAACAACCAGCTATTATTACGTTAAGTAATTGTCCTTCAATCCAGCACTTGCACGGTGAGTACAAAATAAATCCATCTTTGACATCTCATCAGTATTACTGCATAGACAATTTGTCAGATTATTAAAAATACTGCTGCCTGCAAGCTGGCATTGGGGTATCCCCAGAGAGAGGGTTAATGCATAATCAAATGGTGTCACATTAGAAAAGGTCTCTATTAATCAGTAATAAAATAGTTTATAAATTTGATTGGTTGTTTTTAACCCTGTATTTTTTTTTAATTTTATGGCAAATAAAACACAGTATAGTATATTCTTACACCAATTTACTGCAGTTCTGCCATGGTGCAGTAAAATTGAACAGGATTAGCAATGCCCTGTTGGGAATTAGTAAATGCAGTATTGTAATTGGTTTCCATTGCTTCAGAAGGACGACATCCACATTGCTAATTCCAGTAATTTCTAAAGTCTGTAATGCCGGGTGTGGAATGCAAAGGAATCTTCCTGTGTAGATGATGTGAGTTACACTTCCTTCCCCAGAAAGCTCTAAGAATTCACAGATAATGAGACAGTTCCATACAAAACCAACCTCCAACCCTCAAATCCTCCAGTGTTCCTTAGCAGCACTGAAATGGCTAAGAAGCCCTTCAATCTTTCATCTCAGTTTAAGACTAAATGAAAATATTTCAAAATATTTCTGTAGCCACCTCCCTAGGTGATCTAGGCCCATCCAGATGTCTCTGATAGAAAGCAAGGATGGAAGGTTTGGTACATTATTGGGAGAATTGTGCTTGCTGGGGCTGGGACAGGGATTTGGAGCTTTTCTGCAGATCCATGCTAGTGGCTGGTGTGGGAACCCCAAAGAGGAGCTGTCTGCTTCATGCCTGGGATATGCTTGTGGTTCACCAGCTCCTCCTGTGACACCATAATTCAGCATGGAATTTTGTTTGAGACTGGCAAGCACAGCTGGGATTCGGCAGTCCTGGAGAATCCTACAAAACAAATACTTTTGTGCATACAGTGATTGGCTTTCTTCTGCTCTCACAAATGAACCTAAGGGACTTCCGTAATGTCAAGAAGTATAGTGAAAACAGAATTAAATCATAGCTGCATAGATTTTGTTCAGTTCCCAATGGGAAACACACTGAGAGTTAATGTGCAGAGTTAATGAAGAAAGATGAACTATCATGGGACCCCTGGGGCAGGAGGGAGCCATGGTCCATGGGAAAGCTGCAGGAACTGGCAGGACGGGGGCTGGAAAAGAGAACATTGAGGAAAGGACTGATGGATGGAAAAAGGTCATCTTGAAAGGCTGTTTTGGAAAGCACAAAACTCTATAGAAGCTGTTGCTGTTCCTCATGCTGGGGACATAGCAACAGTTGAATATCTCTGTGGTTTTGTGTTTGCAAACTTGGGTGTTGCAGTTCAGAACTTGCAAAAAAATTAAGGCTTCAGTCTCATATAGAAGTGTGATATTTCATGGCTTCATTTCCATAGCCAGGGAACAAACTCCTGACACATCATTTTGTTTAGATGTCTGCTGTTGTCACAATGAAAGGCAAGATCTACATGATGAGAAATCCAAGAAAAGTTCATCTGTGGAATGAAGTGTGTGTGTGCAAAGAGAGACGTGTGTCTAAGCAGGGCTACATGTATATAAAATATCATCTGTGTGTTTATACAAATCTGATTTCACCAATTTCTACAGATTTTATCTAAACTGGAATTTGATTGTATTTTTCTTTGCCATAAAGATCCAAGCTGTTGTTTGTTTGGCCATACCAACGCAGTGGCTGGCAGTACCCCTGTGTGCTTCACAGAAATGTCTCTCTGCTTCTCTACATGATGCAGATTGTCATGTTTGGTAAAATTTCTTGGGAATCACTGAGGTTAGCTGTGCCTTGCAACCATCTTTTGGTGCTTGCCAGCACATGCTCTCTTCCCTCTGGTTTTTTTTTTTTTTTATTTTATTTTTTTTTTTTTACTAGAGTGAAATGCAGTTTGTTTTTGTTCTTTTTGTTTTTGTTTTTTTTTTCTGGATACAGAGTGATCCTTTCATAAGCACTGTTTGAGCAGAAATTTGCTTTTCAATAAAATCTAGCTGTTTTTTACAAGAATAATTATTCCTTCCTTAGATTCCCAGTAAACATGAAACCTCCAGTCAGCTACAAATGAAAGTGTTGAGGTGAGCACTGCCCAGGAGTGCATGGGAAGTGTGGCACTGAACATGTGCGGGAGTCCAAGTACACTCAGTTTAAAATTCCTCATTGGTGTTTCTTAGGGAAACTGAAGAAAAGCAGAACAAAGCGTTAATGAGATTTAGTTCCTAGCCAGCTTTACTGCTATTTCTGTACTTCCAGAAGCAGTTGGAATTTGGCTCAGCAGTAGGAATTAAGTGCTGGTTGCAGAGACAAAATTCCCACCTGAAATGAGTGTACCATAAAAAGCCTGATGGGCCAATGTAATTGATTGTGCTAAAAGTCTCATAACTTTTGGGTTAAGAGTATATCTGCACCCCCATAATACAGCCTTTTACACTCATTCATGCTTGAGAAAGGATGCTGTGGACTATATCTTGCAAGAGATCCCCCTTTTTTAAAATTTTTTTATTTTTCCCCCTGTTGGCCTTGTGTAGCCTTATAGAATTCCAGAATCCCGGACTGGTTTGGATGGGAAGGGACCTTAAAGCCCAACCTGTCCCACCCTACTGCCATGGGCAGGGAGACCTTCCACTGTCCCAGGCTGCTCCAAGCCCTGTCCAGCCTGGCCTTGGGCACTGCCAGGGATCCAGGGGCAGCCACAGCTGCTCTGGGCACCCTGTGCCAGGGCCTGCCCACCCTGCCAGGGAACAATTCCTTCCCAATATCCCATCCATCCCTGCCCTCTGGCAGTGGAAAGCCATTCCCTGTGTCCTGTCCCTCCATGGCTTGTCCCCAGTCCCTCTTCAGCTCTCCTGGAGCCCCTTTAGGCCCTGGTAGGGGCTCTGAGCTCTCCCTGGAGCCTTCTCCTCTCCAGGTGAACCCTCCCAGCTCTCCCAGCCTGGCTCCAGAGCAGAGGGGCTCCAGCCCTGGAGCAGCTCCACGGCCTTCCCTGGACTCACTCCCACAGCTCCATGTCCTCCCACTGCTGAGGACCCTGGACCTGGGTGCTGTATGCACTCCCAAAATTCATCTCATGTTTTGATTCAGAAATTCTTTTAAACACAATAACTGTTTCTAAAACTATTCAGAAGTTTTTCTAATTAATAGAAAGGGGGGACTTGTAGGCAAAACCCTACCGAGAATCCCCTTTTCTGCAATTTTCCTATTTCTTTCTTAATCCAAGTGCAAATAAGTTATGTCATTGAACAAGATACTACCTTAAATATAATTTTATAGAAACCCTTAATTGTTCTAGGATGTAAACTGGTTGCCAAAATTTTATCAGCATTTAATGAAAAAATAGTTGTAGGCTTTTGTGATGTGAGGAATAAGTTAATCAAAAATGTCCCTTCAGTCTAAAATAGCAAATAATTTGAATTAAAGCATTGCATTGAAGCACTACTAGCACTGATGCTTTTTGTGGTCTGTTATTATGGCATTTTGAGACAGAATTAATTTTTGCTGCCTTCTTTAGTTGTGATGATTTTCAAAATAATTACCTACAAATAATTTTACTATTTCTTTTAATGAAAATCAGAATTTTTCTTTTTACTAAGACAAAGCAAACTTTCATCAATTAATTTCCTGCAGTACACAAATTTTGGTTTTCAGCATCTCTATGAACTTTTCAAGTTAGAGAACTGGGTATTTATCCTTCCCAAAGTCTGGATCCAGAGCAAGGTGCCAGTTCCCGATTCATGGTTAGAGACTGACTTTCATGGGAATTTGATTAGTCTGTGTGTGAAACCCATTTAAACCCATTTTCCCAGCTGTGAATCTGCTGGTTGAGCTGATGTTAGTCCTGAGTCACCTGTTCCTGGCTCTGGGGCCTGAGGCAGTGACCAGATAATAGTTCTGATATTTCTGAATAAAAGGGTATAAATGCATTTCCTTCACAAACTCCTCAGAGTTGGGGACTATTCCTTTTTATTCTCATATAATATGGGAATGTCTCATTTTTGACTGGGGCTTGTGCCAGTATAAGCAAGATCAAAATTTGTGGTGGCCAAGGTGGAAATCAACTGAAATTTTACTATTTAAGAAAGCAAAGTAAAAATCCTACATTTGGAAAGAATTTATGATCCTTGACAGTTGTATTTTAAGAGACATGAAATACAGTTTTGTTTGAGCCAGCAAAGCAAAGCAACATGACAGCATTTCAACATCTATTTTCTACACTGATCTCAGTGAAAACTGCTGATTGCTGTGTTTGTTCCAAGCAGGGACATGTCACAGTTGCCTTAAATTTTCTTGCAAACAATGAATTGCTACCGATGGCATTGCTGGTACTACTACAGCTATTATCATATATTTAGACAAACTCATTATCAGCTTTGTGGATGTTAACACTCAGTAAGAGCTATCAGCCTACCCAGGGAACAAAGGGAAATAAGTAAGCACACAGAAGTTATTTTTATGGAGAGTAGTTTTAAAAAGCAGTCATGCATATTGCACTGTTTGCATGCAGGTCCTGAGCCAGTGGGATGGAGCCACATCTGAAGAGTGTATTTGCCTATATGGAATAATTGCAGATAAGAAAAAAGTAACCTATGAAAGGAAATGGTTCACTTCAGTGCCTTATCTCTGATCAGTTCTTGCTGCTGGATTCTATCCATGTTCTTAAATGTCCTTAAGCTCCATATAGGGTACAATTTATGTCTTGAAGTTCTTAGCTGTCCCTGAGAAGTGGGTGAGCAGTGAAGGGCAGATTTTCCTGTTTGGCAGCAGCAGAGCTACATCTGTTTTAAGGAGTTCATGTGTGTAGAGCTGCAGCTGAAGACCAGATGGGAAAGGCTTGAAGTCAGGGATTTCTACCTTTGTAGGGGAACATCTCTGTGGGCAGCAAGATGTGGTCACCCAGCCTGATCTACAAAAAACATGGCTGGGTTTTGTGGTCAAACACTCAGCCAGGGAAGGGGAATTAGTTATGTAAACACATCCCCAAACACACAAAGTTTCTCATGGGAAGAGATCACTATGTCCTGGTTTAAACTCTTCTCTCTGTGTGAATGTGCCCCTTTTTGCTTTGGGGCACACCTGAGCCATTGGGCTGTACATTGCTCATCTTTCTGAGTTCTTCAGCAGTTTTTGAGTTTGGTGAGAGATGTTCTTAGAAGACAACCAACCCCAAATATCTGAAGCTAAGGGACTGATAACATGCCTAAAGTGGAGTATGGAGCCCTCCACCTCCTCTGGCAATTCCCAGGCAGCACTTGTGGGAGCTCCTTGCTCCAGAGGGTCATGAGAGCATCCTGCCAAGAGCCTGGTGCTGCCTGGCACAAAGCCAGCTCTGTCTGTCTGTGTCACATCTGTGCCAGCCCATGTCCTTGTGCTGGAGGGGACTGAGTGAGATTTTCTGTTTTGGGTGATTTGGCTCCTTGCCCAGCCCTGCCTGGCCGTTGTGGCAGCAGCGCCGGCTCAACCCTGAGCTCGTGGGAAGTACCGCAGAGTAATGATTACAGCCACATAGAAAGAGCCCTGCTGCTGACACTCTGAGCGCTGCTGGGGAAGCTGAACTGCCTCTTCAGGGGCCTCCAGTGCTGCACTGGGCTCTTGGCAGTACTGAGCAACCCAGCCGCTCTCTGACACAGCTCACACGCATTTGAATGTGATACAGTGGTGCAAAGAGCCATGACTCTAGCTTGGCACTAAATGGAAAAACTTAACTTTAAAAGGAGTTTTCTAAACCCTGCAGAGCTTGTAGACCTCTTTGTTCACTTGTTCACATTTGCTTTGGCCTCCTTGCTTTATTTAATTTAGGGGCACCTGCAGAATGCAATTATCAAGACACCATAAAGGCAATTCATTCATCGCTGCCTCTTGATTTTCAGAACTCATGGCAGGCAAGTGAGGCTTCCAGACTAGTGAAATCTGTGGGGAACATTCTGAAAATCTCATATGACAGAGAACAAGTGTGAATTTCAGGAAGCAAAATGGTCAGAATAAATATGCAGCTGTATAAATGCTTATTTGAGGGCAATTTCATAGTGCTGTACTTTCAGTTTTGCCTGGAATTTTTCTGGAATGGTTTTCAACATCAAAAGTGTAGGGAAGCACATGGTTATCTCTTTCAAGGAGAAGCTTCCACCCTTCAAAAGGAGGCTGAGCTTTCAATAATTTGATTCTAAATAAGCATGTAATTATAGATTTCAGTATTAAACTCTTTCAGAAAAGCCCACTTTTCCCTGAGAAGGCTGCAGATCTGGGCTTTGGCATCTGTGGCTCAGTGACTGTAGGACAACCAGCATTTTCAATTAACCCCAGAGCTTTCAGCAGAACTGGCTTCTTACATTTTTCCTGTACCAGCTAGGACAAGTTTTTCTGAGAAACTTAAATGGTATCTCAAGTACTGCAGAAAGGGTTTGCTTGCAGAGTTTGAAAACAGTAAAAAAATTGTCATTGAAGATATCTGTTTCCTCTCTGGGTCAGAAGCAGGAACAGCTTCATCTGAGACAGATAAGAAGTACCTGTGTAAAAGAAGACAGAGTTAGTGCCGTGTCATCAGGCTGCAGCTTTCAGTTATAGACCCTATCTGAAATGTGGGCAAAAAGTTGTCTTTTTTCCCATTATTCTCTACCTGATGCCACCACAGACAGCATCACAGCCACCTTCTGGGGGGTTCCTCACTGCAGGGCTACACTGAACACAGCCCGGGAGGCTCTGTCAGCAGGGATTTATTGCAGTGTGCTCAAGTTTGAATTGTCCTGCACTGCACCTGGCTTCTGCTCACTTGCATCTCAGGGGTACCTGAAAATAGTAGGCTGTTTGAAAAGCACAAGCTATACCACTCAGGATAAATTGCTTTTAAATTTGGGTGTATTCAATTGTATGTCAAGTATTTAATAACAGAATATTGCATTTTTTGCATAGCAGGAAAAAAATGTAGGGAAAATCCTAAAATTTCTTAAGTTGTTGCATTTTGATGCAGTCATGCAGAGTTTAGTATCTTGAACAGATGTGCCTTTTCCTGCATGCTGTATTTCTATTTAAATTATCCTGATGAAATTACCCTCCGTGCTTTTATTTTGGTTTTATCCTTTAAAAAGGTGGGGTAGATATTCAGCTGGCATAAAGTGGTGGATGGTGCTTTATAGCACCAGAACAATTGGCCCACAGTGTGCTGATGTAGGCAACTGCTCTTCTGAATTTGAACACTGTTTTTGAAAAAGAGCTTGGTAAAAATGACAAAGTAAGGCTGAAAGGAGTTAAGGATCATCAAGACCCAATCAAAGACAAAAGGGAGGGAGAGGCAAAATAACCCCAGAAGGATGACCCCTGTGACAAGATCTCTATCCATCTGTGCTGGCTTTTCCTCTGAGTACATCCCAGCAGAAGCTCCCACACAACTTCCTCTGACATCTGCAGCCTGTGCTGCTGGTCAGGGCTCGAAGCAAGAGCTCCTGTCAGGCTCATAGCTGTGGGAGCAGCAGCAGAGTAAGATCCCTTCACAGCATGGCTGCACATGGAAAAAGCATGGTGTCCCAGGTTACAATGCAAGATATAACCAAAAGTATGTGTTCTATCACCACCTTCATAAGGTGTTAAAAACAAGTGGGGTGGTATTCTTTATCTCTTCCATGGCACATCCCTGGTAACTCCCTTTGGGGAGTTATCTTCTGTTACTGGGCTATGGAGTCTCACTGTGTGAGTCATAAATTACATCATCCCATTGGGAGGTGCTGTGCCCAGGGAGGGGAGCCAAGCATACTTATTTGGATAGAATCTGAGGTTTGCAACACCACAGGCAGCTTTATCTACTGGATTCCCACAGGACAAGAGCTACACAACCACCACTGGACCTTCAGAGGAGACCAGACCCTTCTACAGGATCACTGTTTCAACAGAACCACATCTATCACCTCAACAGGGCTGCAGCCACCATTTAATGCGACTGCTACAACCACCTTGACCAACGGGGTGTCAGGTTGTATCCTGACTCTGTCAGTTTAAGCTAGTGTTTTCTGCCTCTGTTTTAATTTTGCTATTAACTTGTAGCTCTGACTCGGAATGTCTCAGTGGTTTACTTTCAAACTAATACACATGGGAATAGGTAGTGTATTTAATATGTGAAAGACAGATCACTAATCTAGGACTTAGAGTCCTTGCAGGAGACAACTGGAGCTTCTTTTCTGTCCCTTCCCTCTATGTGGAAGAAAACCCCTCATACTTCCAATGTTTTCCTCTTTTGAAGATGGAAATTGTTAATGACTACATAAATTCAAAGGGAATTCCTCCTTTGACTGAAGTGTTTTTACAGCCTAATTGCCAGAGGAATTTGAAGGAGCAGCTCAGCCATGTTTGAGGCAGGGGACTTTAGTGGAAGTGGGATTAAGGCAATTTTAGTAGATGGAGCCAGCCCTCAGCAGTTCAGTGAGCAGGGAAGGGCAGTTTCAGCACTGAAGCACACTGAAGGCTGGCTGCTCTGTACAATTAGAGTGCTGAAAGCAGAGAATTTTCATTGCTTTCATCTTTTGCTTTCACGGAGGGACATTCACAATATTTAACATCTTTCTAGGATGAAGGTCACATCTTTATGCTTCTTGTTATTGTTGATAGGCCTCTAAGTGGGGGTGTGATGAAGGCATCTGAAGTGGGATGGAGGTTCTAGAGGGGGAAATGGGTGTAAAGAGAGACAGGAGAATACAGCTGAGGGATTAGATGGTTTCTTGGAGCTGGGAGTAGGCTTTGGAAGTAGGTTTAGTCTCAGGCCATCCAGCAAATGGGCTGCTGTCCTAACAATAAGACACAGGACAACAGATGTGACTTCAGAAATATAACCCCATAATTTTGCTATGGTAAAGTTTCTTCCTGTGTTTGAACCTTCGGAAGTATTGAGGATAAGCACACAGGTCAGTGCATCCCAAAAGACTGTCCTGCAGAATGGATGCTGGTGCTCAGGATGTTATGTGGTGCAAAACTGGGTACCCTTGCACGAGAGAGAAGGGGAATAGCAGGAGGGAATGATTGAGACAGTGAGTGATAGAAACACCAGGATGGGATGTTCTCAGTGGCCTTCCAAAATTCATGTTGTCATTGTACTAAATAATGGTGTGTTTTTGTGCAGTGATAAATACTGCTCTTCTGGGTGCTATGCTATGCTCTCTTCACTGATTTATTTGTTACGAGTTATATCAATGACCTGTCTTTCATAATTAAGTTGACATGCTCTTCAGTGCCCTTGGCAAGCATTGCTCAAAATAATGCAACCTAAAATAGCATATCTCAGTCTCCAGGGCTGAAATTTGCCTGCTAATGCTCTCCCAGTGATGTCCTCAAGTGGTGACTGGAGGTAAAATGCTGTGGGAAGAAATGGCAGTGTGTTGGTTGGGAACAGCTCTTCATTTGTGTAGTTGGAGTTCCAGGGCATACCTATAGTTTTGTTTCTTTTTCCAGCCAAAAACTGCAGCAGATTGTTGGAGATAAAATAATGACAAGGTAGTAAAATCCTAGCAAAGTAATTGGTGAGGGATAGCTTGCCGTTAACAAATAACGTTGTAGCATATAGCTACAAACCTCCTCATGCTCAGCAGGGAGAAATAAAAAAGAACACAAAAAGTAAAAGGGATCATTAATTGAGTGAGAAAAAAGAAAACTGTTCACAAACATTGCAAGGGGAGGAAAGAATAGAAAGTTAAGGAAAGGAAAATAATTACGTGAGAAATCTACAGAAAAATTTTGGGTTTTGTCAGAGCAGTCCCATATGTATTCATGTTTCCTGAAGAAAGCCCAATCCTACACTGAAAGAAACATGAACACAGAATTGTTCACAACAGCTCTCTGAAGAGAAAAGATATGTTTTTCACTAAGCTGCTGCTCTAGTACCCAAAGGAGCTGAACTCAGTTTCTGACCTCTTAAAATTTTGCAAGTCACCTTGAGCTAAGGCTCGAATACCTCTTGTCTGAGGGTTTAATGACACGTTCCTGGGCAGAAGGAGCTGCGAGCACTCATAGTAAGCACTGGCTGGGAATTTTTTAGGAGCTTGTTTGCATGGCAGGAGCAGGGCTGTGAGCCTTGGCTTCCCCAGTGACAGACTCCTGGCCTGGTACAGCCGGGACTTTGCTGCTCTTGGCCTTCTTCCCTGCCAGACCTATTAACTACACAGGGATCAGCCAGGCTACTAATTAGGGGCTGGCTGGTTGGGCAGTTTGGGCTGGTGACAGCAAAGGTAGCAGAGCTGACCTGAAGCTTGTTCCCAGGGAGAGAGGAGCTGTGTCCTGCCCTGTGCCTCCCTCTTCCCCCTGGCTATTGTCCCCTGCGCTGCACTGGCCCTAGGCCCCCTTCACCCTGCCATGAGCCAGTTCAATGACATATGAGAAAGTTATTTGTGTTTTTTTTCCCTCTTTTGCCTGATTGCTGTTTTTCATCATGTTAGTGCATCCAGGCAAATCTTTGCTCTGAGCTAGAGCCAACAGAAGGCAGCAGCAAGCAGGCAGGAGGAGAGACTGGGAAGGAAGAGACATCCTTTTTGGCAGCAAAGCTGACACCTTCTCATCACGTCTTGTGGAGCCATACTCTGCCAATCATTCAATTAAATAGTTCTACTAGGAAGGATGTGGGTGAAAGGCAGAAGAATAACACTGTGAGCGAGAGCGAAATGTGATAAAATACTGTCCTGGAAGCAATCCAGCTCTGTGCTATGTAAACTTCACACTTTGCAACCTTGGCATCACCTTCTTGGTGCATGAATAATGAACTGCTTGCCATTTGGACAGTCTGTCCCAGATTTGGCTCACCTCACAGCAGCTAACTAAAAGTCAAGCCTCTAGTGCCAAGGTTGTTCCATTGACTTCCTTTAGAGATAGAAAAAAGGGTCAGGCACACCCAGGCAGTGATTTATGCAGCCTGGCTGGAGAGGGGGTTTGTCCCTCTCTGGAGGTGCCAGAGGAGCCAGGCCATTGCCCTTGCCCAGGGGGAGGCTTCTCTCATTTAATGCACTCTTGTGTCCAACTGGGATCACCATCAGCTGGGCTCTCTTGCTTGGAAAGAAACTGCCAAGCATGCTGCTCATCATCCTCAACCCCTGGAGAAGGCTGCAGTGCCTCCTCTGCTCACAGGGAGGACCAGGACTCCTGCCCCTGGCACTTGAGTTGTTGAGAAACTTGTTCAGGAACTTGTCATCTCTCCTGGCAGTGGTAAGCAGTCCTCCCACAAGGATGAATCACACCTTGAGGGAGTGATGATGGGTAAAGTCTGGTGTTATTCCAGGGAGTGTGGGTGTCCTGGGGCGCCTGTGTCATGAATTCCAGCCTTACATGGGTGTCTCAGAAATCTAAAGGGCACAGACCATACATGTGCTGAGGCTGGGGAGGCACCTGTGGCCCTCTTGAGGCAGCTTCAGTCTGATGGAATGAGTCATCTCCTCTTTGTGTGTTTTCAGCATGGGGCAGGGAGGGTTTTCTCCATACTCTAGGGCACGGCTTATTTTCACAGTATTGATCTTGTCTGTTCTGGGACACTCCTGCCCTCCTTCATTCCTTATGTGTCCTCAAAAGGGAGGATGCTGTGGGGCTGGGGATGTCCTGCTGGGAGGACTAGGGAGTGTGTGGGGCCATGGCCCCAGCACAGAACATTGCCCTGTTAATGAGTCTGGTGGTGTCCTTGGAAAGCACAGGTGATGGAGTTGGGGCAGGCAGGGCTGAATGCGTAATATTGGTCAATAAAAGATCAAAATTTGGGTTATAAGTTTTATTTCCATGCCACTTAAAACTGCAAATGTACTTTTCTGTAATGATTATTTTAAGATAGCCCCACTGCTCCAGGGATCTCCTTATTATCTGAGTGTATTCTATCCAAATCCACCCCCAGGATGGCTGGTGCGAGGGCTCACAACAGAAAAAGTAATTATAATGTAAATGGAGATGTGAAATATCCACATGAGAAATGAGATGCAATTGAGTTCTCAACAGTATACAGGTTGTTATTTATTCTGGCATGTGAACAAATGACCTGATCTGCTATAGGGTAAAGTTCTAATCTGATAGCAAAATGGTATAAAAGCTTAGGTAGCACACACATAACTTACTATGAATGGGAGGTATTGCCAAATGGAAATGGAAATAAAAATGGGCAGGGCAGGAAATGTGGATGAATTCAGGAACTTGAAAACAAAGCAAACCAAACCTTTGGTTACAAGACAGAGCATTTCTCAGATACCATACAGGAAACCATTCTTTTGGGCCATGATTTGGATACCAGACATGTTAGTTCTAACCTTTATTTTTGCAGTGGATATGATGATGAAATATTTTAGGGTTTGAATTATATTTAAAATTTAATTGTGTAGAAGATTCAGAACACAACAAATTGTAAATAATTCTAGGTGGTATGAGGCTTTTCCTTATCAAGGCTAAAAATTATTTAGAAAGCAAGTCTTTCCTTCTCAGAATATTTCCCCAAAAACCAATGAGAGAACCTGGCAAGACTTGTTATAGGAAAACAGAAAATTACCAAGAGGCATTAGTACAGTTGATGTGAATAAATAATTCTGTTTGCATTTTGGGGATATAATATTCTTGACTGAACTATCAGAGCTTGAGATATTTGGGCCTTTCATATGTATATTCGCATGTGTCATTCTGTTGTTGCAGATAAACAAGCCTGCAGTTCTTTGCATGTACAATGATGTTATTATCAGTTCTGTGATAAGACCAAATGAAAGCACTTTCTTTTTTTCCTCTTGATGCAGCTTGGCAGCCAAAACATCATTGGGTTTAGCAAACCTGAAAATAGGCTGCTGCAATTTTGTGCAAAGGAAAAGAAGAGAAGAAGGTTAAAGGATGAAATGAGCTTTCTGGTGTGAGGGGTTAGCAACACCCCCCAGGTCCAGTTGTGGAGGGGAGGAAAAATGACGAATTTGTTTATCAAGTGTTGGTAATTGATGCTCAAATTCACAGAACCACAGAATGAACTAGGTTGGAAAAGACCTTTAAGATCATCGAGTCCAACCTATGACCTCATCAACTAAACCATGGCACTGGGTGCCGCATCCAGGTTTGGTGAGTCTGCCACCTCCCTGAGCAGACAATTCTAGTGTTCAATCACTCTTTCTCTGAAGAATTTTCTCCTGATATCTAACCTAAGCTTCCCCTGGAGCAGCTTAAGACTTTGTCCTCTTGTTCTGTCAGTGGTTGCCTGGGAGAAGAGACTACACTTGACTACCACCACTTTTCAGAAAGTTGTATAGAGTGATGAGGTCACCCCTGAGTTTCCTTTTCTCCAGGCTGAGCACCCCCAGCTCCCTCAGTGGTTCCTCACAGGGTTTGTGCTCCCAGCCCCTCTCCAGCCTCGTTGCCTCCTCTGGACGTGCTCCAGCGTCCCAATGTCCTTCCCAAACGGAGGGGCCAGAGCTGGACACAGCACTCCAGGTGTGGCCTCAGCAGGGTCAGGTACAGGGGAAGGGTGACCTCCCTGCTCCTGCTGGCCACACCATTCCTGATCCAGGCCAGGAGCCATTGGCCTTCTTGGCCACCAGGACACACTGCTGGCTCATGTTCAGTCAGCTGTGGACCAGCAGCCCCCAGGTCCCTTTCTGCCTGGCCACTGTGCAGCCACTCTGTGCACCGTCCCCCAGTACTACTGAGAGGCTCAAACACTCCTTGCAGGAAGGGGTCTGGACAGATGTGTCCTCCTCGGAGAGTTTTGGCTTGGTACACTTTTACTACCTATAGCTTTTGATCATTTAGAGACCATTGTGGGGAAAAAAAAAAAAGAAAAAAGAAACCTCCAACCAAAATCAAGCTAAATAAAATAAAAACACCACTAGCAGGAGCATGCCTGCAACCCTGCCTGCACAAACAGCTGTGCCATGCTCCTGTTTGCCCGCTCCACGTTGCCGCTCTCTGGAGCCTTCTCTGAATCACAGCTCTGACGGCAGGAGGGAGCCCTGCGCTGCGCCTGAACAGCTAGCGAGAGCAAGGGAAGCACCTGCTCCAGCAGAAAGAATAATCTCCATGTGCTTGCCAAGTGCTGTGCTGCTGCAGAGTCCTTTAAGGATTCAGCTGAAATTTCCTTGCAGTGCAGAGCAGAAATCATGACCTGAAAAAGCAGCCAGAGTTTTTGATGCTCGATGCTGGACCGTTAATAGCTGTGGTGGAGATCAGGATTTTCAGGACTTGGTTTGGGTGCAAGTACCTCTGACAACACTGCCAGCTTATAAAATCAATCTGGATAAGGACAGTATCCACACAAGAAGCCAGGTATTAGGAAGAACATTAGCAGATAAAACACATTTTTTCAGCACCTGTGAGATACTAGCAAGGATGCCAACATCTTTGGTAATCCTCTTGCCGCTACTTTTTGGCTGTACAACCTCTTTCTCAGGCCCCCTTGCTTTTCCCCTAGCTTAGATAAAGATTGAGATTTAGGGGAAAATTTACTTGTCTCCAGTACTCAGAGAAGGGAATAACTTTTAGTTTAGTTTTGTTGGTTTTTTTTGTTTTGTTTTGTTGTTGTTTTGAGCCCATGGTGAAAATTCTGGAAATGTATAAATCCAGCTGGGTGATGAAGTTTGAAATCTTAAGCACTAAGAAGAAATCTTGGAAACAGAGAGAAGTAGATGGAGCCAAGGAACAGAAACATTTAAATTAAGCAGATATTGATTTCACTGAAATGAACATCACGTTTTATTGATCTGAGAGATGAATATTGACTGAAGCATCCTCATGTGTTCCCTAACCTGTGCAGTTGTTTTTTCCTGAAACAGGTTTCCTTCTTTTCCCTTGTCCCTTCCCAGAGAATAACATCTTACCTCAGTTTCTCTAAACTTGCGCTGTTTTTGCAAAGCCAGCATTGTTTTCCACCTTGCTGTTGTAAACATCACAGACAGGAAAAATGGCTGTGACTTTATAAATCAATAAAGCCCTATGCCCCAACAGCTATTAACAAACTAAAAAGGTGCTTGGAAATCCAAACAACCTGTTATAAAGTAATAACAAAAGGCTCTGCAGCACAGCCAAGTTCTTGGCTCCTCTTACAGAGAAAATCTTTTTAAAATATGTGAAATTGCACTTTGAGGAAGTGACGGTTTCTGATTTTTTTGGGGAAAAATCATTACCTAATTCCTAATGCTGTCTAAAATATTTTATTGAACTGATCCTTTATTACTTTAATCTAAATACCAGTTTACAAGGGCACAGAAGCTTTGCAAGTAGTGGAGAAATGTAAATTTGGAGGGAATGAGCAAAATAGACAATATGGCTCAATAGTGAAACGATTTTGAACTATAAGGGTGGGTATACCTCTCTGTTAAAGGAATGAAAATTCAAACGTTTCAAACCTTGAAGAGCAGCTGTGTGATTGCAGCATGTTCATCTGGGCCAAGTGCAAGCTCCAGGTGAGGAAAGAGGGCTTTTGCTATGGATCTTACATATAATTTAGATTGAAATATTTAGAAATGTACAAATTCCTGAAATACTTTTCAGGATTTTATAATGCTTAAGGTTCTGCATGCTGCACATGGAAGACTGCCCAGGAGGGCAAATGAGTGAGGATCATATGGTAATACAAATGGAAGAAGGAAGAGACAAATGGCTACAAATCCTCTCCAGGCAAGTTCTTGGCTTTTAAAACACTAAACAATTTTGTTTCCCGCTGAAAACAACTTCACATTGGATTTAAACAATGGTGCAATGTGGAGACAGAGAGCCCCCACTGACTTTCCCCCTGTGGATCAGAGGTAACTCTGATCCTTGTGTGTCTGAAATTGCCAGTTTGGGCAGCTAAGGAGAAAACCCAAGTGGAATTTAGACCTACATTATGATAACTTAGAGAGATTTCACAGTGACCCATTTCTGAAATTGCTTATCAGTTAATTTCACTCTGAGGAAGTGAAGACAAATGGCCCAGAGGGAAAGGAGTGGTTCACAGCAAGCTCCCATCAGCAGCAGATTACCAACAGAATAATGAGTCTGGGTTCATTGGCTCTTTCAGATTGAGAGACAAGTTTTGAGTAGAAAGTCCAGAATAACAGAACCACTGGAATGTGAGGTAAGAGTGCCTGCCAGCAAGAGAAATCAAACACTGGGTTTGGAAAGAGCCTGAGGTGGGAAGGGCCCAGTGGGGTGTCAGAGAAGCTCTGTCAATCAGGAAATAGGGAATAGGTGCTGTTTATTTTATTGTCCTTGTTCTTCAGCTGTCTAAAGCTGCATTGTTTTCACCATTTAATAATTTAATTTGCTTTTCCTACAGCTTCCTGCTTCTTTCTTGCAGCACGTTTTTGGATAGGGAAAGGACTAAAGGAAAAGTGTTATGGAAGAACATGTGACTGAACAAATTGACAGCCCAGGGAAACAGCAATAAGATGGGAGTAGACGTGGATCTTGAGGAAAGACAAAATATTGTGAGTAGATTGTTATGGAGACTATGACAAATTTCTTAGCAAGTCAGTAGACATTTGTAAGTTGTTAATTAGTGATTAAATAATTATTTTAAAGCAGAATGTAAATTGAATTGGTTTCTTTGCAAAGTAGCAACATTTAGTAGATGAACTACTTTTAAATGAGGCATTGAAGCTACAACACTGATTCTGCCCATCACCTTGGGATCTTGGGTATCAGATTCTGCCTTTCTTTCACAAACTGCTGGGTTCTGTCAGATGCAATTTTGGCTCTGTTTTGATGTAGGACACCACAGATGTTTTGAATACACAGTCATAAATAGGACATGGAAGTATTGGAAGGACTAATTTGTAACTTGATATTGCAAGGGAATACCTTGTGATATACTATATCCCTGTTAGTAAGTTAAATTAAATTTGACTTATGAAAATTGCTGTGCAAATCCACAGACAAAATTAAAATCAAACCTGACTTTGAAGATTTGAAATACAACATTTATTTCTCACTTCCTTCTGTTATTATTCCATTATTCACAATCTCATACTATCCTGAGAGAAAAAAAACAACTCAGAGAGTTCTTTCCTAATTCTGGTTCTCCAGAACAGCAGGAGTCTTTCAAAGAAATCCTCTTCCTATGAGAATTTGAATACAATTTGACGCCCTTCAAAGAGTGAGGTATTTTCTTCTTTTTTTTTTTTTTTTTTTTTGTAGTCATTCAAGCCAGTCATGTTTGCAAACTAGTTTTGCTATTGGTTTTATTGACTGTTCTTCCAGAATTTTTCCCTTGGCAAGTTTCTTATTGTTCCTTGTGTGCTTATTATTAAAACTAGTGTGTGAACTTAGAGCATGAGGATATGGCCTTGCTTTATGTTTCCTGGAGCTGGCAGCAGCCTGTGCACTGGGATTTACTGAGCACACATGTATGGAGTGTCCCTGGGGAGCTCCACCACGATGGCTGGGCACGGGCTGGCTCAGCAGTTTCAGCTTTTCCAGGAGTCCAGAGGCAGGGTTGTATTTTCCTACTTTACAGCAAAACTTGTGCTGTTACAGACAAGAAAAAGACAAAAGGCAGTTGTGTTATTTGTGTGGAAAAAGTGGCTGAGCTACATCCTCTCTGTGCCCTTATGCTGACAAAATTTTGTGAGGTCTATCTTGAAATTAAGATAGGTCTGAATACACTCTTGAATTTTAACTTGTTGTTTGTTGATATTCTACTATAAAAAGATAGATTGGAGCTACCAAGTCATCATCACGCAGTTATCGCTTGTATTGTAGGAGTTTTCAGCTGAAACTCGCAGGAAGAACAAACTATGTTTGAAGCTAATGGCTCTTTTTATCACTGTGTGTCACATACAGCTGAACATCAGGTGCTTGGATAAAACCACACAGCTCACAGGTCTGCTCTTACAAATGGAAGAACCAAAGAGCAATCTCACATCTCATTCTTTGAACCTAAGAAAGACAGCAAATTGTAAACTCTGGTATAATTTTTTAAAGTTTTAGAACAATATTTCTCTCTTGCCTCTGTCTTCTTCCCAAGGAAATGCTCTTTGAAGTGCTGCAGTGCTAATCCTCATCACACAGTCTGTCCAAGATGATTTCTGGTGCTCAAACACAACCCTGGAAATCCAAGTTAAATTAGTTCAAGTAAATGTGACTAAACAGTGCTATCAGATCCTTACTGTGGTGCAAAGCTAAATCTATGCAATGCAGTCTCTGTTGCTTTTGGAATACTGAGAGCTATGAATGGAATACTGACATGAAACCCCAACAATTAAAATAGTCATGTGGAAAGCGTAAGGAATTGGTAACACTGCTACAACTTGATAAAAAAGAGGAGATGGTCTCTTTGAAACAGTGAAATTTCTGTTTTACCTGAGGATTGTTACTGGGCCAGGCTTACATTTCCTTTTAATATCAGTAAAGGACTGTTTAGCCATAGTTCTTTATTCCACTAATGATTTCACTGTAGGAATATTTGAGATTTCCTCATTCTTGCATATGTATGAATCTAGTGCCAGTCAAATCAACAATACCAGACACAAAACATTTCAGATATGCCGATACGAATCATTAACATGTTCAGTAATTTTTAAAAGGTCTTTTGAGTATCTTAATCCAGCTGTATCATTGATTGCTACTAGCTCCACCTAGTATATATTTGCATGAAGCTCCTTTTATGGAAAAATTCAAAAAGAATTTGCAATTTTAGATGACCAAAAGGTGGGGGTTTCGTAATTTGAATTTTCTAAATAGAGGGAATGCAACAGAATTCCTTGCTGTTGTGATGCCAAAATTGGAGGCACCTGATGACCATCAGACCGTAAAAGTTAATGAAGAACAAGTTTTGTTATCCGTTGAAAATAAATAGATCTTAAAAGTTTTCTTTATTGCTACTTGAATGGAAACTCTGGAATCAGAATAGAGAAGGAATTAAACCAGAAATTACATTACTTGCAGGATTCTGTGAGAATCAGTATTGAATTAGGCAAGTCCTTTGATTTGTTTCATTACTGTCTCTGTTAGCAGGAAAAGGACTTTTCCTCTTGGTGTGGGTGATGCCCACTGCCAATTTCCATAGTCCAGTTCCTTCCTTGCAGCATGTCTGGGAAGTCCACTGCTTCTGCTGTGTGGCTGATAAGGCCAATGTTACAGGAGGGGACACTCACAGTGCTTCAGGAAGGGACACATACACACACTTCTCCCTGGAAGAGCTGCCTTTTGGGAGGGGCACTGTTCCAGGCTCCTCCTCAGAGCTGCCTTTGGGAGAGGAAGCTGGAGTACAGAGGAGCTTAAGGACAGCAGAGTGAAGAGAAACTGATATTTTGTCAATTGACTTAATAAAAATGACATTAAATATTACCAGAGTAGAAAGTGAAGAAGTGTCATTTAGTTTAGTGGGAATAAGTGTTTACTCTGTGCCATCATTACTTAATGAACAGATCTAGGAAAATGCCCATTTTGTGAATGCAACTGTAGTTCCACTCACAGTGTGAAGGAACTGTAGGCTTTGAAATGTCAATTAAATTTTTCAATTAGTGTGCGTAGATGGGAAATGGATGTTTATTAGTCATAAAATAACACATTAATGATTCTCTGGTGATACTCAGAAATCTCTTTGTATCAGAGAGTGTAATATTCCAGTCAGTAGTTCTGCCTCCATAGAGCTCAGAAATAGGTGTCTTTCGGGAGGCTCCTGTCCTTGTCCATTGACAATTTAGGAAGCCAAAGCATGTGACTCAGTCTTACTGGTTCATTTTAGGATGATGAAACTTAGGGAGCTCAGGGAGCTAAGTAAGTACTGTGCTCTCCATGATGCAGATCCTTAGATACTGTTAAGCGACCAAATAGATTTTAAAGTGAAGATTGAGGCCAAACTTCTTGTTAGGGTGCCTACCATGACAAACCTGGATCTCCTGTTAAGCAGCCTGCTCCCTGCTTGGACATGGGAATGGAGTTAAGCAGCCCTGCACTTTAGAATCCTTTGCACTTTTCCTGGGCTCATTTTAAAGCTTTTCTTTTTGCTTTCTCTTTGTTTTTATCTTTGTTTTCAACTTCTGTTTCCCTCATTTTGTGATGATGGAGTTGTGCCACATCATTAACTATAAGAAGCATGTCTGCAAATGTTCAAAGAATGACGGATTTTATTACGCTGTCACCACAGTCATGTTGAGGAGGCCATCTTTAATATATTATTGATGCTCTCAACCATTATTTTCAACAGTATTGTGCCCTAGGAGAATGCTGCCAGTGGAATGGAAGCACAGATAAAGAAGAGTTCTGGAGCAATAATCCAGTAGAAAGTCAGTCTCAGAAGCATTTCTGGTTGAACATGTGCACTCTTTTACTTTTGAGCCATTAACTGTGGAGGAAGGATTTACTGCTGGAAATATAGCATAATTTGACAACTTGTAATTAATTTTTATATTGGTAAATATCACATGGATAGCACTTGACATGGTAAATGTTTGCTCTTTGTCAGACTTAGCTAAATGAATTCCCTGTGGCAATCTGGCATTAGACATTATAATGCACATGGCACATGGCTTTGCAAGTGGTTCATGCATTATTTCCTCCTTTGCCAGCATTTTTGTTTGGATTTTAGTTTGTTTTTGTTTTTACTAACTCGTAAGTCTGCATAGTTAATGTCTTTTCTAACTTACAGTTTCTATAGGTAATTTCAGATCTAGAGTTCCATTATGCCACCAAATAACTAAGCTTTATCTCCTAGAAATGAACCAATTTTTAGTACTTGAAAGTATAAATTTCCAAACATCCTCCTTGGCAGCATAAAGGTTGGAGTGGGTCTCTGCCCTAGGGAGGGATTCATGATGTGCTGCTTCCACACTGACATCTCAAAACCTGCCAGAGGCCCAAAGGGGAGGCAGACAATCCCCTGAGATGGTGAAAATATCATAAAGGACATGTGCTAAAATTTGCATTTTAGTGCCCAAATTAAGGCTTCTGTGGTCTTATTTAGCTCACCTCTTGCAAAGGGAAAACAGTGTTGAACATGGTTATTTACATTCAAGTGTTGTAAATACAGTCAAAGAAATTCTGCAGTCTGACATTACCTAGAGGAAATGAATCTGTTTCTCTCTTGTTTTGTGTTTTTAAGAAGGAATTCAGTGCTCTGCCTTGGGCTTTTCCTGTCAGAGGAGATCTCTCCCAAAGGGCGCCCAGCTGTCTGGGGCTCTGTGTCTGCACATGAAAGGCAAAGTGAATGGGATATGACAGACTCTGATGCTTGAGCTAAAAAAAAACCCAAACCACAGGAAATTCCAGCAGTAAGAAAGGGTGCCAGAGGACAATTTTAGGCCAGGCTGGATAATTTTGCACATCATGGACTCTAATAACTCCTACAAGCAGAGCAAGAGGGAATTCCTGGAAGAACATGATAAAATAAGCAGGTGAATGTCAGTGTTGATGTTGCTTTTCTGTCAAATTTGGCAGGGCAGAAGGCAGGTGTTAGCACAGGGCTGGGTTATTCAGCTTAGGCTCTGGATGTGTTTTCTTCATGCCTTTGTTTCTTGGGCTGCCTTGTGATTACACCTGACTTTTTCCAAAGCCTCAGCACAAACCAGGCCCTCCCTCAGAGCTCCCTTCTGTGCCAGCTCCTCCTCCAGCCAGGGGGGTGCCAGCCCTGCCCCCTGGTTCCAGCTCACCTTTCTCCACTTTGGATTAATGGCTTGGTCAAGGCTGGGGATTTCATCCTGTGGGACAGATCAAAGACTTAGTGCAGGACTCACTCAGTTTCCTAAATAAAAAGATAAATATTTTTTCTGCTGGTTGCTGCAGGTGAAGGGCTAATTTTACCTCTGAAAATTTTGCCATTCACCTGTAAATCTGCTGTGGTCCCCTGGGCTCTGTTCAGTTGTTTATAGTATTTATATTATACATTATACTATCTATTTAAAATGTATTTTTCCCTTGTCCTGCTGCAAAAAACCCTCAACACCCCCCCCAAAACAAACAAACAAACAAAAACCCAGCAAGAAAATATTTCATAGGTATTTTATATACAAAATGCAGAGTTCTAAATCATGTTGCTACTTTTCTTTTTTTATGCTTGTCAATAAGCATGATATTTGTAACTTATTTCCTTTTATTTCCCATCCTGAAACTCAGTCCCAGCAGCTTTGTTTAGATGAGAAGCAAAGTTAGAGCAAAGTTCTTGGTGGCTGAAAAAGAACAGAAAATCCTGTAAATAACAGCTCCTCATTGACTGAAGTCAAGAGGCAATTTCAAGAAGTTTCTGATGTTCCTAATTAGCTGTGTCCTTTACAAACCTGCCCCAGGAAGTTAAAGGCAAATCATGTAAAAGGAAAGCAGTTGAAAATCCTTGTGAGTCTCCAGTCCTCCAAAAGAGAGCAGCCTTCACTCCCTCACCACTGCACACCCTGACCCACTGCTCTCATTTTCTTTGGGCTTCTATATAGAATTATGAAATATTAATTGTAACTGAGAGAGTGACTTGTTGCCAGAGTAGTGATTGACTTTTTTTCTGTTTGTTAGGATGATGACTTTCACTGAAAGTATCAGCCAAGTTGTAGGGGTTTGAATGGGTGACATCAGTTATAAAACTTCTCTTTTACATGCTTTTAATTCTGAAATGTTTTTTTTTCACAGTTGCTCTGTGGTTTTTTCCCCATTATTTTCTATTTTTATCCATGCCATAAAGTATTACTGGTTACCTTTTCACTTGTAAGCTCTGCTAGTACAGAGCTGTACATTGAAATTGGTACTGTAGCTGCAAGACTGTGGTGGATTTATATCTGTTATCTTGCCTGAGCCGTCTGGGTCAGTAAGAAACAGCTTGAGAGGTGTAGATCAAGTTTACTTTTCCTTTCCTTCAGAGCAGTGTCATTCCAGGGACTTCTCTGGACCTTACTGACAGAACATTTGCCTGAGAGGTGGCGTGGTCTTGAAACACGGTCCTTGATTCATACCTGGAGCTAGCAGTACATAAAATTTGAATAATAATTATTTTTTCTTTTAAAATGGCATAAATTTTGGAAAAGTACTGTTGGTAGTTGGGCAAAACTGCTTCTCCTTCCACTAGTCCTTTGACATGTGTAAAACAACAAATGGATGGAATATAGCCTAGGAAGAGGCTGCTCCTGTCACTCATTGTCTATCACAGCTTTTGCCTTTTTTTCTTCTATTTTGTTATTTGTTTTTTGTCATTTCCTATGAATAGTAGCTTAGTATATCCTATATAGTCCACCCTTGGATTCATAACACTTTAAAATTATGTGAAAACATACTGAATATCACCTTTGTGTGATTGCATTAAAGAGCTGCTTTAAAGCCAGTAGTCTTTTGATAGTAAGAGAGCAAGGTAAAGCATGTCTCTTTTGGGAAAAACACCATAATTATGTAACTGTCATTAATCATGCAGGAAATAATGGGCTGTGAGGAACTAATGAAAAATGTTTTGGAGATGCTTTGTATACAAATGAAAAGGTTTGCATGATAACACAAAGATAAAGCTAATTTCATAGAACATCTCCCAGTCTGAATAAATAGTTGTGAATCAGCTGCAGTGCTGAGCAAAGGCAGTAACCACACTAACCCTTCTCTTCAGATACTGAGAACTGATTTCTTTATTTGATTTTTAGAATCTTAACATCTGTAATAATGTTGTGGACTCATAGAAAAATATGTATGGAAAGGATTACCAGGTGTCTAGTCAATGAACTTGAGGCTTGTGGTCAGATAATTAAATGTTGTTTTAAAACAAGTAGTAACAAAACCAAACCTAAGGAGAACAGGGAAAACGTTGGGACACAGTGTGTCTGAGGTGACCTTTCAAATCAAGGGAAGAGAGCAGGAAAATCCACCATCAAGCAAAGCACAAACAACCTGCTGTTTGGCCAAGTGACAGGGGTGATTTAGAGAATGCATTTTTCCAATAGAAAGAATGGTATTATTTTGCTATGAATGTAAAGGCAACTCAAAAACTAAAATGATACATTGACTAAAACTGCATGCTTGGCTTTAGCACAAGCAAAAGCAAACAAGGTAATGCACCTAATCATTGCTATATGAGAGAAAGGAAAGAATAGTGATTGAGAAAGGTACATCAACAATTGTCCAAACACTCCTCCATGATCCAGAGTCCGTGTTCTCTGGGGCACCCCATTTTGCAGTGAGGACCTGGACAACACTTCCAAGCAACTGGGAAAATCTTGCAGTGTGTCCACCCACAGGTGAGATCTCCGAATTCACCCTGAAAGTTTTTATAGCTCTTATTGGCCAAAATTAGGAAGCTGAAGTGACCTGATTATATTTTTAGCACAAAAACTCCTGGGTCTGATGGCACACTTCCTAACCAGCCAGGGCCCAGGCCTTGGATGGGAGGGTTTTCCCCTAAAATACCCTACAAACAAGCCTCTATTCATGTCAGTTGGGAAAGTTTCTTAAAATTATACATTTCTTGCAGATAACTTCACAAGGTGATACAGAGCTAGCATAAGCATCTTTGTCAATTCATTTTGGCTAAAAACTACTGATGGTGTTAGTCACTAAGGATTCATGGGCACTCTGGCTGGGGCTTGCTGCTCAGGCCTCAGCACATCACTGCACGGTGTGCCGGTCAAAAAAGAGGAGATGTAAATCAGTGATCAAAACAGTTATTCCTTCCTACCCACTGCCTTTGGGCAAAGGGAATTCTTCTGCTTTTCTTAATGTTAGAAATTCTGTAGGTGTTTTATTTCTTTTGCCTTGATCTATCTATTCTTGTGCAGCTGTACCCGTGGCTCTTCCCTGCTCGTGTGCCGTCCATCCTAGGCATGGAGAGCTGCCTATTCCCACAGCCTGTCACCTAATGGAGCTGGGGCAGTGTCCTCTCCTCCTGCTGCTCCTCAGGCTCAGCAGGCCCAACTCTGCCATCTCTCTGACCCCCCACCCCTCTGTGCATGTCCTGCATGGGGACATTTCCTTCCCATCAGGAGCAATCCTGGAGCTGTGTGTGTATATGGCACATGCATGGGCCATAGAGTTATATCCACTGTCTTTTGTAGCAAGCAGTCATAGACCTTCATGCCTTCAGCATTTGTTTTTGACACAGATCTAAGGGGCACTTTGCCATTGCAGTGTTTCCCCAAACACAATCATACCCTTCTCCTTCCAGCCCATGCACACGCCCCTGTGCGTGGTGCTGAATGTACCTGCTGCAGGAAAAGCCGTTCCTTGCCTTGCAGTGTCCCTGCAGTGCTGGCATGGCATTCCAGAAGCTCCATTTGACATCACCTCTGTGATGTGCAGGACCATGACTCTGAAATATGATGATGCTTTACTATAAAGTCACTCTGCCTCCTGGTCACTGAAGTTCTTCCATGGAGAGGAGTGTCTGAAGGAAAAAGGGATTTTTCAGGAATACCTGTATGAGTTCTGGTTTCACTTGAGCAGTGCAGTGGTACCTTTTGCAATTTTAATTTCTGTTCTGAGGATGTTAATTGCACCTGGAGCTGCATCCAACACTGAGTTGTTACATGCTCGTAAATATTCTGGAACTGCCAATGTTGCTGAGATGTTGCTGGAACCTTCTCAAGAATACCCATTTAATAACGGTTTCCTTGGATGGAAGTACTTTCAGAAGCCTGCCAGAGTCTGTTTAATGGGAAAGATTTAATAACATGGAGCAATTGGTGAGGCAGACAAATTAACAATGTGCGTTAATTTCTATTTGCATGCCAAGTATGTGCCAACATTAAAATCCCTTAACAATAAGCTTGTTTTTCCACCTCCATAAAGCCAATTATTACCCACATTATGTTGCACTGAACTCTCAGTTCCCAGACAACTTTACACTGGCTGAATGCTTCTGTTACTTAAAGATCTGAAAATTTCTGATAATTTGCACTGGGGAAAAAAATAGGGAAATATCTGATCATATACAAATCTTTTGAGCTTGTGGTGTAGTAACATTGTGTAATACATGAAAATAGTGTCTGGCAATGCCGAGCAAAAACAGTTCTGCTGTGATCTTAACCAGGAGTAAAATTTTATCACAGTAACAAATTTTCCTAAGAAGAAGTGAAGCAAGTTCATAATTGTAAATTCAATTGTTTAAACTTGTTCGGCTGCTAAAATTTTGGGATTAGGAATCAAGGGAGAACAAGTAGAGCATTAGGAAAGTAAACTCCTTTGAGGTGTTTGCCATGAGATTAGAAGAGAGGTCATGGAACAGGGGAAGGTAAGCATACAGAGTAGCGCTGTGCTGCCTTATAAAACTCATGTTTTCAAAACCTGGGAAATCCAGCAATTGCTTCCATCTACATGTGTATGATATTTTAATTTAGACAACAAATTTGCTTGTAGCTTCTAAGGGTCCTTTACAGAAGTTGATGTCACTAAGAATGCTCTTGGTTTTCAGGGTTTTCTTCCTGTTGTTTCCACAAGAATAAATTATTTAGCAGCTTATCTTCGGGGTAGCTGAAAGGGCAGAGAGGTGAGTTCATCCATCAGGCACAGTGATGCTTTGCAGATATATGTAAACAACCTTTATGGCATTTCCATGGCTCAGGGTTTCCTGGCACAGCTGTACTGTAGCAGGAGTGTTGCTCTGCTGGCCAGGAGCAGCATGGGGCATTGACCCACCTCTCATTCCCAAGCACTACTGAAGCTTTTCTGGGCGCCCTGGAACAGGGCACTACCTGTAGTGCCAGATTTTAGGGAAGTCTTTGCCTTCTTTTGTCAGGACTGCTGTTGACAGAGCACTTCAAATCACCTCTCTGTCTGCCTTTTCTGCCTTGTGCCTGGGGCTGTGGCTGCTGAGGTCTTTGGGGATTCTCCTGCTGCAAACAGGCAGAGTTCAGACGCATCCCTGGAGGCCTGACTTGGCCCCTTTCATGATGTACTGGGAATAAAGTCCTGCTTTTTGCTTTTGAATATCACAAGAAGTGCCAGGCCTCATGGTGTCCAGGGCACATCAGCCTCCTTCCTTCCATGCAGGGCTGCTCTGGGTGTCTGAGCAGCTCTGCCTCGGTGCAGTGGGGCCAGACTGGCCCCTAAGCAAGCCTCAGGGCAGGGCTTGTGCTTCACCTTTTCAAGTGTTCCCCTTGGCTTGGCTCAGAGCCCGTGTTTGTGTGCTGAGCACAGCCAAGCCGTGGTAGGGCATCCTCAGAACCAAGCCCCTTCTGCCTGACTTTTTGTTTAAATGTTTGGCTCCAGACACTTCAGCAGCTGATATAATTTCAAATTAAAACTGGCAAATGGCATCCAGCTCCTCATTTTTGTAATTTTCAGGAACTTTCTACCTGTTACAGCTACAAGTTCTGACATTGTATTTACCTGCTCCTCATTTAAATGCTTCTAGGAGGAAGCAATCCCTGAAGCCCACTTTCCCTCTCTATGCTATAACTGGATTACAAACTTAGGCAAAGCATGCTCCCTCAGCCTGTTCCCCCAGTGGAAGCAAAGCTCAAACCCCAGGTCATCCTTGCTGATGATTCTACAGCTTAGAGCAGTGGTTTTTCATATTTCTCTACATTTTTCTCTAGAATACTAACTTAATTTTTTTTGGTCTTCTGCAGGTGCTTCTGGTTATGCATTTGAACTCCCCAAGTCTTTTAAAATTCATATGGAAATAGTTCAGCCTTACAGTGAAGAATTATTTCTGCTTGAAATTTTGTTTGCAAGGTTATTTGACTTTTTTGGACATTCTGTTTCTTGTTTCAGAGGTGTCAGTGATAGATCTCTTATTTTTTCTTTTGCAAAAAAATCTTTAAAAAAAGATTTGCAGGGATATTTTTTGAAGAAGTTTGTATGTGTTCAGCCATCTTATTCAATGCACTTTATCAACTGAGATAAGGAGTTTTTTGCTGTGAGAAATCCAAACTGGATGGGAACATCTGTGTTCAGAGTCAGTATGTTCAGTGGTTAAGTAACTGTAGGAAATCCTAAAGAATGTTATGGATTTTGAGGTACTGAATGTGTAGTCAGAATCTAATATGGTCTTCTGAAGGTGTCATCAGTAGATAAGGGCAAAGTGGAAAAATACTAAGCTGATGAATCTTATTTGAAACTGAAATAAAGCTGAAACATCAGCTTTATACACAACCTCCCACCTTCCCACGTACAAAAATGCTTTAACTCAAAAGAACATCCAGGTCTTTGCTCCTATAGCCAGAGAAAAGTAGTTTGGGACTGATCTGTGCCAGATAAAACCCCTGAGCCAAAGTCTGTCCTTGAGATCTTTCACACTTGAGCATTTCTATTGCTCCTATAATTCTCAATATACATTTATTCCTTTATCTTTCTACAACACTAATAATGATAATATATCTCCTATTATACCCTAAGAACAAAAATTATCCTTCTCTGGCTGACTTGGGAAGCTTATTTTCTCTCCAAGGGTTCTTGAAACTCAAAGCCAGAGGTTTGCTCTCCAGCAGTTTTGATGAGGGATCGTGGATAGTAACTCATTGTCAGGTTTTGCAGCCACATTTATTCCTTAGTTTACTGCTTTCACTAAGTTTTAGACACAATGGAAAGGTATCTCTAGCACTTATTTGTATAAATGGGCAGATGTTCAGCTGCAGTGAATTGGCACAGTTTTGTTTCAATGGGTGCATTTACCCTGTGTGAATGTTGAGCTCCAATAACTAGCTTAAACCATGTTTAACTGTCAGGGTAACCTTGGATTTGGTTTTCTTGCAGAAAATTGAATTTCTGTTAGGTGGAGTATTAGTGGCAAAAGTGCTCCAAAGAGTATAAATATGAATTTGAGTCTGCTTTTATAGACCTCACATAAATTCCTTATGTAAATTACATCTATCTGCTGAGGGAGTAGATAAACTGCTGTGTGACCCCGAAGACAGTGCAGATGGCATGTTACAGATAACAACTATTTGAAATATTAGTTCTGGTCAAAAACATGGCAAGCAGAGCACATGCTAAGTTGTCTTCCAGTAAAATTCTGGGTAGCAAGCCTAGTGAGAAAGTTTGCAGGGAATCAGGAGGCATAGCATTTCTCCAGGATGGTGAGATCATTCATTAATCTGAATTGGGAATGTGCCTGGGAACATTTCTTCAGGGGATTGTGCAAGCAGAGGTGCTGCCCATGAGCAATGCTTCCGGGAGCAGTGTCTGGGCCCTGGGGTCAGTGTGCTGGACTGGGAGAGGCTGTTGGAAATGCAGGACTCTCCTGGACACTGGAATACATGTAGCTTAGCAACTAGATAAAATATCCTCTTTGTTGTCTGAAGAATTAATAGTCTACAGCATGTCACAGCATTTCCTCAACTTGGGAAATTCTGCCCAGAGAAATTGCTGATGTTCTCTCACCCCCTTACAGCAGCAAGATGAAAATCAAACCATTTGCTCAAACTGCAGTCCTTACGACTTACAATCCAAAGTGATACAGGCTAATGGGCAGTAGAAAGACATCGAGATCACCAAGGATTTCAAAACCAGCCTATAGAAAGCACAGGAAAATGTGGTCCAGGATAGGGAAGGATGAATGGATTTGCTTGCAGCCCACAAAGACAGCTGCATCCTGGGCTGATCCCACATTGTAGGCAGCAGGTTGAGAGGGCATTCTGCCCCTCTACTCCACTCAGGTGAGATCCCACCTGCGCTTGTGTCCCAGCACAGGGGAACCTGGAGCTGTCAGAGTGAGTCCAGAGGAGGTCATGGAGTTGTTCAAGGGCTGGAGTCCCTCTGCTCTGGAGCCAGGCTGGGAGAGCTGGGGGTGCTCACCTGGAGAGGAGAAGGCTCCAGGGAGAGAGAGCTCAGACCCCCTGCCAGGGCCTAAAGGGGCTCCAGGAGAGCTGGGGAGGGACTGGGGACAAGGGAGGGAGGGACAGGACACAGGAAATGGCTTAAGAGTGACAGAGGGCAGGGATGGATGAGATATTGGGAATTAGGAATTGTTCCCTGGCAGGGTGGGCAGGCCCTGGCACAGGGTGCCCGGAGCAGCTGTGGCTGCCCTGGATCCCTGGCAGTGCCCAAGGGCAGACTGGATGGGGCGTGGAGCAGCCTGGGACAGTGGGAGGTGTCCCTGCCCATGGCAGAGCAGAGGAACTGGATGGGTTTAAGGTCCCATCCAACCCAGACTCTCTATGATTCTGTGATATTGTCCACCTGATTTGGATTTGTCTGCGCCCCCAGGAAAACTGTCAGAACTAAGCACCTGTCTGAGTGGAGTTACTAACAGGGCTCTCTTTAGTACAACCAGAGTTTGGGAATGCAGCCCAGGCATTGGGAGCCTGTAGACAAAAAGGAACAGCTGGGTGGCAGTTCATACCTGAACATCTGTGCATGTCTGCCTGGCTGGAAAGCTGAGGTTTGTGTGCTGCTGCTGCCCTGCCACCAGGTAGGTTAAACATGGGTCCTCTCTTATAATGATTTTAAGGAGGGCAGGTATTTTCATGTGGCTGCTGTGTTAAAACTCTGTCTCATAATATGGACATTGAATCCTGTCTAGAATCCTCTAAAAATCGAAGAATCAAACCACTTACATAAGGTGGTTTTTCTAGTGTTCATTTTCAATCCTCATTAAGAAAATGTCATCCTGATTGCAGGTAGTTTCAGCCTCTCACAGTTTGAACTTTTCCTGCTATTTTTTGACTGGAAAGCTACCTAATCTAAAGTTATTTTCCCATGAAATCTGTCATAATGTGTTTCAAACCTGTTGTAGACCATAATCAAGTAATCTCTGACTGTTCTTGAATAAGTCAAACAGCTTGAGCTTCTCAGAAGTTTCAGTGTGATGATTTCCAAGGTTTTCCAAAGTTTCACAAACCTTTTAAAATTATTAGTATTATTTTTTTTTCTAAAGCACACATTGAAAAAGTAACTAGAGGACTTCATAATATCTTTTGAAGAAGTAATACACTTCTTTTACTAATCTGATGTTTGTCTGGTTATATTTTACATAAAATCAGTTTGAGAGTTATTCTGCAAGGTAATTACTGGTTCACATCTGGCAAGGCTCCTAAGGGCTCCTCAGGGTATGGATTCTGTTTTATGGGGTGCAGGATATTTGTTTTATTAGCATGAAATGAAGTTAATCACTTCCTAATACTCATTTAAGTGTTGATGTTTGTCCTCTCACTTCTCCTCACACTAATTTCTGCTTTGTAAAACTTCCTTTTCAGAAGGTTATGGTCCAGATTAATGACAACATCAAAATTGGGAAAGTGAGATCTTTGGAGCTCTAGGTTTTAGTGTGCAGGAGACCAATAGGATGTGTTTTTGCTGGGTCAGAAGGAGCTGGGTATCTAATAGACACAGTTAGGAAATACAGGCAAGAAGGGACATGCACAGAGTAAGTACCAAAAAAGAAAGCACAGAAGAACAGCTGCCTCTACAGTCCTTTCTAGAGAGGACACTGCTGGCATTTCTGCAAAAGAAGATGCAGGAGATGAATTACAAGTGTGAAATGGGCAGGAGGAAGAGGCTTAGGTAGCAGGAAAAGGCAACTGCTTGGGTTTTGGGGAGTTCTTTTTGCTGTAGGCCAGGGAGCTGAGTACCACAGGGTTTCTGGGAGGCAGGGAAAGGATGCTGGGGGCTGGGCATCAACAATCAAGGCTGGAGAAAATTAAAAAGGTTATGGCAGTACAGGTTCTTCTCAAATTGTTTGAATAATTTCATGCTTGCTCTGGAGAAGTTCATATGCAAGTCTTTTCTAGAAGAAAAGGACTCATTTACTCATAGGTTACAGAAAGGTGCGAACACAAATATGTCTCTTTCTTTTGGTAAAATATTCAAAATGTCTTATATTTGATAAGAGTTTTATTTTTTTAGTGGGGGCATTTAGTATCTGGAGGAAATTAGTATTTGAAAGTAAAGGCAAGTTAAGAAGTTTCAGCTAAAAATTAGTTATGACAGATTTTTTTTGAATACTAAATAATTCTTTCATATCATCATTGGCTTCTCAGAACAAAGATTAAGTAATATAAAAGGCTTGTAGAAGAATAACTTTTCTCTCCTTTTTGGGGAAAGATTTTTTGCTAGCAAGAGTCCCTGGAATCATCAGCTTGTCTGCCCTGAGGTGAATTCTTACACAAAGGAGTCAGCAGGATTGGGTAGACTCAGTGGTCCAGAAAAGCTATTAGCCGGAGAAGATAGCTTGATTATATTTTTCAGCTCCAATACACTTCTGAAAAGTGTTGGAAATGGAAGAAAATGGGATGTTTTAGAGTCTTTGCATACAAGGATGCCAGGAGCTGTTGCTGGGTGTTATCTACAGAGACGATTGGGAGAGAATGTCTAAAACCAGGAACTTTTGAGGCTTCCTGGAGCAGCGTTTGCCAACTAAAAAGTGTTGCCATGTTGGGTGTCCCATGTGAAATAACTCTACAGAGGGTATTAATTGGAAATCATGTTAGCAATCACAGGCAGGGTGAGCTGGGTGCGTCCCAGTGCCCCAGGCCCAGACATGGAGAGCTCAGCCTTTAAACAGAAAACAGGAGCCACCTTCCCTGGTGTGCTGGCACCTACATATTCCAGTGGTATCTGTGATGGTAACACACATTGTCCAGGTGTTGTGGAAGTCATTTAATCAGAGAGTGAGGGTTTCTGGGTTCATAAACAGGAAAAGCAGGAAAGCAGTAGGCTGAGGGAGAGGGTTGGGGGAAGAAGTGACCTTGTGTATCAGTCTCCAAAGCAGAGCCCTGGCAGCCTGTGTCTGTGCAGGTCACCTCAGCCCAGGGAAGGCAGCTGGCTCCAACCCAGAGCTCAGGTAACTTTGTGCTGCCCCAAACTGCCTGCACAGTCCTTGAGCAAGTCTTCATCATTTCCCCTAACCCAAATTTTTCTTCTTTGATCTCCTTCAGCTCTTGGCACCTGGCCATTGGTGTGCAGTTCTCCTGTATTATCCTGCATCCCACGTTTAAGGCTACATTTATCATCTTGTTCATTTCTGTCTGCTCTGCATCCTTGCCCTGGTTTTCCTGGTCTCAGCACTATTCCTGCTCCCGTTTCTCTGTGCCACATCGTTAGGCTGGCACTGTTAATGGTCCTTCTGCACAGCATAACTGCTCACTAGCACTGCCCATTTCAAAGTTATGGTTGCACCACATGATTATACAATGCAAGCAAAGCATAAAAAGCTACTTAGTCATTAAAAAATTGCTGTTACAGCTAAAGGAACTGAAGTAATGCTCCAGGCAGGCCTGGAAAAACCTGGAGAAAGCAAGTTTCTGTCATCAGGCTTTGCAGTGATCCTGTGCCTGGGAATTGCTGGTGGCATTACTGTATGTGGGGTAAGAGGCTCCCTTTCCTCTGGGCATCAGGAACCATTCCCATGGCTGTTGGTGTTTAAAAAAGAGAAGCTCTTTCCCCTTTGCTAAGTCCCTTCCCTCCGAGTGCTGGGGAATCTTGCATGTCTCAAGGTTTGCAACAAGAGATCCTCCCAGTTTTTCTGCATCATATAAAACAGGGACTCTTAGTGTTTTTGGTAAAGAAAGATCAACCTTTTGCCACTGATCTTTTTTGTTCAAAATGGGGAGCATCAGTACATTAAACCTTACAAAACAGGAGTAGCTCTTATAATCTGTCTGCTATGTACTCAGTGAATTGGACAACAAAATATTTCCTCCTTCAGCTCTTTCTTCCTCTTTTCCCATATCCATCGTTGATACACTTTCCCCTGGTGCTGGGACCATGGTAGACATTTCTCTGGTTGCACAAGAGTTTTACAGATCTTAGGGCAGTGCAGAGGTTTGTTGTAGCATTACCTATGTTTGTGCTTACAGTGCACACACATTAAACCAACAATTTGCTGTCACTGCTTCTTTTAGAGGGAAGTGCTTGTAAATCCCACAGCTTGTGAGATCACCTTGGACAGAGGTGTCCACAGCCCCCAGGGTGAGAAGCTTCCTTATGTGGAAGTTCAGTGTCCTGCACAGAGTAAGGAGTTTTGGGTCCCAAACTTGGCTAGTCTTTCAAAAGCTCCTGCCCCTTGGGTAGAACACGAGTAAATCTAGATAAATGTATATATATTATATCCTGCTAGCCTGAGTGAGATCAGAAACGAGCTCAACAAGATGCATGGCTACAGAAACCAGCGACCACCTGTAAACATTTTTGTCAGTCCAGAATGAGTCAAAATTTACTTGCAAATTCTTTGTTTTGGCAAATGCATTTGTTTTACCTCAGCAGAAAAGGATGTCTTAAATCAATATGATGCTTTAATTCTACTGTGAGTCTAACTGGAGATTTGATTTCAAGATCTCCCTTAAAATGCAAGTTGGTTGGAGACAGCTTTAATTATCAATAGCTAGCAGGTAGGAAATTATGAACTTGGATGCTGATATAATGGTGTGGACCAAAATGAAGTTATTTTTTTTTTCAGAGTGAAAGGCAATGTTATGGCATCAGCTGGCTCTTTTTACCTAACATGTGGAGAAAAAAAATTAAGACCTTTTTCTTTATGTGAGCCATAAAGCTACTGAAAGATAAATGATGAAATAAGGGAGTTTTACTGGTTGGGTTTTTTTCCCAGATTTGTGTTTTTTAATGTTCTGCTATGGTTGAACTTAAACTGCCTTTTATTGCTCATGGGATTGCCCTCAAAACATCCATTTCATCCAGCACCGATTTTACATCTGTCCATCTGTGTGATTTCTTTAAGTCATGAGCCAAATTGAGGCCAGCACAAGTATCATAAACAGCAATGCTTTCCATCCTGGTCTTCATTTGCCTTCAGTTTCATGTGCTCCTAGCCCTCTACAAGCACTCTGCTATCTCTATATTTCAGAGGAAAGGGTATAAATCTGTGATGGGTGATTTGCAGAAAACAAATCTTTGTAAACTAATAGCTCGACAGAAGATACATCTCAAAGAGGCAATACTGCAGCCATGGTTAATGGCCAGAGCCTGGGAACAGTCAGGAGGAATATTGCTCCATTTCAACAATGGATGAGAGGATCATCAAGTAAATCAGATCTCAATAAACAAGAAGCTGCTTAAAAGCCTCATAAACAATGCATGAATGAGAAGAAGATTGCTGTGGAGCAAACAATTAACCAGAGACAGAGCTGAAAAGTAGTTAATGACACGGGCATAATAATCACAACTTCTAATGACAACAAAATTGGGAAGACAATACTGTCTTCCCATGGAGCAAGGCATTCTGGCATGGAAATGTTTAAAATTCATATTGCATTGTTTTAATACACAATTTTTAGAATGAAGTCTAGCTGTGCAAGGATCTTTCTCTGTTATGATAGCCAAAAAAATCCCCAAAACTAAACAAAACAAAAAATCCAAACAAAAATTCAAATTTCAAAAGCTGCAAACTGCCCCCCTTCATTTACCAGAGCTGTGGAAAGGTAAATCCCCAGCCCAGTGACTGGCTTTCTCATGACCTATTTTCTGTCCAATGTTCTGGGTTTCTTACATATCCCCTTAGTTATATTTTATAAACTTAAACATAAAGAAAAATACATGTGCTTGTTTGAAATCTAGCTAGGAAGGGTTTCATGAGACAGGAATATCAATAACAGCTTTAAATGCTGATGGCTTTGAATGCTGTATGGAAATTCATGCTCATCCTTCAAAGCAAATGGTATGTGAATCAACAATAACAACAATAATAATAAGAACAGTAATAATAACAATAATAACTACAATAAAAACGATTATAATATAACTTCTGTTGTAGTTATTATTATTTCATATATTGTTCTATATTGTTCTGTGAGGGAGAAACAGCTTTTCTGGCTCCTAGATGTGTGCTCCTGATGCAGGTGTGTACAGTGATTTGACCCAAAAAGGATGTGCTAAAAAACCAGTTGGCTTTTAAAAAATAAATTCAAGAGAAATTGGAAATACAGGTAGCTTCCCATAGAGAGGAAAATGGAATTTTAAAATCTCAATTGGCTGAAACAGAAAAATGTCTTCAAGAAAAATTAAATCTTCTTTATAAGCCAGTCACCCTCTCTGGGAACAGCCAGTCAAATTCACAAATCAACCCATTATGAGGATTCTGAGACTTGGGATGAGCATGTCTGCGATTATAGTGGTGAGAATTTTATTGCCAGCTCTGACATTTTCCCTGACTCTTTCCCTTTTTGGCTATTAATTAAGACTGAAGTTATAAATGAGGGTGAGTATGGCAGTGCATACAACTCCTTGGTGTCCTGCAGAACTGCAGGATTATTCCAAGCTTTTGGAAGAATCCAAGATAGAATATGTGTGATAGAATACATGTGGCAAGTCTGTCTGAGTGGGGAAGATTGATTTTTAGTGAGTGAGAAAGAAGTGGAAGTGTATTGGGGTCCTGGTGAGTTTTTAACCAGAGATGATGATTATTCTTTAACTGCGTGGGTGGTATATTAGGCAGGAGGGACAGGGGAGGATAGGGGAGATACACTGCTTTTTAAAACTGCTGGACTCACTGATCTCTGGCTTCTGTGCAGGATGAAATATGGGAGGTTTGTGTTTAAAACAGCACAGCTCCTGAGCATTCCACAGCAAATATTCCTGTCTGGCTTTTTGGGGAAAAAGAGTTGACTAAGGTTGAAGTGCTTGTGGGGGCCCCCCAAACACAACTTTCAGGATTTGATTTACTTTATGAGTACACCTGGAAACTCCCCTGTGGAGTGTTATGGAGTTTTACAGTGAGACGTACTGGTGTGCTGAGGGTACAAAGAGAATCCAAATGAATGTGAAGCAATTCAGGCTCTGAAAAGTTTATCAGTCTGTTGAGATATCAGTACTGCTGCCTTCTTCTAAAATATCTAATGTAAAACAATATCCCCTGCCAGCAGGAGCACTTAAATGGACTGATGAGAGGGTTGGCAGATTCCTTAAAAAGAGGCATCATTTAAAGGATTCATCTGCCTTTGAATTCACTTGTGTGTCCAGTAAAGAAGCCTGCTTGTTTTATAGTTGTCTACTGGTGTTTCAATGGCAACACAGACCCATTAACAGCTGCAATACTGAAAATTGCAAATTTAACAGCTATGGATAGCAGTACTAGATACAAAAGATACATTCTTTAGGGTTCCTTTACAAGGGGAGGACAAAGAGGAATTTACTTTTCCCTGGGAAGTTTTATAGTATCCCTTTGACAGGCTCCCTGAGGGGTATAAAACTTCACCCACTGCTGCTCATGCTGCACCTGCTGAGTTACCATCTCAATCCTCCCAGATGTGCAACTGTACCAACATATGCATGACATCTAATTGGAGGAGATTCCTGTGAAGAAGTGGGAGAAGCAACACCAGCCATATGGGAAGCATTGCGTGAAGCAGAAATTGAAATTCCACCTGAAAAATGGCAAGGGCTAAGTAAAGAAGTAACATTTGGGTAGTTGGATAGCAGGCAATGCAGTATTTCCTCCGGACACCTTAAAAGCAATGGAACAAATACAGATGCCCCAGTTTAAGAAAAAAATACAACAGTTAATGGGAACTTTAGGGTACTGGAGAAAATGTGCTTGGTGTTTCTATCATTGCTCTTTACTCTGAGCAGTGCAACAACCTGAGCAGATACATCAGGAGCAAACTGTACAGTCTGTACAAACCAGAGAACCATTTAATTTGCTGGAGCCTATTTTACAGAGGCCTGCTCTCCCAGGATGAGTTGCACAAAAATCCACAGTCAGGAAATGGAATGCCTCCTTAACGGCAGCTGCAAGAGGAATCGATTAACAGAAGGACCAACTGAAGTTTCTGAATTACAGATTATACTCAATGCAGATCCATTAGCATTACACAACCTTTCAAACCCTCACCAATTTTAGATGCGCCTAGATTTACTGAGGCGATGCCAACAGAAAATACTTGGATCACTGATGCCTCAGCAAAGAGGGTAAGTGGTAAATGGCAGGACATGTATTAAACATCAACACAAACAAACAATAATAGAAGAGGGTGAAGGTAGTGCACAAGTAGGAGAGTTAAGAGCAGCTGTTTGAGCAGCTCAGAATGGAGCAAATATAATCTACCTGGGCTCCTGTACTGTTGGGGCTGGTGCTACCCAGTGGCCAATAGGAATTACTGAATTGAGAAGCAAAAAATCTTCCATCTGGAGAGCTCAAGATTGGAAATTATTAAACATAGCAAGAAAAATTGCCATACAGAATAAGATGGCTCAAAGCCCATGCCAAGGATAACAAACCAGCCACAAACTGGAGTTGAAAGGTGGATGAATTAACTAAAATCAGAGAAATAGAGGTAAGAGGCTCCTCAAATCAGGAATAGTATTGACTGGGAGAATGGTACTGTCAGAAATTAGGGCACACTGGTGAGGAAGCACTTTGCTTTGCTGCACAGAGCAAAGGTTGACCCCTAAATAGAAAAACAGAATCCTCTCAGTGTAGATTAAAATTACAATTAGATGTACGGTCCGTATGGCAAATTGATTCCATGGGGCCACTCAGACCCTCTGCAGGACTTGATCCATCCTCACAGGTGTAGGGGGAGCCTCGGGCTACACATGGCAGCCAAATGCCAAAGGGCTGATGGGCAGAGCACAGTGAGGGGACTGGCATTGTGGTTCTCAAATCTGCCTGCTTCTGATACCATCCAAAGTGATAATAGCTCATGTTTCTCCTGTAAGGAGGTACAGGAACAGGCCAAAGAAGAAGGAATTCAATGGGTACCATGCTGCCCCCATTCCAATGGAATAATAGAAAGAACCAATGGCTTATGGAAATAGAGCCTTAAACCACGTACCTGGGCAGGATGCTCAATTCTCCAAAATACTTCAGCATCTAAATAATTGGTATGGACCTACTGGGAGCCCTGTGAGTTGAAGATTTTTTGCAAAACCTGGATCAGGTGCTCCACCTGCCGTCAAAGGGGAACATCTGACAGGACTACAAGCAGGACAGTCTGTCATGGTAAAATTACCCCAAACTGGAACTTTGCCTCTGACTAAACCTCATGGTCTACCTGCTTGGGAAACCACTGAAAACAATGCTACAAAATAATGGAATTAGTGCATGGTGGCTTTTCTCTTCTTTTAAATGGGGTAACCTCTCTGAGCAAACCCTGTTGAGACTTGTTTTATTTTCCTTTTTTAGGAATTAATCTTTGGAATGATGCCAGCACATCTCCACTGAAAATCAAGTTATTCTTCTCCCAGAAGGAATCAGTGCCAGAATGAGCCAGGCTGGGCACACACATCACCAATCCTGAGCCACGGGAGGGAGAGCCTCCCTTTTCCCGTCTGTAAATGGTCACTGTGGCAACAGTTGTAGCCATGCTTGAGCCTTAATGCATCTCAACGACAAATGCTGATGAGCTCTAATGGGACAACTCTAGGAGCTTGAATGTGGCAGAGGGAAATCTCACTATAATATGTGAGATACAACCTCCAACCACTGAAGGAGGAATTTGCTTACTCAGTTTCTAACATATGCCCTTCAAAAACCAGGGCAGATGTTATAAGACCAGTAACTGCTCAGAGCATTACATGGAAACCAAATATGGTAAAAGAGGTGGCAACATGTGGAGGTGTAGTGTATCCACTACCAGAACTGGATTAATGTATTTTGGCACAACAGAACCCTCTCAATGCATTCCACCACCTCCCAGGATTGGACCCTATGCCATACACAGGTCAGCACAAGTGCTGTTTAATTCTTCCTGGTCCCTCAAATGAGTGGGGTGCTCAATGCAGATCAATATCTCTGCAATCAAAGCCCTGCTTCCCATTCCTGGCTCCATCCTTGGGCATAGTTGGACCCTCACCTCTCCAACGTGATCATGGAGAGAAGTGACTGGTATCCTGGGGACAGGATTAGGAGTTAAACAGCATGGAAGCTGGAATCCTGACAAGCAAAGTAATCTCAGTAACAAGTGATTTATACCAGCTGAAACATCCATTGCAATCTTCTCCATCAGCATTAGGAACTAATCGATGGCTCTTTTCAGATACATTACCTCATTGGGAAGGAATTGATGAAAAGGATCACCAGCTAATAGGGAGTGCCCTCAAACCAACATTGCATCATGCATCAATTGTGGATGCAATTTACTACATCAGCAATTACAGGGGAGGTGCCATGGAGATCCATAGCCCAGTGACATCTGAGAGGTAATCTGGGATAATGCAAACTAATTTAAAAGACAATTACAATCTTGGGGACATCTACCTAACCTCATCTATGACCCTACAGCAGCAAACCCACAGCTTTTGTTTAAAGACTACAGAGTGCTCTGGTAAAACCCTACACAGGCATCGCCCTGGGTTAAATCCCAGAGGAGCTATGGTGTATCCTGTACAACAGGGTACAGGCCCAACAACTAGGAACAAAATGGGAGCTGTTGGTGTTGATATCTGGGGCTGCTGTGGGGCTGGTGCAGGGCAGGGAGCTGCATCCTCAGTGGTTTACTTGGAAGGAGCTTTAGGCTCTGTTTCCGTTGAAAGAGTATCAAGAAACCCAGGAGAACATGGGTGAGTCTTGGGCTTTATCTGTGGATCAAGACTACAGTTTTCTTATCTTTGTCTCTGGAACAGTGAGCAGCCAACAGAGTAAAATCAATTTCCAGGGCTTTTCTTGCTCTCTGGTTATTGGCATTTTCTATTGATGTTATCAAGCAACCTGCTTGAGAACCTGACAAGTTTCTCCTGGAAATGTAGAAGTAAGGATTCATACTTGCTACCATGTTTTGGGAATAGGGGGAAAATAAACTCAGCAAAGCCAATAGTTTCCACAAAATGTTTTTGCTTCAGGTAAGTATTCCTTCTGACAAAATTGAGTTTGTTGGAGGATGGTCTGCCCCGCTCTGCCTTTGGGGTGGCCAGAATTCCTATTTTCTGGCAAATGAGATCACTGTTTACTATTGACTGCTAATACATACCAGCTGAAGAAGGGGGATTTTTACCAAGTCAAATTTGTCTCTGTCTTGCTCTTAAAATGATAAACTAGAATGAAAATTAAGATGTTTAAAAAATTTAAATTATTAAAAAAGTTAAAATTTTGAGGTCAAAGCATAAGACCTACTAAAGCTAGGGTCCAGTAATAGTCAGGCCCTAGGGACAGACTTTTTTGCTAGGTAAAGAAAAGTGTTCTTCAACTGCCCTCACTTGAAGTTTGATGTATTCCGGAGGGTAAAGGTACTACCCCAGTAAAATATTGGACTCTTGTGGAGATACATGGAAATCTCTTCCATACCTGGAATGATGATGAATACCATCAAGGCCTAGAGGTAGCATAATTTCATGTTCTTTTGTGAGTTGAGAGCCAGAACAGAGCTGCTTTTTGTGTGGATTGGGATGGGGCTCAGTGAGAGCTCTTGTGCTTCAATTTGCTGGTTTGAAGTGAGGCTCCTGTTGGAGTCAGTGTGGCCACATCAGGAGATACATGAGAGGTGGTTCATTTGCTCACCACTGTTACGTGACCTTTCCTCTTGATGTACAGCTGTGTTTCTTGATCTTGTTTTTACTAAAATGCAGATCTAGTTTTAAAAATGTTTTAAGTTTAAATATATATAAAATATATTTTTTAAAAATGGTGTCTTGAAATATGTCAGCAAAGTGCTTTCTATTGGCTGCTGCTGAGAGCTGAAACCTGAGAGAGGAATGGATGTTTTTTAAGAGGTTGACTGTCTTGTTCTCAGTAGGTTTTTTTGTCCTTTGCCACTTGTAGAAGTCCCAAAATTTAATGAAAATATTTTTTTTCTAACTATTACCTAATGGGACCTGACTAGTCTCCAACAAGCAATCCTGCTGAACTTCTGAAAAAATTCTGGCCTGAGTGTAGTCTACCTGCTTTCTCTTTCTGCAAGAACTATGTTCTTTGTTTCAGTTTGTAATTATAATTTCTCACTGAAATCTCCTACATTTGTGCTTGATCTGCTGGAGGAGAAGTAAAAGGTGGAAAGTTTTTATTTATTTATTTAACTGCACTGTTGGATATGACAGTGAGTATATGGAAGGAACTGCTCAAATGATGGCACTGAGACTCCTTTCATGTAGCTCCACCTCACAGAATATGGTTGCAAAATCTGCTAAATAATAGCCTGAATAAAATAGGAGCACAATATTAATTTTTGGCTGTTTCCACAGCTTGCTGCTCTCAGGAACCTTTGCATATTTCACATAGAGTAGTTCTTTTTGTTCTTCATTGTACCATCCTCCCAGTCTCTTACAACTTAGAAGTGAAACCCAGGAAGAGGATACTGGGATATTGTGGAACTCGCCATGTGGGTCAGTGCTCTTCCCTTCAGGGTGTCTATTTGCCTGTCTCAGCAGTGGTTTCTATAACTACAGAACGTGAATGGTTTATATTTCCAGAGCCACCCTCTGAAAGGTGAAAACAAGACTTTGGTACAAATTCTGTTTAGAGCAATAAAAAGCAATAGTGTTAGATCTCCTAATGAGAAAGGCTTGCCTATTTAAACCAAGTCTGAGGCTTTTCAAATGTAAGTTTCTCTGAAAAACCATTTCTGGTGCCTGCCTATCTATTATTAAAAAGTCCCTGTTATAATTCATGGTTTAAATTCTCATTATTTTTAAAGTGGTCTGGCTTGTTCCTTGTCTCTTCCCATAGAAGCCAGTGCTGTTTGATTTTTCCTTGTTCAGGATTTTCCCAGTGTGTTGAACACAGAACTAGCTGTGTCCTGCTCACAGGAGGTGGCAATGCCATGCAATGCCACACACATGAGGCTTTTCACCTCTTCTGAAACCTTTCTAACTGGGTTCTAGGGGCTGGATTTTGCATTTCATATCCCAGTGGAGGATTTGTTCTCTGTTAATCAAGTGCAAGACCTTCAAATACTTGTCCCTTTTAAAAGTTTAGATTGTTTTTTCCCTAGGAGGATGACTAAAAGTCACTGAATTTATACTACATTTCTGTGATGCCAGCAAACTATTCTATTAAAAAAAACCCCAAAAAACAAATAAAAAACCCCAACAAAACAACTCCGCCCCTGTTATTTCAGCCTCACATGGAAGGGTTGCCATGTTCCTCCTTCAGCAGTTTCTGCTAAAATAGGGAGTTGCACCAATGCAGTGCTGCGTGCAGCCAGCAGAGAGGGATTGATTGAGTCTAGAGAGCAGGCTCATTGGACATGAATTTGTCAGAATGCAGTCTTGATTGAATCTGTCTTTTGATGTGAATACTATGTGGATTCAGTCTGTTTGTTGCTAGGATTTTTTTAGTTTTTTTTTTTTGTTTGTTTGGAGTTTTTTGGTTGGTTAGTTGGTTTGTTTGGTTTGGGTTTTTTTTGTTTGCCCCTCTCTCCCCCTCCCCAGGCCCCCATCCTTTTGTCTGGAAGGAGAAAAGCTGCAAGGGATTTAACACACATTAGGGGAAGAGTTCATCAAGTCAAATACAATCAGGACCATCTCAGCCATCAGGACTGTCATTTCCTATTTTGATTCACAGTGGCTTTTACTGTAGACAGGTGAGCAGAGGAGTGTTTGAACACTGATTGTTCCTGCGTCTGCGTATTTTTAGATTCTGTGACAGTGATCACCTGCCTTTTATCTTCAGCCTGAGTCCAACAAAGATATTTTGCAAACACCTGGTTTCAGTTACATAAATTCATATTATATGGGTTAGAAACTGAAGTGAAATATTTCTCTCTCTGGGTGAAATGACTGATCCCACTTGTGTGGGACAACCAAAAGGCACAACTTTCTTTAGTACTTTGAAAATCCATCTGGCAAGATCCCAGCAAGCTGTGGCAGGTGCTGTTATCAGAACACATCTCTGCTGTGCCACTGTATTGCTTGTGGAGATCCACGCATTTGTTTCCAGTGAAAGGAGAAAATAAAACCAAACAATTTGACAGAGAATAATTAGTGCCTAAAAAGGCACAGTTTATAGTCTGATAGTATCAGATTGCTCTGCTTGGCCACTCAGAGAGCATCTTCTTGTTTAAGTGAAGGAAGGGCATGGGCAACACATGCCAACAGCAGGTCCTGTGCTCTCCCCTCAGAGCCAGGGATGTGCCATACTGGCACCATGGACTGCACACAGAGACGCCTAAAGAGGAGCACAAAGCAGAAGAAAGAGAAAACCTGGACACACAACTAAGGAAAGAAACACTTCCTGCTGCTTGAGAGACATTTTCCTTTCCTGACAGTTCTTGCTTCTGCTCAGTATTTCAGTGACAGCTTCCTTGGTCAAACGCACTTCCTGTGGGGTTTCGCTCCTTTCAGAAATGCATCTATACAGAAGCAGATTATTGACAAGACAGCCAGTGGCCAGGGCATCATAAAAAGGTAACACAAATCTGGCACAAACTTGCACAAGAAGCAGAGTAGAAGAGGGGCAGGAACAGCAGGAAACCATTCTGATCCAAGTCAAATACATTTCCCTATCAGCAGGAAAGAGGTCCTTAGCCAAATAAAGGCTAGAGACATTCCATTTATTTCCTCTCCACCTCTGCCCCTGCTTCCTACCATCCTCACTGCTGGGTAATTTGGTCTCCCCCTGTAGGCACACCCTCAGGTGTCTGGGTAGGCTATCTTGCCCATGCTCCCAAGATCAGATTTGCCCTCTGGGGTGTGGAATTAAGGACTGGCAGAAACACTGAACAGGTTTTATTTGCCTCCATTACCTGCACCACTGGGAATCAGGCAGGAATCTGCCTCACACATTCCCTGCTGTGCAGCTGCCCATGACATCAGTAACATCCTTCATCCCTCCTGTTTCCCATGCAGGGCACAAACATCCACATGGGGTTTTCCGCTCTATCACCACAGGATTTTGAGGGGTGTTTTGCAGCAGGTGGTGTTTGAGACAAAGCTTCTATCCATCCTGCTGCACTTCCTTTCCTCCTACATATAGTTGGCTGGTCATTAAATGATGGAAGAAAGGATCTAAGGAGCTGTCATTGGATCTGCCTAGAAGTTTCTCATTATCCTGGGGTGACCAAGACACCCATCTCCTTGATTTACAGAAATTTCTGTTCCCATACATGAACACTCATTTTATTTCTGACCATCACCTGAAATTCCCCACAGAATGTCAGAGGAGATCTGGAAACACTCACAGGAAAGGATGCATCAGGGTGAATTATCTGATAGCTTTTTGCCCCTATGTCTTCCAGACCTCACCCAAGCTGCAACACCTCTAAGAATATGGATGGGAGGTGAGAGCATTTCTAAAATATTATCAGGATGAGCATACAACCTGCCTGCTTTGTTGACACCCCCCTTATATATCCTCAGAATTTATTTTATGCCACCTAATTCTTTAGGAAAGTAAAATTCAACACACTTCTCTTTAAAGGTTCATTTATTCCCTTGTGACAACAAGCCATCTCATCTGTCAGGAGTGCTGATCTTGCAGCCAAATCACCTCTCCTTGGGGCTTAGAATTACCAAGAGCACCAATTTAATATGCAAGTGGACCAACCTATAAAGGGAACCCAAGGCTCTGAACTCTTCCATCAAAGACATGGAGCCCTTCTTGCCAAATACAACCGTTATTGAAATTGCAATGACTAAAGCAATCCTGAGTTGACACTGTCACATGGGAGGATACTGATGAGAGATTAAGTCTTGGATCTAATTTGCTCTATTTAAACAGTAATTCAACATCACTGGAGCACAGTAAATGCTTTTCTAACTCATTTATTTAAAAGGGCTTGACCAGGATTGCTAGCTGCTTGTAACCAACTTCAGAAGGACTGAATTAAAAATACAAGACTTCAAAAGCTACTAGAAACATTTATGGGAGAAATTAAAAGGAGTGATTAGCTAAAAGAATCCACTTTGAAATTAAAAGAGCCCAATCAGGATTGATACTGAGGCAACTGGAATCAATCTATTTTTTGCAACAGGCCATTACAGCATACGACAGAGTAAAGGGGTCTTTTAGAATGTACCACCTCCAAGGTATGGGGCAGGGAATGCTGGCAGTGCTCCTTAGCCAGGGAAGACTAAAGTAGCTGCTTGGCACCCAGAGATTCCCTGGCCAGGAGAAGGCTGGAGCTGTGAGCAAACCAGACTATAAAAACAGGGCACCCCTAATGCAGGGAATGATTGGCAGCTGACTCCAAGGCTTCAGAATACTGAACACTTGCTTTATCAGAACTATAGTATATTATATTACAACTGTATTAAAGAGAGATACTATACTATAGCATGTGTACTACTAACTGAACAGCTCGTGACTGTCTGCACACAGCTCGGACCTGATAGGCTAATTAACATAAACAATCTCCACCAGAATCCAATTACCAGATTGCTTCAGGCAAACAATCTTCCCAACACATTCCACATGTGCAAAACACAAGGAGCAGCAAGTAGAGATAAAAATTGTTTTCCCTCTGTGCTTCTCCGGGGAAAAACCTGAGAGAGAATTATGTCTCTCTCTGTTCAGAGATTGTGAATGCTGCACCAGACAGGACACTATGACTTCAGAGGGTGTAGATTAACTTCAACACAATATTTCCCTCACAGAAAACAAGTTATTACTGTCAGGGCCAGCCAGAACAGCTCTTCTGCAAAGCTATCACAGAATAATCAAAGGCAAAGATTTCTCTTTCTAACAATACCCAGAGTTGGGTAGGCAGCTGAAAATAAGGGGAACAGGACCTTTCAAACTAACCTGCTAAATATTAGAATGGCTGAGCTGAAAGCTATCTCTGGATGTGCCAGGGCACCTTCTACTACTGCTCCCCCATGACTCAGTTACCAGACACACTCACTGACACGTTTTTCTCCACTAAGCATAACAGGAAAATTACTTCTGTAGCATTTCTCCTTCTGCATGAACCAAGATAGGGAAAAACCTCTTAAGAGAACTGAAACAGTACCTCTGTAGCATTGTCACAGTTGAAATGACCACCAAGGCTTCAAACCACACAGAGTAACATCATTCCACTTCGGGAGGCTGCAAGCATCTGCCCTTCTTGTTCTTAAGCCCAACTTTTATCCCCTCATGGTTGATGCATTGCACCTCTGTGCCCTGTGTTCCCTTTGGGGTTGGTCAGTGCCCCTGGGCACTCCGTGGCTCATTATCTTCAATGCTGGTCACCTGCTTCTCACAGCTGTAGCCCATTAGGGATGGGGCTCGGCCCAGCCCCACTCCCACTAACCACAAACTGTACCTACAGCATTCCCCTGGTCCAGCATTTACTGACATTCATGAGGAATTCACAGAACTCTTATTTTGTTTAAAATGGAATTCTCTCTTCAATTCTTTAACCTGCGTCCCCCTGCACAGTGACCTGGCAGCTCTGAAGCAGAGCACATTAGTGGTGTTGATGCTGCTCCCCATGGCCTCAAGGCCAGAGGATAGCTTTCTCCTTTGTACATCAGTTTGCAAAAGAGATGAAAACACCCAGGTTCAGCCCAGACCTCTCCCAGCCCCACTGCACAGCAGCCACTGATGTGGCACATAGACATTTTCAACCTTTTCTCTGTTGCAAGTACTCGAATCATGTAAATTATACTATATTTTTTATAAATACTCTTTTTCCCCCTGTATGTTTCTGAGTTTCAGTAATCAAGATTAGTTTGTGTTGGAAAGGACCTTAAAGGTCATCTTGTCCCAACTCCCTGCCATGGGCAGGGACACCTCCCACCAGACCAGGCTGCTTCAAGCCCCAACCAACCTGGTCATCTCAACTTGAAAATAGCTGGGTTTACCAAGAACCACTTAAGTAACTGGGTTAAAACTCTGGAAAATATGATTTATCTGTCTAAAGATGCCGAGTTAAGGATTAACTGCTTTAGAATTTGCAGTGACCACAGTGCAATTCTGTGATTGGAAAACCTCACAGTCACCTAACAAACAATTTGTTCACAGAAAACCTCTCTCAAGGCAGAATTCACTTACTAATTAGTGACAGAGCTCTTGTATAATTATGCCTCTGTGGGAACAGTGTGGGTAATGAATTGATCATGTGAGACTTTTTTGCCTTGATATATCATCTAATGGGTTTGCCCTGAAAGTTGTTGCTCTCAAGGAGTGATGAAAAGCAGTACTGTTAGGCACTGAAATTTATAAACCAATTTACATTGTGGAAGGAATAACGGTTTTCCATTGAGTTAATGGTTAATTATCTGAGATCTCTTGTTCATTATTTCCTGTAACTGAATTGGTTTGTCACTTCTGTTAATTAATTAGACAAAAGAAAAAATATCATCAAGAGCTCTATTGCTCAAATTAGTGTCAGCTGTGGGTTTAGTGCATGGTTTATTGCCCCATGAGCACATGCAAGGCCAGTGTGGGCTCAGAAGCTGAGCCACTGGCAGCACTGAGGAAAGAGGAGAGGAACCTTTTCAGGCTTGGGCAGATCAGGAACACCTACTGCCTCCAGCTGGAGAGAAGTCCTGTTCCTTTAGCACTGTGGCCTCAAATATGTCAGCACTGGGAAATGTCTTGGCAGTGACTACACTTGGCTTTAAAGGGACTTATTTTGGGCTTGGGTGCCAGTGGTGATGTGAGGGTTGCCAAGGTTACCAGGAGCCCTCAGTGATGTGCGCTGACATTCACACAGGAAGGAGGAAGCAATAACTGAGTAAAGAAAACAATTTTGGAAAATGGACGTTCAAATATATTTGGATGATGATTTTCTTACCTTTCTTCCCTGACACCTGAGAGCTCCATAAGAGTGATTTAGGAAACTGTTTCCCCAGGACACTGTAGACTGTGTGCACCTCTTTCTCCCCACTAGCTTTAAAGTTAGGAGAGATCTTTTATTAAGAAAAAAACGGTGGAGTGCAGATGAGACAGTGCTTTTTTTTTTTCCTAGTCTGCAGTAAATATCTTTTTCTAACTTTCTTTTCCTTGAGTGATAAGGATGCAGAGCATGAGACATGTGGGAACCTTTCCCTACCTCCTCTCTTCACCCAACCTCAGATTGTTCCTCCTTTGCCTCCAAAACCTGCTGGAAGGAGCCCCGAGGGGCAGTGGAGAAAGATGGGCTTGTCTGTGCTCCACTCCATTTCATTTGGGCTATAAAGCTGTCTGGTAGAGGTGAATGAATTCACTATTCTCCCTTTGGAAAGGAGGGGGAGCTAGGCTGGTTTGGTGACTGTTTTGTACAGCTGTGATGTAAAGGCTCTGGAGAGATGGCAGCCCTCTTGTGCATCAGGGAAAATAGTAATGCTGCTATTCCAGATCTCTATAGACTACCTAATTCCAGCCAATTTTATAGGACATGATGCTAAAAAAGGAGGCAGACACTTGCATTCTCTTTTCCCACAGCCTTCACAGTGTGTCTAACCCTGCTCCCGAATGCTAATGGTGACATCTCTGTAATGTGTGCAAATAGCAGGGACAGTCAGTGCCAGGCAGCATGGCAGAGTCTGCTGGCAAGGCTTATGTATAAACAGTATCCTGGGGTTTTGGGGGAGCTCTTATAGCCTCCTGATTTTCAGCTTCATTTCCCTGCCTGTCAGTTTGTGTAATGCTTATAGTAAATAACAGTAGATTTACTCTCTTTTTTTTTTTTTTTTTTGTCTTGGAAAATAGGAATGTCAGGAAAATAATAGGGTACATCCCATTTTCTTAAGTGTTTGCTTTTTAATGAATGGGAGGATAAAATAGAAGCCCAGACATGATTCTCAGTAAATAAGTACCACTGTGCTGTGAATAGTTTGGTTGTAACCAGGCTCTCTACCTACCACTTACAGAAATGATGGGAAACAGGAAAGTTTGAAATGTTAACTAAAACATGGGAAGACACAGCATTGTTTAAGAAAGCAGATGGTAAAGCATTAAAGGAGAATCCCACTGAATCAAGTAGCTTTTCTGAATGAGTATTCTGAAAAGAATACATGGCTTCTGTATTCAGAAATTGTCTCTAGAAGCCTTGTTCCAACTTAGAATTGGGTGCGTTTTAGGTCTTTGAATAAACTTCACTGCTAGGGCTCTGGATTATTCTCCTGGATACATAATATATTAGGATATTTCACATTTAAAAAGAAGCCTCAGACTGAGGACTTTTTATTGTCCTTCAAGTATTGCTACTGCTATTCATTGAGAAATGATGGTGTTAACATCATGCCAGTGAAATAATATCCTGTTCTCTTTTTTTTTTTTTTTTAATTCTTTGACTCTGTTCAATATTTTTTTTCCTTCATATTTACTTTTCTCCCTCCTGGTCTTGGTTCCACAGCTGTTTCAGGAGGGTTTGTAGTGATTTCAGGTATGGAAAGCACCAGCCTTGTTCCTTAGCAAAATCTGTCAGATTACTGTGAGCCTGGAAGTAAAAAAAAATGCTCTTTTATCCCCAGCAACTGGCATCCCTTAGACTTGCTGAGAAGGAGATACCCAGGTGGCTTAATATCAGTAGCTGGATTTATTTGTTAGGAACTTGTCCAGCTGTGCTTTTTAGTAGTTTTAACTGTCCTGGAATCAAAACTCCTTGTTTGCTTCATTGTCTGTGACAGATGAGAGAAAGGGAAATGTCAATAGTGGGGTCCCTCCAACTGATTGTCTAACTGGAGCTGAAACTGAGCTGGGGTGGGTGGCCAGGCCTTTAAATGAAAGCAGGGAGAGTTTGCTGGTCTGGAGACACCCCTGGATTGGGAGTTAGGGACTGTCAATCTCTTGTCTAAACCAGGCATGGGAATGGGGAGGGATCCATGATGAGCAGGTAGCAAAGGTACTTCAGAGAATGAACTGAGGGACAGAGTTTGCTTATTCTTGCCAGTGCGGGCTGATGAGGTGTTCTCATTCCTAATACAACGTTGTTCAGGGAGAAGGTGGCCTAGGAGGCTCTACTTCCTGAGACAGAAGGGCAGGCTCCCTTGGTGAAGGGTTTTCACCTGCACTGCTCAAGTGCTGCCTGGTCTGTAATACCTGCTTTTCCTGCTGCATCAGGAGGCTGTCAGAGGGAATGGGCTTGGGGCTGGGAAGAGCTGTGTTAAGGGCTGTACTGGGTTTGTGTGGCCTGGTTTGGTACCATGCCCTACCCCTCCTAAACCCCTGCTGGCTGGGTCTGATACCCTGGCCATCCTGTAGGTGCTGTGTGATGGCACTCAAGATGATCTGCTCCATTACCTTGCCAGGTACTGAGGTCAGGCTGACTGGCCTGCAGTTTCCCAGATCCTCCTTCCAGCCCTTCTTGTGGATGGGTGTGACATTGGCCAGCTTCCAGTCATCTGGAACCTCCCCAGTGAGCCAGGGCTGTTGGTAAATGATGGAGAGCAGCTTTGCAAGCTCATCTGCCGGCTCTCTCATCACCCTGGGATGGAGCCCCTCTGGTCCCATAGATTCATGAGCATCTAAGTGGCTCAGCACTAAACTCCTGGCTGCACGTTACCCTCTTCCTTTGCCCATTGGCTGAGGTACTGGGAAGGTACAGCCTTCCTGAACCACCTAGCACATATTCCCCCTTGAATATGTAATTTCCCCCAAAATTCAGAAGGTCAGGCTTGTGCTAACCCATTTGTCTATTTCAGGACCCAGACTGTGTGGGCCTGGTAACAAACCTGCTACCCAAAGTCAGTAGAGACATTAAGACCCATTTCAAAGAGGCACCTATCAAAGTGTTTGTAAAGATATTAGCATGCATCTTCTCTCTAAATTCAAAATATCTTGCACCTAGTTTTTGAGATAAAAGACTTGACAACAGCAGTGACTGGTAAAATTAATCCAGAGTTCACACATGCCGAGAGAATCAGATTTTCATTTTATGAATAATTCTGACAACAAAAGCAACGTTTTGAATTGTAACTGAAATATGCATGTATTTTTAGGCACACATTAGCTGTCTATAAAATACCTTTTCTCTCTTCCCCTAGTAAGATAATGAATGCCTTAGGGCATTTTACATTTTGCTGGAAGCCAGGTTGGTATGGCAGTGGTTCAGGGACTTGCCTTGTGTTTTGCTCAGGGATATGCATAGCAGCTTTGTTCAGATTACAAATAAAGATACATTTTCAGGTTATTATTGCACCCACAGCTTGTTAGCTGAGAACTGAGCTGTGATGTCTCTGCTTCCTCTTCTATCAGCACCGGGCTGCCAGCACTGACTGCAGAACAGTTCAGCCCAGCTGGAGAGCTTTGGTGCCTGATTCAGCTGCTGATGGCACAGTGCCCTTTCAGCTGGAGCAGCAGGGGCTGTCCTGGGGACACTCATGCCTGGGGGTATTCCTGCCACTTCTCCTTTTCCTACCAGGGCATGTAAGCAGTGCCTCTGTGTGGGAAATGGATTTGTAGAGAGTTTTGCAAAATAGGTTTATATGCATTGATTGTTATCATAGCAATGTTAGTGATAGTGCCTTGTGTGCTTCACTGTGCACGGCAAATGATGAACAAAGCCAGCAAAGAAGTTTTTTTCTGTCCAAGAGAGAAGGGGAAATGTGGGTAATGGATTTGTAGAGTTCTCAGAGCCTGACAGAAAGCCCACACAGTATGCATCTGTATGCAAACTTTGAGATAAGAAATGCTGTGGAAGAGGACAGACATTGTTGAGAGAGAAATAGGGCTAGAAACAAGTTTCAAAAGGTGGCCTTGCAAATGAGACTAGATACTTTGGAGAAATAGAACTATGAAAGATGCGTTGTAGCAGGACCCGTGAAGGGTAGTTTTAGATGATTGGCTTTAAGGCATTTACAGTATGGTGTGGCAAAAAGCTGATAGCCAAGAAATGCTTATAATATACTGTAATTAGGAAATAGTTGGCTTCTGATTGTGGTGGCATGAATTCTAACATCTGTATTATTTCACCCTTCTCATGAGACTGAAAATGGAATAAAAGCTTTTAAAACACCTCTCAGTTGCCCCATCTCTGGGTCAGAAAAAGCTGTTGTCCAGCGCCTCTGTTCTGCAGAGCCAGCCCTGAGACTGCCTGTTGTATTCCCTGTGGAATACACTGAGGAGAGGCAGTGCTGGCAGGGTGACGCATCTCCCTTTCAGGGCTGGGTTTCCTGGCTCTGCACTAGAGGAACAGCAGTGTGAGAATGAGAACACCTCCCGTGGCTCCAAGAGGTGTCTTTCTCCACTCACACGTTCTCCTCTCATCTTTCAAAGTCCCTGCTGGGAAGGAGTGCTCTCCTTTGAGGGAAGTTTTCCTTTTAACAGGTATCACACCATCAGCTGGTTGGCTCCTGGCTGTGATCTTTGTTACAGTGTTTCTCAGGAGCAAAATCAATGCCCTGCCTGCCTGCCATTGTCTGAAGTTCAGTTGTTTGTCTCTGCAGCTCTCAGATTGAGCTGTCAGCACTAGCAGCCACAAAGTCAGCCTCTTTGGGTGATTAGAAGAGCTGCTATGAGATCAGAGCATCAGCAAAAAGGACACTCTGATGTAATTTTAGAAGCAGGTACTGGCAACAGGAATACAGAAATCCGGAAATACAGATGGGAATCCCAATGAGACAGAAATTGAGAACTGCTTTAATTGTATTTTTTAATTGTATTTTTAATTGCCTCTAATGTGTTGGACCTTCTAGCAGCAGTCATATAAGTTATTATTTCCTGATAAGCTTTTGCCTCTGTCTGACAGACAATATGTTTCTTTGAGGCTGCATTAAAATACAGGCATGGGAGATCATGTGTGCCTGCTAAGGGTGATGTTGGCATGCCATAGAGTAGATTTCTACCAGAGAGAGATTTCACTTTTGTTCAGACATCTGCATGTGACAGGGGGTGATATCAGGAACTAATATTATTATATGGTTAACACAGAAAGAATAATAGTTGAATTGTTAGTAATATCACAGGGTTAATATATTAAGTAGCTGGTGTTGCTTTTAGGCATGTGACTCTCACAAGCATCAAATTAAATGTGCCAGGATTGTCCCTGCCTACAAAGGTTTCCAGTCTAAGGGAGCAAGATCAAGGAGCTGAGGCAGCAGTCAAGGGATGCACGTGGCCAGGCCCTCAGCTGCAGGAGTGAGGAAGGACAGAGCTCGGAAGGGTCTCTGAGGTCATGGAAAGAGGTGGGGATAAGTCAGACTAGCAGAAAGTGGAATGCTGCAGGCTGGACTGTATTAGGAGTTCTGGTGTGATTGTAAATAGATGGTTCATAGATCTGTTGGCCATTTTGCTGCCCAGAGCTCTGAGTCATGGCACATGGCTCAAAGGGCAAATTCCATGTTTGCTAGGATCTGCTACTTGGTTGATCAGTTGAGTTGTAATCCAAGCTGCCAAAACTTGTTTGTCCAAAGATGCTGGAGAATCCCAGTCTGTCAGAGAGGCCAAAACACCATCTGCAGATAGGAAGATATTTGAGAGCTTCTGTGGCAATGCTCAGTTTGAAAGCAGAATCAAAGATAAACTTCTGGAGTTAATATTCAAGAAAAGCATTCTGTTTTGTATCAACAGAAAGATTTTACACATTGGAAGCTGTTCTCCAGGGAAGTGTCTGCAGTGGCAATCTAAAGTGTGCACTGGAGGATGATTGTCTTGCACCACACATAGAGAGAATTCAACCATGAGAATGCAATCATGTTTCTAATAATTAAAAGTATGTACCAGCTCTTGTGCTGGGATATCCTGTTCTGGCCTGTGATTAAACTGTTCAGTATTAGCACATGAATATTGACTTGTACCAGCAATCATTTGTGTAAAATCTTGCCTCTGGAAGATGTACAACCCATTCTTCATTACCTTGTGTAATGAGCCAGGCCCATAACCTTCTGGGTGGTGTATGAAAATAACAGTGGGTTTGGAGTGGGTTATTTGTACTAATGCTCATTTTTTGTGACTGGCTGGCATTTGCACAAGTGTTGAGACTTGAGACAGTCATCTCAGAAATTTCAAGGAAGACAACTTTCTGCCTGTTGTGAGATATTTACTGGTGAGAATGACTTGTGTCAAATCACTGTTATAATGAGAGTCACTAGACTTATTAATGTCCCTTCCAACCCAAGTTTTCTTGTGATTGGAAAAAAAAATAAATTATTCTGACTTCAAAAATCCTCACCAGCATATAAATCAGAATTCTGTCAGATCACAACAACAGCAAAACAATTTGGGCTACTCGGTACTCTGCAGCATTCCTAAATTTTACAGGACATGAAAAAAATCTACAGAATAAGAAATTGTGTAGTAAAGTGTACAGATTCTGCAGAGGGACCTGGCAAAGCCCAGAAAGCTTGGGCTGGGCAACTCACTGCCTGTTGTGACCAACAAGACCATCAGATGTTCTGAGGGTCTTTAGATGATTGAAAATGTATAATACTATAGTGCTTAAAATAAATGAAACATTACATAAGAAATAATGTCACAGGGAATCTCAGCACAAGTTACACAAGGTGGAATATGGCCCAGTGAAGTGGCATTTGCTGTATGTCACAAGCTCCAGCTGACTTCACCAACACAGTCTTTGACCTTGAAAGAGTTATTACATCATTCAGTGCCAGGAGATGCAGAAATGGGCTTTCAGCCTCTTTTGCCTCCTTGTTTTTGGTTATTTTTTTTTTTTGGCAGGGAGAGCAAGCCTCTGCTGAAGTGCTCAGCGTGTGCAGCAGCACTGAGCCAGGCTGAGCCGTAGGGCAGAATAATGGCACTCCAGAGAAATCTAAGTGAAAAGTTACATTTCAGGACATGCACCTTGCATTATTTGCATGCATCTCTCCAAGCCTGATACAGAGCATGGCACATCTCCGAGCCTTGCTGAAAATTAGAATGTAATTGCCAACTTAAATTGATGCTGGCGTGTATTATCAAGGAGCTGGTGATATACACAGATGAATCAGATGTATCTCATCACCTCGCAGACAGGCATAACTTCCCACTTTTTTTCTTCAGCTGTTCTCAGGAAAATCCAGCTCTGAGCAGGGGTTTGGCTTATGATCATTTCCCCTGAGTGCCTGCTGTTTGTGAATTGCTTCTCTTGGGGAGTACCAAACAGAGGGGTTTTTGTATTAAATTCAGGGAGGAATTCTAGGGCTGTGCAGTGTCTGCCATGGAGTGGTCCTGGATGGACACAGCACCTTTACATCCCAAGATAGGGTGAGGGGGGGCTGCTCCCTGGGTTTTGTCACACTGCTCTGCCATGGATCCCACCTCCCTTTTGACCAAAGATCTCCCCTTGCTTTTGAAAGCTGGCAGTGAGGACAGTTTGAGAACTGCCTGGAGGAGGTGAAGCTTTATTTCCTACAAAACACAGTGCTGCCACACGCAGGTTGTCCTCTGTACCTTTGCCTAATCCTGTCCAGATTATTACAAACTTCTGTGACTGCTGTAATCCACTCATTTCCCTGGCCTCTTCCACCTGCTCCCAAGCCCCTGATTCCCTTCTGCATTCACCTGGTGTATGTGGAGCCCCACCAGCTCACTGCTGTTGTATTTTAGTCCAGTTTCTTGGAGCAGGGCCTGCTGCCTCTGTGCATGCCAATAAATCCCATTTGTTAGAACTTTTTACTTTCAATTTGGTGCATTTTTGTGCAGTGCAGACTGCATTGCTCTGGGGGGTCTTCTGGCACTTCTCTAGTTTGAGTTCTCTAGTTCACTTCTGCTTCAAGGCTGGTTTATTGTTGCATTCAGGGCTCCCTCAAGTAGGGAATCTGTCCCTGCAGCCTCCCCTTACTGGGATGATAAACTTTGATAGCAGTTGATAAAGTTACAGGTGGGCAATAGTGCAAGAGCCTTCAAGAATTTTTATTTTAAAGAAGCTATTTTTAACTTTGCTGAAGAAACTCATCCTACTGGTAGCTTAAATACCAGCTTAATGGCAAAGTCCCATCTCTTAAATCTAAGCAAGGACTGTAGTGGATACCTTGTATCTTGTAAACTTACAGGGATTTAGCCTTAATGTTTCAGCTGCAGAATTTTTTGATTTGTGGTTTTTTCTTTTCTTTTTTCAATTAAATTTAAATTCTTACATTTCTCTATGGATAAAAAAATTACTTCAGGATTATTCAGGATTATTTAATCCTGAATTATTTCAGGATTCATCCCAGTTATTTTTTAGACTTGATTTATTATGATTTTTTTTCCTTTTACTTTTTAAAATTAAAAATACAGACTCTTGATTTTGTTTGATTTGAAAACCACTGATATAGTAGCACATGGAATTCCTTAATCTCTACCTGGAATTCCTAAATCCTCAGAGACATCACATTTGATGGTTCAAATATGCTCTTATTGATCTTGTGCAACAGTAGGTTTTCCCATATGGTTTAAAAAAATATCAGATGAACTACAAGTGAGTAGTATATTATCAGGGGTGAAAACTCACACTTTTCTATTTATAAATAGTATTAATTGTGTTATTTTTAAGCAGTGACAGTAGCTGCCATCTTCCATGGTGTGATGTTTGCTTACTAGTGAAACCAGGAATGTTCAGGAAAGCACAGAAGTAATGATGGGACTAGAGATCTAAATATGTATGTCCAGCTGTTGTTTGCTTCAGTTTGTGGAATGGAATCTTTGTGGCATGTCACGGGTTGTTGGTAGGCACAAGATCTCTGATGTCATTGGGGTGACACTCCTTTGGGCTCCTCCTCTTTGTTCCTGTACTTTGGGTGCAGATGTTTTATGTGCCCCTCTTCAGGCAGGGGGCTGGGGGTGTGTTCGGGTGTCTTACAGTGGTGTGCACTCAAATGTAGTCATCCAGCACCTCACATCGTATCATAAATCCCACCTTAGGTTCCAACACCATTAATTTTTGGATTTACTGACGCCTGCACTATGAAGGAGGTGGTAAAGCAGAATGAATGTGTTATTTCACTAGAGCACCCTGGTCAGAATTGCCTCTTTTACAAGGAAATCCAAGATAACTATCTCTTTAATTAAATGTGCTCCTGCTTTCTTAATAGCTGTAAACCAGCCACTTTGCTGTTGTAATTGCTGAGCAGCATTTAAGAATGCTCTGTTATCACCTGATGTGCAACTTCAGGAGAGTTATATTAGGAAGGAAAACAAAAAGCAAATTACTGTTTAACCATGATAAATACAAGTATTAAGTATGTGGTTGTCTTTCTTAGAACAGTTTCCTAGAAAATTAAAGCAAAACTCCAGTAATATTAATGCCAAATACACAGTGCTCCAAAGAAGATCCAACAGTAGGAAGAATTATTTTAATAGAGTTATTTTAATAGACTTATTTTCCTCTCATTCCTCTCACAGTCCTTTCTGTGGTCACTTGCTGATATCAAAGCAGGTCACTTCTATCCATAAATACATAGCTTCATTTTTCTGAGAAGCAGACAATTGCTTCCAAGATAACCAGGATAGTTTGCCAGTATGACTTTTTTTTTTAATATGTGTGTGTGTGTGTGTGTTCAGTTTTCCAGTACAGACTTCATTGCATTGGCTGCTCTTGATTCCCAAGTGAAAACAAAGATGCTGCTGCTTGTTGACTGTGGGTTGTCATACTGAAGGTTGCTGTATGTTTCAATACATTTAGTTGTGTGGTGCAACAAAGTGTTTATCTGTTCTTACATAGTCATTTTAGGCAGTAAACATTCATTCTAGCTTGATAAACACTACTTCTTCTGCCTGATTTGTGTTTCCTCTCAAGATCCTCTCTCTGCTTTCTGTGACTGAATAGCAAAGCCTTGTTGATCATTTCTTTTGTCATTTTTGCCCTGATTCTTTCAATTTTGAGTCACAATGGTCTCTGTTAATATATGTGTAGATCATTTTCTCAGCAGGCTGATTCCTTTTTCTTCTCTGATGTCAAATATTATGTTTTCCCATACATAAGTCTGTTATCCTGTGATATTTTGTTAATCACTTTGAGGTAGCCTCTCAGTTGTTTTTGTTGTTTGTTTGTGCTGGCTTTGTTTTTAAAAGCTTCAAATATTAAAGGTCTAATTCTGCTCCTGGTGATGCTTTCACATATTTTTCCTTTGACTATTGTGGTGGTGTAAACCCTGAGCCTTCAGCATTTGTGCTGCTAAAATGTGTAGGTTGTACTTCGGAGTACACTATAGATATATAAGGCATAAAACCAAGGCAGACAAGGGAAACCCTGTGAGGGAGCACAAAACAAACACCTCACTTTCCTGAAAGACAAGGGAAGAGGAAATCTGCCAGGAATAGCAGAGACTTAGTAGATGAATCTGGTGCAAAACCAAACCAAGCTAATAAAAGGCCAGACCACCTTGTCAATGATTTCTGCTCTTTTGTTCACTGTGGAGGAGTTTGAGGACAATTTCTGTTCCTGATGGAAAGGAGTGTAGAAACAAATGGTGGTTCTTCCCATGAACAGGCCATCAGTAGGAAGAGTGGCCTGTGGTGGGATGTGTTGTTCAGGGTGTCCCAGGGGACACAAAAGCAGCAGGGAGAGGTGGCAGGTTTCACTGCAGATACTGCATTTTTCAGCACAGGGAAAGTGAAGGCTGACTGAAGGGCTACATAAAAAAAATTCAGTGCTGATCATGTGAGTGAGAAAAGTAACAGGTGAAATGCAAAAAAATACAATGTGAGGTACATGGGGGTGGGAGGAGGAGGAGGAGTAATCCCTAGCTCCTCTTTCAGCTGAGCATTATATCTCAGGAGCAAGATTTAGGGTAAGAAAGATTAGCTGAATTCTTCAGCAAAAAACCCCCTGTCTCTGCTTGGGTTTAGAAACAGGAATGAAAATAAACCAGAAAACATCATTATGATGTTGCATGATGGTGCTTCTGCATCTTGAATAGTGCATGTAGCTCTGGCCCCATCTTCATAAAGCTACAACAGAATTGGAAAAGGCTCATAAAAGTGCAGCCTGAATGATCAAATGTACTGAGCAGGCTCCATAAAGGAAACAAATGGGACTCTCTCCTGAACAAATGCCTGAAGAGCTCTAGGAGACTGGGAGGTGAAGATATCTCCCTGGTCAACACCCAGCGGGAACCAAACGAATCTAAAGGCCTCTAGGTCAAAAAAGAAAGGTTGATCTTCACTAAGTTGGTGGCAAAACTCTGGAAAACCACAAGATGTTGTAGATTCCAGAAGTTTCCAATTGTAAAAAATGCCAACAAACCAGCTGCTTTTATTTATGGAAAAAAAAAATTCTTTCACATAGTAAATAGAAGTAGACTGTGTGTTGTTCAGCATGTCTCTACCAATCCCTCTAGTCCTGCTGGAGGCTGGAAAAGGGCTTTAGGGCAGGGTTGGTTGATTCTCCTCGGATTACCCTGTTTTCCCATGCTTCCCTAGGCAGTTGGTCTTGGACATTGCAGTGACAGGCTGTTGGGCTGGATTGATCTTGTTCATTTTGTGCCAGGGACAACTTTTGGCCCTCCTGTATTTAGTGATATGTGCTTGGAGGGGTATGTTTATTAAGCAGTGTTTTGCCATATTATGGAAGTGCATGTGACCATATATATTAATATATATATATATATATATGGCTTGAAATATATGAATGGGTTCAAATCCATGTGTCTCAAAAGACAGGAGGAGATGCCCTGGATTCACATCACTAAGCCACCTCCCACGCGTGCTGTGGTTGCTACAGCTGGCCAAGTACCAAGTAAACTCTCGTAAAGGCAAGGATGATTAGTAAGGTTGCCTCACAAGAAGGTTTCTATTCCTGATTTCCATGAGCATGCAGAAAAAATGGAGATGGCAAAACTGTTTTTACAGGAAGAGCATGCAGTAAAGGGAAAAGCTGGCAAAAGCCTTGACCTGAAGGGTGTTTGTGTGTGGTTCCTGCACATGGTAGAGGAGAAAGCACCGGGGGTGAGGCGTTGCTCTGAACCCTGATGCTGTGGAACCTGGACAGGTTCCAAACTGTGTTTCACCTTTCTGAGGGCACTCATCTCTTCCTGGCCCCTTCAGAGGGACTGCTGCTGTACAGATGGGCTGTAGATTTTGTCCCTGGAGAGGAATGCACTGGAAATGCAACTTGGAAACACCAGAGGAGATTGTGGCGGATGCCTTGGTAATCAGTGGGATACCCACCACCGAATGGGGGCAGTGACTGCTCTGCTGTAATTAGGGTGGCACTGACCTCCAGGCTTTGGCCCAGCTCCACTGCATGAGTGAAACCTGGTGGGATGTGTCCTGGGGCTGGAGTGCCCTTCTGGATGGCTACAGGCTCTTCAGGAGGGAGAGGCAGGGCAGGAGGGGTGACAGTGTATGGGAAGGAAGGGTTGGAATGTCTGGAGTTCACAGCTGAGAACCTCTGATTAAGAATCAAGGAACAATGTGGATATATGATAATCTCATTTTTGTACAATGTTTTTTTCTTTGGACACACTGCTGGTTTATGATTCGTGGATAAAGGTTATGTCCACACTAGAGCTGCTGCTGACTGCAGCACAGTTCTTTCTCAGGTGACTCAGTTTGCTGAAGTTGAAACAGTATTACACAGTTCATACGTAATTGAATGGCAGTGAGAAAAGTTCATGCTTTTACTGGAGTATGTTGTATAAATAACATTTTGAGGCCCTGATAGCCTTGATTTCACTCCTTTTGCTAGAAGACTTTGGGAAGCTCTTCATCGGCTGACCTATCAGGAGGCCTAAGCCTGGCTGAGCAAACATGATAGCCTCAACCACCTGCTGGTGCAAACAATCTGTGGAGCTGCACAGATGGTCTGCTTACAACCTGGCTGTTGGTGAAGTTCACTGACACTGCAGCTCAGCTGTGAGGAAAAGCCCCGAGAAGATGCAAGTTGTAACCCTCAGTAATTTTGTTTTCACCTCCTCTGTGGGTTCTTTTCATCAGCCCACTGAAAGGTTGAAAGAAGAGTTAATTCAAATGGCAACACCTCCCTTCATAAGAGAGTCTGAGGTCAGGACAGCTGCTCCTGCTCACCTATCAGCTCCCAGGCTTTTCCTATTGGCAGCAGATAGTGGCCACTGGGAGGTGGGTTGTCTTCTTGGAGGACCCCGCAGGACAGAAATGAAGATGCCATAACTTACCCATTAGATTATGTTTGAAAATCCCTGGAAAGATCTGTTTGGATGCAGAGATTATTACATTGCTAATTTGAGAATGAGATTGCAAGTAGGACCAGTGTTTAGTTGCAAATTCCAGAAAATAATTGGATTTTATTCTTGAAGTGTTTTGTGCCATTACCAAAGGCTGGAAATATTTGGAATTATAGAATGGTTTGGGTTGTGAGGGACCTTTAAAGGTCATCTAGTCCATCCCCATCCTGCAATGAGCAGGAAACCATATGCCAAAGTCAATAGTATGGATTTTATTTAACAGTGTCACCTTTATCTTGTCTCAAGTTCCCTTAGGTGTTGTAACTCACAGCCCAAAGTTCCAGTCAGGCACATTCAGGGAGGGGTGGGCTATGGTGATCACAGCTTTTTATATAATTTTACCATAATGGGAAAAAAGTCCTTCATAACAGTGTTTAAGCCATTAACCAAACCATTTCAGTCTCTCACAGTAAGCCAAAAGCATTTTTTGATGGAAAAATACAAGTCCAAGTGTTACCTGTCATCACAGTTGGCTCCTCAGCACAGCAGTGTGAGGCAGAGCTGCACAGGCTGTCAGCAGCCTTTCAGTGTGTTAGCAGGGGCTCTGCTGCTCATCCTTATCCACACAGACCCAACACACCTGCACTGCTCTCTGTGGGGTTTGGTTCTGATGTGTGCACAAAGCAGTTTTTGTCTGCAGACTCCTACACAGAAGATGTGGTAATGTGTGTACTTTTTTCCACTCCTCTGTCTTTTCTTTCCTGAAGATTTTTGTTGTTTCAAGGCTTAAAAACCCCAAAAAAACCCCCAAACACCTTACCTAGAGCCCCAGGATTCCTCTATAGAAAACCAAACCACAGCTTTTATGTAGTGGTTCAGTCCCTGCCTAAGTGCAGGAGGGCACCTGCAGTTACATCTGTTCACCCTCTTGGTTTGAGCAGAGCTCTCACCTTTATTGCACGTTCAAACACACACAAAATCAGCCTCCTCTGGCCTTCTCCTGGGCAGTCCTTTGGTTGTTGCAGTGTTTGTTTAACATGCTATGGATCAAGGAGGAGCCTCAGCACTGCAGGAATGTCCACAGGCATTGTAGTTCTGTCACAAACTGGAGAGTCCTGTGATCCCACTCCCACCTGGGGATCCCTACTGCTAATATCACACCAGTGCCATGGTTTCTGTTCCATTTATAAAGATTTGCTTCTGATTTAAAACATTTATCCTGTGTCCAAGAATTTAGTTCTTGGTTGCTGTGTCATCATGTTTATAAAAATTATCCTGATGTCAGGAAGGTATTTTACCTCTGTGTAAAATACCAAGGTGCCAAGGTATCCCACAAACCTGATACAGCTTGATACACAACTTGCATGTCATTGAATTCTGCCTAAAACCTGTTGAGAAAGAATACCCTTCTAATTCAAAGAGAAGGGCTGATGACAAACTGCATGTTCTGTAGATTTTTTTTGGCAGTGCTTTCCTTCCAGAGCCCTCCTGAGCAGGATGCAGCAGCTCCAATGGCATGGTTGGTCTGGACACTCACATCTGCACTGCCATGTTCATCCTTTAATTTAATTTATTCACATTACTTCTCTCTAGCCTGCCCCCTTCTTGTCTAAGCTAGCACCCTGAATGCATGAGAGACTATTTTCCTTTAATGAAGACTTCCTTTTCAGTTAAAGAGGCTATTCAAATTCATTCTTTTGTGAAAATATTTGGGATATTGCAGTCTCAGCATGGGAAAGCCCAACTTCTACCCCCAGACCTCACACTGGCTGGGAGAGATCTTAATTATCTTCCTGCTTTCTCTGCATTTGATGGCTTCAAAAGTTAGGCTCCTTAGGAGAAATTATCCTGATCTTTCTTTCTTCATGTTATGATGCAAAAGTGAGGTGGCACCCTGGTCTTGTATCAGCAGGGTGGTGAGTGTATGTTTCAATAACTTTTCACCACTAAAAAGATTTTAAAAATTAGGCAGATTTGTTGGAATGGAGCTGTTGAGCAGATTGAGAAGAAATTTTATCACCCCAAGGAATGTAATTTTCAGTGCATCTTCTCCCATTCCTTCCTTTCTGTGTTAAACCAGCTCTTTAATGACTTGAAAACCTACAGCATCAAGTGGAGGATGTGAAGCCCTCTCAGAGTGTAGCTCTGACTGCAGGTTTCATGTTCTCATCTCTGGTTCAGTTATTCAGCATTTCAGCATGTTCCTACTTCAAAGTGAGGTATTTGTATGTGCAGGGTGTGCTCAGGAGTGTAGAGAGGCCTATAAATTCTTTCTCCTTTTATGTATTGCATGGAAGGTCACTGCTGAAGACACTGAAAGGCACAACATTTGTGTCTTACACTCTGAGGCTGCAGTGGAAGCCCACACAAGTCACTGGGGGAAAGCAAAGCAGTGGAGGGAGAGTGCTGTACCCTGATATCCAAGGGCTGTGGGATAGCTGTGAGCAGAAAGGGGGCTATGCTGGCATCTTGCCTGGCAATGCAGCAGCAGTTTGGAGTCCTTTGGAGCCTTTAACAAAAAGATAAAGTTTATATGATACTTGAAAGGGAATAGGATTGCCTGACTTTACAGACTGGAGTTCTCCCTTCCTTCCTAGTCATCTCTTACCTGCAATACAGACACATCTTTTAAGAGGTGGAAAAAGAGATGGAGAAGAAGTGAAAACAAAAATAATCCAGATTATCACACAGGTTCTGAATGGCAGTAACTCCCCTGCTGAGAAAGATGACCCACAACATGATTTGATTCTCCCCTGTGCTGCCAGGGGCCAGGCCCTGAGATCAGAAGCAGAGGTCTTTGGTCTACATGTAGAGAATAAGAAAAGATTGTAGAAAGCTAAACCCACTAGACCTGCATGGCTTTGTACTGTCTTTTGAAAGGTGTTTAAATCATTACTGGAATGTTCACACCTCTCTGCTGGCTTAAGCCAGAGGTCTGTAGCCTGTTACGCTCTTTTCAACACAGGCAAAACAGAGGGGAAGAATAGGGAAGTCATGTAGTGATGATTCCTTAAGATCCTGGATTATCTCCTGAAACTGTGTGCTTCAGGCACTTCTGAACCAAATATTGTTTCTCTTTACTCAATGGATCTCAAGGGGTTTTCCTTCCTTTAATTTGCAGGGTATATTTTGAAGCTCTGTCAGTTTTTGACAGCCACACCATCCTGTGGTGAAGAGCTTTGCAGCTTCACTGTGCACAGTATAGAGAAATTTTCCTCGTGTTGTAATCCTATGATTTAAAAATGTATTTCTATTGTATAATGTTTCACTCTTTGAAAAGTTACATTAAAATTGTTATTATAGAACCTGTTGTCAGCTTTTTCCTCAGATGGAAAAGTGTGCCTGTTCAGTTATCCTTCCCACAAAATCCATTCCGTGCCTTTGATCAGATTTCTTGTTTGCCCCTTGCTCTTTCCAAATCCATGGTATGTTTTTGCAGATGGGTGCTTTGGAATTGCTAACAGCACTCATGGTGCAGATGCACTGCATATTGATGTGAGGAACTGTGATGTTTTCCCTGTTCTGTTTTGCCCATTTCCTAATAACTTGGAGCATTCAATTCCCTTTTCTGACCTTTACAGAGCACCCTGTTCAGGATCACATGGAGCAGCATGTATGGCAAATTGTAACCTCAGTGTCTCGGTTGGCTCAGAACCTGCCATTGCTTACATTGATTTAAGATTGCATTTATGCATGATGTAACATTCCTCTATGATGATTTTTTTCTGCTCCTTCTCCCCACACTCACTCAGTGTTGCAGAACTGTGGCGCTGGTGTTCCCAGCTGTATGCCATTGCTGACATCCCGGGGTTCTCAGCAGGCTCTGTCACTCCCTGAGCTGCTCACCCTGTGTGGCACAGCGTGTCACCTCCCACTCTGCACTTCACAGGGCTCACCTTCCTGACAGCTCCTGAGCCAGGGGGAAACCTTCAGTCCCATGCAGTGCTTACTCTGTGATCTTTGGGGACAAACATGGGAGTTGTGATTATTTTTTGTTAAGGGAAAGTCATTTAGTTCCATTGTTTACCACAAAACCTTTGAGCATTGCATTAAAGGCACCTTAATCAATCCTTTTCCTTTCCCTTTCCCTGCTTCCAGACAGTGCTTTTGCCTGCTAGGAAGAAGTCAGCACCCTGTAATTTATTGCCACTTGTAGTCTGTGGATAAACCAGTAGTGTGCAAGCTTAATGCGGGGCCTGGCAGTACAGGAGGGGTCTGCCTTGTACAGGCATTTTGCAATAGCTGCTCATAACCCTGGTCTATCTTGTCAATAGAGTCAGAAAGTACTTATCCTCTTGAAAGCAGTCTTTAGATTGCAAAATTAGAAAATCAAGATAAACACGACATGAGCTGTCAAACTGTTGGCAGGTTCCCAAAGTGGACTGCATACTGAAAAACTGGGCAGCAGTGAAGGTGTTGTGAGAACAGGTCTGTTGTTGTCCTTGTGTTTGTATTTTAGTATGCAGCAAAGGTCAGTTCCACTCTGGGAATTCTGTTGAAATGTTTGTCTCTGGAATGGCGCCTGCAGATCACTGAGTGAGGACTGCATACCAAACTCCAGCCCATGCAATAAAGTGCCTTCTCCCACCTCCAGTGGCTGCTGTGAGCCAGGCTGGAATTCATGCTGTGTGCCCTGGAAGGACTCTGTATTTCAGAAGGAAATGGAGAAGGGGATTGATGACCAGGGCTCTCTGTGCAGCAGATGTCCTGAAGGGTGACACTGTATTCTCCTGATCTATGGTGGAGGGCTCAGCAGGGGTTTTCATACGAGAGAGTTTGCAGCTCACTGGCACCGTGGGAGTTGTTGCTGATCACTCTCCATTGTAGATGAAATTAAGGCAGTGCTGGAAAAGCCACATTGCATTTTATCACAGAACTGTGAGGCTGCCCCAGCACAAATGGGCATTTTCAACAGCCCTCCATGGAGCAGAGTGTGGGGACGTGGCAGGGACAGAGCTGTGACATGGAAGCACTTTCAGAAATCACATCAATTGAGCATAGGAGGTTTCACAGCAAGTCCAAGAGCTGGGGAGTGGGGACAGGCCTTCTGCAAGGTTTGTCTGAGCAGGGAGCTGACACTGGAAGTTTATTTTCAGATAAACATCAGGTGGCATGGACTGGCTGGAAAAGGTGTCTTGTAGAGGTTAGCATTTAGTAAAGACTTCATTTTTTTGTGCCATATTCAAGGGAGAAAGGAATTTGCCAGAGAAAATGTATCCCTGTACAATGAATATTTAGTACAAGGCATCTGCCATGGTAAAAATTTGCCAGAAAGAGTTTCCACACTACTGTTATAAAACAGTTATTTAACAGTTTTTATGGTCATTGACAGCTAGAACTCTGTAAGTTTTCTTGTCTAATGATGTTTACTAAATATTAAGTAGTTGTCTTTACTATAATTTCTTTGCTCTGAATCACTCTCATAGTAAAATTTTGTAAGCAAGAACCTTGCCCTGTGCTTAACTTTTAGTTTTATTATGATTTCTAATTTGCTTTATTATGATTTATTATGATTTCTTATTAGAAGTTCCATTGAAATATTGGGTAATTGCTGGCAGAAGTTGTTTATTTGAATAGTTGTACCAATATTAGATAAGATTCTTTGAAAATAGAAGAGATCAAGATTTCAAAAGGATTCCAATAAAACCAGAACTGAAAACCTGGAGAAATCAGTGCTGGGAAGGTGAGGAAGATAGAAGATAGCCAAATAACTGGAAGTTTCATTATTGTTCACTTTTATTATTTTAGTACTGGTCTTAGACTATTTGGAGTTTTCTCTTAAGCCTCCACTTCCAGGAGTTCTGTGATTCCTGTGGAGTCCTGTGATTGGCAGAAAAGTAGATCTCAATTAAAAGTACTTCAGGACCTCATTGATTGGAAAAAAATGAAATCACAGGAGAAGATATTTCAATGGCATGAATGTAAAGATGGAGGTGCTAGATGGCAAATAATGTATTGCTTTTGAAAATGTGACTTGAAAGGTGTCATTGCTTACTTTTAAATATATTTCAGACTGGTTTTGACTGACAGTTTTTTGCTTAAACTTACTGTTTTCTTGAAGAAACTCTTAATGTTTTAACTTACTTGAAGTTTTACATTAACAGAACTATAAATACCTCAATTCCCAAGAGTTTAGATTCTTTCATTGAGTTAGAGAAATTTCTGCCAGTAAAATGAATACAAGGACATGCAGGCAATATTCTATGAATGTCTGCAGGTGGAAGCATAAGCAAGTAAGAAGGACTCCTAAGATCACTGAACAAGTCCAAAGCCCAGCCACAAGACATGAGGAGCTCAGTTACCAGCACTGTGTTTGGCCTTTCACAGGAGGGATACTGATGCTCTATCTCTGAAGTTCTCTTCTATGCTTGTCTGGGCATCTTCCAACCTAGGGAGACAGGTCTTCATAAACTCCTTTGATTTCCAATGGAGAGAGGGCAGTTTAAAGAAAGAGCAAAATTAATTGTTCCCTAAGGAAAGGAAAGCTCCCTCTCTTGATCCAGGAGGGACAGTGGCTTGTCCTTGTACAAAGCACACAAACCTGATTACCTGAAGGCTGAAGAGTTCCATGAGGATAAAGTGCTTATTTACAGTAATATCACCTGGTTACCTGAGCTGGGCTCTGCCTTTGGCACTCAGAATGGTGCAAGACTGAGAGCTTGGCTTTCTTCCCAGATTACCTTCTCTTGTCCTTTTAATGGCCCCTCAGGGACAACAGAGAGGGCCTGGCACAGGCTGCCCAGCTGTGGCTGCCTCTGGATCCCTGGAAGTGTCCAAGGCCAGGTTGGACTGGGCTTGGAGCAACCTGGTCTAGAAGAAGGTGTTTGTGCGCTCATGGCAGGGGGTGGGGCTGGATGGGCTTTAAGGTCCTTTCCAACCTAAACTCTTCTGGGATTCTACAATCATTCTTTATCTAAAGATTTTTCTGAAGCTCAAGGGAAGGCACTTGTGCAGATTGGCAGAAAATATTTTGTTGTAAATCATCCTGTGTCACCCTACATTAGCCAACTGTGTCTGCATCAGAGGAGCCTTAAGCTCTGCTAGCTCTCAATCCAAACAGCAGAAGGGAGCAGTGACCTCAATGCTGTCACAGCCTGAAAGAGCTGGCCTTTGTCTCAGAGGAATGAACTCCATTATTTTTTGCAGCAGGTGTTTTCAAATGCCAAGGCTCTTACAATTTCCATTTTATCCATTGCCTGTTGATTAGATCAAATGCAAACTCCAGTCTGTTATAGTTAATTCATTAGTTGGCTGTGATTTTAGTTCAAACCTTAATTTGGTTAGCAGGGTTCAGTTTTAGTCGGTAAGTGCATAAAAAGAAAGCACAAGATTTACTAATTTTTAGATTGACAAGGAGATACAAATGTTATTTTCTCTCAGTCATAAGAACGAGCTATGCTGAGAAGGTCAGGGCAAGTCCAAAGGAGACATCTGAGAGTTTCTGGCTCCCCATTTCTCTGTCATAGTTAATCTGTGACTCAGAAAACCAGCGTGTCATGTAGATGACACACATGGAGGTGGAATGTTTGACTCCCAGCTTGAAATACAAACGCATCACAGCAGGCCCTGTACAGGCAGATGCATCCTGTGTGAGAATAAGTGACCACAATCCTAGTACTAGGGAGAAAGAAAAGGCCACCTTGGGCAAATCTGTGTCTTCATTCAGCAGTTTTCTCCTACTTCTGAGGAGGTGGAATGAGTGAGTTTATTTTCCTGTGAGCTCTTCTCCTCGTGCTGTTGCTTCCCAATGGGCCAACTGCATCAATTCTCACTTCAGCACAGGCAAAATAACACAGTAGTAAATAGCAAGATGTGCTGCAGATGGAATGATCCAAAATCACAGCTCCTATGCATGAAGCAGTTTCTCATTTTAAGCAGTGGGAAATTTTCATTGACATGAATGGGGTCACAAGTTAACTCTGTGAATCTACAGCTGCTTAACCCCTCCAAATTTCCATCTGCTCAGAGTGCTCCTATATAATGACTGATCTGTAGTATTCCAAGGTCTCCTGGAGTGGAATACAGGCCTGTGTAGTGCATAGCAGTGGGAATGGGTGGGATAAAGTGTCCTTCAGAAATGCTATTTCCTGCTTGAATCAATGAATTTTTTTGTTAACTTGACAAAAAGCATCCTATTTCTTTAGGGCTTTTATATGCACAGAGCTAAAAGGAGCCTCATCCAGGTTGCTTCAGCCTGGCCAGGGAATATGTGTTGATCTTGGTGGTCTTAATTAAAGCAGACGAGTTGTTTTATTTAACAATTCAAGTGCCTGCCTGTTCCTTCCTTATCTGTGAAGTATCTGTGAAGCTTGCAGTGGGTCACAGGTGGGAAGGAGAACAAGCCTCTCTGTTATTTACTTACCTTGTTGGGGTCAGTCTGGGGGCTCCACCAGGCTGCTATGGGAGTCAGTGCCTGTGGAAGCAAGGGATTCAGCAGGACAGGAAGGATCAGGCTGAAATTCAGAAGGGAGGTCTCTGGGGAAGAGTCAAGGGATTTTCAAGTGAAAAGGTCTGCTTGATTGCACCTCTGAGGAGATGTGGAATAAAAAGGAGCAGGAGCAGAGGCTGGAAAAGGCAGCAGGAGGAGCACAGACATGTTCTCCACTCGGCTGCTGTAACTGGAGGTGTGGTGGAGACACCTTGGTGGGAGTGAGAAGGGGCTGAGGGGAGAATTGTGTTTGGGTTTAGTTTGTCAGTGAAGCAGTGGAAAAGGCTGTCTGTCCCCAGAGCATGGGCACTGCCCCGTGCAGGTTGGCATGATGGGTGGTGGCAAACACAGCTCTGAGCTGTGCCCAGTACCTTCGCTTCCAGTCAGGGCTGCCGAGAGGCTGCAGCCAGGAACAGGTGGGAGGTGAGCTTGCACTCACCCATTTATCTGGAAAAAGCAGGCACTTCTGAGCTGCTGTGTGCTGCTTGGGCAGCAGAAATGCAAAGGCTACTGCAGGCAACCTTCACCAGCTCTTGCCCTGCAACAGAAGGGGCTTATCTCACACAGTGCTGCAGATGTGGAAGGAAGTAAAGGCATTCCATGAAAGTTCATCCCCTACTGAGCATGCAGCAGCCCTGAAGCAAACAGACTCAGGGTTTTGTAGCCAATGGAGTGCCTAAACTTGAATGGCAGAATGATATTTCAGTGTTAAATACGACATTTTTCTTTGTCTTTGCTGGCACAGTGTCTCTGATCAGTGAGAAAATGGGACGCAGCTGAAAAGAGAAAGGAATATCTTTGCCTCCAACTGCAAATGTTTTTCCTGCTTTTTATTAGTACAATCTCTCTACAATAAAATATGATTTTTTAAATATTTCATAGAGGTTTTTTTTAGGATTGATGCTATATACTTTACATCCCACATCAAGTTTTCTGTGGTTAATGCTAGTCAGAAACTTGACAGAGGATAAGGTCTTTATGCTGTCATTTTGTACTGTCACACTGCTCAGGGAAACAGGGTGTTAATGTAAGAGCTCAGGAGAGATGCAATTAATATTCTTTCAGAATATTTGAGATACTACATATTAATTGAAGATATAGATCTTTTATGCATCTGTGTACGAGAAAATAAAGACTGTTGACAAAACAAAGGGGTCTTTAAAGTACTGGGAGAAATAAAATATTTGAAGACTTGCAAAACATGGATTTATTGATGAAACTAGAAACATGAATCTATGAACACTAATCAGTAAAATAGTTTAGCTTTTGTACTGTTAAAAAAAAATACTGTAAAACTCCAAGCTGACAGACTGATGAAAGACAGGTGCTGTGTTAATGTTCAACAGCAATTAAAAAAAAAGAAAACCAAGGCAAAAAATGAACCCCAAAGCAAAACCAAAAACAAACACAGGAAGAAAATTGGGCCTGATAGTTACTCTCTTACTAATTAGAAAAGATTTTTTGATACAAGAACAGTGTCATGAGTATTTCAAAGGCAAACCCAGCAGAAATTAGAGCATTATTTACAAAGAATAAGTACTGGAATTAACATACATGTTCTTACTAACAGAGCTGCCAAAATGCTTTTGAAGAATGAGTGTATGGACTTGTTTTGTGCTGAATCAAAATTGATTTATTAGCTGTAGAAGAAATCCTTCTTTTTAAAATTTAAACAACTATAAACCTCTAGTAATAAAGCTTGCTGCAAGGACATGAGCTTGCTGACTTAAAAAATCTTTGAAATACTACATGACATCTAGATGAAATTAAATGCAATGACTGGTGTGAAGCTGTTCATTCATTTGATTTTTCTGTGTTTTGGATAAAGGGGGAAGGGCATTAAAAAAGGCCCAGGTGTGTCTGGGCACTTGTTGAACTACATAGAATTCTACAAGTCCCGTTGTGATCCGGCTCACCTGTCTGCTTTCTTGTGCTATGGATAAATTATTCTGATTTCATAATGCAGGAGAATTAGTTTGAAAAAAAAGCCACAACTAACTATTTTTTTTTAAAGAAAGAGAGCCCTAAGTATCACAAAAACAAGTCCTTCCACTCACTGTTTTTGCTCTTGGCTGGCATTATTTTCCTGTGAAAAGTAATCATGACTTGGTTTGTAGGCTTTAATGCAATATACAGTTCATTGCTATGGAACTGAAGGTTTTCCTCATCTATCCCTGTGCTATTTCAGCCTCAGAATTATCAGCCATGGTAATTTTAATTTAAATGGCCTTAGAAAAGTGCTTTGGTCTGCTGTCAAAATGCTCCTGAAATGCAGAATATTCCATATGGCCTTATGCAGTAGGCTCTTTGATAAGACAGTTGAGCATTATCTGAGTTTCATCAGGACTTGAGAGAAATACTGCTAGGTATGGCACAGAATTACAGAAACCAAAAAGGATTAAAGAGGTACTGTAGAGAAAAGGCTTTTACTTGAATTCAGAAATCATGCACTTATATGTAACAAACACTCACTTTTAAATTCACTGCTGTGAGATCAAATTACACTGCAAAGCATTTCTAAGAGGTTTTTTTTCCGTGTGGTTTTTTCTGACTACTTATATTTCAGTAGTCTGCCAATCTCTCCTTGGTGAACTCCTGGGGAGCTATTAAAGTTCTCATTTCTCTTTCTTCTTTTTCCTACCCACTGCCTGCTGCAAACTGAACTCAGTCACTAAGTGAGCATCAGTTTTCTTCACTGTGGTGGTCAGTAATTTTTCTTGGTATCCCTTGCCCTTCATCAGTTGGAAATTGTGTCATCTATGCCCTCTCAATAAAGAAATCTGGTGTGCTGCTTCAGCACCAACAAACAGAAACCCTCAAGCCATGGCTGACAGACATATGCCCCTGTTCATCCTGGTGAGCAGAGGGATTTCTCCAGATAGGTGTGGCCAGTGGAGTAGCACTGGTGCTCCTCACAGAGCAAGTCTTCCCTCAGGGCTGGGACAGGTGGGATATCCTCGAAGGAGACACATGAGTGAGGCTGCAGAGGAAGGGAAATCCTGCACCTGACTCGAGCCTTCCCTTGCCAGGCAGTTTTGGGTTCGCACTGAGCCCACGTTGTGTCCTGTGTCACTGCAGCCGTTTGTTTCAGGAGGCACTTTGCTTCCAAGCATCGTCCTCATTTGGGCGTTCTCTGGTGCTTCTTAAACTGCAGGGTAAGCAGAGAGCTCCTTTTTCCTGCAAGTTAGTGAAATGAGCTAATTTTGATGTTAATTTGGAGATGTTTGTAAAAGGCAGTTAATCGATGTGGTTTGTACTGAGTAGCAGAACTGACAGTGACAACTGGTGCTGTATGGAATACCTGATTTTCTTTTAATTACATATTTATTTCCTGTGTTCCATAAAGCAGGCTTTACAGGCTTGCTTCCTTGGCTTAATTCCCTGTGGATGAAGGGAAATCAATACAAACGAAGGCCCAGTTTTACAAATATCTGTATTTGGGTTCAGTGTAGTTAGTCAAGTTCCTAATAATTTGGAAGAGCAGATCTTCATGTAGAAAGAGAGAATAGATAATTTATTTTTATCTCAGTGAAAGCACACTAGGCGTCATTGCCTATGAATACCACAGCCATGATTAAGTATTAATTATACTGCTGGAGGGAACTGCAGGGGGTAAGAGGCTTGAAGTATTGGCTTTTCAGCAAAAGCAATGTTTTATATATGACGTATTTATTATGAAAAGGTTTCTTCTAGAACAAGCCTCAGAGAGAGACTGCTCCAAGACTAGGTTTCTTTACTTTGATATTTGTAAAGGAAACCACATTTTGGTTTATACTTTTAGTCTTCCTTTTATATTCTGGTACGCTGCTTTGCAAAGTGTCAGTTTTAGGATTCAGAAATCAGGTTGAATCAATCTTCATTTGTAACCTGTCACCATAGGTGAGCTCTGGTCACTGTATTGTGAAACCTGGTTTTATTTTGAGTAGTCACTGAGTGGGAACACCTGCAGCACGCCAGGATCTGGTAAAGCTGCAGGAACTTGGATGAGGTCGGGCAGGCTGTGATGCATCCTGAGCTTTTCTTTGGTTGTGACTGCTCCTGAGCTTTTGACTGGGATCATTCTGCTCAGGGTGTAACACTCAGAGCCGTGTGGGCCTGCTGGAAATCGGTGCTGACGTTTAAAACTCTTTGGAAATGTTCATCATCTCTAAATGTTCATCATCTCTCCAGGACCAAGGAGGTGCATTAATACTTAAACAATAGGTGGTGGTCAGATCATGGCTCACTGGTTCATAGCTGCATTACAAAAGGAAGTCTGAGCAGTTTGTGGTGCGGTGTTTGCTCTTGATACTCTGTGACTGTGTTCTCTGGGCTCCTTTTGGGAGTCCTGGGATCACCCTGTAAGTGGTGAGAAAGTCAGTGGTGAAATACATGGAATGCCAAACCTGCTTTTGGTTTTCTGAAAGCTGATTTTGAAGGACTTCTTGCTGTCCCTGAGGTCACAACCATTACATAACAGGTGGGTAAGTGGTGTCAGGGAGAAGAGAGGTGTGTTTAGTCTCACAGGCAACATCACAGGAGATTAAACTGCTACAAATTCAGGCCAAATGTAGTTCATTGCTATGACACAGAGTATTTGAAAAGAAGGTAACAAAGGAAGAAATTTTGAGGGTTTAGGTAGGCTTGCACTTGAAAATCCCCACTTTAATATTTTGCTTGCCTTGCCAATGAGCTACTTTGATGGAAGCAGAAGTTCTTGTCTAGCGGGTGTTCGTGGGGAAGTGTTGTGGGTGGTGCTCAGGGGGCTTCCTGTGTTAGGGTGACCCACACGTGATGTCTCACAGCTCTGAACACTGCAGCTCCTGGTGACTGGCTGTGACCAAGGGTCCATGGACCACAGAAGCTGCTGTGACTGTTATTAATTTAACCTTGAGGAATTCTCACATGGATTAATAGCCTTTTGCAAGGTAAAAGAAGTCACTGTTTTCCTGGAAGTACCAAAGAGTATGTTTCCTGTTGGCATTTGTGGGGTTTTTAATGAGCTCAGGGAAACCCCCAGGTTTCCCTGCCTGGGGCAGGTCCCTCTTTCCCTGCCCTCTGGCAGCCAAACCAGGTGGGCAGCTCAGCATGTGCCCAGTGCTGCACTCCCTGCTCCTGGTGACTCCGTGGTGCCTTTCCTGCTGCTTGGTGCTCTGAGGACTCTGACCAATGTGGTTTCCCCCAGAGGTGCCCAGAGCAATGTCACCATCTTCTGCCCAGCTTGGCCCCACATAGGGTGGGCAGAGGCTGCCCTTAGGCATCACTCCCCTCCCACTGTGAATATGACCCCTGGCAGACAGATGAGCTGCAAAACAAGTCTTTAATGATTAACAGGAATGAGGAGTGTAGGAGAGGGCAGGGGCTGGGGGTCTGGGTGTAGGTCACTGGCTCAGGGTGGCTTCTGGCCTGGCTGCTGCGTCACCGCCGTCGTCTTTTCCTCGCTGGCTGGGCCACGGTCCTGCGGGGAGGTCTCTTAACTCGTGGGGGTGCTGCCTGGTGCAGAGCTCTTGGCCTGGCTGCTGCCAGCTCTCTTGTTTTGGGGTTCACGTGGATAGTGATGACGCTCGGTGGCTGCCTCTGCAGTGCCTCCTCCTCCATCTGGGCCGTGTGGGGTGAGCAGGGCTGGGAGGCAGTGTGTGGGCTGGGACCCGGGCTCAGGTTAGGGATGGCAGGGATGGCATCCTGGCTGTTCCTTTGCTGTGCCTCCACCACTGGCTCCTTGGGATGGTCATCTTCCAGCAGGCATTCACAGAATTCAAGGAACTCATCAAGGTCCTCAGCTGTCAAGCTGGGGACATTCGCAGCCAAGATGGTGTCCTCATTGTCCCCTTGCTGTGCCAGCTCTGCTTGCTTGTCAAGGCAGCCACTGTCCTCCAGGTACTCCGAGAGTTCTTCTAGGAGAGCATCCAAGGTGGAGCTGTTGGGGCTGTTGAGGTCGGTGTCCTCGCTCACCCCGGTGTCAGGCCAGGCAAACGGATGGGTGTTGGTGTTGTCCTCTGCCTGCTCAGGAATGGTCTCTGTGGTGGCAGCTGGTTCCTCTTCAGGCAGATCCGTGGTCACCACTTCTGAAAATGGAACCACAAGAGATTGAAGCTTTCCTCAGCTTGTATGCTGGTGCGTGGGCTTTGCCACCCCCCAAAACTTACCTTCAGGCTCCATCGTAGTTGTGCCAGCTGGTAGAGCCAGGGGAGGTTGATGGTGGATGTGGAACACACTAGAGCCTAAGGGGTAAAAGGCCTCTTCCTGGACCACAGCTCTTGGCTGGTGGGGCAGCAACGTCCCCATCACCACCTGCTGTACCCAGCCATAGGCAGGGGGACAAACAGCAGCCCCAAGGGGCAGCTGCACCAGCTGGGGAAGATGCACCACAGAGGGAAGATGAAACACCTGCCCCAGGGTCCCTGGGACACCCTGCCTGGTGGTGGTGACTGGGACCAGCTGGTGGGAGCCAGTTTGGAGCTGGACAGGCCCAGAGGACAGTGGCACCCTGGGGACACAAGGCAGCTCCCAGGCAGCTCCCAGGGAAGGGAAGCTCACGCCAGGCACCTTCACCACTGTCACCTGGAGAGGGAACCTCTCTGTTGGGGGAAGCAGAGAGGGATGATGGGGTGAGATATTGGCAGGCAGAGCTGCCTGGGGGTACCTGGAGGGCAGGAGCCCCAGGAGGAGCAGGACCCCGCTGCTGTACCTGCCATGGTGCCTGGGCAGCCTGGGGTTTGCTTGGGGCAAACACCACTCGGGGGTTCTGTCGCCAAGGCAACTGTTGGGGCAAACAGTGTTCTGGGGGTTCCATTGCCATAGTTGTTGTTCCCACCAATACCTGCTCCAGCCATCATGGTGATGGAATGAGAGCTTCTCCCCCCTTAGTGCCCACAGCCTCCAGCCTGACAGTGACAGCAGGAGATGTGGGTGTGCCTCGGTGTGGCTGGGAGCCCCCTGTTCCCTGCCAGGCCTGTCCCCATGGCCAGCACCAAAGCTGCCGTCTGCTCTGGAACAGCCTCCTGGGAATGCCCCGTTGTTCCCAAAGGGAACTGTTCCCTGTGGGACAGCCCAAGCCCCCTCTGGACCCAGCACAGGGAGAGCTGCCCCTTGCCCACTCACCTGCCAGGGCTCCATTGGCCGTTCTGGCAGTTGCCGGGTTCCAGTTCCACATCCAAGGCAGTTGGAGAGCCCTGCCCTGGCCCCACGGCCTGGGCACCCCAACACCCGTGGGCACACTGGGCACCATCCTGCTGCTGCTCGGGAATGTGGGAATGGCTCCAGGCTCACTGAGGGCACCCAGGAGCTTCCAAATCTGTCCCTCCTTCCCCTCCTGGGCTTCAAGTGGGGCTTACACAGGGCTGGGTTTGTTCTTCAAATGATCCTAAAGAGAATTTTCCTGTGGGAACAGCTATCAGAATGGAATTGGTGGAGGGTACTGAGAGGAATGTGACCCAGGTCCAAACTCAATTCTGTCGGGTTTTCAGAGCTGTTGAACACAATTCTGCCTAAAGAAAAACACAGGCTTTGGTGGTCAATTGCTCTGAAGACAACCAGAGAACTGGTAACAGCTCTCATTACATCCTAGGCTGCTGCTGTCAGAAATTTGGCTTAAAGTAATGTGGAAAAGCATTTCAACATCTTCTTTCTGCAAACATTTGATCAAAATGTTGTGGTATATTATGATAAATTAAGTTCTGTTTTATTCATGGCTTAATTTCATACCTTTAATGGAATTAATTTTTAAATGGATCTCAAGGTTTAAATCACTCAAAGTGTGATTCTTTACAGCCAGAATATACTAGGTTTTTGGTCTGATCTGCCATTTGAAGAAAATGGAGGATGAGCTGTGAAACACCTTGGTATGCACTAAACTAGTGGTTTAGTGCCGAAATTCAAGTTCAAATTTCTGCTGTACCTCTGAACTTGCAAGATGGTTTGATGTTTTATTTCATGACAGGAAAGGAGTTTTGTCTCTTTGGTGGGGTGTGTTCCAGTGGGTTATTAAAATGTATTTTTATTCTAGTTCTTTATTCCTCTTAAATCTTGTGCCTTATTCCAGTGGCTGCAGTAGTCTAGTCTAGGTCAGCTGCACATGCCAACTAGCAGGGCAGAGCCCCTGGAGTGCCTGGTGTGAGGATTACTGACCTTGTGGGAGCTCTGGGGTTTGTGTGATGGGGTGGATCGTGGTGGGGAACTGCTCTCAAATCCTGCCTTGGGCTGCTGCGATGGCTGCTGAGTGTTTCCTGTGCCCGAGGGCTCCCTGCCCCTGGTGTCTGCAGAGAGCTGCTGGGATTCTCAGTGTGCGTGGCAGGGCAGCACCTGAGAGCAGCAGATCTCACCACCAGCTGCTGCAGACTCTGCACAGCGCCAGAACCAAATTCTTGGAAAACTGTGGCGACCACACCTCCTTAACAACTAATAGCTGTCTGTGCTTAACAGCTCATATCAAAACTTAGCTACTGAACACTTGCCAAGAATGCAGAGAACATTCTGGAGGAGAATTTGTGCAGCCATGGGTCTGTGAATTGCCTAAATTCCATTTTCTTGGCTTTTGATTTTGATTTTGTTGTTTTTTTCTTAGAGCCAAAGCTCTGTAAAAAGGGTCTGGAGCACAAGCTTTCTGAGCAACAGCTGGGGGAGCTCAGCCTGGAGAAAAGGAGGCTCAGGGGGGACCTTGTGGCTCTGCACAACTCCCTGCCAGGAGGGGACAGCCAGAGGGGTTCAGGCTCTGCTGCCAGGGAACAAGGACAGGACAAGGGGAAAGGGCCTCAAGCTGGGCCAGGGGAGGCTCAGGTTGAATATTAAGGAATTTTTGTTCTTTTGATGAAGGCTGTGAAGTATTTGCATGGGCTGACCAGGGCAGTGGTGGAGTCTGGAATGCTTGGAAGTGTGCAAAAAGATTTGTGGATATGGCACTTAGGGACATGGTTAGGTGGTGAACATAGCGGTGCTGATTGATGTTTGGACTCAATGACCTGAGAGGTCTTTTCCAACCTTAAGGATTCTGTGATGATTCTAAAAGGATATTCAGTGCTATCACAGTACAAAAGCAGTGCTTGGATGGTTTAGAGTTATTCTTGGAAATGCTTCCTTTGATTTGCAGAGTTGAGGAGTGGCAAGTGCTCAAACATCTTTCAAACCCAAATCTGGCAGTCTGAATATCATTAGAAATTGCTCTGATTTTCCAATATCTCACAATAAGTTCACTGGATTTCATAAGTGACAGCACTGTAAAAGTCCATCATGAAGACACAACCTTGTAGGAGCCCTCATCTATTGTTTCACTGAGTTGTACATCAAAATTCATAACTGTCAAAAACAACTGTGAACCACAGAACTTACTCTGACATCAGGTAGTGAGCCAAAATACATCCAAATGCCATATACTTTTTCTGGCAATGAAAAAAAGGCTGCCTGCTGCATTTTGCAAAGATCATCTTTGATGATGATGACCTCACAGTGAGATTGTGTATATGTAAGAAATATTGGAGTTTAGGATGTTGTTTCCTAGTGTTGAAGAAAACAACAGTGGCATAAAAACTGTATTTGAAGAGCTGCAGGTTTTAGAGGAAAAGCAATGTTAAATTGTAAAGCAAGTTGATAAGGAAATTATGAAAATTTTTAACATCAGACATTACAACACTATATTTAGATTGAGTTTATAACTTAGGATTTAGGAGTGTGACTATAGTATAATTTTTATTTCCTACCTAGATTTCTGCCTTCTCTTTCAATTCCAATGTGGGAATTGGTGAGGAGACTAAAAATTGCACAGCATCCTGTTTAAAAAGCTGAGCTTCTGGGCCAACTTCAGGAAAAGATTTGTCAGTGAAGCTGCAAAATAGATTGAATAAACTAAAGTCTCTCCAAAAGAGCAAAATGAATACCCAGTCAAACAGACATGCAGCAGGAAGTGGTGTTTAACAGCACATCATCAAGTTAGGCAAATTAAATATTTTAGTCTTTTTTCCTCTTGCCTCTAGGAGGCTTTATTCTTCCCCTTTGTTTCCCTTCTCTGATTCTTCTAGTCTTAAAACTCAATTTTTCCTGTCAGTGTTAAAGGCTCTTTGTAACAGCTCTGATGGCACGCTGTGTGCCAGATGACCTCTGTAACATCAAGGCAAACAGTTCTAAGCAGTGTAAAACAGCAGTGTGTAACACCTTGTCTTACCTGAGTGGCCTTCACTGTATTGTGGGGATTTAAGGTTTTGTAGACTTGTAACAGTTAGCAGAGCAAGGCCCAAAGTAAAAATACTCACAAGTAGAAAAGGGATAAAGGAAGTAAGTTATTGGGCAGAGATAATATTGGGTGTTGTTTGCAGATGGCCTCTTACAAGGAAAAAGGTGAGTAACTTAAAGTTACAGCCTACAGGCTTGCCTGCCTCTTCTGGAAAGACAAATACTGTTGGGGTTCACTCAGCTGCAGATAGTTTTTTATTTGGTTCATAAACTGAAGTGTATCCAAAACTCTGGTTCAAAGAACAAGCAAGCCAAACCCCCTCGTCCCCCCCCAAACCCAAGCAAACTAAGAGATTCATGAACAGTTGCCTGGAAAGCATTTATAATTTTTTTTTATCTATTGTGATTTCTGCAAATATTTTGATTATTGCAGTGCCTGGATACTAGTTTTCTAAATGTAAATTTTATGCCTTAATTAGGCACCATTAAGCATTTTCCCCCAAACACACAGATTAAGCATTTCAATATGCTTTTCTAATTGCATTAAAAAGAAAAAGATCAAGCTATAAAACTGCCTGGAGTCAGTTCTGTGTGTACCCACACATGTAGCTCTCATTAATGTCAGAGTTAAGTGTAGAGGAGAAGAGAAATAAACCTGGGATGTACCTTATTAAAATGTGTGTAGGTGTTTAAACTTAAATCTGTGCTGGTTACTGGAGGAATGCCTGAAGAATAAGGTCTGGCACAATAATAATTTTCCAGCTCTCCATGTGTGGGATTCATCCTTCTTCCCTTCAGGCATGTTCATGAGAGGCTGAACAAGTGCCTTTCATTCTCCATTTTCCCTTGGGGATATGCCTGTCCAGGAACTGGAGTAGCAGGGCACTGGCACAGGTGGTGTCACCTTGGCAGCTTTGGGCAGGTAAACTTGATGCCTTGTGAAGGCTCACCTAGAACAGAGGCTGAACAGACTTAAAGAATAAAGCAGGGATTTATGAAAAGGCCTCCATGGATCCACCTTGGGCAGCACAAGAGCCCAGCCAGGGCTGCACCCAAGATGAACCAAAATGGTCACAAAGTGCACGACCAGTCATGGGGTCTCTCACTTTGATCAGTTCTGCTCCATTTGCATATTGGAGTTCATTGTCCAATTGCAGCTTCAGGTTATCTCCATCCTGCTTGTTTTTCTCTCTCCAGTCCATGTTGTTTGTGCTCTTGGGCCTGAGATTTGGATCATTTGTCCTTGGTCCCCAGCTAGAGAAGGAATTGTTTTGTCTCCCTGCTCTGTGCAGAGAGCTCACCATCCCTTAATGTGAAGCTCAGAACAAACACTAAAGCAGCACAGAATCTGAAAAATATAACAGCTAAAACTTAAGGCATCAGTCACAAGATCTGACAGTGCTCCCAAACACCAAGTCCTGTGTTCCCAAAAATCAGCCTGCAGCAAACCACAGCCACTTGTTTTACTAAGTTAACTTACAGACAGCTGACTCAGCAGATTGTTTTGAAAATAAACAAATAAACTGGTGTTTTAAAGCATTTTAAAATTATAGAAAACCTCATCTTCTACTTCCAGGGATCCATTTCCAAGCTTGCTTCAGCTCAGTGAGCAAATGTAGGGCCTAAGTCATAAATTGCTATTTGTAAAAATTAGAAAAACATATAATTTTATTAGGCATTAAATTAACCACATAGAAAGAATGAGAAAACATTAGGTTGTCTCTGATTTTTTTCCCCTAATAGAGAGTATTGCATTTAAATGAACACGATAATTCTTAGGCTTTAATTCAAACAAACCTAATTGTGCATGGATCACTTTGAATATGATAAAATGTAAAGCATACATCAATGGATTTAATATTTACTGCATTACTTAACTGCGCTTTAAACTGAAGCAAAAAAAAAATTATTTGATGGTTTGCTTTGCTTTATAAATAACAATATCCTCACCGAAGCTCATGGGAGACTTTGCTAACAGTAAGCTTTACTGGCTTACGTATTTTTTTAAGGTTATTTTAGTTCCTTGTTAATAAAAGAAACAATGGGGCAACAGACAGTTTAAATTGACCATGGCAAATAAATGTCAGTTCTGTATGTACTTGCAGTTAGATTAAATGTTAATGACCTAAAGGGAAACAACACAAAATGTGTCCACTAGTATTTAAAGCATCAGCACCAAACACTGGCATACCAAAATGGAATAATTAAATACATTGAAAGGCAGCAAGGTAACAGGTTGCTAATTCCATCATTCCATGGTGACGTGAAAAGCAAAGAATGGAGAGGGCAGCAGCAGTTTATGGTACCTCATCAAGGTCCAACACAAAAAATTAGATGGTATTTATATCCACCTAAGATTTCAAAATGTTTTCTTATATGAAACTGGAAATACACAGATTTTATGCTATCTCCACTTAATAAAGCGTGAAATTTGCATTGTTCTATGACAGTGTATTTTAATCTTCCTTTATGCTCTGTCTTTTGAGTCTGATTAAAGTGCACCTCCAAACAAGCAGAAGAATGGGAGGGGGGGAGGAGGTCACAGTCCTTACAATGATGTTATTTTCTCTTTTTTAACATTTTCTTTAACAAAAGATCCTGCCTATAACTGCCTGAAATAACCCTGTCTATTGAAAATTGCTCTAATTTGGTTTTCCAAGACAGAAAAGGACTAGTAATTATACTTCCATTTTTTTAAGGCACAGCTTTATTTGATTAAACAATAAAACTGCCTTGTGCAGGTTTTCAGCCTCTGTATTTCATAATCTAGTGAAGGATTCAGAACCCTTTCCACTGAAACTCTTTATCAGCACCATCTCCTCTCTCCAGCCTGGTCCAAGCAATGGGCAGAGCAGAGCAGCCCTCAGCTCCCACACCACAGACCTGCCACTGACAACCTTAACTACTCATGGCAGGGTGGCAACGTTGGCACAATCAGAATGAGACATATTCTGGTACCATTGCAAAGGAGATGGATTTCCAGGTACTATTCCTCTCAGCTTCTCTGGAACGAGCCACAGCCACCGCTCCTAACTCATGACACAGTGTGCAAACCACGGGGATCTCACACATCAGCTGCACCAGCTGGCAAAGCTGCATTAAACCTCTGTTCCCCTGGAACATTCTGTACCAAGACACAAGTGTTACTGGGAATTCCATAATTCCAGGCTATCCTGATATTCTGCTGGGCTAGATGCAGAGCCAGGTTGGAACAAAGGTTCCAGCTAAGCCTGCAGCTGGCAGGGCAGGTACTGGATACCCTGTGCTATTGGAAGTGTAGGTAACGCTTGGCCTGGCTCTATCCCAGCACCTGCAAAGCTGTGCTTTGGGCAGGTTGTCATTCTTTTGCCTTCAGGACTGACGTTTCTTTAATGAAGGTTCCTGGTTTCTCAGAAAACTCTGTCATGGTATTTCACATTTCCAGACATGTTCACAGAGCAGGACTCAAACCTGCACCAGACAAGTGCTACTCCATTTACCAAGTGAACAACTTTTGGTCACCTTCTTGACTACTAAATTAAGCTTATTAACCTGAAACCACCTGCAATATCTTATATCACAGTAAACTCTCTTGCTGGTCCTCCAGCTTTTGTTTCCCTCACTCTCTTGCTCTTTAACAGTAATTCTTCCCTGAACAAACTGGAGTCATCCATAATTTTCTTTGTTCCTGCTCTTGTCTCCAACTCCATGTTCAGCCTCCTGAGATACTAGCATTGCTAGATTTCCACTGTAAGATGACTGATGTGATTTGGAGACACACACACACAAGCACTGGAAAAAGCCTAACAGACACAGCTAACGCTCCAGCTTGGCTACCAGACACAGCTTGTGGCCAGATACTGAACACAAATAAAGGCTTATTTTACTTTTCTAAGAGTATTTGCCAGATTTCTTGACCCAAAAATTGTTGTCCTCAATGTTCTTTAGATTTATTCCCTGGTAGGCAGGAAGAAGTGTTGTGTTTTACATCTTTTTTTTTTTCTTTCCCCTCTCCCCTATAAGAAAGCAAAAAGCTCCTTTCTTTTCCATCCCACTAACAAGGCAATAAGGCTGGTTCTCCTATTTAGTTCATGAAACAGTCCAACTTAACACATCCAACTGCTGGTCTTAATCCATCTTAGTCCTCAGTTAAGCCGCCTCTCTCTAGGAACTCAGATTTTCAGCCACTGCCTTCTGTTCTGCTGAAAGGTCCCTTCCTCCCCCAAAGCTGAGCTCACCAGCTGCAGGCTCCACATATTTCTCTTCTAACCACTCTTCTCCTCTGGTGCAGATACTGTCAGTGCTTCAGAAGCCTTGCAAATGGCAGCAGCGGTCATGATAAATAATAAATAGCAACAAAAAATACCCCAGAACATCCAGCTGACGGCCTGTTCCTGACGCCACCATAACTCTCTTTGCCTGTACTTTTTGCAGGGTCCAATAGCAAGCTGTGCCAGGCATTTTGCTCACCCTCTCCACTCTGCACAACTTTGTCAAGATGCTGGGATATATATTCCACGTTTACTGAAGAGCTTTGGTTGTCATCTGTAAACTCCTACTTCACTTAGACCAACAAGCCTGAGGAAGACGGACAGCATTCTGGACTCCTTGTGAAAAGGAGAAAATCTGGTTTCCTTGTAAAGATCTTTAGTTTCTTTCTGAACTGGCTAATTTCTTGTGTGACAAATTCTAACTACTTTGGTAAGGTGTATTTTTTTTTTCCAATTACCAAAATTCTTGGTGCATATCTCAGTCCTGTTATAGGCTCTTTCCTGGCCTTTAGATGCTTCACTCAGCTTAGTATCTGCAGCAAGCCTTACTCTGCTAGACAGAACTCCTGATTTTGAATTGCAAACCTAATCCTGTCTAAAAAAATGTTATTTCTTGTTTTTAAAGAACCTAGTGAGTATTCAAGAGTCGCACTGGAGGAGATATTACAGAAGACAAATGATCTGTAACCCACTGCATCCACAAGATTATACCACCAGCACAAGCCCAGCGATGAGTTTGAGTTCTCAGATCTCACTGAAGCGGGAGATAAAGCACACCTTTGTCTCTGAGGACCTCAGCTGCAGCTTCTGAACGTAAATAGGTGCTTTCCTTCCCCAACTGCAGCCTTCACAGTCAGCACTTCACCTGAGCACAAATACAACAGAAAGACATTGAACAACATTCAGGAAAATCTAGTCTCAGTCTGGGCAAGAAGTAAGGCCCCTGACTAGGAAGGGAGTTTGATGCCTCAGGTTTTAGCTGTTATATTTTTCAGATTCTGTGCTGCTTTAGTGTGTGGGTCTGAGCTTCACATTAAGGGATGGTGAGCTCTCTGCACAGAGCAGGGAGACAAAACAATCCCTTCTCCAGCTGGGCACCAAGGACAAATGATCCAAATCTCAGGCCCAAGAGCATCAACAATGTGGACTGAGGAGAGAAAAACAAGCAGGATGGGATTGCATAACCTGAAGCTGTAACTGGACAATGAACTCCAAGATGCAAATGGAGCAGAACTGATCAAAGTGAAAGACCCCGTGACCGGTTGTGCATTTTGTGACCATTTTGGTTCATCTTGGGTGCAGCCCTGGCTGGGCTCTTGTGCTGCCCAAGGTGGATCCATGGAGGCCTTTTCATAAATCCCTGCTTTATTCTTTAACTCTGGCTGGCCTCTGTTCTAAGACAGCCTTCACAAGGCATCAGTTCTGGTGACCACGAAGGGATAGAGGCATCTGGAAAACCCCCTGGACCGCAGGAACACCAAGCTGGTTTGTGCAGCCTGGGTTCTGCTGGGTTCAGGGGGACTGAGGATCCTTGGAGCTCAGCAGGGACAAAGCTGGATCAGGACTGGCCAGTGTCATGGCTGGCAGATCTCTGTGGTGGGTCCAACCTCTGCTGTGCTCCAGGGGATTGACCTCCAAACACAAGCACTGCCAGGGTTAAGGCCCTGGCCCCAGGAGTGACCAGAGCATTATGCCAAAGAACCAAGTGTGTGGTGGCTCTGTAGCCAGACCGGCTTGCGCACACATGGTTCCTTGTATGAACAGCTCAAATTCCAAGGGATGTCTCATTCCCTCCAGGAAATACGTGTTTTTCAGGAGATAGCGCAGTGCACCTTTGAACATGGTCACAGAAGAGGACGGGAACTGTAGACAGAGGCAATTCTACTTTTTGAACCTTGTGGGCTGATCACCAGTTCTGTTTCCTCCTCAGTTATTTAAATTACTGGTGAAATTGGAAAGGCTGGAGGGACTGCTGTGGGATGAACATTTGTACATCAATTTTGTAAACAATTTTAAACAGAGTAACATGCTGCATGTTCCAGTGCTCCCACATGCTGGTTTTAAATTCTTTTGGCTCTGTTTTAACAGCAACAACTTTTCTGAGAATGGAATTAAGTAGTATTTGGCAAAAATGCAGTAAGGGATTCTCTTCACCCCTTCTCCCAGTTTGTTTCCTGAGAGTTTTCCCTGTTAATCATGGTGCAAGAAAATAAGATTTACCCTTAATAAAAACCAGATTCATTGCCCAATTCTGTTGGTGTCTTCACCACAGATATAATTTATTATTTTTCCTGAAAAAAAAAGAACCATGTTTTTCTTCGAAAATAAATAGAAAGGGCATTTAGAGGTGTTCATTTAAACTTATGCAGCAAAAGAGACATGAATCCATCTAATCTTTTGGCAATTAAAAATGAATGTTACATTAATTAGAAAATTTTCTCAAATGAATTATTCTGAAATTGAAATAATGATCTGTACTAAAGTATTCCTTTAAAAATGTATGTATTTTTGATTACTTAATGCATTTTTAATGGACTGCATTCTAAAAATATAAAAAAGCACATAATTTCTGAAAGAATTGAAACATTGCCATTTATTCCCATTTCTCTGCTACAGAATGTCTGAGAATTTGTGAGGTGTGTTGTGAATTATTTACTGTGGTTTCAGACACTATATTGTGGTAATTTCTCCATCCCTGGATCCTGGTCCATTTTGAAGGTTGTATCCAACAGGAGGTGGCAACTTAGGTTCATTCACAAATTCTAGCAGAATGTGAGCTACCAAGAAATGTGGGAAAGGGAGGTCATTTCCCTACATCTGATACTGTCAGGATTTTGCTATCTGTTAATTTCAACTCCATGTGGAAATAACACATTAACTTGACTAAATCCCTTATTAAGTCCTTTATTAAGAAAATACATGATAAAAATAGCACGTGTAATATCATAATTGGGAATTTCTGCTCACATTTCAGGAAAGGAGAAATACAGCCATTTAATAGACTGTGACCTTTAAGAAGTACAAAATACTGCTTGAAGCAGCACTGCTGTTCTCAACCTTACATTCAGCCCTTTCTTTAATTTATGGATGAGGGCCCTGGGAGGGGACACCCAGGTGCTGCTTGGGAATGTCCCCACTACTGTCACTGTCATGATTTATAACTGTGGATGGATCTTTCCAGTGTCCAATTCCTTGTGAACCCAGTTGTATTTCTGCCTTCCTCCCACCATGCTGTGGCAAAGATTTTATTATTTTAATTGTGTGGTATGAAAAAGTAGTTAATTTTATTTTTGCTGCTTGTGGTTACAGAGGGTGTCTTATAGCTCTTTTGTCTTGAGAAATAGCAAATAATGATTTTCTGTTCCCCTCGTGTCCACTGCCATAATTTTATTGGCCTTTATAGTATTCCTCATGGTCTTCCTTCATGCTACAGGGACAAAATTTATGTAGTTTCTCCCAGACCTGCAGCTGTCCCATTCCTGTCCATGTGGGCTGTCTCTACCTCATTCCAGCCTTTTTCAGTCTGTTCTGAACACGACAGTGATGCCAACCTCGTACCTCTCCCTGCAGTGCCAAAAAGGATGGGGTTTTCCAAGGTCTCCTCACTGGAATGGGGTCAGTCTTGCTCAGGCAAATGGCTAGCTTGCTGCAAAAGGAGCTTTCCAAATTACCAAGCAACTTGTAGGTTTAGACCAATGTTACTGAATGGCTCCAGCTGGCAGAAAATAGTCTTTCCTGGACTAAACCATCCAGTTGTGATTGATTTTTTTCTTTTGTGAGTCAAATGGATGGAGAGAAGGGATCACTAGACTCAGAGAGTGATACCTAATGTTGAGGTTTGTGTGAGTTATTTTGGGAAAGGGCCTCTCATTTGCTAATGGTGAGGGCCAGAATTGCAAATCTGTTCATTAAATTCACAAGTGAGCCCCAATTTTATGCTTTGAGGAAAATGTCTGAACCAGTAGCATGTCTTCTCTGATCCTTGGGAGCAGAAAGCAGAGGGAGTTGGCTCCCAATTCTCAGTGATATTTGATATAACTTTTTCCTAGGACAGCTTATTGAGGTTGATCTAGTCCATTAAGGTTTCATCCCATTCTTGAGCAACTTTTTTCAACCCAATCCCTATACTAACCTTAGCAATTCAAGGATCAAAATTTTCAGGAGGTAATCCTATTTGTCTTCTGATAATCCCATGTTGAGGCACACATGCAGTAAAGGCTTGTAGGAAAGTGGCATGGAATAATTCCATTGACTCTCTGGGATTATGTGCAAGATGCTCTTAGAGTATGGGCTTTAGAATGGGAAGCCTTTAATGTTGAATGGCCTTTGTAAGAACAGTTTACAGATCTGAAATTAGATTTTTCAGGAAAATAACCACATAAAAGCTTTTTTTTAATATCACTCTTCCCTCAAAAAGGGAGTGAAAAAAGGCAATTTCTCCCCCTTCTGTATTTTAAGTCAAATGATAAGTCACAAAGAACTTAATTAGCAGCAATACATGTGAGACAGGGACCATAGGCTCAATTTCCATAATTTCCAGACAGCATTATCTGGATGGAAAGAGGTAACATCACACTCTTCAGTGGAGCTGGAGCACAAAACAAGGCAAGAAATTTTCTCCTTTTATTCCAACTCCAAGTTTTATTGATCTTCCTCTAAGCTCTATAAAATAATTTAATTTAAAAATATGTATGTTTTACTCACTTCCTATGCTACCTAAGAAACAAGTGATGTAAATAGCATATTTTTTTAAATTAAAAGATTAATCTGGTGGGCTAGTTTGATGCTGTGTTGTGTCCCAGCAGCAGTGCAGGGCAGTTGTGTTATTCATGGGCAGGTGCGTGGCTATGCAAATAATTGAAGAAGTTCCCTGGGACCTGCAGGTGTGTGGGTCAGACTTTTGAACTCCCAGTTCATACAGAAACTTTTTTGTGTTAAACCATGGAGCCTTAAATGCTGCATAGAGCATGCAGGGAGTGGGAAAAGCTCCTCAGGCCACAGTGTGGACTCAATGAGATTTTTAAAAGTCTCCTTATTTAGATGAAAAATATTTTGAGATTTCAGTAATCTGATATTGCTGTAAATTTGCCAACAGCTGCTGTAATCTCTCATTTTAATGACACATAATCAATTTTCCCTCTAATGCAGAGGAGCAGAATTATTGAGGTGTAAATGCTCATTTATAAACAGCTCAGTGCATCACAAATGTTCTCTTGCTGATTTAACATACATCCCTCATCCTAGTCTCTCCTGGCTAATGATTTGGGAAAGAGGAAAGAATCAGGAGCCATATCCCATTTCTTTAGTGTTTTCTAAACTTAGGTGGTCTCAGCCAGCATTTCTGTGCTGATGGACATTTGTCCCCTGTAATCTTCCTCTGAACTTAGTTGTATCTGTGATGTATCCCAATAACATTTAATTAAAACCTGATGGGCATTCACTTGCTGAACTTCTCGTACTTTCCAACAAATGACCTTTTTCCTGTCCTCTTTCTTCACTCTGATTTGTGATTCTCAAAATAATTCCTGTGGGTATTTAATATAGATGCTGATCATATCTGTGCAGGGAAGACCTCATAGGAAAATTCTAAACATTTGTATTTTCTTAAGTCCCAGCCTCTCATAATTTTTTGCCCAGTGACTTTCTGAGCCAGAGGCAACAGTTTGATACCTGTGAATCCTTGGATGGGTTTTTATTGCATGACCTTAACCAGTGGCTTTGTAGAAGGTTCATGGTCTTGAGGTGAGGACCCAGTCACCTGGTGTGACATGGACACACATTTCCTTTTGTTTCTCCTGACCTGTAGCTTAATTGGGTACCTACCCCTTCCTTCTTGCATTGGAAGAGGCTGTGATCAGTAATTCCCTCATTTTCTCCACAGTAATTATAGTTTCTCCAATGTAATTAGAGATAACTGCAGAGTTGGATTTTTTTAGTTTGAATATCGTTGGATTTACCTAATTTCCAGAAGGTTTTTTTTTAGACACTTGCTCTCTAAAATTTGCAATTTGTAGAAACCAAGTATTACATATATAGGTATATATACATATGTTCCTGCTTCAAAGGAATGCAGCTATGTATCTCAAAGTAGGAAACGTGGATTTGTTGGGTGATGCTTCAGAAATAAGCACCCAGTTGTTTAGGGCAAATCTATTTGTCATTACAAGACTTAATGAGTAAAGAAAAATGCTGTGTGTCATAGGTGTGCATTCCTCTTATGTTCGTGTTATTAAATTGATTTTTGACTTAATATTGTCTTTGTAATGATTATACTCTTTACCTAACATTAGATAAAATGGAAAAATAAATCTCTTTTTGATTGCAATTTTGGACTCTCAAGTTGATGATATGTATGAATTATTTTTTATTTAGTAAACAGTCCTTTGAAAAATGAGCTATATGGGATATTGTCACTTCAAAATTTGCATTCTCTTCCCTAGTTATTACACTGAGGGTGATGTTTATGCTTTTTGGTTTCCTAAGTAGTTTCTAGGTAACTTCATTGTTCCAATTACCAGCTCTTTGTCACATAATCAAATCTAAATGGGAAAAAAGCGACCAGGGAAGAGAAAAGGGATGACTGGAAGCTGACTAACTATTAGTGCTGGTTCTAAAATCTCTTTTGTTTAATTTTTCATTACTTATTCACTAAAGAAGGACTAGGCAAGATAAAAGTGTAATCTTTTTTCATGGGTGTTAATTCATCTGATAGGGCTTTGCAGCTCATCTCCTGGAAATATTTTACTTACGGCTCTTTTCTCACTTTTTAATTTTATTTTATTATTTTGCAGATTTCTGCTGTATTTTTAAGTTTGCATTCACTTTCTTGTAAACATTTTCTCCGTGTTCCCCAGCACAACATAGGGAAAAAGTGGACTTTATAGGTTTTCAAAATGGTAAAATCCTTGCATTCTGAAGTGTGAGCCAAGTCAGCTGAACAATATTTTGCTCTTAAAAAATGGGGGGGGAAAGGACTATTACTACTGTGCATTTGTTTTCTTAAGTGTGGACATTCCTTATAACTGGCCAGCCACAGCTTGCTTTTTCTTTAAGTGGATCATGTCTTGGTTTCTATGTTCTTCCCTCATAAAATGCCCACCCTGCTCTTTGGCATATCCCTGATTTCAGAAGCAGTATTGGGGAATGGCAGAGTGCAAAGCTGACACACAGAAATGGGGAGCTTCTTGGAGTTTTCTGGAAAAAGCAGCCCTTGAAGTGTCACTCAAATACCCCTCCCTCACCAGCGGCATATGCAGAGCCTGTCACTCCAAATCCACACTGTGCTGAGCCTGGAATAAACAAGTGTGTGTTTACTGAGGTGGGTTTGTACTGCCTTTGGCACCTTCTCTGTGAGCTGTTAACTGGTCACGGTGTTTCTGCAGCATCTTGTAATTAATAGCACAGTTTATAGAGTACATTATACTGATTATAAGGAATGATATTTTTGTTTGATCAAATAATGTTTGCTGCATATAATTCAGAAGCTGCGAAAAACTCCATTCCAGTACTAAACCATTAAAGCTTGGTGTAGAATGATCTTTAGTAATTCATTTTGAGATAATTTTTCCCTTCAACTGCTCAACCGATGGAAAAATGATGGCATAAAAGAGAGTTATGATTATTGTGCAATAAAATGCTTTAAATTGTGGGATTTTAAAAGTGGCAGTTGCAATAACGATCAGAAAGTAGCAAGGGCTGAGAGCAGTGAGGAGAACTGGGAGAAGAATGAAAATGACTCCTGGCTGAGAGTGAATAACCAGGCTGGCACTTGGTGCTGGAAAGGAGCTGGGAAGAGCTGTCCCTGCTGTCACACTGGGTGTCCAGAAGCAGCACAGACCTGGAGGGCAGGGCCAGCCCTGAGTCCTGCTCTTGCCATGGGAGCAGGATCTGTTGGCTTTGTGCTGTTCCACAGGGTGGTTTGGCCACCTCTGGATGCACAGAGGTGAACAATGAGCTGTGCTGGTGTTAAGTGCCTCCTATTCCTCAGTGGGGGCCTCTGGCTGGATTTTGGGAAGGGCTCTGTGCACTGAGGATGCCCTGGGTGTCATCTTATGCCTGCCAAGAAAGATAGCCATATTTTCCATTTTCTGTTTGGGTTTTTTCCTCTTGGGTCTGTCTGTTCAATTAGGCCTTTCCATTTCTCTTTGCCCTTTGCTAAGAGCCAGCTTAGTCTGCTGCAGCATTGTTCTGCTGGGTGTCTGTTCCAAAGCCTTACTGGAGGTTCCTAAATAAAACCCAATTACCACTGGAATGGGTGAGATTCCATGTTGAGACCTCACCCTTGTGACAATTCTTTTGCTCACATTCCACCCACATTAAAATCAGACCAAACTGGCCTAAAATGTCTAAGCAGTGCACAGGTTTTTGCTGCTTTGGTTGCCCCACCAACTATTTTTGTAATTAATGATGAATTAAGATGAGTTTATTTGCCTTCAGCTCTTATTCTCTCTAGCTTTATAAAGAATATATATATATATATATATATATATATATATATATATATAAATATATAATCTTTATAGCACTTTCTTCCATAATGTTCCCATTTCTCCTTTAAGAAAAGTTCCAGACTTATCTTCCCTCACTCATGTGATACTCAAATTACAATTCTTTCAGAATCTTGCAACCTTGAGCAAAAATTTCAGACTTTGGAAATGATTTCTACTTGCTAAAAAGGAGCATTGAGTAACAAAATCAGCAAATACAATATGGACAGTAAACAAGTTACGAGATGTTGTAAATTGACTTAAGTCCTGATTCTGCAGTAATTTACAAGTGTACTGTCTAATTTTGTTAGGCTAATTTTTTACTAAAACCTGATAAGATAATCTACTTGGCTGAAAAATTACTGGGAACAGATTTCTCTCTGTTAATGTTTCTCAAAAAAAAAAAAAAAAAAAAAAAGAATCTAAAACAAAAAGCAGCATTGCCAAGATAACATTTATCACCGAGTGTCTGTGCTCCCCATTTGCTCAGGCTCAGGACAGTTGAATGTCCAATAAAATAGCTAAAATATCACATTTGAGTATTATCCTTTGCCATGAGCTATCACAATGAAATTTAGTAACTTTAGATCCTGAAATAAGACCAGAGGTTGAGGTATTTGAATTTTGAAACTAGCTTATTTCCTGTTCTTTTGAAAATGGTGTTTTCTGTCACTGAGGTGCTCTGGCCTTCCACTTCAGCATGTTTTTAGTGCAATATAGAAAGTTATAGACAATAGAGACTTGTGAAGAGTTTTGCTGTAAGTTAGGGTTTTTAGTAATTTTGAGATTTACTTTTAAATCTCTGATTTGTATTTAATTAATATCTCTTGATTTTGCCTGGACTGTAGTTTGAAAAGCACAAGCTTTAGAAGGTAGGCAGTGGGAGGGACAAACATACTGTTTCTTTAAAGCAAGCAAGGAAGCCCATTCAACTGCAAATCAATACATATTTTTCTCATTATAGAATCTCTGTATAGGTGATGCATGTACTGTAAAGGGGTAGCAATGGGAGTTAATACAGTTTAGATTGTGCTGCTTAAGTTCCATGCAGAAGACAGCTGTTATTCAGCAACAAAACAAACTGCGTTTTGCTGGATGAGAAAGAGAATTAAGTAGCTGTAATAGCAAAAGAAAGCAATATTGAGAAAACAAAAACATTGCCAAAGTGAAAAATTTCATTTAGAGGAATACCTTTCCAATTTTAAGCCTACATTTAAGTCTCTAGATTATCCTAAGAAAAGGCTCTATTACCACATTTTGGCTTCTCCATGTCTTTGCAAGCTCCTCTTCTGTGGGGGCGACTGTTAAGCCACAGTATCTGACACTGGAAAACACTCACAGAACCACTCAAGGAAATATATTCACATTTCTCTTGATTCCTTGTTTGATTGGTTTTTGAAGAATATTCTCATGGTACTGGTGCTTGCAAACTCAGGCCAGGAGGGGGGCCAAATTCTGCTAGAAGATGTAAAAACATGTAAGAAAAATATCTTTCTACAGAATGCTCATGGGTTTTTTTTATAGTTTATACTGAGAAACGTTTCTTCTGAGTACCATCCTCCAAAATAAAAACACAGCTTCAACAAAATGTCAGAGAGCAAACAAAACCAAGTCTAGAGTTACTGGTCCCATCTGTTCTAATAATGACAGACATCCTTGAAGGGTTCTTGGGCAAAGTGGGTTCCTTGGTGAGAGCTGTGACAGTCCTGTACTGAAGGAGAGCAGTGTGTACACAACATTCCTGATTAAACCATGACATTTCCAACTGGAACTTGCAACAACCTCTGTTTGGTTGAGGGTTTTCATCTTCAAACTCCCATTATTTTTCTCTGAAGATGTCTCTGGTTTAGTAGTTATTGCAAAGGAAAACAAAAAAGGGAACTGGTGGTATATGCAAAATATTTGTCATAGCAAATTAACCAGAAATGGCAGAAATGATTTTCGTTGAGGTTTTCTTTGATTGGCTGAAATCCAAACTGAGGTAAGAAGTGTAATCCCTGTGAGAACAAGAGGTGATTTCTTTGGGAATGCTCAGTTAGAGTCAGCTGCTGTTTAATAGTCTGTTCTGATATGTCAGTGGTGAAGAGATGAGGCCTTTATCTGCTGTTAAACTGTGCTCCCAAGACTGAAAGTACATTGAAGCAAGATGAGAAGTGATAGAAGAGCAGGATTAAAGGGTGGCATCAAGGGCAGGTGGGAGTCATACCGTCAGCTTCAGCCTGTGGTGATGTACCATCACACACGCATGCATGGTCTGTGTTCTGCACATGGCCGGTCCCAGGGGTTTTGTTTGAATGCCAGTTTAGCTAATCTTGGTGTAGTGTTGCTGTGTTTCTTCTGCAGTTCCTGACATTCTCCAAACACAGCATTGCAGGTCCTGTGTCTATCCTGATCAGAGCCTGAGTTACTGATCTCTTTTTCAGGGATGGTTTTTAGGATTTCCTGCAATGATTCAGCTTTGCAACTCCTTTTCTGTAACAGCACCTGCAGGTAGTGGGCTTGGGGGTTTTTGGTTGTTTGTTTGGTATTTTTGTTTTTTGTTTTGTTCCCTTTTTTTTTTTCTTTCTGCTGCTGTTCAACCAAACACTGTGAAATGGGCTTTCTCTTTCTTAGAGTGCTAAAAGCCCTGACAGATCTCAGTGTTGGGTCTTTAACAATGTTTTTTGACATGTTGCTGAAGCTGTGCCACGTAAACTGCCCTGAGCTATGGAGGAAATAAATGTTTAAAAGATACACACTGTGATGGTGATAGTTTTTTATTTGTTTGAGCAGACATGACAGGCTGTTTTATTGATTTTGGGAGTCTCCTTGTACGTTGCTAACTGTTTCAGGACTTCAGGCTAGTGCTGTAGAGGTCCACAGTGAATAAAGTGTTATTTAAACCTTGCATGGGGAGGTAGCAGTAGTTGCCAAGGTCCTGTTGCACTCCTCGTGGATCAGGAATCATATTGAGATGAACACATTTATTGTTAGCTTAGGTTGTCTCCTGAGGAAATTGTTAATACTAGCAGCATATGTGAGCTAAATGCAAAAGGAAATTGCTTAATGGAAAACTAAGGCTGAAATTTTCAGGGAATTGAGCTCCTCTCTCTATACACTAAAAGGATGTGTATCATGGGTATATTGGGTATCATGCCCTTTTGAAAGAAATTATGATTGCAGACAAACTACAGGAAAAAGATGTTAAAAGTAATAAAAGAAAAGAGAAATGAATTGAAGCACAGGCATAACAAAGGAAAGTGAAATGTCCATCTTAATTAAACACTGTAAATATTTTTAAGATTAAAGAAATATTCCTATTCAAGAAAATGTTGTAAACAGAGGGAGGAACAAAAATTGGACTGTGGTATTATTTTCATCGTTTTCTCATTTAGGGTTTTAGATGTGTCCTCTCAAAGTGGCATATATAATTTTTTCTGTCTAGAGGCAGAGATTACATATCACAGGTTTGTGGGGGGAGATATTTTTAAGGGGGAATGGCCCTAAGATGAAGGAGGTCAGTTTCAGATTAGATATACAGAAGGAATTGTTCTCTGGCAGGGTGGGCAGGCCCTGGCACAGGGTGCCCAGAGCAGCTGTGGCTGCCCCTGGATCCCTGGCAGTGCCCAAGGCCAGGCTGGACAGGGCTTGGAGCAGCCTGGGACAGTGCAAGGTGTCCCTGCCCATGGCAGGGGTGGCACTGGATGGGCTTGAAGGTCCCTTCCAACCCAAACCTTTCTAGAATTCTGTGACAGTGCAGAAAATGTGGCTGCCAGAAGGCACTTCTAGCTGGGATCCATACCTCTGTGCATTACCAGGTGTGATTGCAGATCATAATTGCATCATCTTTTTTAAACAGGTTTTAGAAAGATTTTGGTATTTGGGGCTATGGAGAGTTAATTACTAAATTATGAAAAAGATTCTTTGACAAACTTAAACAGGCCAGATCCATGTTTCTGACGCTGACTGCACAGCAGCTGGGCTATGGTTTCTGTACAGGAGTTGCTGACTGGATAATCATCTTGCTCAAGTCAATCAAATCCAGAGTTCTCCACAAACCCCACATGCACAGAAGAGCTGATGAAGTTATCACAGCACTTGTAGTGTCTGTAGAAATGACCAAAGGCAGGAGTTAAAATTTGTCACAGAGTCTTGTCTTGTGAGATTGTTTTTGGTCAGGGGCATTATGCTCGAGGGAGCAGAAAATACCTTGGAACTGTCACACAAATTACGAAAAGAGGGATTTTTGTGTCAGAGCTGTGGAATGAAATCAGCTGTGTGGGAGCCAGAGGGTTGTGTGATCTCAGAGAAGGGGACTGGCAGGCACGAAATGTGACTTTGGCCTGCTTGGAGCACTTGCCCTCACTGCCTGAGAGCAGCTGTGGTTTGTATGATGTTAACGATCCAATAAACTGGAATAAGCATCAGGGAAGAATAAGATCATCTAAATCCTTCTCCAAGGACATTATTTTGGCATGAACCAGTAGGTATTGAGGAGCTGGCTGTGGCATCCTGACAAAATGGACAAGGAACTTCCCTATTCGTTGGCCTGTTAGGAACCTCATGAAATAATAAGAACTGCTTCTCCATTGGAAACCCTCCCTGGTGTTTTGTGTAGCTGTGCTCCAGAGCACTCGGAACATTTGCTTCCAGAGCAGTGTGAGGTCCAGCAGCAGAAGCTGTGTCAGTCCCCCATGTCCTGCTGTGGGATGTTGGTGAGGAGGAGGAGGAGAAGTGCTGCCTTATGCTGCATTTTTTCAGATGTCACCGAAAGCCTGAACAGGAGTTCTATCTTAGTAATGAAGGCAGTTTTCTTGCATTCATAAATACAAAGATGAAAGGTCAGATATGGAATAAATCCCTACTGATCCAGCGAAAGTAACCTTTATTTTATTATTATGTTCATACTTTGTCAAATTAGCTGTCTTAATACCACGAATTTTTGAATCTCATTGTAAATTATTTCTCATGGATAACCTGAGTAAAAATTTCAGTTACAAAGCCAAAACTTTCTCCAGGATGGAGCAAACCAATCTAAACCAACCATGAAAAATAAATATCTTGGTGAAGGACACACTTTGTTTTCCTGACCGTAATAATTCCTTTTTAAGTCACTTGGAAGACCAGGCTTAAAATGACCCCAATATCTGTAACCAGAGACATCTTTTGTTCCCTCAAAATAATGTAATACTTGCCTGCATTGGAGTTTGAGTAATAGAACAAGTAACAAACTCAGCTGGATTTTGATGGATGTTATAGGATTCAAAATTAGAAAAAGCCCTTTCACTCATAACCCAAACAATTTCTGAATGTTTAAGAGAGAAATATGGAACCTACCAGACTAATGTCTCAAAAGTCACTCTTCAGAGAAGAAATGCACTTTAAATATGGAAAGAACCCCTGGACTTACTCTAATTATCACATAAATTGAAACATTTCCTATCTTGCCTACCCAACTGAGAGGCCAGCAGCAGTTAATAAGCTATATGTAGGTGTAAATTAGTAACACAATTCAGATTAAATTGTATTTCTTTCATTTTTAATAGACAATGTCATTTTATGGAATAATCACATTTTGTAGTTAGCAAATTGGAGACATGTCAGATTAAACATGCTGTAAAGTAATATTGAAACTAAGTATTCTCATTAAGTAGAGCAGTGGGGAGGTGGTTCAGGGTCTGAGGCACTCTCTAAGGTAATGCCCAAGTTAACTCTTAAAAAAACAAGTGAGAGCACAAGTTCAGTTCTTCACACATTTCAATATTTTGTGAAATGTGGAGCATCTACTTCAGATATATAAGAAAGCCTCCTACAACTGCAGCTGCAATTAAGTTGAAATACACAGTCCATTTTCAGTATTTCAGATAAAATCAATGTTCTGCTGAACGACAACTGCTTGAATACAAAATAAAATCGTTGTCAAGTGTATTCTGCATTTAGTCCAATATATATGGAGTCATGGGAATGGTGTGAAATATTCAATGGAATAGGTTATGGGATGTCCTCAGGACACAGGGAAGTGTGACTGTTGCTGCCAGAATGTGCTCCAAGTTGTCAATTTTGCTCCAGTTGGATTCTCTTGAAGCAATACCAGAAATCTGAGCTTGGAGCCATTGGTTCTCATACAGCTGGTCCAGGGAATGAGTGGTGCAGGGGTGCCCTCCTTTGTCTGTCCCCTCCAGAGCTCCTCCCCAGTTTCATATAGATGACGGGAGGTTGCTGAAGGCTTTCGCTGTTGCCAGACTTTCTTTGGTACAATCTTGAGGGTTGTGGGTTGTGTATATTCCAAATAAATGCTCCAGTGCTCCTCACAGAGGCTGAAAAAATGCTGCTCTCAGATGGTTCTCCAGGTATTTCTTTTTGAAAAGCACGCAGCTCCAGCTGGGAAACTGCAACAGGATGTCCAGGCGAGGCAGGCCTATGTGTGGCATCCATCCATTCCAAGGATATCTCTATGATATTAGAAACTGAGTGTTTACAAAAGCCTTAATTAGGAATTCTTGCTCAGTGGTCACTCGGTCTCTCTAAAGACAAAACACAGAGCAATCATTACAGGCAGCAGATTAATTGCAGAACTTATTGCAGGTTGCTCTATTTGTCTTGTTTTGCATCTAGACCAGTGTTAAGACAGAGTAGGTGCTACAATTTGGTTTGAGATGGATTTTCCAGCCCTGAAATCATGAAATCAGGACATTTCCTTGAGTAAGGATCACTTTAGGATCTAAGGGCATTTGAGCCCAGTTTCTGTGGATTAAGTTGCCATCTCTTGTTCTGCTCTTGAGTGTGAGAGGCCTGTTTATGTCCTCTGGAGCACTGCAAGCACTTGATGTCCTGTTTTCGAAGTCTTAACTTTCAAGGTTAATTAAAAAAGTTGAAAAAGCTCTTGGAATCTTTAATTAGCTTGTCCACTTTTTCACTTTTTTTTCTTTGTAGGGTGAGGGAGAGGCCAGCAGTATTACTGGAGATTAAGGACAGGGATGGGCTGGCTCTGTTTGAAGCAGCAAACTGTGCACGATTGCTGTCATTGATGTGAAGGCATAAAGTCTAAGATCTTTGTCACAGTGTAGCTGCTTCATAGGCCTGACTCATACCCCTACTGAAGCTAAACCTTATTTTCAAGTCTTCTTTCTGCTGTGGCAGCTGAGCTCTAGTGGTGTGTTGAAGGAACCCATACCCTTTTGTTTAAAGTTTTAATCAGTGACATTCCATTTGCTGGCAGACTTGCCAGAACCAATTTTGAAGTGTTAGGTCATAGGGCTGATGTTAGCATTGGAGACCCAGAGCTGTGATACACCATATATTGTCATATATAAAAGAATCTAGAGAATGCAAGTACAAGAGTGAACTCCTATTTCTTGTTTTAAATACCTAATTAACCTGTAGTCCTCTCCTTATTGTTTTTTTTTTCCCTGCACTTCTTCAGGCAATTAAGTTGGAGAATATCTATAAGCATTTTATGATGATAAATGTTTAGCTTCTAATTTAACTTCTAAAATTATTATTGTCAACTGTCAGTACTGAACATGCATACCACAGCTATGGAATTTTCATTTTAGTTTTGCTCTCTGATTTTTTGAGCCTTTCAATTATCTTCTTGAGTTTAGGAGAGTGCTAGAGTGAATATTCTTTACACAAAGCTTCCTGATGTCCCTTCCCTTAAAATGATGGAAACACTGATGGTTTTTAGAGGGATAGGTCACTCTGTGATGGCAGCAGAGCTCGCCTTAACTTGGCTCAGTGAATGTCTATATTAGCTATTTCGCCACTGTGTTTTCCAGTTGAACTGCTCAACTCATTTTGAACAGATAAATTGTGCATTTTAAAGTAAAATCATGGCATGGAACTTAGTGGCTTACACTGGGGAGCACTTGCTTCCACATAGGAATATCTCTAAAACTAAGCTGCCATGCTTCACAAAATTATTTTCAACCTTGTACACTGCACAGAATATTTTCCTCAAGAATTTGCATTTTAAAATCTTTGGTTTAATCATAAATACTTTCTGGAAATATTATAGAACTGTCTAGGTGGTTTGAAGCTACTTTGTTTAGTAATTCCCCGGAGTACTTTCAGGATCTTTATCAGGAGAGATGGTTTTCAAGAATTAATATAAGTTGTATTGAGCTTCTGTGATAAAAAAGCCCCACTCAGAAGGGGCATTTTAGCCCAAAGGTAACCTCAGTTTGAGAAAAAAAATCCTCCTTTGGGTTGTGGAGAAGCAGAACATGCAGTAAATTGCTGTGGTACTCATCTCCTTGCAAGAAATAATTCAAAATCTTACAGTAGCATGAGACTGAAATGCAGTTGGAGCAGGGGGGCATGTTCACAATTCAGTTAAACCGAAAAGAAGCTGACTCATTCTAAAGAACCATTTCATGCTATGGTTGTTCTAGTTGTTCTTCTAAGTTGTTCTTCTCTGTGTCTAAATATTTATGCAGGAACTGGCAATCTGCTGTTCCCTTGTAGCTGGTGATCAGAAAGAGCTTCTTCAGGGACCGGATGTGCCACCCATGCTCTGCTGCCAGGCACAGGCTCCAGCAACAGTGCCACAAAATGCCCTTCTTCTCATTAGCTGTGCTGAACTCTTCCACTGTATGCCATAGCTTTTATTTATCCTTAGTGAGTAGGTGATAGGCCTTTAGTTTGCCCAATTGGATGATTAAGTCTTTCTTCATGAGCAAATATTTCTGTGTGGTACCTTAAAGCATCATTTTTAGCAGAGCCATGAGGACTAGATCTGTAGTTGCATGTGATATTTTTATACAAGTATTTTATTAGCTCAAGAAAAACAGAAGTTCATGCTTCTGCTTGTGCATTTTCAAGTCTCTCATTAATTAAAAATACTAATTACTTTTTCCATTACAGTAATGGGTCATAGAGTAATTGAATCAAAGGGCATTTTATGTAACACAATTATGGCTATGTGAATTAAGGCTAGAGAGGTTAAAGATTAGCTTCTAATGCATTAAAATTTTTTTGTTGGTTTGGGAAATTTTTTTTAATGTTAAGGGGGTAAATATTAAAAGCAGTATGTTTAACATTTTGAATTTTATTAGTTCTGTCATTTTAGACCTTGCCAAGTTCTTACTCAGCTTGGAGAAATAATTTTTGAGAATCAGTCACTCCTTTGGATGAGTGGACACCAATATCCACAGCTGACACTATAAAATTGGAGTCTTGGTCCTTGTTTTTTCCTGGTTGCAGCTGGGCTGGCTGACACTGTAGAGGTTCACTGTTATTAATTATTTTAGTCAGGGGAAGACAGCCTCATTTCTTCCCCAAAAGCCCTGCAGAAGTGTGTTCCTGGTGAGGAAAATAATAAAGGCTAAAGTTTCATAGCCTGTGATGTAGTACAGGGGTGTAAATGACATATCACCTTTGTCCAGGGGAAACAGGACAGCATTTGAATGGCCTCCTTTCTTTCGAAGGTGACAAGAACTTGGGAGGAGAAGGACTCCCAGGCCAGGAACACAGATAGGACTGACTGTGTCTATCCTGGCATGTGGGAGGGTGCCACAGGATTACATCTGTTTTGAGGAGGTTATTTTGGTCTACCACTGCTCTGGGCTCATGAACTGAATTGGCATCAGCAGCAGATGAAGCACCCCTGGTTTAAGTTCCTCAAAAATGTGTCCCTTCATGTGTTCTGAGACCTCTCCCTCGGGTGACCTAAGGGTGGTGAGGGGGAGCTGAGGGGATTCTCCTCACACCACAATCCTGTATGAACTGAAATGGTAACCTAGATGTACTGTAACTATTCATTTATATATTTGTTTATTTATATATTTATAGATATGTAGTGTGCATATGTATAGGTAGATACATATATATATATATGTTCATAAATATGTACGTATATATGGGTATATACATGTGTGTATATATATGTGTGTATTTAGCTCCCCAGACAAGGGAGAACTTTTTAAACTCTCAGTTGCTAGCAGAAATTTTATGGCAGAAAGATTGCTTCTGAACTGCTTCCAATTCCTCTTTTAAAGTTTTCTGCATTTAAGCAGTTGTGCTTTTAGCTGAGCTGGATGGAAGCAAGTTAAGTGACCTAGTGGGAAAAGCAGTGCGGCACTGCAGCCTGGAACAGGGAGCAGAGGAAAACTTGTGTCAAGCGAGACCCCAGGAGTGACAGCTTTATTCCTGCCTGGCTTTGGTGTACAGCAGACCTCAGAAACTCGACAGGAGAGAGATAAGGACACACAAGTGTATCAATTGTAAATTCTGGAAACTGCTTCAAGGGTGTGCTCTGTGCTTAATCTGAGTTTAAGCTCTCCCTTGAACCAAAGCCCAGTAAAGACATGGGCGGTGTCTGATGACCGCTGATTTCTGAAGAGTTACCCTTTGCTGTTATCCCTTAAGCATTTCTATGGACATGGGGTGTGGAAACTGAAAAGCCATGCTGCTTCCTGGTTTCCTGCCTTCCTGTGAACCCAAGTACTGTAACATAAGAATGCAGGTTGTCGCAATTCCTCTGGAAAATACTGGAAAAGGGCATTATTGTCTTCTGGCCCACAGCTAATTATTGAGACCGGTCAGGACTAATTAGATCTAAGCGTGGTACTCTTACTACAGAATTACAATTTACTTGGCATGAGAAGGATGCCTTGGTATTGTTGCAGTAAGCAGCAAAGCAGTTGCAGTAAGAGCCTTTGCTGTGTGAGTTTGGGGGTGTGACCTGCCCAGGTGTCACAACACCTGCCTGCTGCTCTGGTGCCTTGTTTACAAACTGTGTTTCACTCCACATGGTACAAATGGACATTAATTAGAAGAGAACTGTAGGGTATGTCAATGGCTCTGAAAGAAGAAATAGAGTCAACCTGTGTGTTAATTTGCTTTCCCAAAAATTAAATGACCTGCTTGGTGTTTGGTCTCGCCTGGACTGGCACGCTGCTTTGGGGCTCCATAAAGTGAAAGCCTGTCTGTGACAAAGAGTGACAGTCTTTAGTGACTGACGGGTGGGACTGGAGATGCAGCAACCATAGCCCTTCTTGCCCACAGACTCCTGCCTGGCTTGACGTTGTGTTGGAATGCATTCCATCCCAGTCAATGGTAATGGATCTCACTTAACCACAGCGCTGTTAAAAGTTGGCTCCCTGACCTAAACTGCCCATCTGGGCCCCCTTTATAGTCGACAGGGAGAGATCAGTGCATGCACAGAGTGATGAATCGTACCTGAAGACTGAATTGTTTTGGATTGTGGAGGCCCCTGCTACCGACTTAGAGCAGACAAGTTTTAAATCACTGCAGTTAGGAGAGATGAATGTTTCCCATGGTCTTTCTGTGGACTTCAAAGTGGTTTAGAGCAGGGACCTGCACTCTTTGTTTTGGCAAGTTTCTGTATCTGGGGAGATAAGGTTCTTCTTACCACGGAAATTTACTGAGAATAAACTAAAAAAAAATACAAATTGTTCAGTTTGGCTTGTTTTGTTTTATCAAACAAATAGTAAATCAGAAAACATGGGAAACAGCCAGCTTTGCTGGTGTCCTGGTTACTGCTGAAGTGCTATAATGTATGTCACAGCACAAGGAAGAGGGGAAACACAGCTGGTGAAGGCTAAGAAACACAAAAACTTATAACAGATCTTACCAGGCTCCTTTTGTACACAACAGCTTGCCCAAGACAGTCATGACGCCCCAGAATCTCTATCCAATCTATTTTTTTTTTTTTCTCAGTTCAGTATCAGTTTTCAGCACCAGGCTAGGTTCCCCTGAGCTTGCATTTGAAACTGCAATAATTTCACTCCCATGCCCCTTTTTGGGTGCAAAATGGATTAAAGTCTCTGTAGAGCTTAGCACTAGAACAGCAGCTCTGCTAGGAAATCTGCAGAGGATTCAGAAGCTGTTTTTCAGCTTAGTGGTTAATGGTTGCTCACTTTGGGATCATTTCTCACAAATTCACCCTCATTAAATAAAGCCTTTTCTTGCTGCTGGCTTTTCCAACTTTTCCTCAAGTCAGTCATTCCATTATGAAGAACAAATGCTACCCAACTGTCAGTTCTGAAAATAATGGCTAAATTTGAAAGGAGAGACCATAATGAAACTTTTCCTTAACCTGCTTAGTGATGGTTGTATTCCACGGAGCACTGAGTTTAAGGGGTTTTTCATTGATTTTTTTAAAGAACTTGGTCCTGTTTCATATTCTTGTCCTACTCGTATGCAGTACTGGCCTAGCTCAGAAGAGAATAATTAAAGTTTTTAATGATCTTTTTAGACAAAATGAGGGAATTTAATTAGGTTAACATCCCAATTATATTTCTGTGATGGAGCACATAAAAATACAGACTGTTGCTGGCCCTACCTGGAAGGAAAGCAACATCTCTATCAAAGCACATATTAAACTGTAGTGCACAGAGAAAAGCCTGTGCTGAAATACTTCCACATGGATAGATAGGACACAAATACTCAAAATTTTTATTTTTTTCCCTGCAAATCCATAGTCGTATTTTACGTCAAATCTGTAGTCAGTAATGATTGAAATAGGAATGGTGGGGAGGGGAAGAAGTATTTTTGCTTATTAGCAGTGGGGAAGAAGGGTAAAACAGATTGATTTGATCTTGGAATTGCTCTCCTGTCTGGGGTGTGTTAGAAACCCAAAGAGCTATTTAAATGGAACTGGAAGTCTCAGTTTCACAGTGGAGAAAACGAGAGCATGAGGCAGAGTGAACAATAAGGCATCACTCAAAGAAAACTCTGGGAAAACAGGGAGTTTGAAAACTCTAGTGGATTTCTTAATTTTTTTTTTTTTTTTCTGAGTGAGATAGGAAATAAAGTAGATAGATTACTGGCTTACAGGCTGATAATAAAACAGCCAAAGCAGATGGTACGAATGATAAAGAAAAAGAGAAGGTTTATGCATAGCTCATTAACCACAGTTTGTAATTCGTTTGCAGATTTTTATGAGAAACTCTGCAACAAATAAAAGTCCAAGTTAAAAAATTAGGCAGAATTTAAGGAGGCTAAAATCAGCCCAATTAAGACAAATATATAATACACTGTTGACTCAGAAACTTAATTTTTTACAGTAAATGTAAATGTTTATCAGTTTCTTGCAAGTCTCAAAGGTAATAAAAAAACGTTAGTTGCTTGCTCTTTGATAAATAAAATAAAACCTAGTGGTTCTTTTAGAAAGTTTTAATGACTAAACTAAATGTCTGAACTTCAGGGAAAGTAATTTTATTTTACAGAATTTCAAAGCAGATTTATTTCCTTTGTTGTCATTTATTCTTACATCAGTGTAATTCCCTAACACTCGTGTACACTTGAACATGTGTCCCCAAGGGTCTGTCTGGGACTGTTTGTGAAACAGAGAGGAAGGGGATGCTGAAGCAGCATCCTTCTTGTGTCTCTGGGGTTCTTCTGCACTGGGAAAAATGGTGTTTTCTGTTTCTTTTGAGTCAGGAGTTGATAGGGATTGGTGCTTTACTTCGGGGATTGCTTCTGCAGAAATTCTGCAGTTGTCCCGCCTGAAGGAGCCGACAGCGAAGATGGAGTGTTGGAGGTTAGGATTTTTCCTTTTTTAAAAATATTTCTCTCCGGGAATTTTCTCCCATCTGTTGCCTAAAAGATGGTAATGATGATACTCAAGACAAGAGGGGGAAGCGTGCAGCTGGCCGCAGTCTCCTAGCTCGGAGCCTTCTCTTGGGCAGTGCAGAGCAAGATTTTGGCTGGGGGGTGAGGGACTGGGCTCTGCTCCTCGCTTGCTCTTGCTCTTGGATTGGAGGAGAGATGGCCAGGCTGTTGTTGCTGCGGGAAGGATTTGCTGCCACCCTGGAGCTCTGTCTTTTACTGCTTCTCCTGCTGTGGGTAGGAGCAGCTATTGGACATTTTCAACTCCCGATCTCACTGAAAAGGACCCTCCCTGTCCACTCAGGTGCATCAGAGGAACACCCAGGACCCTTTCCCCTTTACCCCCTCTTTGGGGGTATCTGCCAGCTGGTTTTGGGAGCCTGGCTGCTGCTTTTTAGTAAAAAACCCAAACCCAGTCCCTGCTCTTTCTGGGTTTTTTACTACACTTTAGCCCAACGTCCTGTGTTTGCCCAGACCCTCTGCTGCTTCTGCCTCTGCCACTGCTTGGGCTTAGTGCTGCACTTAGATTCACCACCCCCAGGGGTCTGCTCACCTCTGCCGTTCCAGCCGCTGCTCCGAGGTCCCTGCTTACGGCTCATTTCGCCATCCTGAGGGGCACCGGGACCGACCGACCCCGGTGAGTTCCCAAAGGAAGCCCCTTCTCCACGCCTCCCGCCCGCCCGGCCGCCATTTCCGCGTGAGGGGGAAGGCGGCTGAGCCGGCGCCACAGCGCCCCCTGCAGGCGCGGGGGCCGTGCCCGGCCGGGAGCCAGCAGCGCCCCCGCTGGCTGTGCCCGGAACTGCGCCGCAGGGAAAGCGCCGCGGCCGGGCCGGGCCGGGTTTGTGCTCTGCTCGGCGCCGCTGCCGCGGCTGGGCTGCGTGTGCTTGGTGTGCACACACGGACCAGGGAAGAACTGTCATTCCTGCTCCCACAGCTCGGCCTGAAAGCCCCTGAAATTCAAAGTTACATTGATTCAAAGCTAAGGGGCTCATACTTTCCATTCCAAGGGAGGTTCCAGGCTTCCTGTCCTTTAAACTAGGATGTGGAGAAAGATGTTTTAGAAGGGTCTAGTGTGCCAGGACAAGGGGAATGACTTCCCGCAGCCAGAGGGCAGGGTTAGATGGGATATTTGGAAGGAATGTGAGGGTGGGGAGGCCCTGGCACAGATTCTCCAGAGAAGCTGTGGCTGCCCCTGGATTCCTAGAAGTGTCCAAGGCCAGCTTGGACAGGGATTGAAGCAGCCTGAGATAGTGGAAGGTGTCCCTGCCCATGGCAGGGGTTGGTATTGGATAAGCTTTAAGGTCCCTTCCTACCCAAACTGTGTCATGATTCTGTGAATTTGTAGAGATATACCAAATAGGATAAAGACTAAGACTCTTCCCTGAGGAGATGGTTTTCAGCATGTATTATCTTCATCAAAAGATGTCCTTTCTATAGTAAAAATTCTCATTTCTTTGCTGGAGGACTCTGTCCAGGCTTTCCTGTTACAATGATCAGGTCTCCTGTTGAACAGCTAATTTTTGACAGGATTCTGTTTATCAGCTGCATCACTTTGGAATTACTTCCCAGAGGTTACTGCAGCCTCTGTTATTCTTGGGTGTGTGTCTAAAGGCCAAGTCAAACACTGTATGGTTTTCCTGCAGCTGAGGGATTTACATGCAGCTCACTCTGAAGCTGTGCAAACACCTGCCTTGGCAGCTCACCTGCTGCACAGAGAAGCCTGATGGAAGGGAACTGCTCTGTGCTCAGCCTGGCAGCTTTCCAGAGACAGGGCTGGATATTAATCAAACCTAAGTAAGAGGTGAAGTGTGCTGCTGGGAGCTGCTGCCCTTCAGGAGGATGGGGTGACTGGTGATGTGCGGTGGTGGTTTGGAGCACAGGGGTCCCTTCTGGGGGGCTGTGCCTCCCACGCAGCCCTGCAGCAGCTCCGCACTGGCCTGCACTGGCTCCACTGTCTATGCTTCTCTAAGGCCTCAAACAACTCACTCAGAAGGGTTTTTGAACAGGCTTATGTTTGTTCATACACCGTGGGTTAGACACTCAGGAGAAATACCCACAAGATATTCTCAAGAGGTCAAAACGACAGGAAGAATTTTATTGGCAACTTCAACAAAATCAGAGAACTTTTGCAAAAGGTTCAGTGCAACATTTAATCAACATCAAACAGTTCTCAATGCATTAACTTGCCCCATCCGACTTAACAAACTCTAAGCCCCCTCAATCTTAAGTTACTAAAAAAAATTCTGAGAAGATGGAATAAGAAGAAAGAGAAAAATACAGACATGGATAAGAAAGGTTTGGATCTCAATTTAAAGGCAAAATTCTACTTTTTTTCTTGTCTGATTAATACTGCACTTAGAGCTACCTCCATGCAAACGTGTAAAGATATTAAAATCTTTATGGTGGTGCAAAAAAAAAAAATTGAAGGGCTCCAGTTTAGTTTTAATTTAGAAGAAAACATTGGGACAGAATGTTCAACATATGCGCGTTTTGTGGAGAAGGGTTAATTTATGTGTCTGTAAGGAACAAGAAGGTGATGGGGATATTTCTGGCTTGTATTTCCAGTGCTTCTAATTGCTGTCAGAGTACAGACTAAGGACTTATAAAAACTAATTTGAATCAAGAACTTGATTGAAATGGAAAAAAGAGACATTTTGCTTAAATAGAAATGTGTAGGAATTTGTGTCCAAATTGGTTGGTTTGAAGCTCTCAAACTCATAAGCAATGTCACAAAAGTATTGTAAAAATTATGTGACTACTATACACAACTCTGGGAGTAATAATTAAAACCTTCAACCCCACAAAAGCCATGAGCTTTTGTAGGTTGAATTAAAAAAACAAAAATTATTCACTACTTTTCTTTTCTTTTGATAGAGACAAAGTTGTAATCCTCTTGTTATTTTCCTATTGATAGCATCTCCCAGAGTAACATTGTTTTTGGACAGGAGTGTATAAATTCCCAGTTTTCTGTGCCAAGGATTATCACAGGAACTTGGAAATGGGGCACTGCAGGGGAAAGCATCTTTCAGCTGTTACCTGAAAACCTCTTTATATTTACCATCAAAACCATAGATTTAGGGCCCTAAGTATACACTGTTGGCATTTTTAGCTGCTTTCATTGCTTCTTGAAAGCAGATCAGTGTAAAAGAACTGCAGTATTTTGCATGAGAGGCTTTCTGATAAAAAAATCAAATATTGATATAATCCTTGATAAAATCAGTGAGGACTGATAATTCCCTCTAATGCTCTCCTGATTTTGTAGGAGAGAAAATATAATTTGCTCTTAATGAAACTTGTCAACAGTGTGCGAAATAGTTTAATCAAGATGACGCAAAATCACGTTCACAATTACCTTGATTAGAAGAGGTATCATTGTTCTCCAGTAATTTATTTTTTCCTCAAAACCACTTTTAAATATTGAGTGCCTACAGGATTTGTATCATATAGCTTAGGTTCAGTGGCACATACAGAGTCAGATCACTGACTCTGTACTTCTTAAATGAGTACATCGTTCTGCAGAGATTAAAATAAAACTACTCTTATGAAATGATCTTTCCTAGGCTGCTGTAATGGTTTCTTTTGTTCTTCATCACACCTATGAATATCTTCCCATTTCTAATTGCCTGGAGGTTTGGGTTCTGTGAAGAGTCATTCTCTCACTTTTTATTTTCTTCCTTTTTCTCCTGAAGATATATTAAGCCTCCAGCTCTTGAAGTTATCTTCAATTTATACTTTAGTTCCTATAACAGTGTTGGATATAAATCATTGTCCACAGATGTTGTCTGCATTAATTGCTTAATTTTCCAGCTAATGGATTGAAATTTGAACAGCTGTACTGGTTTTTAACCAAAGGGGGGAAGAGAAAAAGTAGGCACAGGGTAGCTGAAATTGGCTTGTGGCAGGATGGAGAGCTCTCACCTTTCCTTTCTAATTAGTCTCTGCAGGTCCCTGGGGGCTGAAGCCTCGGGAGGTGTTTAGAAAGGCGAAATGTGAGCAGCAAAACCTGAGGGATGGGAAATGATCGAGCAGAAGAAGCTTGGATCTAGAATAGGTTGAAAGTTACATAATTGGAACTGATCAAACACCTGGAATCCTTGGTGAGCATGCTGAAGCCCTCCTGCAGTGCCCTGGGTGACTAAAGGGGTTCCAGGAGCCCCTCTCATGACCCACAATGTTTGCACCTTTGTTTTCTGATTTTATTTGTTATTTTGGTAAAGTACAAGGCTATATGGCCTGGTAGCTATATTTCCAGGCAAGAAATGCTCATTCAACCCCAAGTTATCTTAAAACTCATTGTCTCATATCACTCTTTCTGGGTATTATTCATTATCAAGTTTTTAGCTTTGTCTTCCTTTTCACCCACATTTTATGGGGTTAGGTCCACATGAAAAATTCCCGTTGATGGCTTAGCGAGTGCTTGTCTCTGGCCTTGCTCACCCTTGTGGTAATCCTTGCTCAAGTGATTGCCAATTAAAGATATTTTCTGAGCTTGCCAAGGCTGAAACACGAACCTCTGAGAGCTTTCATAGCTCATGGCTGCGGGAGAACTGAAGTCTTTCACGTTGCCATCTGCTTTCCACTTGTCAATTCTCGTTGGAAACCATCGAGGCACATGTGTTTGCTTGCAGCTATTTTGAAGAGATTTGCATTTATCAGTGTAATCTAATTAGGCCCTTTTATTAGGGATGAACATTTAAATGTTTGCAGAAATGAGATTAACAATTATCTTTTTTTTATTCTAATGCATTGTAATAGGTGTAATCTATTAGCAAAAACATTCCAGGTCATGTGTGTACTTCATCTTCTGAAGCAGCAAATGATGCAATCGCTGTTCTTTTCCTTTTGTGATGAGTCCAACTGATAGGGTTCTTTGCTAGTAGTTTCTTTTGCCTGTATATTTTTCTTTTCTGGTCAGAATTTTTCCATTAACAATTCCCTTTTATTGACTTTATCCATTACATAAAGTATTCCCCCAGTGATTTCTGCAAACAATGTTTAGCTTCTATTATTTCCTACACAGCTGAGTGATTTCAATAGCATGTTTTCCATGCGCTGCCAGACTATGCCAGCATGTCAAAGGGCTTGGGGTGCTCATCCTCTGCTCCAGCAAAAGTTAGCAGAGTGCAATTTCTATTGTGATGTCACAGTCTCTGCAGTAAGATTGGAGGAAGGAGCCTTATTGTTCCTAAAATCTGGGGATTTGGAAGTTTTTCCTGTCTAAGTGGAAAAAAAAATAAAAAAAAAATAAACAAACACTCCTTAAAGCTTGTATTCATAGACAGGATGTGATCCTGGTTTAAAAGGCCAATTATTAAAATTATTTTAGAAAACAGAAGAAACTGAGGAGACAAAGAACAACTGCTGAGCTGGTTAACTCTATTGTCCTCTTACTCTTAAATTATATTGAACTTCTGTATTATTTAAGTTTAGTATTGCCTTTTTTAACAGGGAAAAATATCTTCAAATTAATTTTAACACATTAGAGAAAAAAGTGTGTTTTTTCCTAATTACCCAAACGTTGTTCATATCCATAGCCCATTAAGAGAACAACAGTACTTCTGATAATTCTGTGACAAAAGCTGTATTGACCAATACAAAAAAGATATAAATACTTCAGAATTACAGAATATTGCTCATCAGCTGAGTGTATTTTCGGTTACATTGGATCAGTCACAGAATGACAAAATAGTTTTTAAATCATATTTAGAGCAAAAGACTTGGGTGGTCAAAGTATCAAGGACCCTGCAAGAGATCATTCCTCTCAGTTTGTTTTAGAAAAAAGCCCTGTTGAGCATTTAGCTTACTTATAAAGGTGTGCATTATTTTCCAAGTATATCTGTACAATTTTATTTTCTGCTTGAAGAATATTGCAGTGCCTGTGTGACCAGAGAGTTAAAATTAAAAGAATATCAAACAGTAGATTATTAGGAAGGCAGGGAAGCACTGCTGAGATTGGGTTCAACAGGGTTTGCTCTTTGTCCATAGGTAATGCTGTCAAACAGACCAAAATGACTGTTATCTCTGGGAGGAAATTAAATTATTCAAGGGCTGGATGAACAGTGGCTGAGATATAATATTACAATATTTGTGAAAGGATATGCCCTTCGCAATTTTGTTACTTTTAAACATATGCATTATACTTAAACTGGGTATTATGCAGAGCTCTGAGATGGTTCAGTTCCCCATTATTTACTTTTTTTTTGGTGTATATCTGTGAGAATATTTAACAGTGAATTTTCATTATCTGGAGGCAGTTGGAGATAAAGAAATATTTACCGCATTTTTTTTTAAAATCTCATTCCACTTCAGTGTTTGCAATTGATGAACTCTCATTTTTTCAAAATACTTCACCTTTCTATGAAATTCTACAGTTCTAAGGAGCTGATTTTTTTTTTTTCTACTAGATTTCATCTTGTTTCCTTGTAACAGCAAAGATTTCCAGTACCTCCAAAATATTTCTTAGAATGACCTTTGAGTTTGTGTCATACTGGATTTAAGTAGCCCACCTCTTATGCCATGATAATTAATGAAAATAATTATTAGGAGAAATTCAAGGACTCAATTCAAGGTCTCAATTCAAGGACTCAATTCAAGGACTAAATTCAGCCTCTGGTCAGTTTCTATGTACATAACACTTCTTAATTAAGGAGGCGTTTTTCTCAATGATTTGACCATGTTTTTATGTTTTTGTGTTACATCTGATCTTTTTAGTTCTAACGAAAATCCTACAAGGCTCTGGGCAAGAAAATCTGTTTGGTTTTTAGGGACATGCAACTGAATAGATGTTACCTGGAGTAATTTTACGTGTGTCTCTCTGACTATAAATACTTCCTTAAAAACATACATTTACTTCCCTTCTTCACTCTGAGGATATCGAAAGCCCTATGTCCTGCTTGCTTGGAAGTCACAGGTTGTAAAGGCTTCCTGTGGGGCAGAGCCACTCAGCGTGGACTTCCAAAGCCGAAATCCTGTCCCAGGACTTCACGAGGGGATTCTGGATGGGGCTTCTACCTGCAAAGCAGGGATGAGAGAGCAGGAGAAGCAGTCTTGTCTTCCAGATAGCACTCCTGGTACCCCTATCTGGGAAACTCAGTAGCCAGCCTGGAAATAGTTGCTGCAATCCAGTGCTCTGTCCTGGTACTTTTCTGTACTCTTCTCCAGGTGAGAACCCAGATCACAGCACAGTATTTTGGAACAGAAGCTTCTCAGAGAGACTTCTGGGCTCTGGATCAGAACACATGGAGGTGCTGGTGCTGGGGCAGTGCCTGACATGGTGTTGGTGCCTTCTGTCTAGTGCTCAGGGATTTTGGATCCTCCTTGTGAGAAAATTTTGCAGTCTGGCTCTTAGAGTATGTTCTAAAAATGGGGCATCTCATTTTCTTTGGGTTTCACTCCTTTAATGCAGGATGTGTTAACTCACTGAGCTCCTTTGCAGGTTGTTCAAAAGCTAAAGTGATTTCTTGTCCATATATCTAAGGTAAAAAAAGTATGGGTTTTTATTTTCAAAATGAGGGATTGTTTGGAAAATAATTTTACTTAAACATCAGCACTCAGTTGCAATACCTGACTGATAACATGAAATCCTTGAACACTGGAAATAGCTTGCAGAAAGAGCAAGGGGGTATTGTTTTTGAGCAAGTATTGGTGATGCTGTTGCTGAAATATCTGAAATATCTTGTTTTATTTTAAAATACATACTTTGAAAAGGCCTGCCTTTTTTTTATTTTTTTACATTTATTGCTTAGCTTCATCCCAGAATTTCCTGCCACAAGTGTTTCTCTTAGCAGTTCTTGGAAAGTTGGGTTTATTATGAATTGTGCTCTTCCCTCTCTGTGTATTGAGACAACACCTATTCAAAAGCTTGGGTGTCTTTCTGAGAATCAGAGTGTAATTTTTCTTCTGTCATTCTCTGGGTGATGGAAGCCATTTTGCCAATGACTTTAACAGTTGGAAGGAGCAGGCTGAAATCAGAAGGTATCCCTCTTTATAGTGGTGCTTTGTACAGCATTTGGTTGAGCAGCCATGTGGACTTGAGGGTATAATAAACTACTAACAATCACCATGTCACTGGAGAAATCAAAGCAACTCAATTAAGAGAAAAATGTCATATTTGTTTTTGGAGGAAAGATTATATATTTTTAGCAGATTTTTTTTCTTTGTGGGTTGACTTTTTTTTTTAGTTTTAAGTGAGCTCTGTGCCTCTTCTACATTTAAGCTTGTGCAATATCTAACTAAGCCCATGACATCCTTAAATACTGGCAAATGCAAGGCAATACTTTACTTGCTCATACAAACTACTCATTATTAAATGTATCTTTTTTTGGTTTTGTTTTCCTTTACTAGCAATCCCAGTCCTGTTTTGGCTTCATTAAGCAGCATTATGCCTTGCTGACTTGCACTTCAGCACAGGAAGTGCTCTGTGTCCACTGTGTTGGACATTATTACTTCCATGAATTTTGTGTCAACATCTGTAGCTTCAGTAGCTTGTTCAAACAGGGCAGTGGCTCTTGCTACCATAACACAGTCGTGTGCTGCCCTGTAAGTGAAAAGTACATCTTCTCAGAAGGTGGGAAGCTCATTTCCCTCCCACCACCCTGCTGCAGTCCTGCTGAAAAAGAATTCTCTGTATTTAGTTAAGGAAGCTCCTCAAGTATCTCCGGACAAACAGTGGAGCAGATAAAATCTCCCAACAGATGTATTTCTGCATCGGCATTAACAAGCGGTACAGAGAAGTCTTTGTCCATACCCAGTGTTAAAAGCAAAGCTGTTTCCTGGCTCAGGGAAGTATCCCCAGAGACTGGGATTCCTTATTTCTGGGTTCTCACCTCGTGGAGGCTGCTGGGGGTGCTGCACAGGACTTTTGTGAGCAGGTGGCAGCTGCCCACCTGTCCTGTGATGTGACACGTATGTGTTAACTGGTCCCTTGCCACAGGCTCTGGGTGTGATTTCCTGAGGGACTAATGTCCAAATGCACCCTGGGTGTGGGTGGGTGGCTCTGGAGGACCCTTCAGAGGTCAGCTGAGTACACACAACTTGTGTTGTGCTGCTGGGTACCAAGCTCCTTTGCATACTAAAGAAAGCAGCCAGATATAATTGCATAAGTGACAGCAGCTTCCTGGAGTGCCTGAGGAAGTTGCTGCATCTGGCAATGCCTGCTGAGAGGGAAGGCTGAATAGTAATAAAGGAAATGGATTCAAAATGCTTCCTGATAGGGAAGGTCTGTGAGTGAAATGCTGACAGCAGACACGTGCATGCAGTCACTTCTGACACTAAGGAGAGCTGCAGGCAGGCATCTGAGGCCAGCGCTGAGTCAATATTTCTCCTCGTAGTGTCTGCGTGAGCTTGTCACTGTTTATCCTGTTAGCCCTTTGGCCAGATGATTGCAGAAATACTGTGTCCTGTCAATACCTGACAGCAGACAGGCTTTGAATCATGTATACACAGTTAGCTTCTGAACTGGTAGCCTCTCTGATTTATTTGCTGCCACCTCAAAAGTCTCTGTCTGTTTTAAAATCATGCCTGAGTTATATTGCTGCTGGGAGATATATCGTGGCTCACCTGTTCTGTGGGTCCATGTTTTCTTTCTCTTATGGCTTACCTTAAACATTCAGCTTCACTAACATGCAAATCACCATTTTGGCTTCATTTTCATTAAACTTGTGCCCATGTTATAAAATAAGGTGGAAATTTTCTGCTAGGCCAGATGCTAGGCAGAGTCAGCTGTACTTGTTTAGAATGAAACTGCAACCTCGTTAAATCACAGCATTCATTTTCTTGCCACCAGCTATGACATGCAATGAGGAATCCATCATCTGCTTTTCAGCCACAGCCCTTGTATGGCTGATTTGTAAATGCTCAGATGAAGTTCCAGAGCAGATGAACATTGGTGAGCTCTTGCCAGAAATGTGAAATATATCTGTTCACTACTCGGGCTCCATGATGGGACCACAAGTCAAACATCACCTGGTTTTCTTTTGCTGTGGGATAGACTGGGCACTGGAACTATTTCAAACATAAGGAGATAAATAGACAAATAAAGGAAAGTGAGGGAGCTAGTTCAGCCAGAAGCAGAAGCACCTAATCCCCTAACTGGAGTTGACATTTTTAGTGCAGAAAAACACACAGTTAAGGAGCAGTGCCCATGAAATACTTTCTGTGGACTGGTGCTGAAGTTCAGAGCCTGATAGATGAAACATTCTGGTTTTCATTCCACATCTTGAACGCTGGAAACATTGAGCCCTTTTTGTAATGCTTCTCTGTACTTTCCAAAGGAGAAAAGCTTTGGGGTACAGTGACTCTGACTTCCTGGGCTTTGAGACATAAAAAACAGCAACTGTCAGAATGTGTTATTTTAGCAGGAATAGCTCAGGTTTAAGTATGTTTTCGTAACTGGGAACATGTGTGGGATCACAGATAGGTTGCTGAGAGCGTTTGGGGACAGAATACAGGAGGGACTTATGCCTCCTCTGTACCGTGTTCCATAGGTACCTGAAAACCCAAACTCTATTTCAAATGTTGAAAATGTTGGCTGTTTCCCACATCTCCCATGGCACAGCTTTGCTGAATAGCTGCTCGTTGTGTGTGTGTGAGTGACTGGAACTGGTGTTTCACCTGTGGCAGTTTGATAGAAGGAGTCAATGTCAGGCAAGTGTCACTCTGAATTTCCGTGGGGTACTTGCTATATTCGGGTCACTCGTGTCACCTGCTGCAGGCAGAAATAGGAAAAATGCAGCAAAGGCTAAGAAATATATAACAGCTTCTACACAGGGGAAAAGCTAATCTGGATTGTCACCCTGGAAAAAACAGTGAGTAAGAGCAGAGATGGAAATGGTCTAGAAAGTCATTATAAGAGGAGAGGGAGGAGATGATTTATTTGAAGATGGTTTCTCACTGTTGCTTGGAGTTAACACGTGTAGGCAACCTGGCAAAATTATCAAGCATGAGGCTTAAAGCAAATGAAGCCCCATCTTATTTTGACATGTTGTAGTTACATCCCATAATTCACGTCCATGGGATATTTTGAGGCCTAAATATAAACATAAAAGGAGGCCAAACATGCTCATGAGGTGCAGGTGAAAGAGATGTTTGTAGGGAACATGTGCAGTTGAGTATTAAGCACAGTGGTCTGTCCTTTTTATGTTTTCAGCTTCAAAAACCCTCAGGCTACAGGTCTCAGGGAACAGTAATTCTGTCCCTGTACTTGTCTTTGCTTTCCCTGGGTGGGCACTGCTGGCTGGAGCAGAGGTGGCAGCATGGCTTTACTCAGTGTGACAGGTCTCAGTGCACCCATGTGGAAATGTAGTGCTGCTTTAGGATCTCCCACCCAAACGGACAAACCCCAAGGTGAGGGAATGTAGGGGCAAAGTGTAATTGCTCTACAAGAAATAAGCTCCATGTCTGTTTGGAGAAATGTCTGTGAGATTGGTTTTGACTTTTTGCACAGGAATCTGGTCTAACAGAAAGCAGGAATATCTTACAAACCCATGAGGTTTTATGTCTGCAGATGAAATGAGAATAATTTGGGAGAGTTTTTCTTGTGAGAAATTACTTGATAAAGCCACTTTTCCTTTCAGTGATGAGTTTTCAGTTTGGATGTGTCCAAATAGTTATTTTGACATTACAACTGATGCTCTTTAATAAAATCAAGTAGCACTTCTCAAGCTGATTATTTTGCTTGGCTTTAGAATCTGTATCCTTGGAGTGGGTTAGTTTTAATGCTATACACCTCTCTGGGCTTGGGCCACCAGATCACAGTAATTTTGAGCAGGGGTCTTGAGAGCTCTGCTGTGCTGTTTAATTTAAATTAAATGCAGTAAAAGAATTCTTCTTTCTTTCTAAAAAGAGAAAAGTCGTGATTTCAATGAACTGAGAAAGTGAATTGCCCACAGCTGGTGATGAATTGTCATGGTAGAGATGATAGAAACATAATCATGGGAAGCACTGCACACACCTCTCATCCTGCTGCAGTTTTTCCCCAATTTGATTACTTCTTAATCTTTTGTATGAAAAATTGTAATGACAATGACAGCGAGACATAATTATGAGTCAGTAGGATTATTCATAACTCTTCTGCTGCAGTTTTCTGCCTGCCAAAGCCAGTGGATTATTCCTCAGGTATCACCAAACCAGAAAATAACTGAGCTACACTGGCCAGTGAATGAATGTTCTCAAGTACAAAGCTGGACATATGTTTGTTGTATGTATGAGCTTGCTGTAAGAAGGTCTGCATTAGATGTTGTTGTGTGGCAAACTCTCTCCTTCCAGTAAATTCCCAGTAATCTTACGATGCAACCAATTACTGGAGCATGTAAGGGATAAAATAATGTTCTGCTGTACAAGCTATTGACTATTTGTTAATTGTTGCCCTCTAAAATATTCAAGACTATGTCAGATGAAAGTTTCTCAGAATAAAATCTAATTTTAGACCTAAAAATGAGTGCTAATGTTGTAATGGAAATGGCTTAAAGACAAGTTCCTTGATTTTGTGTCTGGTTTTGTTGGCTTGTTGTGTCCAGCCCTGCCCAATTTCATGGCAGGAAAGGGAAAGCATGTGCTTCCAGAGAAAGCACATTGTACATTCTTTTTTCTATCCTTTTGGGCAAGGCAGGAATCTCATCTCTTCTGTTGTAAACTCTTTGAAATTAACTATTCAGTATAAGTTCTCCAAAATATTGCCTAATCAGTTTGATGAGGTGAGGCACAAGCATTGTGTGAGAGCATTTCAAATGTCTAATTTCATATTTTTGTTTTATATAAAGAATATTAAATATTTCTATTTGAATTTCCTTTTTGTTCAAATCAAAGGAAAAACTGAATAATGTGAAGTCCCTCAGCTTCTCATACAGCATGGAGAAGGATTTACATAAAAGATACAAATGATGTAAATAAAACTAAACATTCCACAGCAATCAATTTCTCAGTCAGAACTGAGAAAATTTCACTATTTTTGGTTGAATGAAGGTGCACTTTTTAACTAAAGTTCTGTGGAACTGTTTCTAGTGGGGACATCATTTTCTCTTTTCAACTAACTCTAGAGATAGTATAGATTCTTTTTTTCTCTGCTTCTTCTTAGGAAATGGAAAACATTACTGTCCAGGGCCCCTTTCACATCTCCAGTATAGGGAGGGTACTTAATTTACTCTGCTTTTTAGTAACTTTTTACCTTGGTGCTTAAGGGTAGGCAAGGTTGAAATCTCAAACGTGCCAAAGAGATGTGCAGGTTCAAACCCCACACTGCGTCTTCGATGTCGCAGGTTGGCATGAAATGTCAATTTTACACATTGATTTTGCATTGTTTTGCCTCTTTAAAAGCAAGAATGTCCTTTCACCAATTCAGCTTTCCTAAGGGGTGTGTGTGTATGGAATTTCAGCACTTGTTTTATCAGTGTGGGTCTGGCCTGTGTTATACAGTGCTAAAGACAAAACCATGGTTTTATCTCCCTTCTGTGGCAAGAGCACCACCCACTGCTCTGCAGGACCAGCAAGGCAGGTTTTAAAGATGTGGATCTGGACTCATTTTGTGCCAGGCATGCCAGGGTTTCCTTACAGGAATTCTCAATAAAGAGCAAATTGACTGACATACAACTGAAGAGTTTGCACAGTCCTCGTAATGCTGTAAAATACATTTGCCCTGTTGGGAAATCCTGTCTGGGAGAGACTGCAGGTCTTGATGCACATTTTCATTCCGCTGTTGATTCATCCCTCTCCAAACGGTTCATCGTCCTCAGTTATTTAATAGCTCATCCTAAGTGTAGTTTAAATAATTGCCTTGTGGCTGTTGAAGGCTCACACTGAGACAACCACCACAGTGTGAGATTTTTATTGATCAGAGAGTATTGTTTGAAGCAGAAGGACTTGAATTAAGAGGGTTCTTTGTAGTAGAACAAATTCTCAAGAGTTATCTCTCATATAAAGGGAGTACTTATTTTAGAATGTGGTTCAAAGGATTTTTCATGTTTTCAAGTGAAGAGTCTTTTGTGTGAATTAATGATTTTGATGATTTTAGCTTTCAGAAGACATCAGAAACCAAAATATTGGATATGGGGGCTCTGTGCTTGAAAATAATAAGATAGTTTGCTTTATTTCCAGATGAATTGTACATTTCTGTGTTGTATCTGCTCTGGTACATGGTTATAGTTAATGTGTCTGAAAACTCCAGATTAAACTGGGATTGTGCAATGTGCAATTGTGCCAGGTTATATGAGATTTGTGCCAGGTTATATGAGGTTTTTTGCTCTCCTTCCTCATACTAGGGCAGATTCAATTTGATGATAGTCCTCACATTTCTCATTTTTCATCGTGCTCTTTTAAGTCCAACTGTTCTCACCTGCCTCCTTCAGTCCCATAAATGTCTTGTACTCCAGCCAGGACTTGTCTTGCCTTTCCCTTTAGAGGAAGCTCACATAAATCTGTAGCAAAGTTTTTCTAGTGACAGATTTTAGAAACAGATAGCAGAGCCTTCTTCAGGATGCTCTGGGGTGTCCCGTGTCCCAAGATTTTAATATCAAAGTCAGCGCAGAGCATCTTGGCCTTTCCCATTTAAGAGAAGCAAACAGGTAAACAGCTCTAGGAGAGAGGAGCTGTGCAATAACACTGGCTGCTTGTCCTGTGTCAGCCCTGGCTGGTTAGGGAAAAAAAACCAAAACCCTGTACACTGCAGACCTCTGCTGCTGTAGTTTATAGTATTTTGCAGTGAGGTGGCCAGTCCAGCAAAAATAACCCTGGAATGATTTGGTTTCTTCCATTGTTGCTGTTTTCTGGAAGCAAAGGTCTGTTTCCCCGGGGCTTAGAGAGCCAGTGTCTTGTCTTGGAAGAGTTAACCTAACTACTTGCATGAACCAACCACCAAAATATTCCAACAGTATTCCCTCTGAACTTGCTGTATTTTTGTGGAGGGACTGTATCTGCTGTCCTTTGGCACATCTGGCCTGCTGTCCTCTTTACAGCCCCAGTGCCCAGCAGGCAGGCATGGGAACACCTCTCCCATCACCAGGCTGTTGATGAGCTTGTTCTCAACGTGCTCTTAGCTGTAGGCAGGGAAAAAGAACAGTACAACTGTATCCTTGGCTTCCAGTTTAAAGCTGGAAAAATTGAGTTTCAGCTGTTCCTCACAAGCCTCATAACAAGCTGAACAGGGGACATGAGGGCTGCTTTGTATGCATAAGCCTAGAGGGTCTTGTTCACTGCAGCTGAAATTTGTGGTGAACAGATCTCTACAACACGAATTCTAATGTCATAGCAGCTTTACGCTGAGTGGTTTAATTTCATGCCAGCTTTAGATAAGACATTTTTTTGTTTCGTTCCTGTGGTTATTCAATAGCCTGTTGTTAAAAGTCAGCACTCAGGTTTATGCCCATTGCAAGCCAGAAGCAGAAAACAATCTAGTAGTGCTACAGCAATGAGAAAGTTATCTCAATCTAAATTATACAAGAAATAAGCAAAATATTTGATGGGGACTCTGGTTATCTTTTCATGTCCTCCCAGCTTGTGCTCTTTGCTGTGACAGGAATTTATATATGAGGTTTAGAACTAAGAAATAATGTTTAACTCTTCATGGTAATCCTTTCTAGAACCACACTTATAGAAAATTAATATTGCTACTGTTTCCCTTTCCTTCATCCATCTTAAAATAGGAATTACCATGGAAGTAAGATGGTTGAACTGCAGCTGTGCTAATACCTTTGAAGAACATATATCTTTATAAATTTCAGTCTTTATAAATTTGAGGAGTTCTGTAGTTGTAAATAAAGACTGTTTTGGAACCGGTCTACACATTATCAAACACAAATTTTGCTACCAAGGATACAAGTAGGTGAATATTTACATGCATAATTTTCCACTGAAGGGTCTTGCATGTCTTTCTTATGCATGGAAAGTTCATCCTTGTTCATTTTCTAAAGATTCCCACTGCAGCTTTTTTTCATCCCTGTGCTTGGTGCACCTGCCTGGTGCCCCACAAAGTCTGGAATTACTCATTATGCAGAGCAAGGAGGACATGTGGAGCTGTTTATCCACCAGTATGGGCTGTTTGCATATATATCAGCAAAGGCAGGAAGCTCAGAAAACTAAGGAAAGCAACAGGACTTGCTCTGAGCCATCTTTTGAGGCATAGTAGGGAATTAAGAAGTTTTTCCTCAGGGTCTCTCCCCCCACTCTAAGAGCCTGAGTTCATCTTAAGGAGGTTGGAGAGACAGTCCTCATGCAGGAGCAGATGGAGGAGATCAGGCCAAGCTGACTCTGCTCAGCTCTCTGAGAGAGCAGTGGCTGACTCCTCCATTCCCCAGGGAGCTGGAGCACACCTTGTAGGGATGGAGGACTGAGGGGGAAAGAGCTGGGAGTCCTTAGGCCCTGGTGTAGCATCCTTCTTCTATTTCCTTCCCTGGAGCTCCTGGTCAACATCAGCACTCACTGTGTGTTTGTTACTGTGCCAGTAGGAGCTATCCTAAAACACAGTCCTGTAGTTACCTGCTTGTGGCACAGCTGTTTCAAGACATTTCAGAGCTTGGAGTTTCTTTTTCCACCTTGCCTGGAAGTTCAGTGGCCAGAACCTTCAAAGGTGGGGCTCCTGTCTTAGATAGCAAATACCATTTGGAAAGCTTTGCTGCATGCTCCTGTTGAAAGGCTTGGGCCATGAGCTTCCTCTAGCCTAAGTTACCATTTGGGAAATAGGAGCTTCAGGATTTAGCTGGCATTTAATCCCAGGAACCTTTGCCATGTAAGAAATAGCCTGTTGGATTTATGGAAGGGGGTTTTGTTTCTCAACAGTGTATTAGTATTTCCACTTAAGATTTAATTGTGAATGTGAAGTTGCTCATTAGCAGTAGACTGCTGTTGTTGTAACAGGATAAGTTACAACAAGTTCAGCTGCATGAAATTGTCCTCCATTACTCGCTTTACTCTCTTAAAAGTTTCAGTTTATCTCTATAACCTAATTACAACTTTTATGGTTTTGGAAGCAGTCCCTTCAAATAGCAGTTACCTTTCCTTACACCATGATTTGGGGGTTAAAAGTCCATTACCTATTGCAAGATGCTAAGTACAGAAAATGGGGATCGCAAATCACTGTTCCTTCTTCCCTAATATGCCCCTACACATTCATCTGATTTCTGCCCTTCTGAATTTTCCCAAGGTGTAAATCAAGTCAGCTTGCAACAGTGCTGCTGTTGATGTTGTGCATTTGATCTGACAATAAGGCACTTCAAGTGTTAGGAAATTGAAATGATGTTCCTTCACCCAGCCCAAAGCCAATCTAAAACACTCCAAGCCTTAAGCTGAGGTGCTGTGAAAAGTTGACTTTTAAAGCTTAAGCTGCAGCAAAACTCTGTTTCTAAGCAGGTCTTAAAGTAGATGGTGGGAGAACAGAGACCTCCAGTTAAGAACATTAATTTTTCTTCTGTCCCACAGAGGATTTTTTCCATGGTCCTGGGCCTCTTGAAGTGATGTAACCTATTGCATTTTGCAGTTCTCTTTCCTCACTGTGTCCGGGGTAGAACAATTCCTGAAGTCTGGGAATGAGGGCACTTCTGTGGCAGCTATTGTGGCATTTTCAGAAATTTCCTGCAGCTCTCTCTCTTTTGGAGCAAGCTGTATATCTGGAATCCTGCTGGAAGCTTTAGTTTCAGCAGGTTAAGTAGTTTAATGAAAAAAATATTTAACAATTTTTTTCTTAATCCTAAGGTTTAGCTGCATCTTGGCAGGTGAGATGAACCTAGAAAATGAGGAAGTCCTTTGGAGGCTGAGCTGCTGGGAATAGCCTGACTTCTGGGAGGAAATCTGATGCCAAAAGCTGGCTGTTCCAGGTGGGTGAAGATGATTCCTGAGCATCCACTATTGCTGGAGCTGCCACCTTTCCTCTCCTTCTGCAACTGACATGACTTTGCATGCTTAGATCTGAAAATTGTGTCTGAGAGCTGAGCTTTGGGACAATTTTGATTCCCACACTGGAGGTAGGTAATCTACCACCAAACTGTTCAGATTTAAGAATTCAAATTTTTACATTACAGCCTGAAAAATAAAGGTAAATTCCCAGGAATTTATTTTATTTGCATATTCTGCTTGTTTTCTTTCTCCTTGGGTTAAATTCCCATTAGAAGCAGGTGCCATTGCTTGGCTGTTGACAGATGACACCAGAGGTAAGGAATGGCTGTTCTCAAGGACTGCTGAGTTCTGCAGGGCAATTTGCTTTAAAGGAATTCAGGGAGTTAACACTGTGGGTCCCATTGATTTAAAACTGGAGATACAATGGACACCTGCCATTCACTAACTCGTCCTGCTGGAGTTTTTCACACTGCATAGTCAGGAATGACAGCTATCCTTTTCTTCCAAAAGCCTCTGAATCACAAGAAAGAAAAGACAGCGAGCATTATTTGATTTGCCCAACATGATTTTAGAGGCCTCTAATGTCTCCCACCCCAGTTTCTGTTTTCTGGCAGAAAGATGCTAATCTAGTCATCCCATGGTCTGACACAGTTTCTTATCTCTGATCATTCTGTCCCTTTCCATGCTTTTCCAATTCTGCTCTACTCCCTTGAGGTAAGAGAGTCAGAACCATAAGTATTGACTTGTGGGAAATGCGTTCTTTTCTAAGTTTTAAAACATTAGTTCATTTTGCATCTTTGACTCTTGAGGTTTGACTCATATTGAACAGGAAGTTTCCAACACATCTTAGTTACAATCTAAAGATCTCATTCTCTTTGTTTTAAAGAATACATTTTCAAAATAAATTCACAAGTTTTCTTGAAGAGTGGTTTGCTTTTAAGTTTTACTTTTTGGACTGTTCAATAGGATGGTAGTGCATCATTTCCTCCAGGTAGATGTTACCTGTGGCATCTTTAAAGCAATCTTAGGAGAGAACATTTACAGGAATTTTTCAAATCAGAATTTTTGATCTTTTGAATAATGCACCACAAAAGGACACAGAAGCCTGTTAGAGGAATATGTGAAATTTGATGTGCTGTCATTCTAAAATAAATAATTGATGTTGGCTGAAGAAAACAACCCACGCCTACAGGTTTATTTTCCAGCTCCATTGCTATCTGCCTATGTTTTTGTCACGCTAGAAATATGATTGCTTTTCTGCTTCGATTCCATTATTCCATTGAACACGTCTGTTTATACTTTTTTCCTATATGGACACCGGTCTTTATTTCTCTGTTTATTTCAACATAAGCATGGGCTTCATAATTGGCATTGTTGACTCAAGGAGCAGGTCCATTGCTGACAGGTGAGGTCTCATCTGAAGTACTTGTGTGGGGAGGGAAGAGGAGGAACAGGGAAGAAAGAGCTTGGATCTGATGCCTCGGGTTTTAGCTTTTCTATTTTTCAGATTCTGTGCTGCTTTGGTGTGTAGTTCTGAGCTTCATATTAGGGGATGGTGAGCTCTCTGCACAGAGTAAGGAGACAAAACAATTCCTTCTCCAGCTGGGCACCAAGGACAAATGATCCAAATCTCAGGCCCAAGAGCATCAACAATGTGGACTGAGGAGAGAAAAACAAGCAGGATGGGAGTGCATGGGCTGGAGCTGTAACTGGACAATGAACTCCAATATGCAAATGGAGCAGAACTGATCAAAGTGAGAGACCCCGTGACTGGTTGTGCATTTTGTGACCATTTTGGTTCATCTTGGGTGCAGCCCTGGCTGGGCTCTTGTGCTGCCCAAGGTGGATCCATGGAGGCCTTTTCATAAATCCCTGCTTTATTCTTTAGCTCTGTCCAGCCTCTGTTCTAGGGCAGCCTTCTCAAAGCATCAGATCAGGCAGCAAATGAGCAGGAATGTTTGTGTAGGCCATGTTCAGATGCTGTGGAAGGTTCTGCAGTGCTGGTCCCAGGTGGTTAAGTGCTCCCAGAGCTGCTCTTGTGCTCTGTATACAGCCACCTGAACAGAGCCTGGCCATCCTGGTCTCTGTTCCTAGATTTGTAACAGGAACTCTGTGCCATCCCATTAAAGCCAGGGTGTTGAAAGAAACAGAAGAAGCACAAAACAAAGGCCAGGTGCAGTCAGATGAACTGTCAGGATATGCTGGAGGAAATAAATGCTGATGTCTGGCAATAAAATCTCAGTGAGCAGCTCTGTGTCCATTATTTCCAAAAAGCAAGCGGAGCAGGATTTGGAACGGTTTGGTTGCAGACGGCGGTACAGACAACCTAGAGGTAATTGGATATTCTTCCTGTTAGGAAATGCAGATTGTGTTTTGCTCTGTGAAATGGTCCAGCCTGTGACCCTCGTGGGTTTGCTTTGCTTTTCCAACAACAGAAGTGGACCAGTGGGGGCTCAGCAGAAGGATACAGCCACAGAGAACAGTATTGCCCACGGCTTAAAATCTGTTCAAGGGAAATAATATTCAAAGAAAACCAATCAAAGAACTTTATATTGCTTAGGTCCATTAGGGCTAATTAGCAGCATTGGATGATAAAGTTTTGAAAGCCATGTTAGCCCATAGCTAATACTTGACAGCTGGCACAGGGAATATGGCAGGAGCTGTTCTCCCTTTCTGTAAGGGGAGGGAGTCCATAAAGTTGAAGTGTTTAGTAAGCAACTACATAAATTATTTGCTGCCTACTCTTGTAAGTAAAAAAATCTTGGGATTATCCGATCTCTGAGGAGAACAGCATTGACAAATGAAGATTGTCTGGACAGTTGCAATTTTGTTTAAAGCTTCCTGCAATGAGCAGATGTTTGGACAGCTGAGAGTTTTCATCTGAGCTTTCCTGAGGGGACTTTGTAGCCCAATGTGTGCAGCAAGTCTGTGGGGATGTATTTGCAGCAAGGCTTGAGGTTTTTCACCTTCCTCTGTACACACCAAAAGGATGATAAAACTAAAATGAAACTAAACTTGTGTTTAGTAACTAACTCGTGTTTTTTAACTAAACTAAACTTATGTTTAGTTTAAAACTAAAACTTCCCCTTTCTGTGTCACACATTTGTTTTTTTAGAAACAATCTCTGACTAGAATGACATTGTCTCTACCTCTTTTCAAAAGAAAGGAGGGAAATGCTGAAGTAGTTTCAACTTGCTATGAACAACAAAATTAGGGCAAGAAGGGCACATAAGTGGGGATTCCATATGCTCCTTTGCACTCTGCACAAGCAAGGCCCAGAGAGAGTCAAGCCTTGGGGTGCTTGCAAGGGAGGGCAGTGCTTCCACAGGAGGGGAAGAGCTTGAACTCCTGCTTGAAAGGGGAATGTGACTCCAAAACCTGTATTTAGTTGACCTTCAAGATACAGGTCTTCTTCCAGTCCCATGTGGGGCAGGAAAGACCTGTGTCTGTCATGCCTTCAGCTCCTCTGATACCAACACCAGCCAGGCTTCTCCATCTACCTGAAGCTCTCTTTGTGGGTAAAAATGAGATGAGCAGAAAGGGATGTTTTCTATCCCCCTTCATGGTCAGACTAAAAGGGAAAATTATCTACAGGAATGACTCCTGTCACACTCTGGAAGTAAAGGTATTTTAGGGGGTGGAGGCAGTGCTTAAGGGTGCACTATTAATGCTCTGTGGATTAGACAGCAAGTGGAAGAGAACTGCTCTGTCATTGTAGATAAAACAAATAATTGGAAATATGAATAATACAGGGAGAGAGAGGCATTTTTAAAGTCAGGTCCAACATGTACCACAAGAAGCATCTCTTTTTGTATATGGCTGTGCTTCTTTTCACACAGTCACCCCCAACATATACCTTTCACATCTCTTTCTAGATTTGCTTTCTGTATAATACTCCCTTTTCCCCAGCATGTTTTGAAAGCCCAACCTCTTAATTTAATGGACTCAAAAAGCTGCTTCCCTGAAGCAGCCTTTTCAGTTCCTGTTTACTGCAGTCTTTTTATGCTTCAGTTTACTTCAGCTCTTTCTGTTCCATCCTCCATACTCCCCATCTTTTTCTTTCCCATCTTGCCATGTTTTATTAAATAGGAAATAAAGTAGGTATCTGTTGTGGTTGGGTCCATTCAGGTGTTTCTAGACCAGCTTAAGATAAATTTTAAGTTGTGCCAAATAGAAATTTCATGAAAAATTGTTCAGTTTGGGTGCATTTTGCTTGCACCTTTTCCTTACTTCTTAAATTGTTTAAATCCATTAAATGTTCTAGAGGTTTAAAGATTAAAATATCTTAATATAGGCTAGAGATGTAAAAGCTTAAAGCAAATCCTCTCCAAGTTTATGAGCATAGCAAGAAGTTAATTAAACTCAACCAAGAAAATACAAATGCTAGAGAACAAAAATCCACATTGTGAAGAAATGCAAATTCAGGATTTGTTACTGTGAGTTTCCATGAGTGAGGCTGGGGCAGGTCCGAGGTCAAGCTTTTACCTTACCCTTCAAAGTGAGTATTTTGTGTTCACAGAAATGATGTGACATTGCAACACACCACAGCCCCTCTTTGCCTTAGAGTCCTTTGAGTCTGAGCCCCACTGAGAAGCTTTTACTGCCTGTCCAGTCCATGGTGCTGGAAAGGGCAGTTTGTGCCAGTTCAAGGCTTTTGTTCAAGCAGGACTGTTGTGGCACGCCTATTTTGATGTTGCTTTATTTCTGTCTATTATGTCTGTTTTATGTCCTCTGCCCATGCAAGCAGTTTTATTTCACTCCTGATGCCTGCAGAAAGAGGGGTACTCTGAATTCCCAGAAAGATGGCTGAGAATATGTAAAGCTGGTGTGATACATCCCCAGTGTGACACATACAGCTCTCTGTTTAATGAGGTTATGTACTGTAAATGCAGTTTTTAAGAGGAAAAAACCTGGAAATTCCAACAGTAAATGTAAATATTCATTTTAATGTCCCTGTTTAATCATTCAGTGAAGTTATTAGAGCTAATTAACCATACCCAGATAAGCAGGGAGTCATTTGAGGCCTCTTGGCAATCCCAAATTGAAGTCTGAGCAGTTTGCAGAGCCAAAGCTGTGCAGAGTACAAGCTTTTCAGAGTTTGCTGTGGGCTGTGTGTGGATCCCAGGTGCTGGAACACTGCTGACTCTTTATATGCATCACAGGGAATCAAAATGGGAATAAGGGGATAACTGTAAATGCACTGATGTAATAATTTAGTACTTGGCAATTTGTGTGTGGTCATCTAGGAGCTGCTAATCTTCATGGTGAAACTCTCTCAGAGAGGTCTTTTATCATTAATGCACAGAACCCCCATCCTAAATCATGGAATCAGAAGTTTTTACTTCTTCATAATTGGTTGGGATGAAGTTGCTCTAGGGACAAGAATGTAATGTTCAGTTCAGAAACCTTCTCCCAAAGTTTACAACAGATCTCAAAGTACTGTTTCTCTGTTTTTATCATTTTTTGGACAAGCACCTAGAAATGTATCAAAAAAAGGAGCACTCTTTGAAAAAGGCAGTAAGTCCAGAAATACTTTCAATGCAACTTCAAAGTCATTGTAGCTTGTATTAAGAAACACTTGAGTGTGTGTGGGCTGGCCCAGCAGCTGGATTGCAGTGAATTGTCATCCCTGATGTCAAACAAGTTTGAAAGGCGGACAGGCCACGTTTGAAATCTTCCCAAGCAGAGGTAACTAAACTCTAACCTGTTTCTGAGCAGTTCCAGCCTGTATGAAAACTATTGCACCACTTAAAGGCAAAGTCAGACTGGTGAATTCCAAATCCTGATCCCAGATTTCAGGTTTGACTCTGCAGTGCAGCTGCCTTCAAACGCAGCTGAGCAGTTGGCATCAAGAAGCTTTTAGGAAATTGCTCGGTCACCTCTCACCTTGTGAATGACTTGAGCCAAAATGGGCCAATGGCAAATAGGTGAGCTTGACATTGCTACTCTTTTTTCCTCTTGTTTTTACTCTAAAAGAGCAACAGGTATGAAGTATTCAGGAGCTGCCAGAGGCAGTCTGGGAAGGCACAGTCCCTTCGCTGGTAATTACATCTCCCAGCTGAGACACCGTGACAGCGTTTGAGCATTGTCCTGCAAAATCAGACAGGAGAGTGTGAGCCGCTCACACAGACCCTTCCAGGGCTGCAACAGGCTGAGTTAGATGCAGTTTGTCATGGGTTAGATTATCTTCTGCAGAATTGCTGCCTGCCCAATTGCTCTTGTCCCTGCATTTGCATTGTGACTTATTCCTGTCCCGAGAGTAACCCTGACCCTTATCCTTACTCGAGTGATTTTAAGGATCTTTGAGTGATTCCAGGTTTAAATCATGTCAGGAGCAACAGTGGTCTGCTGAGCCACTGCCAGCATTGAATTAGATTTAATATGCAAATGCACATTATAATATACACTGGTGCAGTGGTACACAGATACTTGCCTCAGAATTCTTTCTCTTGGATGAAGTTGTAGAGGTTGTCCTCCAAATAATGTTTCAAAATATTGGAGCTGTGCTAGACTAGAAACAATTAGGAGTTGTTGCATCATCCAGAAAGGCCTTTTCTGTGTTGCCAGGTTTTATCAGCTTACTGCGATTTTGTACAGAGCAGTGGGGAAAGAGGGAAGCTGCTGTGGCCGTAATAACTGATAATAAAGAGCACCAATGCAGTGTTTTGGTGCTTTGAGGCTGACTGGCTTGGAAAGCACTAGACAATTCTCTTTTACCTCATGAAAGTTCTTCTCAATTAACTTTTAAAATAAGCAGTGGTTTATAAATGTCAATTGCCCATCTTTAATTTGCTGTTAATAGTGGAAAGTTATTGCCTCTGATTAGGATTGGTTGTAATGAAAAGCCTGTGCTTAACTTCCTACCGAGTGACCAGTTTTACTGTCTTGGATGTTGTCATTTTGCAGACCTCTAAAGATTCAGGTTCTGCACATGTGATTTTAAAAGCCACAAAATCATCTTGCAATTGAGTTTAAAATTGATTGAAACAGAATTAGAAGATGAAGGAGGAGGGAAAAGAATGTCCAGAGTCCATGTGAAAAGACAGAAAACTTCTGCTTTAGGAAATATCAAATTGAAAATTATTTGATATTTAAATAGAAAAAGATAGCAAGTGCATTTGTGTGTAAAATAACTTAAAATCCTGGTACATATATGGTGTCAGAGAAGCTTAGTTTAGGATGCAGAGATGTGAAAAACTTAGTAGGCTATTTCTAATCCTAAATAAGAATGCAACCCTTCTCATTGTCCTTCTTAATAAAATCCCAATTTTTTAAATTGAACAGAATATAGGAGTAGATTACATGATTAGTCTTTCTCTACTTTTCCAGTAAGATGTTGATTTTGAGTATTTGAATCTATCTTTAAAGACAGGCTTCCTGGCACCCTAGAAATGCCAGTCAGGGATGCCCTGTGTATATAAACCACGGATTATTAGGAAGGGATTAAATCACTTCAATACAAAACATGAATCACTTGGCAGAAAGAAGCAGTTCTCAAGACAACTGCATGAAAAGCCTTGAGACATATTAGAGAATAAGTCCCTGGCATTTCAGTCAAGTATGGCTGTAGTTTGGAATTTGATGTAAGGGGAGATTGATATCTGAGATGGTTCCAGAGCCCAGCTTCAGGCAGCCCAGGACAAATACCTTCCAAAGGATGAACACATTGTGCCAGGATTGCCAGGGATTGATGGCAGATGTTGAGAGAGAACCTGTATTACAATTACTGGGGGGAGCAGGTACTCAAGTGAGCATTATTTACTCCTGTAGAGCACAAAAGGCATGCTGGCAGTGAGGGTTACCCCTGTGGCTGATCCCGAGATTCCAGGCTGCATCCTGAGCCTCCTGACCCTGGCAAGCTGAGCCTTCCCTCGGATTTCTGTGCAGTAGAAATGGATTTGATGGGCTGGTCTCAGGCTGTTTCCTGTACCTCTGGTTTTAGATCATTATAGGCTGCTTTTTCAGGTTCCCTGATTCCTTGCAGCAGCCACAGGATTTCTCGCCCTCGCCAGTGCTTTGTTCCTGCCTCTCAAGCTGTCAAACTGACACACAGGCAGTCAAACCCCATCCATTCTTGACAAAGTCTTCAATTATTTCTTGCTAACCTCGCGCTGAAAATTAGGCTCCTTGTGTCTGTGTGGAGGAGAAGGAAAATTGACACTTTACTGATTGCTGAAGAAGGCTTGAAATACAAACAGGAGCTGCTGTTATGAACATGATGCAATAGAGACTTAATATTCCCTTTTCCCCTCCTAACCAGTGCCATTTCCCTGGCTACCATGGTCTTCTCCCCACACTTCCATGGTTTCTGGTCCTATCACACTCCTGCTTCACTGCTGCTGCCTGTGTGCTTCTCTTAGGTGTCTCTATGTGAGAAACAGAATTAATTATACACAACATAAACACACTCCTCACGTACAGTCATGGTAATGGAAATTCTCTGCACAGAGGAGGTGGCAATATGGGAAAAGGACTGTCCTGCATTTTAAGAGCCACAGAAGGAATTAGAAAGGAAAATTTTCCTGTAGTACTTCAGAAGGTATTTAAGAGTAAGGAAATGACTAAAAAAAACCCCTATCATCTAATCCCATTTGATTTAAAATGAGATTATCTGTTCAATTTGGTGGTATGAAGCAGATATGAAATAATAAATGCCAATTATATATGTGTCAAATTTTTTAGCTGTAATAGCAGTCCACAGGTGTGAAATGGTGGCCACACATGCCACAGGATGCTGAGGAAATTTGGGAAATTACTTTCTGTCCCAGTCCTGCTGTGAACAGACACTGTTTTATTCCTCTTTAGTCATGCAGGCACATATAAAAATTAGACGGCTGATTTGTGTGAGGGCTGCATTACTAAGTATGTAAATTCAGGTGCTTACCTGAGTGTAACTTCCTTAAAATCTCTAAGTCACACAATTTGTACATGATTGTACAGAAACTGTAAAATCAATAGGCAGAAAAATATGATCATAAATGATGAATGGTTAATCTTGTAAAACTCTTGCATGTTATGGCTGTACCTGGTCTTTGTGGGTAGTGCAGAGGCTGAGGGCTTTCATTTAATGTTTATTCTGATAGAGAGACCCTGGGCTGATTCACTCTGGGATGGGACTGCTGCCTGCATCCTGTTTATGGTCCATGCACTACAGCTCTATTTCCAGGAATCAAAGAATTTACAACTGGAAGAAAATACTATACTACAAGGGTATGTCTAGAAGCTAGATTTAAAATTTTTTTGAAGTTCACTAGTATTTTTAAGAAACAGTGGAGTGTGAGAAAATACAGTCTCAAAACTGCACACCAGGACTTCAACAAATCACATGAACTTCTTCTGTCTGTTGGGATTTCCTGTGAGCTGAGCCTGATCTCTCTCTGGCTTTTGTGGAGTGGCATCTTCCAGATACCCGCTGAGGCAGGAAATCTTTGTGGGCAGCAGCTGAGGTGCCAGAAATCCTTCTTCCAAGAGGTCACTGTGTCCCAGGTGAGCTGTTCTTTTGGGAGAAATTCTGTCAGATGGTCCTGCCTCGAGGCTGCCATGTAATCTGTCTTCCTTCAGTTTTCTGTCACAATCCCTATCCCTTGGATGTGAGGGGCAGAGCACTCACTGCCTGTGAGTTAAGGCTGCTCCCGTGCACATCCTGGCTGCTGGTGTCAAGCAGAACAATTTTGCAGGATCAGCTCATTCCAGCTAATTCCTTCAGTGCTGATGAAGTACAGGGAGCCCTGAAGTCTCACCTTGGTGTTTCAGAGCCTGGATGCAAAGGCTGCGTCACAGAGCTGGAGAATTTAACTGACCTGGGCCAATTTTTCTGGCCTCACCCTTGAGCTATTCCAATTTCCAAGAAAGAAATGATGCCTCAGGTTTTAGCTTTTCTATTTTTCAGATTCTGTGCTGCTTTAAGGTGTGGGTCTGAGCTTCACATTAAGGGATGGTGAGCTCTCTGCACAGAGCAGGGAGACAAAACAATTCCTTCTCTAGCTGGGGACCAAGCACAAATGATCCAAATCTCAGGCCCAAGAGCATCAACAACGTGGGCTGAAGAGAGAAAAACAAGCAGGATGGGAGTTCATAACCTAAAGCTGTAATTGGACAACTAACTCCAATATGCAAACGGAGCAGAACTTACCAAAGTGAGAGACCCCGTGACCGGGTGTGCATTTTGTGACCATTTTGGTTCATCTTGGGTGCAGCCCTGGCTGGGCTCTTGTGCTGCCCAAGGTGGATCCATGGAGGCCTTTTCATAAATCCCTGCTTTATTCTTTAGCTCTGTCTGGCCTCTGTTCTGGGTCAGCTTTCACAAGGCATCAGTTCCAGAGGACCTAGAGGTGAGCTTAGAGTGGCTCGTGGGGAAGATTTTGCCCCAGGGCTGCCAGTGCAGGACTCACTCCCTGTGTGTGAAGGCTGGAAACCCCATAAAGGTGACATCTGCCAGGAATTCAGAATGTCAGATGGGGCAATGACAGAAGTGGAGAGGCAGACTGCTCCTTTTCTTGCCAAGATGTTAACTCTAGGGTATAGCTAGTTTTAGATTTTCTACAAATGAATATTTCAGCCTCTTTCAAGCTTCCTATTAAAATAAATGATATAGACTTCCTTATTCATTTCTTTATGGAATTCAAGATATTCTGACCTTGTCATAAGATCATTTCTCCTTTTAGAAGTCTGATTTTTATTTTTTTTTTTAATACAGAGAGAAAGTGATCTTCTAAATGACAAGGTCAATGAAAGTCCTGTTTAAGACATGTGGGAGAATGAATATTTCTCAAAGGAGTGGCTTACAAAGAGATGTTTTCAAAAAGTATAGTCAAAGGATTTAAAAAAGCAGAGAAATAAAAAAAATTGCAAAGTATATTCTATGTTAAGTATTTTTCAATTAATATAATAAGTACAAAGGAAATACACATTAATTAATATCCTAATAGGTGTTATGTATCTTTTGTTGGAAGGTTAAAAGTGATCTTCAGCTGCAGCTTGGGTCTGGGGTGCCCTGTAAGGGGACAGACTGGCTCAAGCCAAGTTAGATTGGTGGCCTTTTTGTGCTGGGCTGTCTAGAGAATGGTTTATTCTTGTGCAAGAGCCTCCTTGTGAAGGGGCTTGAGGGAATTCCTCAGCAGCTCCTGGGATCAGGAGCAGAGCGATGTACAGAAATCTCCAAATGAAAGTATGGCAGCCACAAACATGCTCTGAAAATTCTCCTGAGAATGTGGGAGGGTGACTGAGAAGTGTGCAAACAGCACTTGATTCTGCCTTAAAATATAATAGCTTTAACAAAAACTTTGGGAGTTGGTTTATTTTTCTTTCTAGAGTAGTTTTTCTTATCTTTTAATAGTTTTCAGCTGACTGGGGGGCAGCTCTGGAAGAGTGTTGTAGTCTGCATCTAAGAAATATAGTATTCAGACTGGAAATGAAACTGATCTTATTGGAAAGTACAATTAAAAAGATGAAAATATAGATATTGTCTGATCTAAGACTGAGTAGACATTATTGCAATTTGTAATTGCTTGTGGAGGAGGACTTGGGAGCTTGCAGTTGACGTCAACAGCAAAACCCCAGAGAGTTTGGAAAGAATCACAATTAACCTTTTTCAGAGTAATTTGAATTTTGAAAGCATAGGAAGTTATCTGGCCCAGACTGAAGTTACAAGAATTTCAGAAGCTTTTTTTTGCCTCAAGTTCCTTTTCCTGCAGGTCTTTTTTTTTTTTTTTCTCTGTAGTATAGAGAACTGTGTTTATTTTTTCCCTTCAATAAAAATGTGTGTTCCAGGAGCTAAGAAGAGCTAAATTATTCTCAGACAGTGTCACAAATGTGTAGTGCATCAGATCCTTTTGCTGCCCTGTGTTTGTGTGGGAGTGAACAGAGCTCAGCAACATTACCTGTAACCTCCAGCAATTCCTCAGAGAGATGATGTATCTGCAGTAGGTGATGGGACACAGTTGGAGGGCACACCTTTAATTCATCTGTGTTCCCGAGCACAGTGAGACAAGGCTGTATTCCCTGGGTTTTGGCAGCAGGTGTCTGGAAGCTGCTTGATTTTTCTTTTCCTGAGCCACTCCATCCTGATTCATGCTCCCAGGACAGCTGCTGTAGTCCTGCACCCTGGAATGTACAGATGCTGTAGCCCAAAACCAGCTTGCCCATGCAAACCCTCACCTTCTGCAGACTGGCACCTTCAATTAGTGTCATGTATGGGAATTTTAGAAGCTTCAGGATATTCACCCTCTGCATTTCTCCCTAAGGGAGAGCTGATTTCGTGTCTGAGCAGTAACAGGGACACAGGGATACCATATTCCCACAGAAGTGGGATGGAACACAGCCTCTAACATGACTGGAAGTCCCAGGCAAAGAGCTTTACCACTGCCTCATTGCTTTATCTTCCATCTCTCCAGCAATTCTCAAAATCAGAGTTCCCTGTTGTTTAATGTGAAGTATTAAAAATCAAAAGGATTGTTTTCCCTTATTTTTCAAGATTTTTTTTTTTAAATCAAAAGATAATCAGGGGTCATCCAGGACTCCTGTAAATTCATATCGATACATGCAGTAGATTTTAAACAAGCTGAGCAGCATTTTTACAGGTTGTGACTTTGAGACAGTGTAATTCCCTTTCTATCTGAGCACAGTAATGCCGAAGCCAGACTTGCTTAATGACATGATTATATCACCAGCTCCATTAACTTAAGTGAAAGGGGATCTACCATTATTCTTGCTATGTCTGGTATGTGTAATTACAAATATCAAATTGCATTTTGCAGAACAATTATAAAACTGGAAGGAGATTTGCAGGAATTTTTTTGTTGCTTCATGGAGTGGCTTTAAGCCTGTGCTTTTTTAAAAAGCAAAGCCACGTCTGAAGTGCAGAGGAACTTCCCTGAGAGGGCATCGTAAGCAGGCACAAGAAGGTTTTTTTTTGGCTGCAGTTTTCCAACTACAGCATTTTGGACACTCTTACTCTCTCTGTGTCTGTCGGAACCCAGGACATCCCTCTGGGTGCCCTGGATGGCCAGAGCCACTGGCAGGGGGCTCTGAGACCCTGGCATGCAGCCAAAGACACCCGTGGGGTTTGGATCTTAGCCCGTGGAGCAAATTACCAGCTCTATATGAAGAATTACAAGCCACACACACAAGTTAGGTATTGTAGTAGAAGTAGTTTTGAAGTGAAAGGAAGGGTTTCTGAGTGCTGTACAGGGGGGTTTTAAGCCTTGTACGCAGGGGTCCGAGTTTTGTACATGGGGGTCAGGGGTTCTAAGATGGAGGGATTTGGGTGTGCCCTGTCCTCCTCCTTTCTCCTTCCTAACCTCCATGTCTTTGGTGATGTTGGCACTCACAGATTGGTTTAGAGTAGAAAGTCACCATTCAATATAGATAGTAGGCATTGGGGGAAAAGTATAAACATGTAACACGTAATATATGATATCAAAGATGGCAGCAGCCCCCTGGGAGGGCAGTGTGCCTTTGTCTGACCTGCTGAACGGGCCACAGCAGTTCAGGAGAAGAATCTTTTAGATAACCAACTATAAACAACCTTGAGACTGGACAACAGAGGACTACTGAGTCTTTCTTTGAAGGCACGGGTTGGAGCAGAGACTTTTCCATCTTTCGGGGTCACCCCAATCCAGGGCTGGAAACCCCACATGTGTCCCTGCCAAGCCCCCCCATCTGCATGGCACGAGCCAGGCAAGCTGAGAGTAGGGAGTGTTACCTGCTCCCATCCTTTGGATGGAGATCAGAGTGCAGGGAGGCCAGGCAATGAGCCTCCTTTATCCCTCAAAGGGGCTGTGCATGTGTCTGGAGGGGTGAGGAAGAACTGCTGAGATGTGCTGGGAAAGGAAAAGTCCATGGGGTAATGTTGTCCATTTTCTCCATGGTGGAAAAAGCCCCTTCTTTATTCACATAACTCCTTTGTACACAGTTTTGCAGACCTTGTGTGGGACTCCAATTGGTCAGTAGCTTTCTGACCAATTACTTTATTGGTAATTAAGTATGCTGTATTGATTGGTCACTCAAACTCTCAGTGTGAATGTGCAGGAAAAGTTGTTTGTGAGAGATAGTTTTCATTTTTCTATCTAACAGTGTAAAACCAGTTTATACAGGTGCTGGTTGTTCTCTACCCAGGAATAAATTGTTATGTTAAGGAACTGCTCACACCAGGATTGCTTTGACAGGGGAACTTGCAAAGGGCCAGCTTGACAAGGCCAGCCACTGATTCCAGGAGAGCAGGCTGATTTTATGAAGCCTTTCTCTATGATTTTTCTACCTTACTGCAACAGTCCAGCATGAGATGTGAGCAGGGGGATTGTGCCATGCAGCAGTTGATCTCCAAGAGCTGCTTTCCTGGGGAATAATCAAATTCCCCAGCCCTTTGACAAAGGTGAATGTGAATGGAAAGGAAATTCCTGTATTTCAGTTTGCCCCTCTATGCCAGAGCCATAAATGACAAACCAGTTCAGCTTTAGTGCTCTTAGTCAATCTGGTTTGGTTTGTTAAGGTATCAAGTTATATTATAATTCTGTGCCCCTATTGCTGTGTGTGCTCAGTAGTTATTTTCACAGATCATTTTGCTATAGAATTATTATATAAATATTTTTACCGGATTTAACCTTTGCTAGTCATTTGGGGAAAAAGGGAATCAGTTTGTATGCTATTGTTTATTATTGTATGTTCTTAGAATACTGTCACTCACTGTTGAAAGCTATTTTCCAGCTATTCAAAATTAGGAATTAAAAAGAAAATTAATTAAGACCATAGGATATTTTAGCAAATTTCTGATTTTGTTTTAACTGTTGGCCTCTACTCCCCATTTATCTAAATTCATATTTCCTATGCTTACTATTATCTCACTAAAATTAAAAGGAAAATGATGAGATTTTGAAGAAGGAAAATCTGTTTGTTGTTCTGCTGCACTAAATAATCTATAATTTTCCTGCTGTGATTTTTTCCCTTCCTTGCCAGTCTATCATCTATATGATTTAATGTTTTGAAAATGAAGTCTTAGCTCTGCTAAGCTATCATCAAAAGACACTTCTTCCAGGATAGGTATGATGAAAAAATTTCAGCACTTATGGATTGTTGCTGGAATTGTGGATTTGGTTTTTGTTTCACTACAGGTCTGAAAATCTGGCTTTGTTAGCAAAATGCAAATTCCCCTCATAAAACAGAAGCTTTTTCCGTGTTGTACTTTACTGTATTTAATAAATAGTCAAAAGTTAAACAAATCCAGATGCTTACCGGAATTTTATGTGACAGTAGAGCGACAATTGATAGATGTGTTCTGTTTTGTGAGAGCAGCCTTCTGCTCAGATGTACCATCCTCCTTGGTGATTTTCAGTTGAGTCTCAGCTGCATTTCACTGTAGGTGGAGCTGTGTCACACATAAAACCAAACAAAGAACCCTGTTACTTTGTTGTTGGTAGTTAAGGGATCTAAATTGCAATGAAGAAAATTCTTTGACATTTGTCACCTTCCAGACAGAACAGTGGCAAAGGCAAGGCCAGGAACTCCTGTGAATGGCTCCTCTCTGGAGGAATCTACTCGTGTTGGGGAACAGATGTTGCAGTGCCAATGCCACTAAGTCTGCCTTCCCTGCCAGGGAACAAAGGGAATTGTGAAGTGTAGTCTCTCAGGAAAGAGGCTGTGTTACTGGGAGAGGTGGAAGTCACTGCAAATTACAGGCTGCCAAACCCTGTGTCATTGTAAGAGCACTGCTAGATTTCCCTCTTTACCTTTTGGATGATAAGAGAGCTGGGGAGACTGTAAGAGACTGCACTTTCTTTTGCTTTATTCCTGTCAAGTTGGCCACTTACACTGGCACAAAGTAAGCACTGAGTTAAGCACTGACTCTTCTGGTTTTGTTACCCTCCTTTTGCAGCAGTGAAACACCCGATGGAGTCGGTGACACCAGAAAAGCTGGTCATGCCTCTGAGCAGTGAGGAGTGAGGTGGAGGGAGGTGCAAGCCCTGCATGGCTGGTTAGGTGTTCGCTGATGCCAACAGTGTGGACTGATCCTCTCCCATTTATCATAAGAATGGAGGAGATTTCCAGCTTATATGGTGTAACCAAGGCTTTTTTCTCATTCTGTCCCTTCTGAATCTCTAGATAAAAAACCCCAACCCCTCCACAGAGATTTAGAGGAAGCACTTGAAACTAGAACTTCTGGCATTTGGCTTGGGCATTGAGGAGAGAAGGGCCAATACAGAGGAGATGCAGTGGGGCAAGAAACTCAGCTCTAATGCTGCTGTGTCAAGAATGTTGAAGAGTAGAAAAGAAATATTTTGTGGGTATAGATGGAAAACATACCCCGCGCCCTGGGCTGAGCCCCAGCGTGGGCAGCAGGGGAGGGGGAGATTCTGCCCCCCCCAGCCCTGGGGCCAGCACAGGAGGGACCTGGAGCTGCTGCACAGAGCCCAGGGGAGGCACCAGCATGAGCAGAGGCATGGAGCAGCTCTGCTGGGAGGAAAGGCTGGCACAGCTGGGATTGCTCACCTGGAGAGGAGAAGCTTTGGGGTGACCAAATTGTGGCCTTGCAGGGCCTGAAGGAGCTACGGGAAACATGGAGAGAGATTGTTTGGAAGGGTCTGGTCTGCCAGGAGAAGGGGCACTGGCTTCCTACTGCCAGAGTCAAATGGGATACTGGGGAAGAAATTCTTCCCTGGGAGGGTGGGCAGGCCCTGGCACAGGGTGCCCAGAGCAGCTGTGGCTGCCCCTGGATCCCTGGCAGTGCCCAAGGCCAGGCTGGACAGGACTTGGAGCAGCCTGGGAGAGTGGAAGATGTTCCTGCCCCTGGCAGAGCAGAGGAACTGGATGGGTTTAATGTCTCTTCCAACCCAAACCAATCTGTTATTTTATGATTACACACTGAGAGGTCAAATCACCAGGCTGTCATCCTAGCCCCTTGATCTATCTGTATCTGTTTGCCCATTTTGGAGTCAGACAAGATTGATCAGCTCAGCTTGATCCTCATTCTCATTTCTTATGCTTGGATTGTATGATCATGCATTATGTGTTCACTTTAAGCGCAATGTAACATTATAAAAATTTGCTAGTTCACATTCACTTTTCAAAATCTTGTAGCTTAAATGGTTTAACTTTCAGATGCTGAAAATTCCTCAGGTAGAAGAGTTGAGCTTTTGTTTGCAATTCTGGCAGAATGGGCCATCTGTCTCTCTCAACCATTTCCCTCTAGAAAGTATGATATTAAAGCTCCTGCATCTACACTGGCACAGAAGGCGAAGAAGATTTTTCTTTCTGAGACTTAAGTTTTCTAAAAATACTGAAGGGGAGGGATAAAAGTGGAGAGTAGAAATGGCTTGAGAAGAAACATGGTCTAAATAGTTAAGCCTTGTGTTATTCAGAGCAGAAGCAGGGACTTTAATCCCCTCTTACGTTCATACCATACGAAGGTCCCTGCTTGCTAAACACAATCCTGATACACAGCTGTTTAATAGCTGTAAAAAGCAAAATTCTCCTGGGTGTCTTAAGAACCTGGGAGTGTTCACTGGCCCAAAAATCTCTGAGCTTCTTAATTTATAGATTTATAGCTGCTTGCCTTTTTTTTTTTTCTTTTCTTGCTTTTTTTTTTTTTTTTCCTACCCCATGGGTTTCCAGGTGTCCTTCTGCTTCCAGCCACTTTCTTGTCACAGAGGGTGTTCCATTGTAGTCCATTTATTACTTGAAGACTCAACTCTCTGCATTACTCCATAAAAGTTAGTGTCAATGCCAGAACCCTGTGAACTGGTGGCTAAGAATCTGTGTCTTAGGATTTTTTCTGTTTATCCTGGAATCCTAGACCACGGCGTTCCAAGCCCCAATGTCCAACCTGGCCTTGGGCACTGCCAGGGATCCAGGGGCAGCCACAGCTACTCTGGGCACCCTGTGCCAGGGCCTCACCACTGTCACAGCAAAGAGTTTCTTCTTAATAAGGGTGTTTGTCAAATCTGTTTTTAGAATCCTGCAGCAAAGGAAGTCTCTCCACCTCTCTAGATTGAGAGATTCACCATTTGGGTTTAACAAGGTTTTCTTTGCTCATATTTAAGTACTTTGAGACTTTGTCCTTAGCAGAGTCATCACAGAGGACTGGTGATTGCCAGCATCCCTGTAATCTTCTAACCATTTGAAGAAGGTGGTAGTCATATAAATTTTCTTTTATTATGTATTATGCATTTTTTTTTGTCATGCATCATGCTTCCTAATAATTTTGTTATTATAGATGGTTCCTTTGGAGCAATTGGCTTACAATTTTATGGCAGTGTAGAGCTGCAAAATGTCTTTTTGAAACCCTAACAGAACAGGGAAAAGAGAATCCAGCTTTTTATTGAGTGCATCATAGCCTGAGCATTGTCTTTATCAACATCACGCTGCATTCATTTGCTTAGTGGTAGAAGTATTGTATCACGTTTTGAGATTCACCACCTAGTCCCTAGTTTATTTGAGCATCCCCCAAATGGGTTATTCTCATGAGAAATTGGGGGTTTGGTTGTTTTGTTTTGTTTCAGATTGAGTTTAGTTTCTTCGATTTCAGAGTGCTTCCTTTATTTGTGATTTTGGACTCTGTTCTTGTACCCCAGACTGTTCACAGCCCATCCTAGCTTGGAGCCATCCATAGGTTTAGGATTATATTCTATATTACAACATTGAAGCCTTTGGCAAAACTAAGAACAGAAGCAGGGCCCCTTTTGAAATGCCTTTCCTCATTAAGGCAGCTTAGGTGGTGTGTCTTGGAACAGGCTGCCCTGTGGGAAGCAGAGGGAATTCTGCTGCGAGGCTGGAAAACCTTGGTTTGTCCCTCAGTAAAGCTGGACCAATGATCAATTTGACTGGTGATATTAGCTCTCTCTTCCCCCTTTTTGCCCATGGAGGTGGAGAATAATTCCTTGTTTATTGGATTTGGCGTTTTGAAGAGCAGTGACGCTGGTCAGCACAAACTCCACCAGGGATGGAGTTTCTCAAAGCTGAGTGAGCAGCCTTGCTGCCAGAGCAGTGCCAACACCAAACAGGCCTTGCCAGGGGCAGGACCTGGCACCTCACACCTGAAGTCCTTTGTTCTGGCATCTGCTGATGCTGCTGGTGAATCACACAGGCAGGAAGGGACATTTTCTTTTTAAAACGTATCAGACTATAGCTAAGCTGTTACAAAGGGCGCTTAGGTAATTTAAGTCAGCCCAAGCTCGCTGTTAACATTTTTTCTTCTGCAGTGATTCACAGAGTGGATTTCCCCCCACCACATCAAACTATTAATTTATGCACATGTAAGTTATGCTTGCAATATTTTTTTTTTGTTGCCTGGCTTTATTTGTGCCATTGGATTTTGCTCTTTCCCACTCGAGCAGGCACTGGAATTATTTGGATGGCACAAATTCAGCACTGGAATGATTTGAACAGCACAAACTCAGTATTGCTGCGGGTTGAGTGTGCAGCTGCTGCCTGCTGGTACCTGAGCACGGGGAGGGATGTGTCCATTGTTCTGCACAGGCTGTTTCTGTGTGTCCTGCTCACTGAGGCTGAGGCACAGCAAGGAACATGTTTTTGTAAAGTCAGAAGATGGGTTTCTGCTGAAGTGGTATGAAATGACCAGACAGAATGTCTTTGTGGCAGAAAAAATTACTTGAGAATATTGGGCTAGTTCTTGCAGCTGCATATTTATGAAATTGCTGAATTATTTTAAAACCTAATATAATGGTGTAGTCACAGATTTACTGGAAACTTATATATTTACTTCTATTTCTTTTAGTCCTGATACCTTATGACACTGTTTCCTTCAACTGTCTCTTCACACAGATTTTGGTCTTTAATTAAAATACCATCATATTTTGACAACACTTCCAAGTAAGAACCCATCATTTTATTTTTACTTTTGTTTATACTGAGCAGTTGTGAAATACTTAATTATACATTTCGTATGGCTTCCCCAGTTCTGACAGAAAATCTCTTTTGTCCTGTCGCTTTCAATACAAAAATGCAACTAAGATTATTCAAATATCCCCTATTCACTGGAATGACTATGATTAGCAATGTGATGAGAATCTAATTGTAAGAAATATGCTAATGTTTAATTTATTTTTACTGAGCTACTTTGAGGGTTTAAAAGGCAATTTATATGCATTAGTAATATTAATGATGAATTAATAGATAAATTAATGATGAATTTGTGGATAGATAATATAGATAGATATATTATAGATGTTTCCAAAAGTCCTTTTTGGCAGTGGAGGTGGATTTTGCTTTGAGATGTACCATGAGAAGGCACAGACTATGAAGCTGGAGCTTAAGTTTAGGGTGCACAGTGGGAAGAAAGGCTGTGAATGCTGAGATTTGGGAAGGGAATGAGGAAATACTCATCTCTGTAACCCCACTAACTCAGAAGTCACTTTAAACACTTGATCTTCATTGCAAACACAGAAAAATGTTGCCAGTATGAGTTTGTTCTACTGCTTAATTCATTCACAGACACCTCCTAAGATGACTGATAGAGGAGATAAAAATTTAACATTTATCCAGATAAACAGCTACAGCATTTCAGGTGATGTCAGCCATGTGGTTGGAAGGCTTGAACTTTTGTATTTTATGTCAGAAATAAACTCTGAGCTATAGGAGCCTCAGGGGGGGTTTGGGAGAAGCTGTTAACTTCTTTCCTGATCTTGCTCAGCATGTGCACACACACACACATACAGAAACACCTGTGCACACACCCCCATTTCCGAGTTGTTTGCATTCTGTTCCTAAAACTGCGTGTCCTCCCCTTGTCCAGAAGTTCTGCTTGATGAAGTTCTCAATCCCTCCTCTTCACAAAAGCTGTGCTGAGAGAGTCATTACATATGTGGATAGAAATTGTAAAATAGTTTAGGAATGAAAAATTGGCATTTGGCTCTCTGGGTGTTCTGCAGCATCTAGGAGAGGACGGTGAGAAGAGATCAGACCTTTGAGCTGCTTCCTGGCCTGGCAGCTCAGTGAAAAGGGGTTTACCAGATTACCTACATCTTTTCGAGCTCTAGAGGAATGACTTTCAGGAAGCAGACCTAGAAGGTGCTCCCTGAGACACCTGCAATCAAAGCTGTGTGTGATTCCAAGGATGAGGGGTTTCTGTTTTCCCTGCAGATCCCAGGGATATCTCTGGATGTGCTCAGTGGGAGCAGGGTGTGCTAAAGAGGAGCTCACATGCTGGCATTTCTTGTAGTCTTGAGATGGAGCAGACCCTGATGTTTTCAGAAAAATTAGCGAGAGGGTTGCCATACAGCCAGTGGAAGTGAGCAACCAGCTTTTGTGTGTCAGCCTTGCTTCCTCCTGGTATGAAGTGGCTGGTCATGTGTAGGATTATTGGGGTCTCCCCCTTGGAAGTGGTCTGAACTGGTAGGAGGAAGCTGTTTGCTGTGAAACAGCGGGGAAGATAAAAGCACTGTGAAAGGTAAATCCAGTTGGGAAAGACTGTATCTCACAGTACCACACTGTTGCTTCCTTTGGGTACAGGAACCACGGCAGCTGCCTCTGAACAGGCAGCCCAGAATTCCTCCTAAAAATTTTTCCCAGGATTTTTTCCTTGCAGTGCCACTTTCCTGACTTAGGAAAGCTGACTGAGGTAATGACTGCCATAGTTCCTTTATTGTTGTTGTTGTTTTGGTTCACAAAAGCAATCTCTAGGAAGATGGAGCAGCTCCTTTGGCAGGAAGGTGTGTTTGGAGCTGCTGGGAAGGAGGCAGCAGTGGGAACACCCTCTTATCATTGGCTCCATATCACCATTGGCCATTACATTGACTTAAATCTGCTGTTAAATTGTGCACTCGTGCTGCTCCTGTGCTGATGAGGTTTTGATTCCCCTGCCAGCTCTCTGCAATGCAGCCTGTGATGATTCCACGTCAGCCCTGCTGGAAGGGCTGTGGAGTTTCTGGAGTGACTGCACTGAGGGAAGGAAATCAGAGTCATGGAATGGGCTGGGAAGGGATCTGGAAGCCCACCTTGTCCCACTCCCTGCCATGGGCAGGGACACCTTCCACTGTCCCAGGCTGCTCCAAGCCCTGTCCAGCCTGGCCTTGGGCATTTCCAGGGATCCAGGGGCAGCCACAGCTGCTCTGGGCACCCTGTGCCAGGGCCTGCCCACCCTCCCAGGGAACAATTCCCAGTTCCCAGTATCCCATCCATCCCTGCTCTCTGGCAGTGGGAAGTCATTCTCCCTTGTCCTGTCCCTCCATGCCTTGTCCCCAGTCCCTCTCCAGCTCTCCTGGAGCCCCTTTAGGCCCTGGCAGGGGCTCTGAGCTCTCCCTGGAGCCTTCTCCTCTCCAGGTGAGCACCACCAGGTCTCCCAGCCTGTCAAATGCTGGAACCTCTCAGAGCTGGTGTTTGTAATCTGTGTTCTTGGGACATTTGGATGCCTGTTGGGCTGGCCTGAGTTGAGTCTTTATTTTGTGTTTTGCTCTATGCTCCATCAGCATTAACCCTTGGAGAAAACCCAGCTTGTTTGTAAGAAGTGAGGTTTTAATATATGTGGCCAGGTAGAAATGTCCAGTTAGTTCTGGGAGCAGGTCAGGTGTTACAGGTGTTGAGCAGAAGGAATGGAACAAGTATTTCACTGCTGGGATTATCCTCAGGATGGCTCAGGAGAAAAACAAGCATGAGCTTTCACACTGGGATTGTTGACTCAATACCAGAAAGGAAGAGGCCAGAAGCAGACATTGGTATTCATCAGAATTTCAGTCATATTTCATTTACCAAATTATTAAGTCTCATGAAATTCATCCTCATTTCCCCCTGGCTCTGTCCCCCATGTTTGCTGATAGATGATGGGGTGGCAGATTGTTAGCATTTTTCAGATATTTGTGTTGGCCAGCCTGAGACCTGTCTGAAAACTTTGTGGGTTTGTTGTTGTTGTTGTTTTGTTTTGTTTTGTTTTATTGATAGTCAGAATCTCTTGAGAGTTTTCTGGGATTTCTAATGCTTTCAGAACTGCTTCTGTCTCCTTGCTCTGGTTGTTGAGCCTGCCTTGCCTCTCAATTGCCTGACATGAGAGGCAGCTCAGGATTTTAATACCAGCTGTCAGCAAGGGGCTGGAGAGCAGCATGCTGGAGCACTGAGAAATGTGGATTCTTCAAATGTCTTTTCATTACAGGTTCTTCAAATGGAGTCTCTGACCTTCAGGAAAAAAAGGGGAAGAAAGAGTCACCTGCCAGCACAGGTATGGAAACTTTCTGAAGAACCAGTCAGAAATGACACTTGGGGAAAATGGAATATGGAACTGGCAGAGATAATTATGGGCAGGACTTGTCTGTACATTGAAGGAGTAGGCTTAGAGTCAATCACATTTCCAGTGCTTTCCTATCTTTAAAGTCATGTTGAGACAGAAACACACATAACAGAAAAATACGGATTTTTAAAAAATATGTCTGGAACTGATGTGTAAGCTTAATTTTATCTGACTGAGTGCTCTGTCAAAGTTACTCAAGTGGCTCAGTTTCAGCTTTTAAGATGCCTACATGTTGTGCTATCCCCAAATGGCAAAAAGCTTCTGTTTTTATTAATTCTCTGACTTGTGTAGCTCTTGGTGGCTGAACTTGACTATGGTTTGAGTCTTGTCTCTGAGGTGCTCCATTCCTGGCTTGGCATCACATTTTTATTTTAAATTAAGGAAGCTTTACTTGATGAGGGATTGTAAAGTATTCAGTGTTCTTCAACAAATTGGTACTAAATGAATTCAATTACAACCTCTTCCAGAAGAAGTGGCAGAGTTATGTGGTTTCACATACAAAGAGACAAAGCCCTTCTGTTGGTGTATTTACAAAAACAGTCTGGAGGGAAGAGGGAAAGTTTAGCCTTTTAACAGATAACACCAGACATTTGCATGATGAAAAATTTCAAATCCTACATTCATCCAGAAAAATGTAATTCTGTTTGAAGGGAAAAAAACCCCATGTGTTTAAAAGTTCCATCCTACAGTCCTCTGGGTAAACTCTTCCTCTGCAGAACCCAGTGCAGGGCTGCCACAGAAGCACAGTTTTTCAGTATGCTTTGCTGCTGTGAATCATTTCATGGCTGAAGTGTCCACGAATTCCTGGGAGCTGGCCTGGAGGCAGTGGGATGACTCTTTTTGAATTCTGGGTCTACTCTGGCAAAGCCCAAAATGGACAACTGAGAGTGAGATTGCCCTAAAGCTTCACAGGGGCTGTAAGAGATGACTGAGAGCCACAGAAGTTGACTTCAATAAATGCTGGTTTTAGAACCACCACAGAAAAACCCAGCCTCTAATTTGTGATGCTGATTATCACGTGAGTATTCACATATTTGTACATGTTCCTCCAGCTGCTGAGGCTGTGAGAGCTCAGCACCAGCAGGAAAGTCCCATCTGCTGGTGTTCCACAGGAATTCATCAGCAGAGTTCTGGAACTCTGCTGTCACACATGGCCCTAACACCCCAGAGTGCTGAGTAGAGGTTTGGGATTTATCAGCCCTGGATATCATCACAGCCAAGGCTTGGCAGCATGACTTCTAGCAGGAAAGGAAAGAAGGGGTCTTCAAAGCAAGAGGAGATGAAATCTCCTATAGATCTTTGCTTCTGTGAGTTATTCCTGGGTAATGTGCATGAACATAGGATAGATTTTCCACAGACAAGTTCTTCTGTTCTTGTGTGTGGCTTAAACTTCTTTTGTGCCTGGGTAGGAGATAAGGTGGTAACAAGTATGTTTTAGGATACTGTGGAAAGGACCAAAAGAACGTTTTTGGATGCCAGGAGAGCATGTTCAATGGCTTAATCAAGGTTTCAGTCCAGCTCTTGGAGTGTCTCTGCTGAGGTCTCCCAGCACAGGGTAATACATCACTAACATGAAATCCTAAAAGGAAAAGAAAGGAACAAAAAACCCACTATCAACAACCTCTGAAGTCATGAGGCACCAATTTTAGTGTCTCCAGAGGGTGTTTTGTTCTCCCTCTGTGCTGGTCCCTGATCCTCTCCCACAGTGCCACGCGTTCTCGCTGTGTCCCAGCTGAATTCCCAGTTTCCAGCACACAAATGTGTGTTCCTGGAAGTTCCTGCCTGGGAGGCAGGGAGGGGCAACATCTTGTACTTGGTGTTCCACTTCCCTGGCCAAACAGGGTGGTGGAATTTTGTCCCTCTCCCACAGAATGCTGCAGCAGTACACAGGAGTGGGGCAGGAGCTGGATGTGTAATCCTTGGAGGATGTGTAATCCTTGGAGGATGTGTAGTCCTTGGAGGGGCAGTGGGAGCGTTTGTGTGAGGGTCAACAGGAAGAGGATGAGGAGGATATCTTTACCTGTTCAAAGTGGAGAAGCAGCACGTGCTCTGGCAGCTCCAGCAGAGAAAGAGCAGGAGATCAGTGAGGGGCAGAGACCCCACTGAAAGTCAAGGAAGCAGTTATGACTCTCCCCAAAAGATATTTTCCCTGTGATTCGTGGTGATTTCAGCACCCTTTTGGGGCTGGCTCTGAGTATCATGAAGACTCTGAGACACACGTCACTGGAGTAGCAAATAGAGGAGCTTGATGCCACGCCTGCTGTTCATTTAATTTCCAAATAAGACCCATGCCTGCTAGCAGCAAAGCTGGGCTGTGACAGGTCCTTTCCCCACCACCTCACTCTTACCTCACCCACGTAACAGAGCAGGATTTGGGTCAAGTGTTCGTGGAGTCACTCATCCATATGGATGGGACGTCTGGGGCAACATGAATGTTTAATCAGACATTTGTTAGCAAGCTAAAGAGGTGTCGTCGTGCCAAGCACGGAGCTGTTGGAACATTCCCTGCCTGCTGTCACTATGGCAACAGCCAACAAATGCCTGCTTGGGTTAAGTCAGCATTAGAGCTGAAGAAAAACCTCCAAGCCATAAATTCTGATCATCAGTGGCTGGCCTGGAACCAAAGAAGGTACTACCATTTTCCAAACCTATTTGTCTGCCTGACTGATAGGTTTTTTTCAGGAGGTCTGTCTGTCCTCAAGGAGCATAAATGGATAGCATGTCCATCAACCACGTGGACTGAATTTTAATTGCAGTTACTGGGCAAAAATACTCAGCTTTTCTCGAGTTGGCCCAAATATGTTCATTAAAAGCTTAGTGAAGCATATATATATATATGTTTCAAATAGCAAAATACTCTGAGCCAAGTGCTTCTTCTGAGAAATACATGGCTTGCAATGTTAATTGGGCTGGCTTTGCTGCTAGAGAGAATAACAGCCAGGCTAGCCACTGTAAAAAGTGTGTTTCTGCTGGGCTCCTTAAGAATTCCCTCATTTTCAGAGTGGCAGTATTTCATGGCATGTCCTAACAGGCTTAGGGACAGGCTTGTCTTAGGCCTCTGCCAGAGGAATCCCTATAGTTACTTTCTCTAAGGGAGCCTTTTTTTCCCTATAACTCATCTCCCAGTTCAAAATCACACGGGGGATCTTGCACTAGTGCCTTTCCTGTCAATGCCTTTTTTTTTCCTCCTTCATCCTCTGAGTAATTCTTCAGAAGCAGCTCAGGCAGAACCTTTCAGAGGAGATATTAAAGAAGGAAGATAATTCCCAGTGGCCTCCCTGTCCTCCTTCCTCACCAAAGATCTGTGCTGGGTAAGAAGCTGAGGCTCAATGAATGTTTCCATCTCCCCCCACATCTGCAATCTGCCTTCCCACTTTGTTCTTGGGAAGAATCTGGGAAAACACACAGCCTTTGGGAGCCTTATCTCCCTGAGATGAAGGGGCAGTTGAAGGATCAGAGCCAGCTGGGTAAACCCTGCTGGGTCTGGTGTAGAGCTGGCAGGTGAAGCAGAGTCACCTGGGCCACCAGCAGATGTTGTGCTTTTGGACTCTGTCTCTATGTCTCTGTCTCTCACTGTGGCTTGGGAAGCTCTGAATGATTCACATAATCTGCAGCACACACAATTGCAAAAATTATCACAGGAATCCTATTTTCCAGTTTATATTGCCTATGGATTAATGAGACTGAGGAAACAGGCAGAGATACCTAAAGACTTTCAAATGTTTTCTCTTAAACAACTCTGAAGGTTTATTCCTATGGTCATACCTTAGTACACAAAATTCTGTTTCTGGAAGGAAATTATTGGATAGTGTTTTATTGCCAGATTATACAGTTTTAGAAAATTCTGGTTCATGGCCTGTCCTGGCAGGATTCTGAGACTAAGTGGCTACTTTCTGTCTTATGAGTAGGATATGTAGGCATACATATCTTACTCCTTAAGGTGTTGGAGCCCTGCAGTGTCAGAGAATGACTGGTGCACTGGCAGGAGGAGCTGCAGAGGCATTCAAGTGCCATACATATTTTATATCCTCTGTCTTGGACACTTTGGGTTAATTGGATATTAGTTATATTCTTGGACAGTACTGCAACCCTCATTCATTCAACAAAACCCCTCAGGAGATTTGAACAGTATCAAACTGTTGATAATCTGTTTGGAAAAGCAGAAGATGAGATTGAATGGAAGTGGGGTTGTGCAGATAATTTCTCAGCCTGGTTCAAATACTCCCTGCATGGTCTCTTACCAGGGTCCTGTGTGCCCCAGGAGACTGCAGGTTACATGCACTGCTGTAATCTTGTGGCTTTTAAATAAATGGTCAAGAGGCAGCTGTGGTCCTTGCTTGATATTAGGCTGTTGAGTAGTACTCAACAATGGGTTTTTTATTTTTAATTTACTTAAAAGGGCAGTTTACGCTTTAAAGTAAATTAAAATTAAAAAGCCCACTGTTGAGTAGTACTGATTGCATAGTTGACACACTTTAAAATGACTGCATCCTCTTTAAAATGCCTGTTAAAAAAGAAAAACTTCCAGAAAATAAATTCAATAGTGCTTTAAGTACCTTTTTTTTTGCCAGGGGATTACAATCTTCAGCCACAGATAGCAATGTTAAAAGGCAGCTAGTTAAATAAAGGCCTGTTCTGTTTCCATGGGAGTAAACTGACTTGTTTTTTCATTGCTATGACCTGAAATTGCCACATTTTTCAGAAGTAACTTGAAAATGAGCTGTTGGTACATAGCCTTTTGAAAAATAAAGCTGATTACTTGATTGCCTACATTTTGGCACCCATATTGAACACCCCTGCTATATTATTCTAACCACTAAAGACAATCATTCCCAGACGACACGATTGAGACAGTACAAAGCAATTCGAAGCTGCATCTCGGGGGAAAACAATTTGTTGTTATTTTCATGAAAACTTGATGATGATAGTGATGGTTTGTGGAAAGCGGCTGTGGAAAACACTCCACAGTGTTCTCACCAAAAAATTTGAAACTTTCTGATCTATGGCCAGTGTAGCAAGTTCCAGGCTCCTTTTGATATGGCAGTTTGAATGCTGAGGTGAGCAAAGAGGAGTTCTTAAATTTGTGTCTGCATGTTTGTGTGGACTTACTGTACCTCTTCAGGAAAGGTGGGAAATGAAATGGCTGTATTGTTGCTTTTGGAAGACATGACTGAAAATCAGTTTGTGCTTTTGAGGTGGATAAGGCTCAAACCTTTGTGTTGTGCTTTTTAAATCAATATCTGTCTGTCAGTCTGTCTTGAGAGATTGGGAAATCCTTAGATTAACTTGTTCCATGCTGGTCAGACCAGTGCTGTGCTGGTTCCTGTGTGGATGGAGTTGCCCAGGTGGGGTGCAGCCACTGTACTGTCCCTCTGAATTTGGGGTTAATGGAACAGAGAACCCCCCAACCATCGCAAAGAACCCAGTGTCAAGAACCTGATTTTTAGCAAGTGCCTCTAGCTGTGGTTTGGTCGTCCTGGCGCCCTGAGGATGTGTTTTAGGAGGAAAGCAGAGTCCAGTCAAATCTGACTGAAGGTGTTCCATAGATCTGGTGGCCTTAAACCCCTTGCAGAAGGTCAGGGAGGTTTGTTGTTGTGCCACACAGAAGAGTGGTGATGACCAGGTACAAAACCCCTTGATGCTGCATAACATCCTCGTGAGAAGTCCTGTACACAGAGGAAACACAGGGAGAAGAGAGTAACTATAAACATTTGATTTTTGGACTTATATTTTTGGCAGACATGTGATATTTACATGGAAAATACATTTGGCTGTTGGTCTGGGAACATGAGATGTGTGTATTCTACTGCACACAGCTCTTACATGATGGCTGTGTACTCTGATGGCTATGACAGCATTAAAATTGAAAGGAGAAGAAGCATCAGAAGCATCTGGTTTTTCACCCCAGTCCAACCACTGAATAAGCCAGAAACTGGTGCATCATTTCACTGCTGGGAAGTTCTGTTGTATTTCTCATGGTTACTCTGCTGGTGCTGTGGTCCAGCCTGGCCTTCCCCGCTGGCTGTGATGCAGGGCTGAATTGGTGTTTTCTGACTGACACTTGGGCACCCTCTGCCTTATCCCTAATCCTAGAACATTGTGGTCACTGTGTCCTGGCCTGCTGCTCAGTCTGAGAGAAAAAACATGAGCTGTCAGAAAGATAAGGGAGAGTGGACCAGGAGCAGAGGCAAGAGCTGAGGGAGAGGAAGCAAAGGGTTTCATTTTAGCACAATTACCAGGGAGCTGGAAAACTCTTGTTGAGAAATTCACCATCAAGAATGGTGTATTTCACCATTTCACCATCAATTCACCATCAAGGTGTTGTCTCCACCTCCACAGATGGAGGCAACTGCCTAACTAACAACTTTGTCCAGGAATAAAACTTCCAAGAGCACGTGTCTTATATCCCTAAGATGTAAGAGATTTTGTAATTTGTTCTGAGACAAATTGCCTTTGTAAATGGAAAATAGGTTAATCAAGTAACTTTAATTGCTTTTTAGTTATTATGTTTTGGGGCCCTTTCCATGTACAATGAAAATTTTCACAGAATCCTGGTGTGATACCACTACTGTCTTAGTTATTAGGTCTACTTCATACCAAAAGCCACACATCACCAAAGCAGGGGGTTGAAGTGGACACTGAACATGTTTCTTACTCTCTGTGTTTGTCATACTTTGTAATTCTGAATTATTCATTGTAATACCTAGTGCAGAGTTTGTGTTTTCATTAAGCTCCTGTTCCTGCCAGGGTGTTAGTGCTGCTTTTACATCTTGCTGCACAGTTCAGAGTGATGGCTGGGGAACACTTGCAGCCTTTTGCATTTCATCAAACTGTTAATGGATTCTGCTCAGATGGCTGTCCACTCCATCACAGGCAAATGATAGCATTCTCCAAAGCCTTTTTCAGTTAAATAGGATTGATTAGTGACAGGGCAAAATGTAAATGCCTGTTAGGATTTTTTTTAATGTAGTACACGTAAACTTAGTGTCTGACTGGAATAAGAGCAAAAATTATAGATGTGACTTGAGCTACCATTAACTATTTCTATTAGTTATTAGATTAATTATTAAGCAGTACTCTGTCATTTTGTGTAATAGACACCTCAGTCATTTGTTTTGGTGCATCTTCTGTATTTTATAAAACCATTTTCCTACATTTGCATGTCACTCACCAAAAAATGAGTCTTGTCCCTGGAAAACCTAAGAAGAAGGTTGGGAGAACGTGGCTTGTTCTTATGCTTTAAGGATACAGTTCTGCTGGGGTGAATCAGCCTGGGGCAGGGGGAAGGTGTGTGAGAAACCTTCAGGTGGAAAGAGTTAAGTGCTTTTCTGCTGTGGCTTGTTTGTAGACACTGAATATTGCACCCATTCACCTCCCTAGTACTTTATACCCATGTGAATCTGTTTTTATTAAGGTTCTTCTTTTCCTTTATACATCTGAACATTGTTTAACGTGCTCTGGCAGTTCCTGTCACTTCAGTTAAGCACTCCTTATTCGAGGAGCTTCCTTTGCAGTCCTCAAAGCCTCCCTCTCCACATGGGTACCTGTGGGTTTGGGGATTGCTCTGCATTTACACCACATAAAGAAAGATGTCCAGCTGTTGATGTTTGGTTTGTTTTACTCTCCCTTTTGTACCACTTCCCAGGAAGCCTGTTCTTTTGATCTGCTGTTGCCTTTAAGTTCTGTGCTCAGATACATTTATATGGCTTGAGCTGAGAGCCAGAAAACCCCACCACAGGTACCAGACACTGAGAGTGGGGCTTAGGAGGGGTCCTTTGGAAGCTGTTTCACTGACACTTTTTGGAGTGTTCAAAACAGACACATGGCCAGTGCTGCACAGACTTCCCAGGTCAGTCTTACTGGTGCCAGCGTCGAGGGAGCTGAGAACAAAATTGTCTCCTTCATAGGAAGATGTTGAATGTCACTTTGTTTGCATGTTCTCTAAGTGCTTGAAAGACAGTGGAACAAAATGAAATGGTCAGAAGATGTTTTTATTCCTGTAGTATCATGCACAGGGACACTGGGAAATGACCTGACACAGAAATCCTAGGAAAGCTGCTTCTCTGGAGAGTTTTCCAATAAAAGGATGATTGTTAGGTGTGATGCTGTAATCACATTTCCTGCTAGAAGCCCAAGTTCCCCTGCTTTTATTCTTCATCTAACGTAAGGTCTGTTGGGAAAACCAGGCTGATCTTTCTCCTTCCCCCTCTTTCTGGGGGTTGTGATGTGACCACACACATCTCTGTGTGTGACGTATTGCCATACAGTCTATGGCATATTACAAATTTAAAAAGATGCTTTCAACTATTGAACCACACCAAAGTTTCTCTTAGCAGACTCTGCCTCATGTCATACGGTGGGAAAACTGAGCTGAAGAAGAGCTGGGGCAGAGAAGGGGAGATGCAAGTTGTGAGGGGACTCACTGGGGACCCAAGGAGCCCTAAACAAACTCAGTGTAACTCCTCCTCTATGGGGACAGGCAGGAGCACCGGCTTTGGTGGAGGATGTATGTGGTTTATCCTGCCAGAGCTGACTGCAAATAGCAGTGAAATCTGGTTTTAGGATCAGATTACTTTATTCCCTAATACATTTTAAAAATGCTTAGACAGATTGAGCCCATTCTAAGTATCAGGATATAAGAATGGATCCCCGGGGCACAAGGAGATTAAGGGTTTCTTTTCCTGCCTAAGAGTCAAAATATGAATGCAACACAATGAAAACTTGTTTAGCTCACAAAAGGATTACAGGGTGTTCCAGAGATTTTAATCCATAGAGAATTCCTAATTACTATAATAATGATTTTTCTTGCAATAGTTCATAAGTCTTTGCTGAGCAAAAAGGGAAAGTGCCTTGTATGCAAAGAAATTCAAAGGATTTAGGTTTAGGTTATTTCACAATTACCCTGTAAGTGATCACACAGTTGCTCCATCTTGCAGATAAATCAGAAACCGTAGGGAAGGAAATCTGTGGAACAACCTTTCTGGAAGGCTTTGTTTTAGTGCAAACTCAGTGACTGAGGGTAAATTCTGACTTGTGTACAATGTGGAGTGGGGCAGGGGCTGCATTCTATAGACCAGCCTTTTCTATGGTCCTGTTAGCACAATTTAAAGGTACAGTTTTTAAGTGAGTCTAAGTGCTAATGCTGCCGGGTTCTGCAGTTTCTGTTGATTCATGCAAAAACCCCAGACAAGACTTTGAATTGGCTTACAAGAGTGAGATGCTTTTTGTTCTTTTGTTTGGTTTTTAAAACAAAGCAAACCACCTATAGCACTGACTGAACAGTGTCTCCAAAACCCTGATAGAGCTGTAGACCCCCACACCGAGCTAATCTAACATCAGAAGGGGTGAAGACCACCATAAATTGCCTATTTTGCCACTTTCCCAGATTGAATCTCCCTTTCATTGCTTACAGCCACTTCAGCCTCTTGTGTGTCTTGCATTACAGTACAGATCTTCCCATATGCTTTTTGATACTTCCCATTGAATGATGAAATCCTTTTGTTCTGAGAAAAAAACAACTGAAGGAATAGAAATAAATGCACAAACTTATCAGTTTTTACTGACTAAGTAGTTGGATGTAAGATGAGAAGTATTTCTTGTTTCTGAAGATTAGTAAGCCTCTAATTATCCGATTTGGAGAAGAAAGATCTTCAGGAAGTAGGTAATTTTAAAACTACATGATATCCTGTGTCTTCAATACTGCCTGCATTTGGAGAGAAGATATGTGAACTGCATTGAAAATCCCTATGTAACTTCTTTTTAAACATTTTCTAACTTCAGGATACTATTTCAATTCAAGATTTAATCCATGCAGGTATTTGCATGAAGTATCTGTTCTATAATGGATAGATTATTTTAATATTTAATTTTTTAGATAGAACTGGTTTTGATGTGGGTTTTACATGCCAATATTTTCCATTTATATTTTTGTGAACAAACTTACAGGTAAGAGATTGTTGTAGGTCTGGGAATCAATGATAAAATTCAGTTTTGCACCTATTTCCAGTAGATTTCCATCTTTTTTGAGTGTTCAGGTATAAATAATAATCACATACCTTAAGGGAGCCTTCAAGAAAGATGGGGAGAGACTGTTTACAGTAAAGGGGTGCAGTGCCAGGACACAGGGAGTGGCTCCACACTGCCAGAGGGCAGGGATGGATGGGATATTGGGAATTAGGAATTGTTCCCTGGCAGGGTGGGCAGGCCCTGGCACAGGGTGCCCAGAGCAGCTGTGGCTGCCCCTGGATCCCTGGCAGTGCCCAAGGCCAGGCTGGGATGGGGCTTGGAGCAGCCTGGGACAGTGGAAGGTGTCCCTGCCCATGGGATGGGGTGGGATGGGATGGTCTTTAACAGCTCTTCCAACCCAAACTCTCTGGGATTGTAGGGCCATGATTCTATAATTTGATTTCTTAGAATGATTTATTTATATTTTTATTTAAATTTTATATATTCTTAAGTTCAAATGGAGTAATGGAATATAATTTCAGAGTCATCAATTTTCTTCCTGCCTCCCTTTTTTTGACGTACCCAGCCCTGTCCTGTTGCCTGGTTCTGCCCTTTCTCTCTGTCCTAGGGAGTCCCTGGCCATTTGGATTCAGCCAGCAGCTGTGACAGACAGAAAGTGAATTGTAGCACAATGCTAAAAGTATTTATCGGGTACTTTGTAAACGTCTTTGTAAATGACCAGAAATAGTGAGTTTGCTCTCCTTCCCCTGTCTCAGGCAGGGATCTGCACAGAGGGAGCTGCTCTGTCCTCAGGGAAGGGCTGGCAGACTCAGAAGGACTTCAGGCCAGGCCACAGGCACCATAGAATCGTGCTGTAAGGACATCTTTCATGGTGATTTTCTGTGTCTTGTTTGCCTTAGTAACAGACGCCATTATTTGTTGGCAAAACCTGACATTTTACATCAGCAATGAGATGTGTAGATTGACGGACTGATTCCTGCCTTCAATTCTTCTGCTTTCCAAAGTATGTCTGGAGATGATGTTGCTGGTGTTCATTTTTAGTTTGCTTGTTCATGCTGGTTATTTCTTGCTAAGCTGGATGCCATTTTTTCTTTCATGTTTTCAGCTGTAACTTGGGAATCAACTCAAAGTGATGTAAGGGTTTCTCATTTAATTTCCTCCCCAACCCAGAAAGGACAAAGGGCTTCCTGGCCCTTCTTGTGGATGGCCTCAGCAGGGGGAACCCCCCAAAATTGCTATTTACACCAAAAGTGGGGTCAGATCCAAGGATAGCATGTGTGCATGTCATGCTGAACAATGTGTGAGCCTTTCTCTCCATGCCCAGCCATTTCAGTCTCATTCAATTTCAGGTTATTTTATTTGAGAAGCAGTCTGTCTCCTCAATGAGGAGATTTAATGTCACTGTTTTGACTTAAGAAACAAGATTTGTTTTGCCATGACTTTTTTTTTTGGCAGTTGTTTTTCTTTTGGAAATGTGATCAGCCTTTGTGCTGACATCTCCCCACTGTTGGGCAGATGAAGGTCTAGGGAATTTTGTAAGTGGTCTTGGATGTTAGAAGAATGAGGTTTATTTGGTTTTTATTCTCCAGCTTAGGATGGAAGTTATCTCTTTTGTGCTGTATGAATGCCAGTGTGGTGGCACTCACTGCTAATTGTGGAAAATGCATTTTCTGCTTTTCCTCCTGACTCGAAAGACATCACATTATTGCTCTATATGAGTGGTAAATGCTTGTCTCCTTGTGTTACAGCTCAGTTTTGATTTTCAATTTCCTTTTTGCCACCTCCTAGATGTCTTTAATGCATTCCAAGGATTTTGAAGATTATGTAAATTCAGTTCACCCACGGGGTATCTGTTGTTGGTTTATTCTGGAAAGCCTCTTACTCTGTCTCTTGGTGTGAGCAAGAGCCTGGTCCTCTGGTGTCCTTGCTAAGGAGGTTTCCAAGTTTCTTTTGTAATTTGCCTTATTTGAAAACAAGTTAGAAAGACTTTGTCAGTGAGTATTTATTGTCACCCTGCTCTGTCTGACTGCCCACAATCATGTGGGTGATCTGCAGGTGCCTTTTCCCCTTTGACTGCTCTTGGTATCTTTGCCTATACTCCCAAGTCCTCTTACAGCCCATCACGGTGAACTCCTGCAGAAACAAACTTCAGTGAGGGCAGAAAGGTGGCTTGTTCTGGTACTGGAATTAAGAGAAAAGGTTGGGCCATGAGTTCAGTATCTCTGGTGTTCAGGGCTGGCAAACTCCTTCTCAACCCTTGGCAGTGAGAGGCTGTGTCACACCTGAAACCCAAGGATTAATGTATCTTATAAATGTTAATGATGTCAGAAGAACCATGGAAGTTCTCAGTGCCTGTGAATGAATGGCTAATCCTCCTTTCAGGTCTGCAAAGCTGTTGACCTCACTGATCCTTTAAGTCAGTGAGCAGCTCGGGCTAATTATGAGTAGTGTTAAAAATTTGCTTCCCTGAAGTTTCAATTTTCATCTTTTGTCATTAATATCATGTAGCTGCTCCTGTGTAAAATGCCTAGGAGAAGATAAACTGACCACAACTACATTTGGTTTATAGACTGAAAAGTCCTTTGTGTTTTTTCCTGTTGGACTTACAGGATTAATAGATTTTTCTACAAAAAACTCTCCTTAACTAGAAGTGAGAAAGTGAGGGAGAAAGAAAGATGCCACTGAACTAGTAAGATTACCTAATTTTAGTCCTTTCGAATATCATTCAGGATTTTCCTGATAAAGAAATAGTTACAAATAATTTTATTTCAGTGTCAACTTTGTATTTCTGGAAAATCTGGGGATTGCCAGAATTGCTACTGCATTGGTAGGCATTAAAAAAATCCGGGGTTCCATGGAAATTCCTCCAGCACATTCAGCAGCAGCTGAAGATGTCGCAGCTAGTCTGCAGCAAGACAAAGGTGAGACCTGGGTCCCTCTTGGCTGATTGAAGGCATTGAGTCTAGCTTTCAGCTCATTTGGTAGTTAAGAAATCCTTTTAACTGAGATTTGAATCAGTTGTGTTCTCAGGATCTCTCTTATCCTTTATTAGTGTTCGTGTTTCATTTTCTTGCGTGAAATTTTTACTGCCTGTTAGGAGATTGTCATTGATTTCACATAAAAACAGTTGGTCATCTTTGCTGACTCATTTGCAAGCGAGGAAACAGCAGCAGCAGAATACAGAGTTTTTGTCCCTCAGTCACTGCTTTACTTCATTCAGTGACCTTGTGTATCTTCCCTAATGGGCACATGAGCAGGGCTTTATTGCAGTAACATTTCTTTCTGCTAGAGTGAGACAAAGAATTAGAGTAGTCCATTGGAATTACATCACCCCCAGAGCATAAAAACCAGCTAGATGTTGAGAGACAAACCCATTTCCTCACTGTGGGCATGAGAGGAGGAGGAAAGAGAGACAGGAAAAGATGTGCAGACCTGATGGTGATTTGGGAAAGACTATTTTGTTTGTCCTGAAAAAATGTGTTTCTTCCCTCCAACTCCATTTGCAGCACATAGAAAATACTGGGGGCAGCCCTCCATCAGGGATCCAAAGCATCTCAGTCAGGTCACAAAATCTAAGTGATCTCTGAAGATAATGAAGGTCAGTCCCTTTCTCAGAGCACAGCTAATTTCAAATGCAGACTGGCTTGTTCTGGGCTTTGTCCAGCTGAGTTTTGAGTATTTCCAGGGTTGGATAGTCCTCTATGACCCTGTGCCTTTACTGGAGGGTTTTTACCCCCCCTTATGTTCAAACCACAATTTCCTCACCTGAGGGAAGTCCTCCTCCATCTGCTCGACTGGAGAGCTGAAAACAGCATTTAGAGCTGCTGTAGTTTTCTCCTGGAAGTCCTTGACTTATTCCAGGCAGTCCAAGACTCTCTTAATCCCTTCCTGTCACCCAGCAGTTGTTGCTGTGTTGTTTTGGAAGGGCACTGCATCCGCTGTGCTTGCCTGCTCTCACAGGGCAGTGTGGACTGCCCCTTTGGGTACTTGCACAAATGAACACCCGAAACCATTTATGGGACAGAGAGACTGAGCAGAGTATCAGGAGTGAGCTCCTGTCCAGTCAGAATGTGCAGCTTGGAATTCACGTGTTTGTGCCTTGTTGTCTGGTGCCATATTTTTTTTCCTCTCAATTCTTCCTTATCCATATTGCTTTTATCCCTTTATTTCTATATCCTTCCCTTCTTCTTTATTTTCGGGTTTTTTTGGTCAGTTTTTGTTTGGTTGGGTTTTTTAGGGGTTTTTTTTTTTGAGATGTTTGGAAGGAGTGGGAGCTCACTAAGTAAAAGGGAGCCTGGATTGCATTTGGAAAGAGTCAATCACCTCTGTCTTCATGGAGTGTGATTTGATTAGGATGATGCAGAAATTGTCACAGACATGTCTGGGTGGGGTTGAAAGGTAAATTTAGCTGGCATTTGAGGCCTATGGACAGGCTATAAGATGAACTTTCCCTGCAGAGGTTTTATGCAGTTGGGATCCATTCCTTCTTGACCAGCAAAGAGGTGACAGTGATTCCATAAGGTCAAAGGAAGCTTCACAATGAAGGTTTGTGTGTTTTTCCTGGCAAGCGTAAATAATAAGGGGATCAAGGCTTATCATACTGATGTAAGGGAAAAAATCCATGTTCACATAGGAAGAGGCTCAGCTGTTTTGTCTGGAAAATCCTTTGTAGCTTTGGGAAATGTTCTTCCAGGCCTTTGGAGTCTCAGAAGCAATGCTACCTGCAGTGGAGGAAATGGGATGTTACAGAGATATTCTCCATGTAAAGCACCACTAGGAGCCTGTCTGGGGTGCTCTGTGTTTGGGATAGCCCACAATTCCAGATTCATTCTGTAGCTTGCTGCATGCAAAAGCAGAACATTTTTATAATTGGGAATTCATGCTTTATGTGGGATTGTTACCTGTGCTTCTACTTTCAGATATAGAAAAGCAACCCTGAAGCTTTACTGTATTAAAAATTGATGTCTGAAGAGGGCTGTTCAAACGTTCCTTTACAAATATACACGTGTTAAGAGAAACATTTCCATAACAGTGTTTTTCAAAAATATGTTCTCTTGGTATCTTGAGTAATTACACCAATCTGCATGCAGTTTATTTCTGTTTATCTTCCAGTTAATTCACCAGATTCTTTCATCACCATCCCATGTCAGTGTTTTGGGTCTAATGTTCTGTGGCTTCAGAATTATCACCCGCATGTATATTCCAAAATTGCAATTCTACTATAAAGTCATCCTGCAGGGAGCTCTTGGGGCTTTCACAGCCTCATTTACACAGCAATAAATTCCCAAATCTCATTCAGCCAGTGTTTTCTCTGTGACTAAATATTTCAGTCACCCATCATAGAGGATAATTTTCTGAAGTTGAAGCAGTATGGGAATAACTGTTACAATTAAAGGTATAATAAACTGTTAAAGTTGAACAAATGAACTGGTGCTTTGGTGAAAAAAGGCAGTAAGTTGTAAAACCCATTGTTCCTAATTACAGTAATGGGTGTTTCTCCTGCTTGGCCCATATGACTGCTCTGTACAATCCTCAGTGCTGGGGCTAAGCTTGGCATGGCAGCTTCCTTTTAATTTATGGATTCCATTAAAGGCACCAAACCTTCAATTAAAAGAGGAATTCCATGGAAAACTCCTATTTCCAAAATAAGAGTCCTTTTATCCTATTTCCCCTGAATTACACTGAACACATATCACTGCATGTCTTCTAAAATGTGCATTGTGCACAGGGGCAAGGTAATTTCTGAGAACTATTGAGGCAGATTTTGTTTTTCTCATGAGAGAACCATAAAGTTCCCTGTTTGAAGAGGAAAGGGAGTTTGTGTGGTCGTTGCTAACAGGAGCTCCTTGCTGGAGTTGCTGCCAATGCAGACATTTGAATGGCAATTGATCAAAATTAAATAAAACACCCGTAAAAAAAGTGATGAGGCTTTTTCTCTTGCTAAAATGCATTAGGCCAATGTAATGGCTGTAGCTTCTATAATATAACTCACCAAAACTAATGGAAGCATAGCTCAAAGAGATGTGGTTGCTTTAATTGCAGAACCTGTCTCAATTGTTAGGCAGTCAGTAAATGCTTTCTTTATTCAAGGCAGACAATCTATCAGTCACATTTGATCCCATCTTTCTTGGGTAATGGTTCCATGTGTCCTTAGACCCAAAGCTCTCTGAAATGTTCATAAAGGAAGGAAATACTTGGATTGGAATACAAAAAGGGTTTACTGGATTTTTGGACATGGGACTTTGCTTTTATCTTCACACAAACCTGAAGGAGCTGTGTGAGTTTGTGACTTTTAAAATTGAAGAGTGTTTCACAAATTAAGGCTTAAATTCTTCCAGAAAATATGCCAAATAGCTCAAATCCTTTATCATACATATTGCTTTTTCTGTTGGTTGTTCTTTTAATTATTTACTTGTCCTCCTCAATACTGTTCTCTTGAGCTGGTTAATACCAAGACTGCTGAGTATTGTTGAATTGTTGAGGTTGGCAAAGACCTTTAAGATCACAGTGTGAACACTGAAAAAGGAGGAGGAGAGAATAATGATTAGTGCAAGATATAGTCTTTGTGATGTATACATCAAATTTTGGTTAGATAATTAAGCTGAAGGTTAAAATTTAGCAAGTATTGCTATTTCCACAGTTTCTGCTCTGTGCCAACACAAGCTTTGACACAGAATTCACTTATTTTTAGAGCCAAGTCAACAGATCTTAGGCATGCTTTGCTCATCACAGAATTTTAGCAGTAGCTTTTTATAAAAAAAATATTTAAGTACTTAGTAAAGTGCATTGTGTGAAAATTGTTCAGGCTTTGTTTGGTTTGTTTAGGATGCTTGCAACCTGCCATGGTTGTTGAAGAGGTGAGGTACCTGAGGGGGGAAAAGACATCCTCTTGATTTAACATTTGACCTGGGAAATGACATAATAACCCATCAGCTCTTCAGGCATCAAAATGGTGTGATGATTCCAGCATCCAAGTGTCTCTGAGGAATTCCAGTTAATTGACAAGCTTTGTTTCTTTCATGTGAACAATTAAATATTAACTGAGTATTTTTAAGAAACCCTGGCAACGTGTTCTGCTTGAAAACAATCTGGGAACAACTATCATACTTATGAATAAATTCTGATTGTTTTATACTACACTTGTAATCTTGTATTCTTTAGAAAATAATGGTGTATTTTATAGACCTGCAGGGTACTGATAATGCTTTGTGCTTGGTGCAATCCGAAAAGGTAAGATTTTACAAAATAAAATCCAGGAGAGGAGCAGAGCTGTCAGTATCTGATAAATGTGGTGTGCTTTGCTAAAGAAAAGAATGATGTCTGTGTTTTGTTCCTGACTAGTTAGGTTTGGTGTCACGGCTGTGAGGGGCCTGGATAAGAGGTTTGCTGGGATATTTGTTGCAATGTCTCTAAGTGGAAAAGCTTCCCATGTCAGCAGATGTTCTCCAGTAAGAATGTCAAAGCTCTGCCGTGGATATCCCCTTGGCACTGCATCCCTGCCCTGGCTGTCATTGCTTCAGCTGAAGTTTTGGAAAGGTGTTTTCTGTAGAGTTCACAAAACCTGTATTTATCATCAGCAGCCAGCTTAAGATTTTCCCCGGAACTTGCCCCCTATCTTTTAAGAGAGTATTTAGCCAGGTTACTCTCTTCCATCTCCAGCATTTCCTTGGGCAGGGAATATGAAAACACTGAGCCTCTGGGCTGAGCTTGGGTCAATACCTGGGAGATGTCTCAGAGCTGCCTTTCAGAGGGGTTCAAGGCCATGAGTGCCCCTGTGGAGCCCTGTGAGGGACCCTTTCCCCACACTGACCAGTGAGTGGTCACAGGGACAGGGCACAGCCATGTCTCAGCCCTTCCATCCTCCAAGTGCTGGACCCAGCAGGTGAATTCAGGATTTGAGAATACAAAACTGATGGGGCCTGGGTTTGCTGCTCTTCATTCAAGGAGAGGCCTTCAGAATTTGGATATTTCTATGAGCAGGTTTTCCTTTCCCACTCGTTGCTAGAAGTGGAGGAAACCAATGCCTGGATCAGAACACTGATCATTTCCTGAGCTTCACAGAACCATGGTAGATCAGAATTCCTTTGGTCACCAGTAAAGCATTTTGCTGACCCAAGTGTTCTCAAGACCTTCATCATTCACTAACCCTTCAGATCTCTTCTTCAGTAGTGTTTTGTTCAATGATTTTATTCAGGCTGTGCCAGTTTCTGTGGTGTTTGGGATATTTTTTCCTGCCTTCTCAAGCTGTAGTTTCATTGTTCACCAGCACTCAGCCATGAGTTGAATCTCCTGACTGTCACTGAGATGTTGTCACTTTGGTTTTGACTGGCATTGTACTAAGCCCCTAATAAATTTTCATGCTTGATTCTGTCAAAGCAGCATTGCCTGTGCACAGTGAGGCACAGTTTAAAATGTTATTAATATAACAGCACAAAGAAACTAATCTTTCACTACAACACTTCACTTTGTTCCCTGTGCCTTAATCAAGACCTTCACACTGCTGTAAAGCTTTTTTTTTGGTTTACAGAGATCATGAGAAAATGGCTTGCATTCTCTCTGCGTATATTGGCTTTTCTTTTTTAGTGAGAGTTTAGGTTTCCATTTTCCCCGAGATATATTAGTCTTTAGACTCATTTAATATTATGTTTTACATTGTTGTATGTCTTGGAATGGCTTCTTTCATTTTAAAATATCTTTGAGGCATGAGGTTATTTTGACATCTTTTCTCCCAAAGCTTTGCCCTGAGCAGTTTAGTCACCTACAGGAGAGCACAGGGTGCTTGAAGACAGGGAAGCACAGTATTCCCTTTATCCTTGTTGCTAACCCCCTGCTCACAGTGCTGTCAATCCCACACTCCAGGAGTTTAAATAGCTTTCTGAGAGTTGGATAGGTTAGTCTCTGTCTTTTCTGAGAAACAAAAGTTGAAAAAAACCCCAACAAAAAACCCCAACACCCCCAAACCGCCACGTTTCTTGTTTCCTTTGCAAGTTGTTTTTAAACACTGTGATTTAAACCTGTTGAATTTAGTGATGCACATGCATAAGTGGGAACAATATTAATTGTTTTAGAAGTGTAAAATAGTGGAAAGTGTTCTAGTGGAAATATCATAATTATATAATTTATAATAATAGTATTTATAATATCGTAATAATATCATTTATAACAACAGCGCCTTGCTCAGCTCTCTCTCTCTCTGGTATTCCTGAAGTCACCATAATGGAACAAGATAGGAAGAAATCTAGTTGATTTTTGTGGATTTTTTGTGGCTTTTCCTGTGCTTAATGACTCTCCAGTCTTCTTTCAGAAGATCACATAGGGAAATATTTGGGCAGCTTCATCACGAACCTATGGCAAAGTTGGGATGCTCTCACACTCTGCTGCACAGTCTGGTCTGTAAGCACACTCTGCATTTGGGAAAACAAATCTTCCTGGCCGAGAACACCCTGTTATCAATGTGAGGTAATCCTAAATTTGGGGTTGTCAAAGGTTTGGCTGTCAGGTTCTTTGGAACTTCACTTTCCTGAACAGTTCTCTGTGAACTCTCTGGCGGTGTTCAATTTCTGGGGGAAAGAGTTTTGAGGTAAAAGGGGAAAATTTTGTTCAAAGCCACCTGTCCCCTGGAGCAATTCTTGCTGGCTGCCCTGTGGTTGGTGTGGCCCAGCTCAGCCCTTCCCATTGCTTCCCAGCAGTGAGGGAATGGCACCTGCCTCTGTGCCTGTGCTCTGGGGTGGTGTTAGTGTTCAGGAACACAAAATCATGGAATGATTCTATGCAGGTGCTTTATTGAAGAACTCTGTGTGTCAGGGGTACAGACCCAAATCTGACTCTGACATGGGTTCAGGAAGAACACGTTTTTATACCCTTTTCATTATATAACTTACATATTAATTATTGAACTTATTTTGCTCTATTGTATACATTGATCTCATCCAAGCATGGATTCTTGTAATCTCCATCAAACCCGCCAAACATAATTTCTCATTATTCCTTGTATACAATATATATTTCCATTATTCCATTGTATACAATTAAACAATAATCATATCCAATTACCAAATAATCATCACATTTAACAATCAATCATATCATTTATCATAGTCATTAAATGATTATACAGGTGCAGTTTCACGTGATCCAATAAAGCCCAACATTTTCCCAGGGTCTACCCTAATATTTTCCCAGGGCCTACCAGGCCCAACCTTTCTTTCCAAATCCCCTGAATATCCCATGATTTTAGAAACATTTTATCCCTATGCTATCAGTGTCACCTGGCTGGATCTGACAGGTCCTGAGACAGCTCAGAGCAGTGGAATCCTCCACTGGCACACTGAATGTTAAGCAGCAGCTGCTGCGGGTGCTGCCAAAGGCACAGCAGGAACAGCTCTGTTCCGGGGATGGGATTTTCCAGTGCTGCACATGGCCCAAGAACTGGAGCTGATTAACAGCCCTCCTCTAACTGGGACTCACCTGTGGTTTTGCTGTGCTTGAGTCACGTTTAGTTCTTTGGTAAAGCAAATTGTTAAATGTTTTATTACCAGCTTTATACCTTTCAGCTGCATTTGCTGATGACAGCTGTTGATCAGAAATCTTAGTGTTCTTCCTCTGATACAGTGACACAGAACTTAAAGTAATAAAGGATGTTCTCAATCATATAAAGTGGCAGTGGTATCCTGCCTTTAAGTGTCAACGCCTTTCCCCAAGCCAAAGAAACAAGAATTTTCCCCCCTCTGTAATTCTCAAAGTTATCTTAAAATCTTGCATTGATTCATTACATATTTGTGTGGTACTTGTTCTACTATCCCTTCACTGACTTATTTTTATCAATTTTAGAAGGGCTCTTGTACAGATGACGCTGCACACAGTTTCCCTAACAAGCTATGCAAGCCACCATGAAAGGATTTTGCAGAATCATGCTATAAATCCCTTGAATAGGTGCTATTGATTTCTGAAGAGGTCTTGCTGAAAAAGGAATGTGCTGCTCAGGTCTCCAGAGGTGTTACTAAAAGGACAATAGCACTGGAGAAGCAACAACGGGAGAAAATCGATTCCCTGGCTATTTTTCGTTTGTTTGTTCTCAGTGAGATTATACAGGGGAGAGGAGATGGATTGAGCTATATTCTTTCAGCTGGGCTGAAAGTTGCTTTCTTTTTTATGTCGAGTCATTTGATGTGCCTGAAACGTGCGAGAGCTGAGGTCTATTGCTGGGTATAAGTGGCAAACAGACTCTGCTTGTCAGGTTGTTTACCTGCAGCGTGTGAGCAGTGGCTCTTACACAGTGAGCACACACTGCCTTCACCAAAGGAGTTATCCAGCCAAGTGCCAGCATTACTCCAGGGAGGAGGGAGTTTGTCTTATTCTGCCATCACCTCTGATTTGAGACCAGGCTTGTGTATTCTTTTGCTGTCAGATAGTGATTTTTTTTTTCCAATGAGAGCATAGGAAAGGAGTTGTGTTTGTAGAAAGTACCTGTACTATTCAGAGTTGTCTTTTCATCAGACCAGCCAGTGGTTTGTATTTACACTTGTATGCTGACAAATGACAGGAGGAGAGGAAAAGGAGGAAATTGCTGGAAGAGAAAATGGAGGAAGAACCCAGGAAAACTAGGTTAAAACCCCACCATTACTTTGTTTAAAAACATCTCTGATGTTGACTGGAGCTGGTTTCCATTTTGTTGTTTTGAGAAGCAGTAAGTCCCCATTCCTCCATGCCAGAAACTGCAAAGGTTTTTGAAATGATTTTAAAATGAAGCTGAAGCTTGCTGCTCTTTTCATTTACCTTTTTCCCAGCTGTTCTTGAGCTCAACAGTTGTTGCACTTCTTCCCTCATCTTTGGAAAGACAGTGTTATCCTCAAGGAATATGTTTTATCAAAGGAAATGTTCTAGCTATTTCCTTTGTATTGTGTTCTTTAAATCATGTATTTGGTTTTGTGTCTGTAGGAGCAGATTTTTGAGTATATCTTAATTTGTGGTGTTTGGGACGAGTAAGAAAATAGTATCTTTAAAATACTTCCAGAAGATCTACAGGATTTTGGAGGCTATATTCAAAGAATGGGGCATTTAAAGTCTTGAGAAACCCTTCTCTCCACTCAAAGGCAGCTGATGATATTTCTAGGCTGGTCCTTAGGCAGGCTCCACTAGAAGAGCAATGTTCCAATTCACACTGAGAATCCAGTTTAAGATGCTGGTGATTCACAGATGATTTTGTCCATCTCTAATCCCTGGCTGTGGTACTGCAAGAGGAGGAATCATTTTTTTCTTGTATAAAAACTATCTAGAAAGCTTTTCTCTTTTATTAACAGCTGTCCTCTAACAGCTTTCTTGAAAATATCAATCTGCTCTCAGATTTCTACCAGATTTTTCCCCCAAGATATTTTCTTTCCTTTTCTGTCCTCTGAATTTAATCAGTCTTACTTCAATGCTAGCAACATACAGACTTTCTTCTGCCCCCTTTCTTCCCACATCCTCACATGCGTGCATTTTATAGAAGTATTTGAGGGGAAAATACTTTTCAGATGATGCTATCTTGATTTTCTTTTTCTTTTAGGTATTCTCTGTATTCTTTGCACATACATATTTGTAGCTTTGTGGTCTTTTGTTGTAACTTAGCTTCAGTATTTTCCAAGGCAGAAAGACAAAGCAGGACCCCTACGCTGTCTTGGTTCTCCTTAAAAAGCAAGGTTGAAAACAGCTCTTTGAGACATATTTTTTTACAAACAAATCTTAGTCCTTATCTGAGGGAGGAGGATTTAGGAGGTGCTAGAGCTGGGGGGATTACTTTATTGGACATGCTTCTGACTGGGGACTCTGGTCAGATGCGCTGATTTGAGAAATTGATGAAAATTGCTCACGTGTTTTTGGCGCATCGTTGGTGTTTTGTGCCTGATGAATTGCACACCTAAGGATCCTTACATAAAGGTAACCCCTTCTTATCACCCTGTGTCTGGCTAGTGATTTTAGGACCAGAGAAAAAGACATCACAGCTTGACTCAAACCTGTTCTGGAAGGAAGCAGTCCATTTCCATTGCCTAGCTTCAGGTGCACCTTGGGAAGAGGGAGTGAAGGACTCAATATGTTCTCTCTTGGTAATTTTTTCCCCCAACCCTATTAAAATTGTAAAACTGAAGAATAATTGAGGGGGCAAGAGACTTCTGGGGGCTCCTTGTCCAACCCCTTGCTTAGAGCAGTCCTCATACATCAGGTTGCTCAAGACCTTGTCCAGATGAGCTCGGAATATCCAAGGATGGAGATTCCTCTGTTGCTCTGGAGCCCTGCTCCAGTGTATGACCACTCTGAGGTGAAAAAAAGGTCCCCTCGTGCCTCTGCATCCCTGTCCTTTACCTGCACACTGAGAGGTGGCTCTGGCTGTGCCTTCTTTACCCTGTCCCAGAAGGCAGCTCTGGTTCAAACAGAGAGACACAAGCTGTGTTAAAGCAAACACATTTTGATTAGTTTCAGTTCTTTAGAACTCAGTGCAGATTTTTCTGAAATTCCCCAGCATTTTTAATTTTTGCATTTGTTTCCAATACTGTTATAAGTAGCAAACATCTGCTTGATAATGAAAGGTCAGTCTCTTATAGAGGTAATGAAAATACAGAGAAGCCCCTGCTGACACAGGGCACCTCCAGGCAAGATGCTAAAGAGGTTTTGTCTTGAGGCACACATTTAATGTTGCTCTGGAAAGCAGAGTCAGACTCCACCTACTTTTTAATGAACTTGCATATCTGCAAAGAAATACAAATGGAATTGTGTGGAAAACCTCATTTTTAATGTGAAAACATATACATGTGATAGAGATTTGGATTGAAACTGGTTTTAGTTTTATGGGTCACATAGCTTCAGAGAAACTAATGCTGTTGGTGAAGGTCCTTACAGTACAACTTTTCTTCAAAGGACGGGCTTTGGTCCAGTCAGAAATCTGACATAGCAGCATAATTACAGAGAGTAAAAGAATGGATTTAGTTTTTTAAAAAAAATCTAATTTCTATTTGTGGTGGAAAGTTTACATGTAACTCTTGAGAAACATTTATTAAAAACCACCCCAACAACATTCAGAGCCAAACCAAGGCAACACCACCTTGGTGGACTGGTTTTATGCTTTATGTTAGTTTTGAATTTATTCTTTCTTTTCTGGTTATTTCTCTACGTGCAGTTTCCAGCATATGCCGCAGCCACCCAAAAGCTGCCCCTGATGGCCTCTGATCTGAAAACACGGCAGCAGGAAATCTCTTCTGGAGATTCGTTTGACAGAACAAGGGGAGAAAGGAGATCTCTTCTTCTGCATTGGCCCCTGGCAGTAAATTTGTTACCCATGTTGTGCCTAAACTCTGAACTGGGTGAGGTCTGAAAAGTCAGTGCTGATCCCTGATCTGGCAGTGTGAATGTGGAGGAAAGTCGTGTGGAATCACTGGAATTGGAGGGAATGGCATCTTGGGAAACGGGGTTTGGCAGTGACTCCACACTACATCTCCTGATTGCACTGAGCACTTTTTTCCAGGCTAGGGATTAATTTAACTCTGCATGGCTTTATGCTATCCAACTGCTGCAGTGCTTGTGGCCATGTGCTGCAGTCATCCTGACTGGATCTCTCTCTGGATGTCTGCCACACTGCTGCCCCATGGGTTTGCTTCCAAAAGCAAAAAAAACCAGTAGCAGAATAAATAGACATAAATAATGCAAATATTTAGACATCTATTATTTATATTTATATAGGTGTTGCTTATAGCTGCTACCTGTACAGAAATTGTTGAAAAAAAATGAGGTAATGGAATTAGTAAGTAATTGTTGAGCTGTTTTGGTTTGTACATACCCTTGATTTGATTTGTCCATACCCTTAATTTGATTTGCACATATTCTTCCACACCTTCTGTACAAACATTTCTTGCTTTCCTCAGCTATTTTTTAAGGTTTAATTAATCTTCTGGAAACAGTCGGGTGAACCCCAGTGATCTGCAAACAGACAGTTGAAATCCACATCTGTGAGTGTCAGAGCACAATTGACTTCTTGTATTCCGTAACCTCTTCCAGGGCTGCGTTTGAACCAGAACTTTTCTTTAGACACTCCAAATCCTCCATCTGGTACCTTGTATTCTGAAGGGACAGAGGAAAGGCTGAGTTTGATTTTCTATATTTAATAGGCTGGATTTGGATTGGACATCTCTGTTTCTTCACTCACTTCAGTGAAAAGCAAGCTCCTGTATCTCTCTGACTTCAGAATTTGGATGGAAATTGATAGTGGTATCACAAAAAGGAAAATACTGTTAGGAACTAACACTCAAGACAAATGACACAGGCTGGGTTTGAAAATGGAACTAATTTATTCACACGCTCCCTTGGCGGCAAAGCAGAAATGAGTGGAAAGGATGAGAAGTGATAACCCTGATGAAAGCTGTGGCATCCTCCTGTGGGCAGGCACTAAGGCTGTTTTTAAAATGTGCAGTCAGTTTTCTGACACAGAGTCACCACCTTCTGAGAAAGGCCTGGATTTCTAACATTAGGCTTAAGGCTCAAGAAAAAAAAAGTAAAATTCTATCCCTTCTGCCCACTCCTCACTTGTGTTTTGTATTCTGCTGCTTGCCTTTGGCTGTCAGCAACAGAATCACATCAGATGGGTGGGGATCCCTGTAAAATCCCTCATTCCAGCTCTCCAGCTGGAAAACAGCAAAACCCCAGTGCTGGAGGGTGCTCTGGGAGCACTTGCACAGGTGGGCTTGCTGCTGGTGTGAGCTCTGTGACTGCTTGAGCTCAGCTTGTGTCTGGAAATCCAAGGAAAATGAACGCCTCTGTCCCTGGCAATGAGCTCATCTGCTGTGCTTGCATGCTCAAATTAACTTGGCAAGAAGATTTACCCTGGAGGGCAGCAGGAGATTGTACCATGGCAGACAGAGTAGCAGGCATTGCTGATTCCTTGGTACACACAGCACTTTCAGGGCACCTTCATCTGCTGAAGCCACTGTCAGACCAGCTGCTTTCCTCCCTGACTCCAGCCTGGAATTGTTCAGGCTTGCCTGATTTAAGCTGTTTTGGTGAGGTTTTTGTTTCATGTCACCTTGTTGCTCCCTGACACCCACTGCTCTAGCTGAGTGTCCCAGCCTGGCCAGCAGCTTTTCTAGTTTTGGATCTCAGCAAGAGGGCAGGTAACTCTGAGAGCTCACAGCATCTCCTGGCTGATCAGGCACCCAGGAACAACTCTCAGCTCACACCTGGGAGCAGGCACTTACATAAAGCTTCCCCCACTTGATAACTTATCAAGTTATTTTCTACTATATTATATGTTTGTGTTATTGTCTGTACAAAATACATCTAGTTTAGTAAATTCATGAAAACAAGTGTGTTGCTGTCTGTCAGCTTGTCCTTTCCCTTTATCATTCCTCCTTTTCACTAGATTCCAGCAGACCACTCCTCTATTTCTTGGCTCCTTTTCCCTCCTACACTCTTCAAAATGAGAGGTGCTGAATGGATTTTGCCTTATGCACACAATAAATGTATTTAAATAAGCAACACTTCAGCAAAATGGGGAGGGGCAGAGAAGCACAGATTATGTCAGATATGGAAACCTGAGCAATCTGCATCAGGAGGTCCCTGTAAGACTCTGGGCAGAGTGGCAAACACCCCTGGCCATATCCTGTTTGTGCTGGGTGTGATGGCAGCAGCAGGAACAGCTCCTTAGTCCTTGATTGTATGCTCTCCATAAGGTGGCAGTCTGGCTCAGAGCAGTGCCCCCTAGACCCTGATCAAGAAGGCTATGGGGCTTTTTGGGGTGAGGATCCTTCTATGACTGGATAAAATCTGAACACTTGGGAAACCAGTGAAGCTGCTACTGCGAGCTGCAGCCAGGCCATGGTGACACATGCAAGCTTTCAAACAATTTTTGGGTTATCCTCAGTCTTTGCAGTCATGTCCCTAGAAATCTGTGATTTAGCTTCTCCCAGGAACATTAAGAAGAGAAAGGTTCTTTCCTTAGAAGCAAAGATGGCAGAATGATGGAGCCTGTGTATGGTGGTTTCATCAGGGAGATCCACCTTCCCTCAGTTCCACTGCTGGCATTGCTCCAGATTAGTGGTGCAATTCCTTCCATCCTGTTTCTCTTCCATTTTGATGTCTTGCTGAATCTCTTTCCTGCTCCATTCAGCTTTGGGGGTTTTCATCTTGTTCTGTGAATCCACCAGCTGCTGGGATCCTCAGAACCACTGAACTCCTTCGATTTGAGTTGTAGCTTTTCCCATCTGTGCTGATGGTTGACAGGGCCTCACCTTACTATTCTTCTACTTGTGTGCTCAATGTTTGTGCAGTGACTGCTGTCATTTTCTGTTTGTGCTGCTGTAACATCCAAAACCAAGATCGAAGATCGAAGCCAAGTCAAGCCAGCACTAACAAAGCCCAAGGAAATGAGAAAATGTGGTTTGTATCCCAAAGAGCTTTAATTCCTATGTCATGGTTAGACTTTTTAAAGGACTTTCTACGAGCCTAGCAGAATGTGAGAAGAAGTTGTCTAGTCTGACTGAAGAAAAGTTGACAGTCTCCCCGCCTGTGGTTTGGGTCATGGCTGGAGTGAGCAGCCTCCTGCCTCGCTCCTCCTCTCCCAGTCAGCTTCAGCATTTTGGAGCAAGCAAGGAGAAAGTTTCCTGTGACCTCAGAGCACCACCTCTAAATCCAGACACTGTTACCTAAGAGTAGAGACAACTCCTGCATATAATTTAGAGGATCAGTGCACTGCAGGACTCCTCAGTAACAGAAGCCACAGATATTTGTCACTGCTATTCTTTTTTTCTGTAATAGCTGTAGCATCTTGTTGAGTGCATAGCACAGGAGAAGAGACCAGCATGGGTCTAAACTGCCTGGTTTTAGCTCGAAGTGGGCCTTTATTAAAATACTCAAACCCCATTTGCTATATTTGGAGATTATAGTACCCTTTGTAGATGTTTGCTGATTGCTAAATCAGGATACCAAGCAATTATGAAATGGAAGTGCTTTATGAATTTAATTTTCTGATATGAAAAGCACAAGGGAAAAGTACCAATATTAATACTGTAGAATCTGAAGGATAATTCTGTAGGAGGAAGTTGCTGGTAAATATTCTAAGTAAGTTCTGCAGGAATAAACTGGTTGTGCAGCAGCACACTTGCCCCATCAGGACCCAGATCACTGAGAGCTCTGTGCCCCTTTGTGACAAATCTCATCTGTAAAAGGATCCCTGAGCTGTTCCTTCCCTTGCTCTTTTCATCATTCCACAGCTGCCTTCCCAGCAAGGCACCATTTCCTTCTTGGCCTCATCTCTCTCACTCAATACCCTCCTGGAAGGAGCCAGACAGGGTCTCTACAGGCAAACACCAGGGCCATTTGGAGCGATCTCCTTTCAAAGCATGATCTCTTTTATGCCTTTGTATACAGCGCCTCAGAAAAAAAAAAAAGAATAAATAGGAATTTTTAAAAATTAAAAATAGTTGCTTAAAGACCTTCCCACCACCATGGGTCAAGTGCTCAGATTCCAGGATATTGCTAATGGCAGTTGAAGCTGTAATATATTTCTCACCTATTTTGTTTCCTTCCCTCAAGGTTTACATTTTCATTTGCTTTCATGCATCAAATAAATTCCATGAAAGGGAAATGCTTAATAAACAGCCTCTGGTAAATAGTATGGCATAACTGGCATAACTCCTTTGCTTTTAGAAGCATGAAGATTGCATCACTGAATATTGTGCCTGTCAGTAAATTAAATAAAAAACCCAAACCAAGTCCAGGAAATTAAATTCATTATAAAGATAATGGAAAATTCTGATTTTCCTTGCTGCTGTCGTCATGCACACTTTAATTGTTTCCTTGAACAGTCAATACCTTGTAAAGAAAACAAACATCCTCTTCTTTTAAGACACTGCTCAGATCCCTAGGGATGTGTGGTGGTTGTTTTAGTGCTAGCCTAGAGTCAGTTCATGCCTGAGCTGTGGGGTTCAGGGGATGTCTGTCCCCAGAGGTGCCATTGGCACTGGCCTGCTCTGCTCTGCTGCAGGTGTCCATAACCCTCCTGAAGCACATGGGAGGGACCTGTGCCATGACCCCCCTGAATGGAGTATTCCAGCTGTGCTTCAGCCTGGCCTATCCCACAGTGCTGCATTCTGTTCACCTCTGCTGAGCAGGGCTAAACACAGCTGGAATGTCTGCAGGGAAGGAGGAGGTGGCTGTGCACCTCAGTGCTGGGGATGCCAGGCTTTGGTGGCACAGAGCAGGGAGCTTAGAACAGATTACTTTGCCCCACTTCATTCATTAATCAGTTTGATTATTTTACTCTCTCCAGTTCTGCAAATCAGACATAATCAGGTTCCCTTAATAGCATGATGGGTCTGTGTGTTCAATTATACAGGGCAACATTATTCATAGATCTTTCTCATTTCCCCATATAGACTAATCTTATTAATATTTATCTTCTAATATATTTACAAATTCAGAGAGGGTAATCTCTGTCTAAATGAAGCTAGTGCTCATGCAGAGTTCTCTTCTTTAAAGGAGTCACGGTAAAATTGGATATTATGAAAAGCTTAAAGCAGAAAAAATGTAATTAACCATGAAGCATCATTAACAATGATGGTGTCCAAATTGTTTGTGTGGCTGATTTTTAAGGTCCCTTCCAGCCCAAACCATTCTACGTTGTCAGAACAAAAGGCAGGAGGGGTAACAGCATATAGCAGGTGAAACCTCAAGTTCAGAAACCCAACCACATTGGTTCTTAACCTCAGTGTTTATGTTTGGCTACAGAAACTGCCTTGTTAAGTGGTCGGGAAGCAAAGTGCTTGGATCACCTGCCCAGGTCCCAAAGGATCCAGTGTCTGCCTCCTTCCACCCATTTGTTTTAATCAATGTGGCATGAGGAGTGGGGGAGAAAACCAAGCAGGCATTTTGAAAAATGCAGGTTACGACCTAAGCATGACTGCAGCTTCTTCCAGTTCTGGGCACTGGGTTTGGCTCCTGAACCATGAGGAGCTGTGTCTGGAGGGCTGATTTGGAATACATTCACTGTGTACCAGCTGGAAATGTCTAAGTGGGTATTTAAGGGACTTTGGACTCTTCAGTCCCTGCCAATGACAACAAGGGTTGTGTGGAGCATTTAGGTGTATACAAGCCTGTCCCTACTCAGTAAAGCACTTGAGGGTGCTTTTAAGGGCCTTGATTTCTGCTCTTGGTTTTATCAGCAGGAGGTTTTTTAAAGGCAAGAGGCTGCCTTTATCTCACAAACAGGCTAAGCTGCCTTATGGCAAAATAGTGCTCAAAAACTCTTCATTCCTCAAACTGTTAATGTCGCTCTCCCTCCCCTGCTGCAGTGCTCAATGCCTTTAATACCATTCCATTCTTACCTGTGCATTTGGGAAATGCTGTTTCTAAAGATGTCATTCTGTTCTTTATTCCCTCAAACAGCCACTGAAAATGCTCTGGGTTTTCCTCAGACTGCTGCATTTGCAGGTTGATGCATCCCTGTCAGTCATTACCTTTTTAAGTGCTCATGTTCCTGCATCACCTTGTTCAGGGCAGCTCTTCCAGGTGTGCACCAATGCAAGAAATAAAATCAAACTGGTGTGAAAGCAGGAAGAAATGGTTACATTGCTTTATAAGATTTTGTACCGAAAGACACCACATTGAGATTGAAAAAAGCACTGGGTTTCTTGCAGCCAGGCAAAAACTTTTCTGCTTCCATCCCCCTTTTACTCTGAACAGCCTGGCAGATTCTGGGGTGCAGGAGAAGGATGAGAAGTGCAGGTTTTCCTGCCGACTGCCTTAGATTTAGGATGATGCCACAGATTTTTGACATTCAGGCATCATTAGAGCCATCTTTTCTGATGCTCTTTATAGCCCTGGCTAAAGGGCTTTATCTGGTAATGCTGAACTAAATTGTCTCTAAAATTACCCATTTGTGAGGTGGAAACCAGAAAGCAAGTACATCCCTCTGTGTGCTGGGAAGCTGTCTGCTCTCAGAGGGTAAGAAGGGCACCTCCAAGTCATTCCACTTGGCTTTGGAGTTCATCATGGCTTGTTCTGCCAGGTTAAAGCACAGTGAGCAGGGAGGGATAACAAGAAAGGTTAGGGATGTGGAAAAACTTTTTTATGGAAGAGCATAAGGATTGATGCTGTTCATTGTGGAGAAGCAGCAAATAAGAGCAGATCTGAAAATGTCTCTTACCATTTGTTACTGTGAAGCCCAGTAACGGGAGCTAGAGATATTAATTTAAAATGAGAGACTTAACACCTGTTTAAAAGGAAATTGTTTATTCTTTCCATATTTTGGCCATATTTTAGCTCTTTCAAGACTTCATGGAGACTAAGACATTAGAATGATTTTTCTTTTTATAGGAGGTTTTTTTAAAGACTCCTTATTTATAGGCAGAATATCCCATTAGATATCAAGTGTGACAAAACTACAAATTAATCAAAGCCGAAAATGCTCACAATATTTGACAGAATCTTAGTGTTTCAGTGCCATGGTTTGTAAGCAACATTCCTGTACTATCAGAGGTTTTCTTCACTCAGTATAAAACAGGATCAGAGGGACCAAATGCACTTCATGGAAACACCATCTCTGAAAAAAAATATATATTAACAATTATTTTATATATATATATTATATATAGATAGATATATAGATAGATAGATAGATAAACATTTTATAAATGAGCATGAACTGAACACAACATCCTGCAATCCCACACATGTCAGTTCAGCCTGCAGAAAAGTGTAAATTGAGGCCATTTTCTCTCATCCTGTTATTTTGGTAATATACAAGTTATAATTGTTAAAGTGAGTCCAAGCAATCTATAATATAGTTTAATTTAACAGGTTGCATAAAAATATCTGCAAAATGAAAAGTATTTGGACAAATATCTTTCACAAATGATATTTAGTAGGCAGAAAAGTGCTAGAATTGCAGTGGTTTGTTTTCATACATTTTGGTTTCATGAATCTGCTAAAGAAGAAGCATCCTTTTTTTTTATTATATTGAAAAAACACCAAAAAATAATAAAGCTGCCGTATATAAAAAATATCTTGTTCATTTCCTCATAAAATATCTCTGGACAGTGTTTTATGTCTATTTTAATACCATTGATAAGCTCCTGGTTTGTCTCTTGGATTAATTTGTAGCAAAATTTTATAGACATTGGCACCTTTCAGTTCCAAAGGCAGCTGATATTTTGAAGGATGTTCCCCTGGGAATGAGGCTGGTGTTTTAATCTGCCCAGTTGCAGTTATTTTCACTTTTAATAACCTGCTACCTTGGAGCCTTGACAACATTTAAACTGAGAGTTCCATGCCTTATGTTGATGATTAATTCTTGGTTCAGGTAAGCACACAATGAAACTAAAATGTCACTTGTGGTTTAAGATACAAGACATAATAAATTAATTAAGTGAACATCAGTCTCCTTTTCCTGTTGGAAGATATTGGTGAGAATATTGCTCTGGGTTTGATTTTACTCACTGATTTTTCTAGCTGCTTGTGGGATGAATACAAATATGGGATATTTGCAGATGTGTTTGATGTTTGTCATTGCTTCAGTAATTTCCTTCTGGGATAACTGAGAGCAATTTCTGCACCCAAAATCTGTTTCAAATGTGGAACTTCTTCTAAAAATTCTAGATCAGTGGTCACTCAGGAGAGGAAAAGAGAGAACATAAGATAGAAGTTAGTACAAATAGAACAGAGTTGTTCAGGTGGAAGGGACCTGCAATGGTTCCCCAGTCCAACTGGGGGAAAATAAAATAAAAACCAAGTTCTAAATCCCATCCAGGTATTCACAGAAAAATGAGGGCTACATAGCTCGGGCAGTGATGTTTGCTTACACTTCTGTAAGTGCTTGCAGTGCTGTTTGGTTACACTGCTCCTTTCCTGTGCTTACTGAGACAGAACATTCTATGCTCTGTACAAGGAAAATGTCTGCATTTACACAGAGTGCTGGCATTATTACGAAATTTTGAAGGTACTATAACCAAAACTTGGCTGATAAAGTTTAGAATTTCGTCCATCATTTGACTGCTTGATGTATTTATTGAATTCTCATTTTGATCAAGCGAAATATTTTTATTTCTGGAAAGAAAATTGCCAGTCCTTTTAAATGCTGGAAATGCAGTCCAGAGGTTTTTTCCTAAGCCTTGTGATGCCCATTGCTGTGAGGTTTCAAATGGGCCATGGAGAGTGACCAGGGCACTTGGGGCTGCCCCTGGGTCCCTTCTCCAGCCCTGTCAGAGAGTCAGAGAGCCCAAGCAGAGAGTCCAGCACGTGTTGTTTTGGACCTGTTAAATGTCACCCCTCCACCAAAATCAAGGAGAAAATTGGTGATTAATGTAGGATTTGAAAGAAGGGTTTAGCATAGGTTCCATTTAACCTTCATCAGGTTATTTCTGTTTGAAGAAGGGAGACTGGGGAGAGGAATACTGAAGCTTGTCTACTCTTTGGACAAAGTACATAAACCTTGCCCACTGGATTGAGTTTTGGATCCTTGACTGCAGGAGTATGTTTGGGATTATTTCATCCTTGAAGGGCTTCTGATGGCAGAGCAACGCACCCTTCAATAACACAGATCAGTTTCCAAAGGTTCCCTGAGGCTGCTGGTTGAAGGATTTTCTCATGGCCCTGCAAAACTGCAGCCTCTATCAGGAAAATAGATTTCTACATGATGGACTCTTCCATCAGATTAATGTAAGAGTGTTTTGGCCTGGGTCTTTTAAAACATAATTCCAATCTTTCACTTCTGAGTCTGTGAAAGCCACAAACATTTCCTGTCGCATCAATTTAGCAGCTTTTGTCTGTCAGTGCTTTGTTACCAACGTGAGCTCTCTGCAAAACCCCTCTCTGCTCATGCAGGGTGATTCCTCCCTGGAGCTGAGCTTCTCGGGAGGGGGGAGAACTGAGCCATCCACTGGTGTGGAGCTGCTCCCACAGGCAGGGCAGGAGCTGCACTTCTGCCTCAGTGGGCCTGAGGGAAGGGGGATGGAGAAATGGAGCCATCCTTTGAAGGGAAAGTGTCAGAAATGAGCATTTCTCATACTGCAAGTGCAAACGGCTGCTCATCGCAGCAACTTAAAAACCCCTAAATAGCATGAAGGTTGTGTTTTACTGAGCTCTGCTGGGAAGGCGTTTGTCTTGGTTTAGAGACAATTTGTAGGAGAAAAACACTCTGGAATGAGTGCTTTCTGTAAGGAGAAGGGCTTCAGCAATCCCTTTTGCCAATGAGAAATGAATACCAGTGGGTGAAAGTGAAAAAAACCCCATGTTTATTAACAAAGCATGGTGCCCAAAAGGCACAGGGAAAAAAAAAGAATAAATGCTAGATATTGAAATTTTGGAACTTTACCCCCAACCCCCACCTGTCTGCTTGGCCAGGAAGGCAAAAATGGCACTGAATTTTTGTGAATTTTTGTCTCAGGGAAGAGAAAAGTTCACACAGCAGCTTGGGCAAACCAGATGGGATCCTGCTGAACCTCTGGTGTTGGTCTCCTCCTCACAGCAGATGAAGTTGTTGGATTCTGGTGCCCTTTCCTGGTTAGTTCAGCTTTTTTTTTTTTTTTTTTTTTCCCCAAGGTCTCAGGCTTGAAGCAGCCCCCTGCAGGCTCCTGGTCCACAGTCCTGGTGATTTTGATCTTTGAGCCAAACCCAAGCTGAAACTCTTTCAGAAAAAACCCAAAATGCTGCTGAAAGGATTCCTGGTACACCTCCAAGCCAGGGAAAGGAAAAAAGAAAACTTCTTGCTTAAGGTAGAAAAAAACTAATCTAGAGAAAGCAACAAAGTAATGTCCAATCCCCATGCCCAAGGGGTGAGTGTTGGAATAAATCCTGCAGCTACTCCAGACCCCTCAAAGCTCCAGCAGCCATTTCTGGGCATAAAGCAGATGATTAGGGAATGGAGTATCATCAGAAAATCACCCCAAGACAGCACTGAATCCCAAAGCTGGACCACAGCACTGTACTGAAGATGCAGCTTTGTGTGACATACACTGAAGTCCCATTAATTTGTAGATTGAATCAGGCAATCCCAGAATGGTTTGGGTTGGAAGGGCCTTAAAGCCTTAAAGCATCAAAAGGCAGGGACACCTTCCACTGTCCCAGGCTGTGGCAGTCCCAGGCAGTGCCCTGTCCAGCCTGGCCTTGGGCACTGCCAGGGATCCAGGGGCAGCCACAGCTGCTCTGGGCACCCTGTGCCAGGGCCTGCCCACCCTGCCAGGGAACAATTCCTAATTCCCAATATCCCATCCATCCCTGCCCTCTGGCAGTGGAAGCCATTCCCTGTGTCCTGTCCCTCCATCCCTTGTCCCCAGTCCCTCTCCAGCTCTCCTGGAGCCCCTTTAGGCTCTGGAAGTGACTCTAAGGTCTCCCTGGACTCTACTCCTCTCCAGGCTGAACAAACCCTACCCGCCCAAAACTCTTCTGAGGGTCCTGTTAGGCTCATGTCTGTAACATTATAGATCTGAACACCTGAGGAACTCCTGTCCCAAATCCTTCCTTTCACAGAACCTTTCTCTGTGTAAAGGAGGGGGAAAGGCCATGGCAGGGAATCCTGTGGCTGGCTCCTGCCTGCAGGAGTTGGGGATGAGTGCCCAGTGAGCAGCCCTGATGCTGGGAGCACACTGCTGGCCCAATTGTTGAGGAAAATTACTGGTAGATATTGTTCCTTCTGTAAAAAGACATAATTAATATGGAAGTAAGTGATTTTTAATGCATTATTTACATTCCTGAGGCAAGATGGAAAAGCCCACAATGTATTTTGTACCTGCCTAGGTAGGCTTCATATCCCTGCAGCTAAAACCAGCACTGTTAGCTATGAAATATATTCAAAAGGAACTTCTCTTTGCTGCTGATTCTTTCTTTGTAACTTTCCCAGTCTTTTCACTTCTTCAAGGCTGAACTGTTTTGGCCCCAGATCCCCTATTTTTGCTGATGTAAATAGGTAATTACCTGTTCCACTTTATCACTTACATCAGGCACAGGTAAAACCTTCAGGATTCGCCCTCTAAATTTTTTTTCTTTGTCCCCCTTTCTTTTCAGCTGTAGCTGAGACTTAGATTGCACTAACAGCAGGTATTTGAGACCATCCTTTATTGCCAGCCAGTTAAATGTAATTGTTGCTCCTCCTGCTCTTCCACCTCTTTGTCCCCGTTAAGAAAATCCTGCCTTCCCAAATGTGTCAGGCTCGTCCTTGGTGAGGGAAGGATTGTGCCATCTGGGAGCAGAGCAGTGCCACAAGCCAGAACCGGAGAAAATAATATAGCTAATAAAAAAAGAAATTCAAGTCAAAATGGTGAAATTACTCTAAAGGTTTCCTTTGAAAGTGTGCTGAGTGGCTGATAGAAAAATGGCATTTCTGTAGTGCTCAGCTGAGCCTGGGCGTGAGGGATCACCGAGCCTCTCTGCAATGAGGAATGGTTATTAGGAGGGGAATTAAGGAACGTCTATTATTCACAGACTGCAAGATGTGATGAAGATATCACCTGTGTTTAAATCAATCTTCTCCAGCAATTTACCTCAGCTCTTCCAACTTCAGCAGTAGTTGCCTCAAGAGGCTGTTCAGGAGGATAATGGGGATGAGAGAAGGGTGGATGGAAGAAGTTGCAATTAGGCAGGAACAGCAGAGGCTGTCAGGTTACAAAAAGCTGGGAGTGCCTTACTGAGAGCTGATGGCCTGGAGAAAGTGATAATCACTGAGTTGTTGTTGGCTGGGGACAAGGTGGTGGAAGGTCAGTGAGATCAGAGGGGGCAGCGAGGCCCTGAGCCCTTTACAGCCCTGACAGAGCTGTGGGCTAGAAAAGGGGACATCTGAGGAGCCCTGGGGATGGAACCCACCAACCTCACTGGGTCCTGAAGTCTTTGAGAAGGGAGATGGAAGGGGCACAGTAAAACCTTGTAAATGTTTGTTGTTTTTTTTTTTATTTTTTATTTTTTTTTATTTCCTGCTGGAATTGGTTTCATGTGGAATTTTAGGCTGAGTGCAATGATCTATTAAAGCAAAACAGAAGGAAAGGAAATGTAGAAAAATATAGGGTTTGCTACCTTTTATTTTTTTCCTTTCTCTTTTCTTTTGGTGTTAAACCACTTGCAAAAGAGACAACTAATCTGGGACCTGCCAGTTTAGCTCTGTTCTCATTATCCTGGCAGAAGCACAGAAAGAATGCAAAATCAGGCAGTGTCTATATTCTTCTAAGGTAGAACTCCTATTAAATGAGAGGTAGAGCATTTTATCAACAAAGTAATTTCTTGAACATGATTAATAATTGGAATTTCTATCCTAAGAGATTACTGCTGGAAGGCAGCACATGGGTGGGCTGCCCAGACACCTGGTGAGATGCAGCAGGGAGCACTGGGACATTGTCACTGTCCTGTGCTGTGCCACATCCCTGTCAGGGTTTCACGGGTTTTCCTGCCCATCTCATCAGACCCTGGGCTAATGAGATTACTGCCAGAAGAAATCACACAAAACTTAAAGCCCTTAAAATCAATCACTACACAAAGAGCAGTTAAAGAGATAAAAGATGAAAAATCTTTACCAGTCTCTGTTTTATAAGGTGCCTGCCTGTGCAAGCTGCCTGCTCCAACTGATAGTGAGAACATTTCTGTGCAGCAGTGTAATGGTTGTCTGCTTGTGTGTTAATACATGTAAAAAGAAAGGTGGTACGTTGGATATTGAGGCACTGTGCTGATTTACATGGTGTCTTGGAGGAGCTTAAGCTGTGTTTTTCCAGACTTATTTGTTTGCCTTAACAGTTTCTATAAAAAGAATGTTTTGCAATGAATAGAGGAAACTCTACCAAGCAGTCCCAAAACGATTCAGGCAACTGACAGAAGGCAGAGCTTTCTTCTATGAAGATGTTATGAGTGCCTATATTTTTTTCTTATCTCTGGCATCCACTTTACATTAGCTTTGGAGAGTGATTTTATCTTTAAATATGAATCAGACAATGTTGCCAAGACAACCTCTCCTCAAGCTTTTCGTTTCACCCCCATTGCGTGCTGAACCTCTACTCAGTCTCCCAGAGCAACTGGTCACTTATTTATCAAGTAGGGCTTGATTTGATGAAGCAGAGCATTCCAAGGGCAGGATTTTCTTGGCTCCTTTGCAGGTCGCTCCAGCCAGTGTTCCTCACTCTGTCTCCAGGTCTGGAGGAGGCCAACCACCCTGGCAGCCGAGTTCCAACACAGGGAACAAAATGTTTGGATAAGGTGCTTGATTCCTGGGGTTGATTCCTGGGGTTGATTCCTGTTGATTCCTGGGGTTGATTCCTGCCTTCCCAGCCAAGGCGTGGATATCCACATGGGAATGCAGAGCCAGTGGCAGCACCCCTGCACCCCGGGCTGTAGCCCAGGATTTCTGCTGGGCTATTGATTGTCGGTGCAGCAGTGCTGTGTTTTGGGCTATCAGAATCTAGCTCACTTTTGCATTCCCTACAAATATCTCATTGCTTTTGTTGAAGCAGGATGATTTCTGTGGCTTGGCAGGTGCTTGGTGGTCTGTAGGTCCTGGCTGTCCTGCTGCTGGCAGGGTGAGGAGAAGGATGTGGGTGTCAGTCACCTGTCAGTGCTCCCTACCATGAGAACTTTTGATATATCACAGAATATCCTGAGCCAGAAGGGACCCACTGGGATCATCCAGTCCAATTCCTGGCCCCAACAATCCCACCTTGTGCATCCCTGAGAGCATTGTCCAAATGCTCCTGGAGCTCTGGCAACCTTGGGGCTGTGCCCGTTCCCTGGGGAGCCAGGGCAGTGCCCAGCACCTTCTGGGGGAAAGAACCTTTTCCTGATTCCCAACCTAAAACTTCCCAGGAAAGGCAGTGAGCTACTCAGCTGTAGATTACTGAGCTCTGCTTCAGCATAACAGAGTGGGAGAAGACACAGGCTCTAAAAAGCTGAAATTAAATATAACTCTGTCTTGTCAAAGGGGGAGTGACCAACTCAAATCAGGTTTTAATAAATATAGGTTCAGTTTGTCATATGGTAATATTAAATTCCCTTTTCACTTCTTATAACCTCAGTGTATTTTATGCCCCTTTTGCTCCTGCTTCTCATGCCTTTGCCAGCAGACCCTGTTTTCCCAGGCACCTCTCTGTGCTGTCATTCTTTCAGCTTTATTAAATAGTGGTTGTATTGTTTTGTCCTAAAGTTGCAAAGGAAGCTCTGGCAAAGTGATGTTTTAATTAAATATAACAGTGGAGATGGCTCTGCCTCTATTAATAAAAAACTGAAAGAGTTTGCTGGAAAGGTTTCTTTGCTCCTTTACTGCCACAATAAATTTATTCCCTGAAGGAACATGGCTGTGTTGGTGACAAGGGGATGGCCTGAGACAGCCAAGGCTGCGACAGAACAGCAGGGGGTGCCTCGACTTTGGTGGGGACACACCCTGGGCACAGTCCAGAGGGGTGAGGGCTCAGCAGGGATCTAAGAGCCACCCCTGATTCCTCCTGCCTGGGCCTTCAGGAGCTGAAATCTCAGATTGGTTACCAAGAAGCGTCTGAAAGATGGACAAGACAGGAATTCATCATCCTGCCAGAGATGAGAGTTTATCCAGTGACAGGCTTATATGATCACTGGTGTCCTGAACAGTTTGTGTTTTTCACAGAGAGAAAAACAATTTCCCCTTGAAGGATTTATATATTTTTTTGTCAAATATTTCCAAAGTTTCAATTATTTTTTTTAGCTATTGCATCCATTCTTTCCAGCAGAGAGAGACAAGAGGTCAAAGTCTCTGCTGCATCTGTCTTCTAAAAGTCCTTCCCATTTCTGAAAGGCTGGCTGCAGCTGAGGGACTGCTTTTCCAGTTTGCAAGTTTAATGTGGCTTTTCTGTTACATTTATGAATGTGGAATCCGTTTGTATTTAATATGATCTGTACTGAAGCCACAGCAGAAGTATAAATATTTATTGCTAATTTTTTTCTTGGCAATTGATGAACATTTTGCACATGGGCTCTGCATCTCAGGTTTGTTTTTTGGTTTTTTTTGTGTGTGTGTGTTTGAGGGGGGGTTGTGGAAAACACATCAAAGTTTACTGAATAAAGAAAATGCAGATGATATTGTGAGCTGCAGTGTAGTATAGTGAAGGGATTATTCTAAATGCAGTACATTAAAAGTTATTTCATCCAGGACATAAACGACATTTCAGATTTTGAAAAGAATAATTATCTGAGCTGGCACATGAAAGAGCTCTTCTTTATCTATTGGAGCTTTTTGTGTGTGTGTGTGTTTTAACCTGTTAAAGATAACTGTGGGATTTATTCAGTGTGTGAATAAAATGGAGTGAGTGATAACCTTGGTCTGTCACACACAGCCATGAGGCTCTGTCCCCGGGGTGCTCTGCCCATACTTTTCCTGACATGCTAAGTAGAGCTCTTGCATCTCTGCATTTTTTGTTTCTTTGAGGCATCTTTGTGATTTGCAGAATAGAGCCTAAACAATCCCCCCATGCCTGCTGCTGTTTGAGCCCCCTCCCAGGAGAGAGGCAGTGCAGTGACTCCCTGTCACATTGTCCCTGCCCTGGCACAGGACAGTGTTTGTGGCTGTGGCTGCACGGGGGTGACACAGGGCAGGGAATGCACAGCTGTGGAGCTGGGATGTGCCTGAGTGTGGAATTGTCCAGTCTGGGTGTGAAATGCATAACTGCTGGCTTGGGTCAAACCTGAGCTGCTGACAGCTCTGGACGGAGCCTGGCTGGACAAACAGGCTCCGAGCTTTGTCTGTCTGTATAAACCAGCTTCCATACCCTGGGGAAGTGAATTTCCTCCCCATTCCTTGACAGCTACAGATCTCAGACACTGACAAACACAGATCAGCTCCCCCTTGGAGAATATGGAGAACGAAACCTGTTCTGTGGGGAACTCGATTTTGCAGTGCAGCTGAGCTCTAAAGTCTTTACCTGCTCTCTCACTTTCTCTCCTGCACTTGTATTTTTTTCTTTTAGTAGAAATGTGGATTTGGAAACTCTTGGAAATGCAAACACATGGAAACCAATTGTCTTGGTAAGCTCTTACTAGAAAGGGTTTAAACCATTCATTTTTTTCATGTACAATACAACTATTAAGTTCTTATCAAGAGCTGCTACTAAGAATATTAACCTTTTAGTGAATTGTTTTAAAGGAGAAGAGAAAAACATATCTAACTTGCATTTCTTTTGACAGGCAATAGCAAACATTTTGTTACACTTTTTTAAGAGTAAATACATTTTTGAAAAATGTACTGGCTATCTAAATGATAGAATATAAAGTTTGGATCTGGGGAAGGTACAGAAAGAACTGAAGCTGTGTCTGAAACTGACAGAAGGTGTAAGAAAAACTTAAGTTTATTTCAATGGTCTGAGAGATAAGATTTGGAGCTTTATATTTTATATTCTTTACTAACCAAACCACAAGGAAAAATTTACCAAAGCCTCATGCCTTTTCTGATTGCTTTCCAAAACTATGCCAACAGATTGCTTTAATTTTTTTTTTCATATTTATAAAATACTTAGAGGATTAGTTTAGAAGCATGATAGTAGACAAATATAGTTTAGCTCAGGAATTCTCTCTAATCACTGACTGTCTGGGCAAGTAGAAGACATAGAGTCATCTGAAATACTCCCCTAAATATTCTAAAGAGAAATGGCAGCTAAGTTTATTAGAGTTTCTATAAGGTGATGAGATTTAAATATTTTTGTAGTTGGGTTATATGCAAAATAATGATCTCCAATGATAGTAATTGTTGCTTTATTCAGAGTTCCGCTGCCTGATTCCTGACACCCTGAAGATGTCCCAGCTCCAAGGATTGCCCCTCCCAGCAGAAAGCCCTTGAGGAGTGGTCGTTGCTCTTGAGGTGAGCCCTGGGAGCTCCATGGCTTCCAAATTTGTTCTGATCACATTGTAATCATTGTTTAAATGAGCTTGTGCAGTATGTGAGCTGGTTTGGAACCTCACTGGGCAGCAGAGACTGATGTGTCAGAGTCCTGCCGTGCTCTTTATGCACATTTGAAAGTTGATTTTGCATCAGTAGCTCCAGCCAGTGTGGGAAAGTGCAGTTAGATATCAAAAGAGTGTCAGAGCTCTTTTCCTCTGTGTTATCCAGGCACTGGAAATCCATGGCTCATTTTTCTGTGAGCTTTACAGCTCTCTGTGACCACAGAAGTAGGATCCTCTTGAAAGATGAGAAAGGATGCTCATACTGGGGTTCCCTGGTTTGCAGAGGGAAAAGGGGATCTCACAGCTTATCACCAAAGGGGTACTGGGGACAGCCAACGGGTGGTACAGACACTCCATCCTCAGAAGGCATGAAAAGGCACTTTATTATTAGAAATCCACAGTTCTTGTAGGAACAGTGGTGGACCTAAGGCCTCACTGGCCTTTAGGAATCTTCTCTCACACTATAGTTGAACTATGAATAGCACACTCTGGAGAACCATATCTATAAACAATGGTTATAGAAAGAGAGATAATAATTGTTTGAATTCTTTCCTCTAAGTTTCCCACAGCTTCTACACAGCTTCCCAGGATTTTCCTGGCAGAACCATGTCTCTCTCTGTTCAGAGGATATGTAATTACTACCATGGCTGAAGACAGCCATGTCACAGTCAGTGGTACCACTGGAGGGAGAGTAAATCCAGAAGAAGTTGCTCATTTTTGAGCTGTCTCCTGTGCTGCTTTTGGCTGGGGCAGGGTTTTTTTTCTTCCCTGTGGCTGGTGTGGGCTGAGTTTGGGTTTGTGCTGAGCTCAGGGCTGATAGCACAGAGGTGTTTCCGCTCTTGCTGAGCTTGCACAGAGCCAAGGCCTTTCCTGCCCCTCATCCAGCCACGCTGGGCAGGGGCTGGGAGGGGACATGGCCAGGACACATGACCCCAGCTGACCCAAGGGATGCTCCAGACCATGTGACATTGTGCTCAGCAGACAAAGTGGGGGGGACAAGGAGAAAGGGGGGAAGTTTTAAGTGATAGCGTTTGTCTTCCCAAGTCCCCGTTACATGGGATGAGGCCCTGCTCTCCTGGGATCAGGAGTGAGTGGCTGTGGGGGCTTTGCCTGGAGTTAAACTAGGACAGTGGCTGAAGCCATGCTTTTCCTTCACTTCACAATTAACCATATAAATTAAGTTAATATTAATAATCCTTTTGAAGGGAATAAAGAGAATTCTGTAGTGTGGGCCACATATCTGCATTGTTTATCACAGTTGCATTTTGAACCCACACTTAGCTTAACCTGGGGTTTGCTCCAGCCTTTCAGTTTTATCCTTCCTGCTGCTCAGATGTTGGGGAGGGCAGGGAGTGAGCACTGTGGGTTTTTCCATCTGTCCTGCAGTACAAGGTGCCATGTGACCCGGCAGCCCTGAAGCTACAGAAAACAATTTTTTAAGTCTAGGAAAGAAACCTCATATTCTGTTGAGTCTAAATATTTACTGTCCACAGAAAAAAAAATGTACTCTTAAAAAAAACCAAAACCTCTCTTGATATTTTTATGGGGTGGGTTACTTCAGACTAAGTGTGAGTGAAAGATAAATTCATGTGGTTTGCACAAGAAAGTGTTTTATCCATTTTCACTGGCTAAAGCACACAGAAAGTTCATCCGTCAATATGAAATTCAAAGGAAAATAGAGAAATTGGGTATTATTGCTTGTTTTCTGCAAAAAAATCAATAAGTTTTCAAGGCATTTTACAGCATTGATATTTTGTTAAGCAAACACATCTGTTTCCAGATGTGGGTTGTTCTGTTTGTCCAGGGTGTCTCAGCATTTATTTAAGCCACGAACTCCCACACCCAACCCTGTATTTATCCAATTTACCAAATTCTCTTCCTTTAGTGATCCTTTATGCTTTTGTACTTGCCACCTACTGCTTCATCCACAAACTAGATTAAATTTATTTTCCTGGACCAAACACCACAGGCATAGCAAACCTCTCTGAACTGTCACAGGTCACAAGTCAAACCTTTTAAAGTAAAGCCTTTTAAAGATGTGTTTATGGTTGTTGTAAATCTCTCTATTCCCTCTCCAGCTGCAGAACAGAGTGTTTCAGAACAGGTCTCATTCGGGGAACTCTTTGCAGGATGTTTGCAGCACTCAGGAGAACGCTTGGGTAAGGAACCTTTAATGAAGGCAAACTTGACAACTTGCAGTTTTCTGGAATTTAATACAAATTGAATGGGTTTGGAAGCTGATGTGCATCCCAGAGGTTGTGGTGGTGGTTGGTGTTTTGACTGGATTGTGTAGAAGTTGATGAAGGGAAATGAGGCACAAGAGAGAAACTAAAGGGCAACAGAAAAGCAGGAGAGAGGACAGTAAGGCAGAGGCAAAGAAACTGAGGAGTGGAAATCTCAGTTGCTCTGGGTTTACCCTGCTGGAACTGTTGAAAATTATCATAATTTAAATAATTATTAGGATCTAAAAATTCCATCATTTACCCAGGCAAAATCTTCCTGAAATGCTGCTGCTTTCATCTCCAAGTACCTGTCACTGCAGGTGGCCTTTCCAGTCACTCTTACCTCTATCACAGTCATTGTTTTATCATCTTTTTTTCTCTTTCACATGGGAGAATGGAGCAGCACTGTTGTGCTGGAATTGTCCTTGCTTCTTTCATCCAAGCTCAGTTGGCTTCTCAGCTTCAACTTCTGCAGGACTCTTCTCCCCTCTGTATGAACTTCATCATCTTGACTCCAACCCCTGTATAGAATCACAGAATGGTCTGGGTTGGGAGGGACCTTAAAGAATATCTATTTATGGTCTCCTAAAGAGGGACCATAGCAGAATATCCTCTGCTATGAGCAGGGACACCTTCACCTTCCACCCTCGTAGGTTGCTCCAGGCCCTGTCCAGCCTGGTTTTTGTCTTGAGCTCTTGTCTTCTCTCATTCCCCAGAGATATGTGTGAAGCTTTAGGAGTAATTTCCCCTTACACAAAGTTCTCTGTTGAGCTCACTTGCACTTGTTCACAGGATTTGATATTCCTCAGCCACTTCACCCTTTTTTTTTTTTTTACTTTGTTCCACATCAATCCTTGTGTATAAGGGAAAAAGTATTCTAGTAGGGCTGTCCACGCATTTCTGTGTCCCTTATGATTCCTTGTGAATCTCTGCCTGTGACTCCCTTTTATGCCTGAGTGGGGATATCACATGCATTGCACTTCTTGGCTTTGCTTCTCCAACTATTCCTTTTCTCTTAAGTTTCCATACTTCCACTATTTCTGGTGGAAACTCACCTAAATAGCTGGGCACTCAACATGTCCAACAGCATTACCTGTGCTTTTTGCCTTTCATCTCATAAATGGCCAAGAAATTTAGGGCTGGAACCTGTGATGAATGTGTTGCTGAGGTAGTGGAAAATGTCCATAACTCTGTGACTGTGGTCAGTGAAAGGCTATTTTCTCTCAATGTGAAGAACTCCTAATCCTCTGGGAGGGATGGTGATCCAAACTGGTTAACTGGGAATGCTTTTATATTGCTTCTTTTGAAGAATAAAAGTGTTGACAGGAGTAGCATAATACTGGTTAAGTCTTTTATATTTGAGTAGCACAGAAACTAAATTCTGTTACAATACTTGCATAAGTAATTCAGTACACAGAATTTTGTTTCAAACTTTTAAAGACATTACAATTACCTTAAGCTGCAAAGACCAGTAAATCAATAATGTATATTAATCCCAATTCTTAAGCAAATATGCACACTTAATTTAACTTTTTTTTTTTCTTCAGGAGCATTCACCTATTAAAGAGATCTGTGCAGGCCCTCCCTGACCAGCTCTGGTAGACTGGAATGTGGTCAGGAGGCTGCCTTGAAATTAATTTTTATTCCAAAGAGTTTGCTGCCAGTCCCTTCACCTCTCAGTGTCTGAAATGAAACCTGTCTGTAAAGCTGGTGCTTGGCTGTGCCCATGGCCTGGCCTCTGGCCTCTCCTGGCTGCAGAAGGCTTTCACTTGGATTTTCAGCAGCTATTCCTGCCTCTGTCTGGGACGTGAATTCTACATCAGGTCACTATTTCTTTGGTGGTCATTCTGACTTATCCACCCACTCCAGCATTCCAGTTGCAACTCCACCTCCACCAAATTTTGATTACAACAGTACCACAGCCACTACTGTAAAGGTTTTTGTGTCTTCTGATGTACTGTTTTGTCTTCTTGTTTATTATCATGTTGTTTTCATGCTTGCATTTGTCAGATGTGTGATTCCACTGTCACCTCAGAGAATTCACAAAAAGAGCCCATTGAGGTTATCCCTAATTAGGCATCAAAAAGCCTCTGCACTGAGTTTCACATCTTGATACTTCAGCATGAACCAGATTTTCCATTATTATTTCAGTCTGAATGGGAATGAGAGAATAGTCCCTTACTTGCAATTCAAAATTCTGGTATTGGGTGCCACATCAGGGTATTTGGGACAAGTGGGATCAAGTGCTCTCAAGTCAAGTGAGCTGTTTTCCTGGTGTATAGAAAAATACAGCTCAGAAAAAAAAAAACCCTCAGTGTGTGAAATGTGCTTCACCAACATCCTTTTCTTTTTCTAACAATTCTAGGAACTGTGCCTACTCCTGAAAACAAATTATCCTGAAAGATTTTCAATTGGCAGCTGAAGTTCTTCTTGAGTGCAGCAGCCCACCCAGCACAGCTACCCACAGACCCTCTGAGGTACCTTGGAAATTCAACAGCAAAAACTAAACACCCAAGTCTTCATTTTGTGTTTTGAAATCTTAAGGTTGTCCCCTTGATTAGTCTGGGAAGCTCTGGAAGGTGGAGACTGAGAAGTTGTGTTGCAGAAAAGGGTGGACCACATGAAGCCAAGCTGGATATTGAATGTTCAGATGGGGGAGTTGAAGGAACATTATTTGCCCACTGGAGGAGGTGGTTTCTAATTTGGGGGGAAAAAAAAAAAAAAAAAAAAAAAAAAAAAAAAAAAAAAAAAGGAAGGAATTTTATTTCTGTCAGTCTGTGCTCTTCTCCTGGTGGTTAATAGTTTTCCAGGGCTTTCCAAACATGCACATGACACATGTAGAGAAGCTGTGGCTTCCCCTGAGTCAGTGGAGGGTAATAACATTGCCTGGGAACTGGCGGGAAATCCATGGTTTTCCTTCATCCTCAGATATTCCTGGCTGAAAGATGGGTGGGTGGCTCGTGCAGACTGAAAGGTGTCTCAGTCTAACTCCCATTGTTCCAAAGTAAATCTGTTTTCCATTCCTGTCTCTGACTTGCGTAGACTGCAGAAATCCATTCACATGTAGCAGTGAAATTTTCACTCAATAAACTCCTCTGCAGGAGCATTTCACTGGCTCAGGCTGATGAATGAGGAAGCTCTGCATCTTTGCTGCTGGAGTTTGACCTTCCAGGATGGAATCCTGTGCTGCTGAGAGATGTACCTGTCCAGATGACCACCACTGGGAAGTGGGAGCCTCTCAGGTGACTGTTCACTGCTGGGTGTGGCATTCACATTCTCTGATAAAATCCCTTTGCCCAGGATTTTTTCCCTGGGAAGCTGAGAGGCCTCAGAGAAAAAGGAAAACAATTCTTATCTCATTTGCTTCTCCTGTGTTGGGCTGACATGTGGAATGTGTTTGGAGGTTGTTCACCCACAGGTGATTGTTGCATTGGATTCTGCTGTGAGCTGTTTTGACTCTTTGGCCAACTGGGGCCAAGTTGTGTCGAGACTCTGGGAAGAGCCATGAGTTTTCATTATTATCTTTTTAGCATTCTGTAAGTATCTCTTCTGTATTCTTTAGTATAGTACAGTATTTCTTAATATAATATAGTATAATAAATTAATAAATTAGCCTTCTGAGAACATGGAGTCAGATGTTCCATTCCTGCCTTCGTTGGGGCATCTCTGCAAATACAATAGCTGGGAACTGTGCTCTGTGTGCCCACATTTGAGATTTGGTCCTTGGAGTTTTTCAGTGGCACAGTGGGAGGGAAGCAGGACATAAACCTGATCTTACTGAGGGACAGTGTACATGGTACTTTATTCTGGTGGTATTCTCTTTCTGTAAGATTCTGTAGACCTGCCTAGTTTTGGTGAAAGTCCCTGACGGATTCACTTTGTTCTCAAAGATGTAATTCAAACCTGGTTACTTCTTTTCTTCTGTATTTAATTCAGTTCATTTAGGATTCTGTACGTGGGTGTGTGGGTGTGCACAACCATACAGAGGCACATGAATGATTGCACCTCTGGCCTTTTCTGGGCTTTTGGTGACAGCAGGGAAGAAAGAAATAAAATAATTTCTTCCCTGTGTAGTTTGTGTGTATCTTTAGGTGACGTGGCTTGGACTGATTGCTCTGTCCTTGAGGAAAGGCACTGCTGTCACCCTATGGCCCTGTTCACTTTTTGAAACCTTCATTTCTGCAGAGAATAATTTGTCTAAATAGAAAAAGCTTTTACATTACCAGCAGGAAATGTGAACCAGCTTGTTTACCTCCTGGGGTTATACATGTGTGTATAAAACATTCCTCAATGGAATGCAGAATATACAAAACCTTTTTATTTGTCACCTGCCAGAATGTCCACGTGCCCGTGTGATCATTGCATTAGCATTGAAAGGGACAATCCTTTCCCTGGGCACCCTGCTCTGAAATAACTGATTGGAGTCACCACTATGCTTAATTTCATTGCTGTAGGTTTGGTTTACAAAAATGTGGAGGCATTTTCTTTTTAACAATATGCTTCAAGCCATGCTGTTTTTCTTGAAGCTAAAAATATTTCTGTATAAAATGTCACATCTAGAATATCACATTTGTTATTAACCTCCAAGGAAGCCTGAACTTTTGTACTAGAAGTGAACAGGGTCACCAGAACAATTTGTTCTTTGTCTAGCCTGTTACACATCGACTCCAAAGATTTCCAAAGATTCTCTGGACTGCTGTAGGCTAGAAATATATTTCCAAAACAACCACTTTACCTCTCACTGGCTGCAGTCAGACACTACCCAGATTTCATCCCAGTGGTTCTCCCATTGAGGGATTTGTTTTTTCTGTATGACTCATCTTCTGTAGACCCTGTTTTTTTGGAGTTTTTGTTTTATTTTTTTAATGGCCTACTGTTTGATTGGTATTTCTGCATTAATTTTCATTTCTGTCCACTTCTGAGGTAAGGCTGACTGCTCTGTGGGTTTTTTTTCTTCCTCTGGCTCCTGTGAGCAGGATATTTCTTTTCCTTGGTTTTGATAGGAGGAAGTAACAGTGGAAGAACTAAAAACTGATTTGGTTTAAAATAAGGCTAGGATTTCTTTCAAATTGAACTTGATAGTAAGAGAATACATTCTCCTCATTAACATCACCTGGAGACCAAGTAAAGATTTGATGCTGCCGCATAAGCAGCAGAACACTGTGGATTTTGTAATTTTATGATCATTAAAAGTAGGGTTTTACTGCAGAATAACATTTGTAGTCTCTTTAGTTGGTAGCTATTGTGGCATGTTAGATTTTAGGACACTCTTTAATTACTTCTAAGGTGCCAAATTGAAAACCTACCCTTCTTTCATGAGTTTGGGCTTCTGATTCAGAAACTGGGGTGCCTTGTTTCATCAGCACAAAATAATTTGTAGTATCCTGTGGTTTGCACATTGTTAGTTTAGGGTGCAGTTTTAGTTCCTATTTTCCAGTTTCAGTTTGGGCTCACTGATTTTCATGGACCACTAGGCTCTGTAGATCTAACAAACTACAATTTCTGCAGTCATGCATTGAGATTAGTTTGTAAGACTTTCATGGGGATTCAGTCATAAGGTGTGAGGGGCTTTGTTGTGGTAATGTGATAACTGAATGAAACCATTTTGAGTAGTTTTTGGTGTGTACAGCGCACAAAACTGTGTTATTTCCAAATGCAGCAACTCAATTAATATGAAACAAGACAAAAGTTTTCCCCTGTCCATTCTCAAGAGACAGATTGCTGTATTTTTTTTTCCTTGTCAGCTTTCTCCATGCAAAGCTTCATACAGCACAGGAGAAAGTCTGAGAGAACAAGGTCTAAAATACTCCCTGAGGCTTCAGGTGTCACAGGGTTGTCCCCTGCAGAATAAAAATAAAAATGCCTTTGCCTTGATTGCCATTGCCGTGGATTCAGTGGAGACTGTGGTTGTGCTTGAGCCCAGTTCAGGGTCTCATGGCAAGGTGAGTCTGTTCTGAAGGCCATCCACTCTATTTTCAGTGAAAATTAATAAATAATTGTTCTGTATACACTATCCACTGGCTCAAGAGGAAGCAAAAGTGATGCCTTATCCCAGCTGGTCATAAGGCAGGAAAAAACAATTGGATGCATGAAGCTCTCTGGGAAGTCACAGGGCTGGATGTGAAAGCAAAAATAGCTGAAGTGAGAGAAAGAGAGATACACAGTGAGTGGGAAACTTGTTTTCTTCTATTTTTTCCTTTCTGCCTTTCTCATGGGTGTTTGTGTTCAGAGGCTTGTGTTGTCTGGTTTCTTTTCTTTCTCCTGAGAAAGTCAGCAGGGCTCTCCTTGCAATCAGATGAGGAAGGCAGAGACTGAAAACTTCCTGATTGCACCCAGGCCAAGTGGAGAAGCACAGGCAGAGTGCTAATCCAGGGACTCCAGTATTTATGGTACTGATTTGGCTTTTTTAAAAATAAATCATCTTTTCACTTCTTATTAAAAAACCAAAAAGCCTGAGTTTCAATTAGGCACATTTCTTCCACTGTTAAAGCCAGCAAAGAGAAAGATTTTATTTAATTCAGATGCATTCAAGTATTTCTGCCACCAGGTACTTATTCTTTCTGTTTTACAGATGTTCATGTGCTACAAGTAAGAGCAGATATTGCTGCTCCCCTCTATTCCTTCTGGGTATTAAGGAAGGGAACATTTGTAGTTGTGCATTAATAATGTATTTCTCTTTGTCCAGTGGTTTTTTTTTTTTTTCCCTATTTTACATTAGGTTTGAGAGGCATGTATTTAACAAGATAATTCAAATTGATATATGTGGCTTGACTACATATACATATATATATATATATATATATATATATGCACATACACTATTTCAATAATGAAGGAAGCCAATGATAACCTTGACATAAAAACAACTGTTGACAATATTTGAAGTTAAATTTAAAGTAGCTACTGCAAAAATTATTGCTGGTACTTTGTAATGATATCTTAAGGTCCAGCCCTTAACAGGTTTCTTTGAATTGATCAGATTTATTTCTTTATTATGAAATAAAAGTTTTGCTTTCCCTCATACCCTGCCATACCTGGTAGTGTGTGTATGGACCTGAAGTAGTTCTCTTTTCCTTGGTTAGCCACCTGATTCTTCAGTTAGATATTTAAGCACGGAAACCAAAGAATCAGTCATCCCTGTAATTAGCTTTCTCTGCTTTTTAAGAGCCAGCAAAGAAAGGTTTGTCATTATTACAGGCAGATCACCAGTTCTGCTGTGTTAAGGTTCTGAACTGCTCTCTCTTTAAAGGTTGACTGTCTCCTGCATGCTTTAAAGTACACGTTTTTACAAAGATGGTCTCACAAATGAATGTGTCTCACAGCTGTGTTGAGAGTCATTAGAAACAGAGAGTTTTTCTCATTCTTATTTTATGCTGCTTGAAAAGAATACCAAGGAAGTTGTTTCTGTTACAGAAGTAACATCCTATCAGTTTCTCCCTCCAGTGCTTCACCTCCTTTGGTCTCATTTCTGTCTGCAGAACCAGGCTCTTGGTGCAGCTGGCATTGGGTGGATGTGTGTTTTTACTGGCAGGGAATACACAGAAAAGGGCTTTGCTGCAGAGAACATCCCAGAGGTCTTCTAGGTCTTCTTCTGAACTAGGTTGGAAATTGTGCATGTTTTTCTTGGAGAGTCAAACTCTCCTCTCTGCCTGAGCAGAGTTGACCTGAGGAGCTTTTCTGGTGGGAATCCAGCACTGCTGCTTCTCCCCTGGAGGGCGAGGTTGTCCTAGGCTTCATTCACATACAGGCATTGTCTGATTGTCATGAGGAAAAGGTGACATGTTTATCAGAAATGCTGGAAATGGAGCTGTACCGTTCAACTTCTGCTGGAAAGACTGGGGCAGTTTCTTTCTTGCTGGAACATGTTGTTAAACAATCTCCTGCATTTAAGAATTTCATAAATTCTGAAGAAATTATTAAGAAACTCAATCAAATCTTGGTGAATTGCTTGTCAAAAAAATGCAGTGAGAATTATCTCAGCCCTGTGAGAGTTGCCCCCTGAACACAGACAAGCACTTCTGTTCTACAGCAGAACACTTTTCCTTTTGAGGTTTCTGTGGCTTTTCTCCATAATGCTGTTCCCATCCTTCTGTGACAGAAAAGCCCTGATTTCGCTCTCATGGTGTTCTTTATCCACAGATTAGTGTGTGTGAGGTCACTGGATTAATGCTTCACATCCCCTGCTGTCCTCAGGGAATAGAAGTTGCATCCTCAAATCCGATTATTTACTGAACTGGCTGGGCTGGAGCCAATGCTTTGGGAAAAGTACTTTCAGACCTCTTTGGTTTTTAAAATGGTTTATTGCTATGTGGGTTATTATCCCTTTTAACAACAAAACATGAAGTGTTCCAAGGTGACCAACTTTTCCCCAGTAACCAGTTTGTTTTTCCAGGTATCAGAATGGTATCAGACCAGGTACCTTTGCAGAGTTTATTTACCTATACTTTTCTCCTTTGGACAGCTGAGTTTTGGTTACCCTGTGTCCCCTGCATCAGACAGCACATCCTGCAGCCCAGGAGGGCACTGGGGTTCCAGGGGCCTTATAATCAGTCTGGTGTATTTCTAATGATGCTGGTGGGATCATGGAGAAAATACTTTTGATTGGAGGGTAGGTATTTGCTAAAGAAACAGTTCATAATACACACACATACAGTCTACAACTGTAATATAACTTCATGAAAAAAGGCAGGAGAAGCCAAATCCTCTGAAGCAACTCAGTGGTAATAGGAGTACAAACCCACGTGCACCTGTGGCTGTTGGAAATGTGTAGGTGATGCCTTGAGAAGGCTGACCTAGAACAGAGTTAAAGAATAAAGTAGGGATTTATTAAAAGGCCTCCATGGATCCACCTTGGTTCAGCACAAGAGCCCAGCCAGGGCTGCACCCAAGGTGAACCAAAATGGTCACAAAATCCATGCCTGGTCATGGGGTCTCTCACTTTGGTAAGTTCTGCTCTGTTTGCATTTTGAATTTTATTGTCCAGTTACAGCTTCAGGTTATGCAGTCCCATCCTGCTTGTTTTTCTCTCTCCAGCCCACGTTGTTTGTGCTCTTGGGCCTGAAGTTTGGAATGGGTGTCCCAGGTCCCAAGCTAGAAAAGAAATTGTTTTGTCTCCCTACCCTGTGAAGAGAGCTTGCCAACACTTAGCTCAGAACAACACACCTAGGCAGCACAGAATCTGAAAAATATGAAAGCTAAAACTAAAGGCATCATAGGAACCCTTGGAACGACGACCATGCCACAGGGGTTTGGTGCCCTGTGGGCTGGGCAGGCTGGCACGGAGCTGTCAGCCCTGTGGCTCTCAAGGTGGAGCCTTTTCCAGTAAAGTCAAAACCCACGTCATTGTACATTGGCAACAATGCTGGAAAGCAGATATTCAGATATTCAACAGATGTTCAGAACCGTCTGCCAGCACACCAGAATTACTTTATTTGGGGATTTATTAGGAAAAGTGATGGAAAAAGGAAGCTCTGATATTTAAAACAAATATATATATATATATAAAATAAAAGAAAGGCCTCATAAAATCAGGCCTGCCATGCTGAATTAGTAGCTGGCCTGTCACTTCTAAGTGCAGCTAAATACTTTGCAAGTTCCCATGTGGAAACAGCCTTGGGAATGAGAGCTCCTCAACACAACAATCTATTCCTAGAGTCTAAAATAAGTGCACCTGTATAAACAATAAGATCCATCTCATGAGAATCAGGAGAAAAAATACATTAACTAAAAATACATAAGTTTGATAGATTTGCAAAACCATTGGTACCATGTACCAACCAATGAACTAAGTGTGAATATATTGTCCACCAATAAGATCTGACACAGTGCCTTCTGATAATCCTATAAAATATCACCTCTACAATAAAGAATTGGCTTTTTCTGCATGAAGAAACTGATTCCCACCTGGTTTATTGCCATATTCTGCCTGCCATGTGGAGCACATGGCGTCAGGGGCTGCTCAGTGTGGTGGTGATGAAGAAAACAAAAGCAAGTAAGACAGAAATGTAATTTTCCCTCATTTATACAAGGCCCCCACAGTCAGATCTGATTTCTCCTAGAAGAGACAAAAAAGAATGTCCCTTGTACCCATCCTGCCTTTGTCTGTAATTGAATTATAATCACCCCCATTGCTCTTGTAGAGAAAGCTGGTAGTAAAATGTTACTTCAGAGTGTTTTTGGCAACACAGAGCTTTGCTTAAAGGTTATTAATGCTCCTACTGAAGTGTTCTAGAGGTGACTTCAGGAGTATTTTTGGGATATTTTAATACTAATATACAAATAACAGGGAAAGGATGTTATTATTGCATTTGGATTGCAAATTTCTGGGGGATTAAGTCCATTCAAGCTATCACAGAGATGTTTATTGGTTCAACTTTTCAGGGCAATGTAGGGCAAAGTGTCCTGTTCATAGCTCAGTCAAAATAAAAATGTCAAAATAAAAAAATGGACTTTTTTGTGGCAGATTTGATAAAAAGTTAATAGTTTTGCTGCTTCTTGTAATTAAAGCGGAATATATTGCTAATTTTTAACTTTTTAAAAAGACGTTTTTGCAGGTGCACCAGGGGATAAATGTGTGCTGAATAGAAATTTTAACTCAACTGTTGGTACTCGTTAGAGAAATGTATTCACAGTAAAAACAGAGTTCACCGAAGAGCAGCTTGAGAGGTGATTTTCCATTTTTTTGCAGCTAATTAAGCACAGAAATGAAGCAGTGGTCCCAGGGTTTTCTACATGGCTGAAAAACACAGAGAAAAACTCAGCTGCTGAAATTGGAAATAAAGATAAATTCAATAATTAGCAAAGCGTGTTGGGCATAGGGAGATGTTTGGTTGGGATTTTTTTACCTGTCATGTTTTGCATATTTTGATTTTGCTGAAGCATTAATAATTTCCATTGAGCTGATGGGAAAAAACAGGATTTGGTGGACTGAAAAAATGAAGTGATACAAAAGAATCTTCAGTGGTGGGCAGAGAGCTGCAGGAAGGTTTGGGAAGTGTAGGAACAGAGAGACAGGAAATCCTCTGATGAGGACACTTGTTAAAAAAGCTCTTGGTAATGACCAAAAAATGGAAGGGGTGAGAAACAAAACAAAACTCATATTGTCACCCCTCAGTCACAGAGTTTGGATTTAATCTTATCATTGACTGAGTTTTCCACAAGCTAAGCATTAAAACATAGTAAGACATTAAATTTTTTTTTCTTGCCTTTCTATCAGAGCAGCAAAAAAATCTTATTTTTTTACAGTTTTATCCCACTTAAATTGGAGCATTGGAACAGAGATGGAATCTGGCATAAAATACTCCTAAGGAACCCAGTTTGTCTGGGCTTGGTGGTGTGTTCCCAAAGTGGACAGGTAGCACTGCCCATCTTATTTCACAGAACTCCATGGCTTTTCCAATAACATTTGAAGAATTTTCTCTGTGATTGGTAGAAGGTGGAGGTGGCTGTGGTTTTTCCTCCCTCCTTGTTAAATTCATGCAATAATTCAATAGAATATACTGACTATATCTTCTGTACCTGTGTATACATATATATATATATATATATATATATATATAACCAAGACTAGTGACTATATATAACCAAGACTAATTACCTTCTTTGTGTTGGCAGGTTCTGGTTAATAAATTTGAAGTAGTCATATTAATTAGCTCGTTGACAGTTTCACTGTGGTCTGTTTTAAAATGATTCCACAATGCTAGACAGAAAAATCTTTTTTAGGAACTAATCACTTCATTCATAAATTTTATTTCTGCAGAAGAGAGAATTGGAAGAACATTCATCAGCTGTGAGTCATGGCATAATAGAATCATACCAGCGTCTGTGGAATCCTTCAGAAATTATTGAACAAAATTGGTAAAGTGACTAATCTGCAGTTGTGGATTTGAGGTAACAGTGTCAGCTACCATTGAATCTATTTTCATAAATCAGATACCACTTCTTTGAACTTGTCCTATTCAAATTATTCAAGTAAAACTGTGGTTCTATACCTGATAATATTTTCCAAATTCTTGCAAATTTTCTCTATGTAATTTACATGAACAAATGGATTTTCCTTTTTTTTCTCTGTGCTTTGTATAAAATACATAAGAGAAAGAATTTTCTTGGTAAGTAAGTAAAGTTACACTTTGAATTCATATTTCCTATAAAAAGAAAGGGAAGATATGTTTTTCTTACATGTCAGAACCCCCCAAATACAAAGGAATATTCCTGCTTTAATTTGGTCTAAATGAAATGGCAGCACAAAAGGTACAGTGGGGAGAAAAGAAAAATTGTGCTACTAATGGATTGTGATGTGTGAAATGGAATTGGAGATGACAGGGCAATACCAGAGATCAAAGAAAGCTCTTCAAGACACCTCAGTAATGGCTGGCAAATGCTCACCTGACCCAAGATGGGAAGTCCTGGAGCCAGCTCCAAACAATCTGTGGGAGGGGGATGTGTTTCCATGGTGTCCTTCAGGTTCCAGAGAACTGGAATAGAAACTGATATGGTGTTTGTAATCCAGGTGAAAGAAGCAGGAGAAAAGAAAGAATTGTAAAAGATTTTTTCTCTGGAGTGAGACGTGTTTGTAGAAGGAATCGTTTGTAGAGGCAAGGGTCATACTGGAATTTTTCCCTGCAGGAATTAAGGCTTTCAAGGCCTGTTCTGATGCCCATGGCAGCCAACAGAAGGATGCTTGCCATGGAGCAGCAGAAGCAATCTCTGGAGGAGATTCCCACGACACCTAGGCTCACTTGAGTTGTCCTGCTTGTGTCAGGTTGACCTCATTTTGCTTGGAACAGAGGATGAGGAGTGATGGACAGTGAGGATGAGGAGTGGTGGACACTGGGGATGAGGGGTGATGGAAAAGGAGGATGAGGGGTGATGGACATGGAGGATGAGGGGTGATGGAAAAGGAGGATGAGGAGTGATGGACATGGAGGATGAGGGGTGATGGAAAAGGAGGATGAGGGGTGATAGACATGGAGGATGACGAGTGATGGACGTCGAGGATGAGGAGTGATGGACACTGGGGATGAGGGCTAATGGACACTGGGGATGAGGAGTGATGGACACGGAGGATGAGGAGTGATGGACACTGAGGATGAGGAGTTATGGACACCGAGGATGAGGAGTGATGGACATGGGGGATGAGGAGTGGTGGACACTGGGGATGAGGAGTAATGGACACTGGGGAAGAGGAGTGGTGGCATTGGGAACAAGCTGGCCAGCACTCAGCAGGGAGCTCAGGCTCTCGGGATGGCTGTGAAAGCCATTGGCAGGAATGGGAAATGGGATTTATTTTTCTAGCACACGTCAAACATGTGCCAAAATGAGTGAATCGCTGGCTTACATTTGAAGTGAACAGGATCTGAGAATTTTGGGAAGCAGCTTTCCCATCCTGCAGTTTTGTGACTGAGGGTTCTACAGCGTCCTCCAAGCTTTTGTGATCCTGGGAAGTTCTGATGATAACACTAGAGAATGATAGAATTTATACACTAGAGCAGGCTGCCCCATCCAGGCAGGAATCAAGTCCATTATTTTTATAAAAAAAATAAAGTTTTTAAAATATATTCTTTGCATAAATGGATGTATTTTCTACAGTGGTCCCTCTCCTTATTCTGCCTTTAGAAATTTACACTCAGCAATCAGGGAAAAGTCCAGCTCCATTTTCTTTTTCAAGTGGTTGTTAATAAGAACATGTCAAACTTCTCTTTCAGAGCATCACATGCACGTTTCATCTGTAATGTGGGAATGGCCTCATGCCCAGTTTGATTGAAAGACATTTTGTCCATCCTCCCAGAAAATGGTCAAATACATTCCTTCCTTAAGCAGGTGAACAATTCATCTTCACACCTTGGGTGTTTGCGAAGTCCAACCTAAAAACTCCAAACACTTTTGTTTCATGTACTTTCTCCTCACGTCCACAAGAATGAGGAGTTTTGAACTCTTAATGTTGACTTATTCTCACACTCTGCTCTTGGCTTTTGAAGGGTGTCTGTAACAGATCACAGCTTTCTTTGCAAAGAGTATTTGGTCCAATGTCTGGCTTTGAAGAATTAATATACCCACATTATTTCAAAGCACAGCTGTTGATTGATGTGAAAGGATTGTTGCTCATTGTTGAACTGTTGTATTTTTCTCTGTATACACAGCAGGGGAGAAGCCAAAAAAAAGCATGGCAGGTGGGGCTGGGGGGCTGCTGTGTTTTGGTTTTACGTTTGTTCAACTTTCTCAGCAACTTCAAAGACTTTCTGTTTCTTCTGAAGCACTGTTGCACTCTTATCTGTAACCAGTGCTTAATGTTCATCTCTTTATCATTTCAGTCCACAACCAAGCTTCTGTACAAACAAAGCAGCACTGGCTGCAGTGATATAGATGATGTATCACTGGCTGTGCTGAGATTTGTACATACATCATATAACAAGTGACATGGAAGGGATTTTGCAAAACAGTCTGTCAAAAAAGTGATGAGGTTTCTAGATGCTCTTTGCTCTGAAAAGGGGTTATAAAAGTGTTTGTTTTCAAAGAAGGGCACTTTAATCTATGCTAGAACTATCAGCAATGCCAGCTGCTTTTGTCCTCAGTTTCTCTGAAAGCCTGCTGAGCTCCTCTGAAGGTGTGCATTACCCTTCCTAATTAAATCGGGGTGATCAGCTTGATGAATGCACAGCTAAAATGTGCTTTCTGTAAACACTCAAACAGTGAGTTTTTCTAGTTGCGAGAAAAAAGTAAGGAGTTAAATTATGCACAGAAACAAAATGTTTTCCTGACTTCTTCCTATCATTCATAATTGACTTTCTTTAATCTTCTGTGGTCATTTTACAAGCTTAATGACCTCTGCTTTTCTGAGTGCTATCAAAGTTCCATAGCCTAAGTTTAGGGGCCAAAGGGTCTCTCGCCTGCCTGTGATTGGCATGAATCCTGCAGGAATGTAACTGCACTAAAGGTGTCAGTCTCTCTGGCGAATCTAATGGAAAACCATCAGTGTGTTAGGAAATTAGTGGGGGAAAAACAGGCTAAGAAGCTCTTCCACAGCTCCCAGAAGCTGTGTGTCTGTAGGCAGCCAGCTGGGAGCTGGAGGGCACCAGGGCAGTTGATGCTTTTCCACTGAGGGTCTGTGCGCTTCAGTGACAGCAGCATTGATTCAGCTGCACTGAGGGACGTCCCAGCCCCACTGGAATCTGTGTCTTTCATGGCTGGGCATCTCTGGGATGGGGGGATTCTGCCCCTGTGCCCCTGTGCTCAGGTGAGAGCCCACCTGCAGAGCTGCCCCGGCCCTGGGGCCAGCACAGGAGGGACCTGGAGCTGCTGCAGAGAGCCCAGGGGAGGCCATGGAGCTGCCCCTCTGCTCTGGAGCCAGGCTGGCACAGCTGGGGGTGCTCACCTGGAGAGGAGAAGGCTCCAGGGAGAGCTCAGAGCCCCTGCCAGGGCCTAAAGGGGCTCCAGGAGAGCTGGAGAGGGACTGGGGACAAGGCATGGAGGGACAGGACACAGGGAATGGCTTCAGAGTGACAGAGGGCAGGGATGGATGGGATATTGGGAAGGAATTCCTCCCTGGCAGGGTGGGCAGGCCCTGGCATAGGGTGCCCAGAGCAGCTGTGGGTGCCTCTGGATCCCTGGCAGTGCCCAAGGCCAGGTTGGATGGGGCTTGGAGCAGCCTGGGACAGTGGAAGGTGTCCCTGCCCATGGCAGGGGTGGCACTGGATGGGCTTTAAGGTCCCTTCAACCCGAACCATTCCATGTTTCTACGATTGCTCTTTCAGTTGCAGATGACAAGGAGCTCATGGCTTTTCTCTCTCTATCTATCTTTGTAATGTTGTCGTGCCAGGAAATTTAGACTGCCTGAGGCTATGGACATCAGTGTGATCTGATTGTACTTGCAGGAGAAGCCACATTAAAATGAGCAGTTCCATGAAATCAAAACAAACTTGGAAGAGCTAAGGGGTTTCTCTTTTCAGACAACTTTCTGAGGAAGGCAAGGCAGAGCTGTGAGCAGCACTCAGCAATGTTTCCTGTCTGGGCCTCAGTTCTTAGTAAACTCTTTTTCTGAGAGTTCCAGAAAGTGAACTAAAGCCCAGAGAACACTAATTTCCTTACAGGTCTAGGCTCTAATTAAAGGTTTATGGTGAAGTAAACAAAAGAGAGTCCATGGGGCTGAATCAGGACTGTCCTTTGAACATGAGGGAAAGGTGATTTCCTGAGTAGCACCATCCCTGCAGTGCTGGGAATCCCCCCTGTGATGTGGTGGTTTTCAGGGCAGTCAGGACTTGGTGAAGGGAAGGAGAGATCTTGACTCCATTTCAGAAGGCTGGCTTATTATATTATGATATATATTACATTTAAAAAGACCACACTATAACTATACTACACAGAACAGACAGAAAGATTCATCAGAAGGCGAGACAGGAATAGAAAGGAATGAATAACAAAGTTCTGTGACTCCCAGAGAGTCCGAGAGCTGCTGCCTCCTGGATTGGCCACCAAGCAGAAACATCCCACACTGACCAATCGAGGAAGCACCTGCTGCATTCCACAGCAGCAGATAACAAATTGTTTACACTTGAAGCTGAGGCCCTTCAGCTTCTCAGGAGAGGAAAATCCTAGCAAAGGGATTTTCACAAAATATCCTAACTACACCCCTGGACACGGCCCCAGCTGGGGCTCAGAGCTCCCCTGGAGGAATAGCCCAGGAGATGGCTTTGAGCCCAAGGTTTGGGTTTGCAGCCATATTTTTTTTCCTCCCTGATCTGCCATCTTGGAGAAAATCTAGAGCTCTCAGGTTTTAATCTTGATTATTTTGGCTGTGAACAAGGGTAGGTGTGGCTTTTGGAAGCACAGCTTGACAATTTCTGCACTAGCCTGTGAGGTTACAACAGAAATTTTGCTTGAGCAAACCATGATTGGTGCTGGGGAAGGAGGAAAAGCAAAGCCAGGGCTTCCTACCCTGCACAGACACCCCTCCCTGCCCCAGGAAAAGGGGAATCACACAAAACTGTCTGCCTGTGCCATGTTCCATCTGTAAAAACCCGGCTCTGAGCAGTGACTTCAAGCTTGCTCTGGTTTCTTCTGACTCTCAGTCATTTTGACTGTGTTTTCAGTAAGCCCCCAGCTTCCAGAGTTTGCTTTCTGTCAGTCAGACCTGGGAAGGCTCTGATATCAGGTGGGAACAAAGAATGCAGGGAAAATTGGGGTAAGAAGATTGTATCTGCTATTTATTTCAAAATTCAAAAATTATCCCTGGGCATCTTTAGAGAGCTGGAGCTGCTCGAGATCTTGTCTGGTACTAAGCCTGCATTGGAGAAAGGCTTGCTAGTTACTGTGAAAATTAGCCAATTTTTAATTGAGAATCCTTTAATGCAATTAATTTCTTTCATTTCTCAAGGCTGAATTTGACAAAGCATTGCTAAGAACACAAATAGTGTAGAAAATTGTTTGGGTTTCGTTACATAGGGCCTTCTAAAAACTCAGGTGTTTTAGTGTGTTGGGAAAGCAGCAGATAACCTGAACGCCTTGGTCTGAACCCTGCAATATTTTGTACTCAAGTCTGGCTTTTACTTAAGTACAAAATAGGTAAAATGTTGACTGTATTGTTCTTTCATGTGTAACCAAAATAGATTTTCTCCTGGTGGTGGCAGTGCTGGGTGAAAAATTCAGACTGAAAAGCAAGATCAGGAAAAACTTCCTAATTTATTTTGTGATTGTAACTGACCCCTCCATCAAATGGACACATTTTGATTACATGGGGATCAGTTCTCCATAACACACACTGGGGAGATGCTTTAAAATAAGAAATAAAATCAAGAGTAAGTTTAGGACAAATGTATTTCTTCAGAGAACTCTGTTCTTTAGGCCTTTTGCCTGTAATAGAGTTCATATTCTGTTTTATTTTCACCATATTGTGTAAAGGAATCTTAGTAACATGTTTTTGTCAATGTCATTTGCGCAGTTTTAAGCTTTTTGAAGTGTTGAGAAATAGGTCACTTCCCCCGAATTCAGCAGTCAGTTTTCATGTTTAGTGGAGCTGAAGGTTAGGAAAAGTTTCAAAGCCTCTTTTGTTTTTCTTTTTTAAGCCATTATTCAACCTTGAAATGAAAACTCACTCACTAAACTATGCTAAATAGCTCATTTCCCTCGTTTGCTGATGGAGCTAAATGGCCTTTTGGAGATATTTATGAAGATGACTTACCTTTTTCTTATGCACAACAGCCGCACTTTCTCATCCGTGTAATGGAAACAAGAGAGACTCAGGCTGAGGACTTTGCCTCTCTGAAATGGTTTAGCTGTTTTCCCAATAAATTTACACTTTCAATACATGACTTCTACATTTTAGAATGAATTATAAGATAAATTTTTTTTCTCTCCCTAAGGATTTGACCATGAAAATATTGTACTTCCTTGGAAAAATCTGGATTTCTGCGAGCAGGAGGGTGTCAGCTGTGCTGGATGTGTCAGGGTTGGGGTGAGGAAGGGGAGGAGAGGCTCAGATCCTGTGGGATTCCGTGGGTTTCCATGTGCCACTGGGCTGGAGGGCAGGGAGAGGAGAGGAGCCTGCTGAGGGTGCTGCTTCTGAAAGCTCTGTTAACAGGAACTCGCCGAGATGGACAGGCTGGGGGGGTTCTGCGCAGAGAGACCTCTGTGCTGTGCACCTTGCTCAGCCCTTCCCAACCCAGGAGGAGCAGGGAAGCGGGAGGGGAAGGGACACAAGGGACATTGTGGCTGAGTTCCTGCCGTGCACAGGGATGGGGAACACCTGGCAGCGCATCCTACACCCCTGGTGCTCTCCCTGGTGCTCCCCTGGTTGTCCCCTGGTGCTCCCCTGGTTGTCTCCCGCTGTTCCCCTGGTTGTCTCCCACTGTTCCCCTGATTATCTCCTGCTGTTCCCCTGGTTATCTCCCGCTGTTCCCCTGGTTGTCCCCTGGTTGTCCCCTGGTTCTCTCCCGCTGTTCCCCTGGTTCTCTCCCGCTGTTCCCCTGGTTGTCCCCTGGTTATCTCCCGCTGTTCCCCTGGTTATCTCCCGCTGTTCCCCTGGTTGTCCCCTGGTGCTTCCCTGGTTCTCTCCCGCTGTTCCCCTGGTTCTCTCCCGCTGTTCCCCTGGTTGTCCCCTGGTGCTTCCCTGGTTCTCTCCCGCTGTTCCCCTGGTTCTCTCCCGCTGTTCCCCTGGTTGTCCCCTGGTTCTCTCCCGCTGTTCCCCAGGTTATCTCCCGCTGTTCCCCAGGTTATCTCCCGCTGTTCCCCTGGTTGTCCCCTGGTGCTCCCCAGGTTATCTCCCGCTGTTCCCCAGGTTATCTCCCGCTGTTCGCCTGGTTGTCTCCCGCTGTTCCGCTGCTGTTCCCCCGGCGCTCTCCCAGCGCGGCCGCGGGCGCACCTGGACTGCGGCCGCGGGGCACCAGGGGGCGCTCCCGCACCGCCTCCGCGCCCGGCGGGGACGGGAATGGGGAGAGGGAATGGGATGGGAATGGGAATGGGATGGGAATGGGAATGGGATGGGGATGGGAAAGGGGAGAGGGAATGGGAACGGGAATGGGAATGGGGAGAGGGAATGGGATGGGAATGGGAATGGGGAGAGGGAATGAGGATGGGAGAGGAATGGGGACGAGGAAAGGAGTAGGAATTTGAATGGGAATGGGGAGAGGGAATGGGATGGGGATAGGAGGGGAATAGGGACGAGGAAAGGAGAAGATATTGGAATGGGAAGGGGAGAGGAAGGAGGATGGGAATGGGAATGGGGAGAGGGAAAGGGATGGGGATGGGAGGGGAGGGGAATAGGGACGAGGAAAGGAGTGGGAATTGGAATATGATGGGGAGTGAGAGTGGGAAGATGGAAAGGGATACAGATGGGAACGGAGAGGGGTGCAGGAATGGGGATGGGAATGAGGATAGGAAAAGGGAGTGGATGCAGAAAGGAATGGGGAGGGTGATGGACATGGGAATGGAAAGGGGGATGAGGATAAGGACGGGCTTGGGAATAGGGATGGAGCCGGGATGCACCTTCGGCGGGGCTTCCCCCGCGGGGCACAGCCCACCCACCAAGAGCCTTTCCAGCCTCTGCCTTAGATCCCGTTAAAGCACCTGCAAACGAGCCAGGTGTTGGGAAGGAAACCCGGCAGGAATCAGGGCCGTGTGCTCCCGGTGTTCCCATCTGTGTGATGTTTATCCAAGGCCACAGCTTGGGCATCTCTCTCACTCACAGAGATAAGCTAAATGCAACATTTACCAAAAGTTTAACATCTAGATAAGATGTTCTATTCCTATAGAAATTTCTATTCCTATATAAAATGAGTAGGGAAAATGGCTTTTTCCATTATTTTTTTTTCCCTGCAAAAAAATAGCTACCTCATTCCTGCCCTGTGCTCAAACATTATTTTAGTCATGAAGAAAGCATTTGAAAACCTTCCTTTAGTTTTGAGACAATGCCTTAACCCATTTAACATAATGATTTCTCTAAATCTGGAAACATTTCCAATCTCATGCAAAACTTTGGCTTATTCTATTCAAAAGTAATATTTAGCAATAGGACTTTAATTGAACTTTATTTACTAATTCAAATATGGAGTGGGTAAACAAATCAAAGTCCACTTGGAAATTGAAGGGTGAAGGGTGAAATTGAAGGGTGTTTTAAGGCGTTGCAAAATATGTGTTAATCTTTTGTGTACAAATGCAAAAAAAAGTGATTTGCTGTTTCCAGAAGTCTTTTGGAAAATGGTTTGCAGGCACGTAGACCAAAAAGGAAGTTTACATCTGACATGTATATAATGTGTTTGAATGATGATGTTTCTTCAGCTGTGGGAGGATAGAAAATTCTTTTACTGAAATCTTTGTGATTTTGCTGGCTTTAGCAGCACTTGTAAACACTAAGGTGGCAAAGAATGTGGCTGTCTTTTGGGAACATCCTTACTCCTAAACCTGCCTCTCTCCATCTTCCTAGCAGTGTTAACGAGGGAAAACAAAAAAAAAAAAAAGAGAAGATGTCTTGAAGAAAACTAATAAAAAGTAGCCTTGAGCAAAAATCTGGAGGAGGAAATCTTCCTTGGAGGCTTGGGGTGGATTTGGCAGGAGCGGCTCAGAGTCGCAGATGGGAATTATCCAGCAGAACCTTCCTCGCAGTCCTCAGGAAATCAAAGCAGCCTGACAAATGTCTGGCTGCACACCCCAGAACGACACTCAGGAATGTTCTACCAACATCTGCTCCCGCTTCTGTGGCTGTGACAGGAGACAGGCAAACAGAACGTGTGCGAGGGAGCCAGCGACTCCGACTCGGAGCTTCCTCGTGTACGCAGGACAAGAGGAGGGAAGGAAGCCCAAGATGGAAACCAATTTCTAAAATCCAACTTAAAAATGGAAATGAAGACTGAAAATGTCTGAAGTGTCCTTCCTCAGCTCATGGTGTGGCTGGGCAGGGAGTCACTTTGTCCAAGAATGCTCCTTTTTCAGAACCATTGGCCACTCAGGGAGGAGCAGAGGTTCAGCTTCCAAGCTGACATTGCAATTGGTGACAAGAGTGAACTCCAGGTATCAGAGACTTCCCAGCCATCTAAATGAACCAGAGACAAAGCCTAACACCAAACATAGCCATGAAATCTACTTCTGAGCAAAAATAATTAATGATTAATGGCATATTTTCATTATTTGAAAGGAAAAATATGCATCATATAAATTCTTCCTAATGAGTAAATGAGTAATTTTGATCAAGGAAGTACAGACTGCATCTTTTAAAGGTAAGAAAAATGCTTTGGAGACATAATGTCAGTAAAAGAATATCTTTGGGAATCTTTTCAGGCTGCCATCATGTTTACACACCACTTGGCAGATTGTCACTTCCTTCTATTTATTTTCAGCTCCGTCCTCTCCCATGTGTGGAATAATTGTTGACTCCAATTTGAAGAGCACGCCTGTGCTGCGCTCTCAGCTCAGCCATGGAGATGCCATCCTTTGCATACCAAGCTCAGCATTGTTTATGCTCTGGCTTTTTTTTTCTGTTGTTATGAGAACAATTATGGGTGAAAGCATTTTGCTGATGATGAAGTGGTAAGAGTGAGCATTTGGAATATTTGGTTCCAGCTCTGCTTCTTTTTAGTTTAGGCTTCACGCCTGTCACAGAGGAGCTGAAGGAACAGCCTGGGTGCTGAGCTGCGCTGGTACATGAGACACGAAGCAGTTCCCACGTGTGTGTGCCAAACAAGGTGTTTAGAGCTGCCAGTTCTGACATTTGGGTGCAGAGCCCAGTGCCCAGGGTGTCCCAGGCAGCCCAGAAAGGGCTTTGCAAACCAAACATCTGGTTTGAAATACTGAGACCAAATACTGAGAGCAAACTCAGTACTCTGCGCTCCAGGTCTGAGCTGCAGTGCTCCAAAGGACTGACAAAGGTCAGGTCTCATCTCACTGAGGTTTCCCTGTTCCCTGCAATGACCCCACAGTGCTCCTCAGGCCTTCAGGGCTTTGGAGGAGACAAAAAGGAGCAGTGTGTGTGCAGCTCCCGAACCTTCCCATGCAGCTGGGAAGAAATTCCCTGTTCCCGTGCAACAGGCAATTTTGATGTTAAGGTCACAAATCAGGTATCTTTCTCTTGTATGCCAATAATGGCAGTGTTGGAACACAAGAGTGGGTCAGAAAAGTATTTTGTAGCTTCAGCTGTTTATGTTCAGGTCTGTCACATTCTGGTGTGAGTTTGCCAAAGTCTGGGCCAGGGTTTGGGTAGGAAAGCAAACCTCTTTATTCCCTTTAATTACTGGAATCATGGAATGGTTTGGTTTGGAAGGGGTTTTAAACCTGTCCCATTCCACAGGGACAGGGGCACCTTCCACTGTCCCAGGCTGCTCCAAACCCCATCCAGCCTGGCCTTGGACACTGCCAGGGATCCAGGGCCAGCCACAGCTGCTCTGGGCACCCTGTGGTGCCTCCCCAGCCTCTCGGGGAATAACTCCTTCCCAAAATCCCATCTAAATTTTCCCTCTGTCAGTCTGAAGCTGTTCCCCTTTGTCCTGGCACTCCAGGCCCTTGTAAAGGGTCTCTCTCCATGTACCCTGTCAACCCTTTCAGGCACGGGAAGGCCACACTTGGGTCACTCCAAAGCTTCTCCTCTCCAGGCTGAACAATCCCATCTCTCCCAGCCTTTTCTCATGGGAGAGGTGCTCCATCTCTCCAAAGACTTTACAGAATTCCAGATGAATGTCACCCATAGCCCTCCCCTTGTTCAGTGATGGAGTCACTGCATCAGAGAAGGCCACGGGGAGGATTGTCCCTCGGTGAGGCTGTGCTGGCTGTCCCAAATCACCTCTGGGTGTCCCAGTGCCTGTCCCAGGCTCCTCCCAGCACAGAGGGTAGGCTGAGAGGGCAGTAGGCAGATGAGCTTTCCATGCAGTGTTTGCAGTAAATGAGGAGGTGGTACAGGATATTCTTCCTGGCATCTCAGCTTGAGCTGGCCATTTTCTGAGCTGGCTCAACTTGGTCTGATCTGCTATTTGAACAAATCAGAGATTTTCAAGCTCTGCTGGCTGTGAAAGGAATTGGGCTGTGTTTCTCTGGATCATTCCCGCACCAGAGCCATCCTTTGAAAGGCAGCCCTCACCTCAGTGCTCCCAAGGAAGCAGGTGTAGCTCCATAGCTGGGTATTGTTGCTTCCTCCTTGTGTGGACTTCTCCTGACAGGCTCTGTACCCCAAAATTGGGAAGACTGAGCAACAGAGTGTTTGTGGGTTTTTTTCTGGGTTTTCAGGTTTTATTTTCTGTTGGATGCAAGCCTTGCAAAATTCCTGAGGGGAGATTCTCAAAGCCAGCACAGCCTTTAGCTTTATGATTACCAGGAGGAGGCAGGGATTTTGGGAGCATCCTGGTTTTTCACCCATCTTTATACGAGGAGCAGCAATAGGGACTCAGATAAATGCTTGATTAAAATTTCTGGTGTTTTCTTCAGCTTCATTTCCAGAATAATTTTCACATTTGATGATTTTCTTTGTGGTAACATCACTGTTGATCCTTGCAGGGCTGAGTGCTGTGGTCTGAGATGGGATTGCAGAAAGTTTTGGATGGCAGAATAAGCCCAGGATGAAGAGGTTTCTGTGAAACACCTGGGAATGTATCATTTCTAATAATAAAGGGAAGGTGGGCAGGCCCTGGCACAGGGTGCCCAGAGCAGCTGTGGCTGCCCCTGGATCCCTGGCAGTGCCCAAGGCCAGGCTGGATGGGGCTTGGAGCAGCCTGGGACAGTGGAAGGTGTCCCTGCCCATGGCAGGGATCATTTTCAAGGTCCCTTCCCACCCAAACCCTTCTGTGATGCTATGATGATTCTTTAATAATATTACCAGAAAACCTTTAATTTCTTCTAATTTTCCAAGGCTTTTGGAAGGCAGTTTGCCAGTTAGTATTTAGGAAAATATGTCTTATAAGCAGAACATTTTTGTGTAGTTTGTAAACTCTGGGCTGCAATAAGAGGGGACAGAGTCTCAGAGGCAACTGTTCCAGTGCTGAGTGGTGTCTGGCTCTGCTGCTAAATTTGCCAAAAGGTTCATTGTGGGTTCCTTCCAACTTGAGATAGCCTATGATTGTATGAAAATATTCTGCTTTGTCAGCATGTTTTTTCACTTAAATTAGCCCAGAAGAAGTATTAAGAAAAAAGTGAATACTAAGAAAAATTAAAGTAAAAGAGTTGATGGGTGGAAAGGTTGATAGATAAAAGATCAGATGCTGACTGATAGAAGCTTGTGCTTTTGGGAGGGAAAAATCAACTGAGGTGACTTTTTTTTTTTTTTTTTTTTTTTTGAGCATATTGGCTGTGGGTTTATGCTGTGTTCTGGATTTAAGCTCTGCTTAAAAGTCAGTCAAGCACAGAAGACTCTGAAGATCTGAGAGGCTCTTCCTTCAGAGAAGTGACAAAATCTGCAGCAGAATGAATTTCCTGGTTTTGCTTTGGTCCTGACCAGAAAGGCTTTTCATTTCCTGAGGATGATGACTTCTATTGATTGGCAGGTGGGTAAGAACTTGTTACCTTCTTAATTCATATCTGTAATGCTGGTTTACCTAGCACTGGTCTGTATGAACATGCAGTATGAACTCCCAAGCCACACATGGGTTTTGAACACTGATCTCAAACCCCACTCCCCTCCAGAATATTATTTTAAAGAAAAAAAAGTGTGAAAAGGTGGGTAAATAATAAAAAAAAGGGAACAGAAATCTAAATGACAGGCCTGGTATGTGTCTTTCTCAAATATCTTTATCTGGATAAATCCAGTTTATTTGTATTTTATGGCTGCCATTGAGGCTGTCTGCTTTGCTTTTTTTATTCCAGCCAGCAGTGCTGTTCCTCAGAATTTGTTGCTGTTGTCTTCTTGGACTCTTTAAGCCTCCTCAACTTAGAAATGCATTATTTAGTCTGGTGGTTTGCAGAGTGACAGTGTTCTCAGGAGGAGAGAGCATTAAGAGAAAGCAGGTATTCATCTTGATATTGCCAGTTGGGTAAAAATGCTTCAGAGAACAAATTGCTGAATCTGAGGGTACATCCTTGGCTGGAATTCATTCTTTTCTTGTGGCTTTCTCAGTGTCTTGCTTGTGGCCTTTTATTTATTTTTTTTTTAATCTGAGATTTACTGTGTTTCTGAAAAGTGTGCAGACAGGATACACAGTTAGCCTGAAATGCCTTGGAACTTAGAAATAGAAGCATCTGGTTCCAGGCTGCTTGGTAGAGGAAGAATTATCAGCAAAATAAGAAATACAGTCAGGAAAAATCAAGACAGATAAGGATTACTTTGTTGAATGGATGGTCTGTGATGGAGTGAAATCAGATTTCTCTGTATTAAATAAAAGTAATGCTCTCCAAAAGTACTTCAGAGACAGCTCTGTCTCAAGAATTTCCTCCACTTATATTTTTCACTGTTCTTTTTTTTTTTTTTTTTGTTCTTTTGCATTCACTTTCCCCCTGTGAATGATTTCACTCAACAAGCAGGAAAATATTTATCAAACAGGAGAAAAGCAGTTTTTGCTTGATGTAGTATCACTCATTCTTGTTCATTTCTAAGACAAAAGTATGAGGTACTTTGCCCTCTGGTAAAATTTCAATCTCAGTTTCTGGAGCTCCTTGAAGACACCAAATCCTTATGTTTTTGATGGGGCAGAAGTTGAATTTCTCCATGACAGACAGTGCCTTTCTCATCTTCCATTTCTTCAGCTCCTGTCCTTTCTCATGCCTTAGCAACAATTTTCCTTGAAGAACTGGGACAAGGTTGTAATGTACACAAGCAGACCTGAGTCACAAACAATCTCTGGTGACCTTAATGTATCAAAATAAACAGATGTGGGGAGGGAAAAGCAGCTCAGTGACAGCAACACCAATGCAAGACATAATGGAAAAATATTTCATTGTAGTCGAACTGTGCTGGGCTCTGTGGAGGTGAAAGGAAAAACAGCACTGGATTCAGGGCAGACAGGGGGACCAGAGATGAGAAGACACCCAACTGACTACCAGAACATTTTGTCTTTGGAGAATCCACCCAGGTAGTATTCTCAGGAGAAATATTGGTTTTGAGGAGAAAAAAATGCAGATTTATGGCATGTCAGCATTTAATAATGTTTGTTATTTTGTTGTTTTTGCTAAATTGTTCATTCCAGAAGAATAAGAAACCTGGAAACCGTGATGCTACATTTTAACACTGTGAATTGAGCTACCTTTTGAGCTCGTATTTCACTTAAAATGTTTTTAGCTTTCACTTTACAGAACCATGAACAGCAAGATTAAAAACTCAATATTCAAGTAGTTCTTCAAGTTATCACTGCTGCCAGGAGGTTCAGACCTGAGCTCCTCCTGCTCAGGACCACAGCTGCCTTCTGCCTGGGCAGCTCAGCAGCAGCCCCTCACCAAGCACACGCCTTTTCCTTGCTGGCAATTCTTTACACAACAGTCACAGATTGGCAAGTCCTTCCCAATTAAGGAACTTTAGAAAAAGAAGAAGAAAAAGAAAAAGGAGCTGACATTATGGTGATTGTGACCTCTGCAAATATTTTCCGTTGGCTTTGGGGATTTGTGTTGTTTCCCCCGCCTGCCCCATGCCTCCTGTTGAAAGATCATCTGGAGAATCCAGGCTAGCCAGGGTGGAATTTGAGGTGCTGAGATTCTGCATGGCTTCAGCTACTGCTGTACAAACATCAAAACAAATAATCAAATCCATCCGATCTTTCAATGCAGGTGGTGGAACTTCCACTAAATCCCTAAGACAAGGATTTGGGTCAGGGCAGGAGCGAAGCTGGAAGCTGGAGACAATTTTTTCTTGTGTGAGAGCAGAGAAAAATCCATGGGATGGGCAACCCTGAAGGTAAAAGCTTGAAGAATTCCCAAGCTCTGCAGCTGGCAGGGATTCTGGGGGTGGTTCTGTGCTAAGGGGTCTCTTTAGCTGCTGACAGCCTTTGCCAGCCCCCAGCCCCGAGGAGAGAGGCTCGGGGGACAAAGCCAGCAGCAGAGTGCCACCAGGTCACATTTCCTTGGCATGCTGGGGTGTGCCAGCTGTGCTGGGAGTGCCAGCAGGGCTGTGGGGAACAGCTCAGTCCTGCTCTGGCAGTGCCCAGCAGGATGGGGGTAAGAGCAGAGCAGACATGTAGGGGCATTTCCCTGGAAGAGTCCCCCTGTGACTGTTTGTGCCCCTGGGATTTTCCTGGGACATTGCCCACTCCACTTGTCCATCATTTTGTCCAGTCCCCCTTTTACTGCCCACTTCTGTGGCTCAGTCACTCCTTGTGTGAAGAACCCACCCGGATCTGATTTTTCTGAGCCTGTTCTTTGCAGCTTTGCTGGACGCCACCTGCTTCTAGCATTGGAAGGTGCAGTAAAAAAACCTAAAGCAAAATTAAAAAAACCCCACCCTATTCCCCCTTTCCATTCCCATTCCTTTCATAACAGTATAGGACTTGGTTGTCTCTCCCTCAAGCATCTCTCTCATCTTTCCCATCCCTCTCTCACCTTTATGATTTTTTAGCCATTGTTGGCACAGAAGCTGTTGCAGAATGTGATCATCTTTTCAGTCTCCAGGTAAAAAAACCTGGAAGTTTTGGGTCCTAGTCAGTTTCTTCTGTCTCTCCTTAGCCATGAAGGACTTCTGTGTAGGATTCCAGAGATTCCAGCCAGGAATTCTGCATGTCCTGTCCATTGTTTCTTTGGGAATTAAGTTCTCATTACTTTTTAAACCTCATTATTTTAAGCTTCACTGGATAATATATTGAACATATATCAAATATGCCCAGCATCTTCATTCTCTTTTAATGTTTATGACAGGAATTTACTGAGACTATTCCATGGATTCATAACACTGGAAATAGAGTTAAGGGCATGTCTTTCTTGCTGTCTCCTTTACACTGCTTTAGAATGAATCACCCTGTGCCACAATAGCATATGACAGCTGTAAAGAATCACAGATCTTGCTCTGAGCCACAATTTTTTTGGGGAAAAAAGCTCCCCAAGCCAGCACAGTGTTATTTCAAGAGCTTCCTTTGCTGGCCTTTCTTTTCTGTACCCCTGTAGACTTCGAAATGCCCACACTGATTTATGATTTATCTGTATGTCTGCCCTGGCTCTGCACATTTTGTCCTGGACAAGGCTTATTTAAAATGAAGGTATTTGGGGCTATAAACCAAGCAATTAATCTTAGGCGTGTGATTGTCACTTGAATCTCAGTGGAATTTGTTTCTGAAGCCAAAGGTAAAACACCAGACAGCCTCGTTTCTGCTGCACACAGCCCAGCAGAGGGAATGGAGAGCCTGATGTTGCCCAAAAAGGACAACAAAAGTGGGGTCTGGCAGTGGCAGAAGAGAGGTCTGGAAGCATTGGGTGATCAAGATCACAAGGCAGTGAGATTTCTGCTGCTTTTTAAAGGGTCTCAGGTATAAACTGTGAACTGTGTTGCTGTTACACACTACCACCCACCCAAAACAATGAGATCTAAGGTACGTAAATAGCACAGACTCATTCAAAGGGTTAATTCTCTTGTTTTTTTGCCTCCCATGCCTCAAAGCCTCTCTTGGCATTTGGAAATGGTTGTAAATTCCCCAAATGTGCCTCGGGTCCCAAAGAGCCAATTCTTCAGCCTTTGTTTACTGTGTTTTACAAGTTCCAGAAATGTAATCCCTCTTGAGGGATGGGATGGGAAGAGGAAATAATTAGAGATTCTTATGGGTTAGAGAGTTGGAGAATTCTAAGGTCTTCAAGCATTACTGGCTGGAAACAAATACTGCCCAACATTTGCAGCTCTGTTAGATCCACTTAGTATAAATTAGTAATTTGGTCAGAGAATATGGAAAAGCACAGAGGAAATTGCTGCTGAACTATAAAAGGGAGGAAATTGCTGGTGCCCTCCAAGAGCACACATTCATTTTAGGGTTGTGGTGGACACTTTTGGTCAGCTCTGCCCAAGTCACCAGCAGTTAAATTTTCATGCACAATTTTTTTTCTGAGAAAGAAAAAGTTCTGTTGCAAGAGTTGTGCCTTCAAGTTGTACATTTGAAAAGCACCAAGACCCTCAGTAAACAGTCACCATCCCTGGAAGGTGTTGTTCAGTCTTTGAAGATAACATTCCTCCAGAGGATCAACCCAAAACAAAATCCACATCTGTTCAAACTGATTGTGTTCAGTACCTGAAAATATCCAAAATCACCCGCAGTAAAAGTGTGCGCGGCTTCTGGGCACCAGGATGGGAAATTCCTCTTGTTTGTGTCTGTGTTTGTTTGAGTGTTTGCTCTTAATCAGCACTTGAAAGAAGAGATTGATTTACAAAACAGACTTTCAGATGTGGTAATTAAACAAACAAAAAGCTGAAATAAGGGTAAACAAAAGCAGTGGCTCCTTTAAGGTACCGGTAGGATGGACAGGAAAATGAAAGAAAACAATTATGAGTAACTAAAGTACTTGTCAGAGAAGGGTTTTTAGGATCAGCAAATATCTAAGAGGCACTTCATAAAAGCTAAAATCTGTTGATCTGTTTCCCTGGGATCACTGTACAAAGAATGATCATCAGTGTTGATGAGTTAAACTTAATTTTATTACCTTGAAGCATCTCTTGCCATAGTGGTAAGATACATGCCCCAAATAGAAGTTGTTATCTTCAGATGGGATGAGGTCTACTTCTTTTTTTTGGGAATTAAGTGATCCTGTATCTTTTCAGGAGACACTTGAAACACTGAGAAATAGTTTAGGAATTTCCTGGAAAGGAAAAAAGAGTCTTCAGTGAAATTTAAATTTCTTCATGACATCATTCTGCCAAAATTAGAGATATCTGGGAAACATTCATCAGTATTTTTTAAAATACTAGAATTTGGAAAGATTAGAAGGATGATTTACAACTTTTTATCAGTGATTTGTTCATGAAAAACGAGAAAGATATAACTAGCAACAGATACTGAGTAATACCGATAGAGTATATTTTCTCTTGGAAGCATAATCCTGTTTACTCACTCCTTTGCTGAGCCCTGCAGCCTGTACAAAGTGGGCACTGGGTGGTTTCTCTTTCAATATACATTTCCAGGTCAAGATTAGAAGAATCTTTCCTGTCCTCTGTTTGCATAAATCTGTAGTTCTTTTCAAGCATCCTTTGCCGGGTCAGATTAAATTGGTGTTTCAGAAACCCAGGAGAGGAAGATAATGTCAGCTCATCCTCTGCACTGCCCAGCCAGCTCCTGAGCAGGGTGTGACCTCCTGGAATGTCCCTGCAAGGACTGAGCACACTGAAGTCCATCTTAGAGACCCATTTCTGTCACCTTGCCTCCAGTGAGCTGCAGTAGCTCACACCCTGCTTCTGCTCTCCTTCCCCTCTCCCATATCTCATTCTCTGCTGCTTGCACATTTTGGAGCATCTTGAAATGGGTCCTGTCCTTGAGGCTCCTGGAAGGAAAGTGGGACAGAGTGTGTGCACGAGAATTAAAGGATTTGGATGTGACTGGTTCCCAAACAGGTGTCAAAGATTCAATAATGGCAGGAGCCCACTCAGGGCAGTAAATATGCCTCACCTGAACTCTTCTACTCAGCAGGTTTAAGAATATTCTGTAGTGAAATCAATAGTTCATAAAAGAGACAAGTCTGAGCTGAGGCAAGCCTTAAATTATTACTTACAGTCTTTTCCTGCTAAATTCACTTGCGTAGTTTGGTTGTATTTTGTAGGGTCTGGGAGAGCATTGGGGTTTTTTCCATCTGGATGTAAGGAAAAGCTTTTTCCCAATCAGATCTTTAATCAGTGGAACAGGCTGCTAAGAAAGGTAGTGTGAACTGAACCTCATGCAGCTGCCCCTGCCATGAGCAGGAGGCTGCAGTTGAAAACCTCTGAAGTCCTTTCTGAGCTGAATAATCCTGTGCTCCTATGACTCCTATTGAGCTTATCCACTGAGAGGGTTTTCTTCCTCCCTCTGATTATACAGAGATAAAATACACAACCTTCACTTCTCCCCCCAGGTTTGTCAAAATGTGTTATTGCAGTCCTGTGTGCTCTGGTTACCAAACTGACACACAGCAACACACATTTCAGTGTGCTCCACGTCAGGAGAGGCATTTAGAGGATTAAATCATTGCTGCGAAGTGCTTGAGAACAGAAAGAACAGGGCTGGAGGGGTTCACCTGTCCCTACAAGGCTCCTCTCGTGCCAGTTTACCCATCTGTCCTTTGCCAGCACTCTGCTTGGACTTCTTTCACCTCCCCTCTGTGTACATTGAGCACAGCTGCAGTTGTTGGCAGCTGGCATTTTCCTGGCCTAAACAAGAAATTCTTTTAGCCTGTTTTTACCTCTTCTTAGGGGAGAGCCTCTAATCACCCTCCTGCCTGCTCTGCTTCTGGTGCTCACTGGGATCTGGGGCACAGCTTTGCAGCTGTGGCGTTTCCAGGTGTCCCCCCCTAACGTTTCACACCAGTTCCTGTAGTTAGGCAATGAATGCCTGGCTTCACATTTTACATCATTCTCTTGCTTTCTTCCTCTTTTCTCTTACATATTTTTCAGGTTTGCCTCATGCCCATGTTACTGGGTGTAGTGGCACCAGGCACTCACCAAAGCCTGTCTGTCTCTCACTCCCCTCCAAGCTGGACATGGGAGAGAAAAGGTAAAGAAAGATTCATGGGTTGAGGTAAAGGCTGGGAGAGCTCGCCCATCAAATATCATCCTGGCCAAAACAGGCTGGAATTAGAGATATTAATTGAATTTATTACTTACAAGATCAGAGCAGGATCATGAGAAGTAAAATAAAGCCTTAAAGACATCTTTTCCCCATCCCTCCCTCCTCCCACAGCAGAGCAGGGAGATGGGAATGGGGCCTCTGGGCAGTTCATCCCCTGTGGCTTCTCCTGCTGCTCAGGGACAGGAGTCATTCCCCTGCTGCACCCTGGGGTCCCTCCCACAGCAGAGTTCTCCAGGATCTTCTCCAACACAAGCCCATCCCACGGGCAGCAGCTCTGCTCCCACTGCTGCAGCGTGGCACACTCTGCCTTGGGCTCAGTCCTTCAAGGACAGGCTGCTCCAGGGGGGACCCTCTGGACAAGGACAGGCTGCTCCAGTGGGCACATTCTGGACAAGGACAGGCTGCTCCAGGGGGGACCCTCTGGACAAGGACAGGCTGCTCCAGGGGGGACCTTCTGGAGAAGGACAGGCTGCTCCAGGGGGAACCTTCTGGCCATGGTCCCCCATGGGGACACAGCCTCTTCCCAGGAATCCCACCGCTCCAGGGGGGGGGGCTGTTCCAGGGGCTGTGGGGGATCTCTGTATCCCCATGGGATGCAGGGGCTGTGGGGGATCTCTGCATCCTCATGGATCTCCTGGGGTTGTGGAGGATCTCTGCATCCTCATGGATCTCCAGGGGCTGTGGGGGATCTCTGCATCCCTGTGGATCTCCAGGGGCTGTGGGGGGATCTCTGCATCCTCATGGATCTCCAGGGGCTGTGGGGGATCTCTGCATCCTCATGGGTCTCCAGGGGCTGTGGGGGATCTCTGCATCCTCATGGATCTCCAGGGGCTGTGGGGGATCTCTGCATCCCTGTGGATCTCCAGGGGCTGTGGGGGGATCTCTGCATCCTCATGGATCTCCAGGGGTTGTGGGGGATCTCTGTATCCCCATTGATCTCCAGGGGTTGTGGGGGATCTCTGCATCCTCATGGGTCTCCAGGGGCTGTGGGGGATCTCTGCATCCTCATGGGTCTCCAGGGGCTGTGGGGGATCTCTGTATCCCCATGGGCTGCAGGGGCACAGCTGCCTCACCATGGTCTCCCCACACGCTGCAGAGGAATGTTGATTCCAGTGCCTGGAGCACCTCCTGCTCCTCCTCCTGCCCTGCCCTGGGTGTCTGCAGAGCTGTTCCTCTCCCCTGTTCTCACCCTGCTCCCCTCTGGCTGCCATCACATCTGTGCAACAACTTTTTTTTTTTCCCTCTTTCCTTCAGCCCGTTATCCCAGAGGCAGCCCCACCATTTCTAAGTGGCCCAGCCTTGACCAGCCTCACATCCACCTTTGGAGCTCCAGGGACTGGCTCTGCTGAACGTGGAAAAAGCTCCTGGCAGCCACCCCTGTGACGCCCTGGTACCAAACCATGCAAACGCACACACCAGGTTCTGTTTTGCTCCTGGGCTGATGGGGTGTGCCAGGTTTCCTCTGCCATCCCAGCCCTGTGTCCCTGCTCTGTTGCCTCCAGGGTTTCCATTGCCCTTTTCCCACAGAACGTGTTCAAGAGCCTGGACTGCCATTGAGATCAAACTCATGGAGCTGCTGCTGCTTTGGGTCCCCTCTTGCTCTGAAGTCTGAGTGTGGTTTCAGCTCCTCTTTGGTCAGGCAGTGCCTCACCTCCAGCTGACAGAGGCCTCTCCTATTTCACTTGCACGTCCTCCCTCAGTGCTCTCATACATTCCAGGACGGGCTCTCAGGTCCTTGCAGGGTAAGCACATTGAATCCTTTCATCTCTGGGTTTTTTTTTGACAGTGGCAGCCTCCTTTTCAGTACTTTGTTCCTATTAGACAGTGTGATTTTTGCCTTAGAATATTCACTTTTCCCCTTATGGAAAGCCAAAGAAAAAGGTTAATTCAAAAATAATTTTTAAAAAAATTAAATCAATTCCTGTAGCATCTTAATGTCTTGTCCTTTTTTACATTCTGTTTACAGGACTGAAAGCACTTATCACTATGTAGAAAACATTTGATTTAGGGCCATTCTCAAATTATTCTTATGGTTTTATCTCTAAAATGTAGCTTTCTTATGCTGCTTATTTTCTCTCTAGAGTGTAGCTATTATCTCTTCAGGGCTGATTATCACCCACTTAGGGCTGGAAGCCTCCTGAAGAAGTTCTTTCCACTTCTTTATAGAAAGGTTTTAGAGGATTTAGAATTTCTGAGTTCATTTATATCCTGAGGTTTTAAGTTCATTTTGGGTGTTAGTGCTCCTAATTTTTCAGGAGTTTTCTTGTTTGGGGGTTTGTTTGTTTGTTTGTGTGTTTTGGTGTTTGTTTGTTTTGATTTGATGGAAAATCTTTATTTCTAGGCTGGTTTTATTTATTTTTAAAGCTGGAAGTGGAACCGCCTCATGACCTTATGAGTTATTCTCCATGTTGGGTGATAAGATCAATAATCAAAAATTTAATTTATTATTATTTGCTTAATATATATTTCATTGTGCTTATGTACTGAGCATAATGTTTTGGTGGGTGTACATATGTATGTATATATACATATATATATACATATGTATACATATATATATGCCAGGAGGGGACAGCCAGGGGGGGTCGGGCTGTGCTGCCAGGGAACAGGGACAGGACAAGGGGAAAGGGCCTGAAGCTGGGCCAGGGCAGGCTCAGCTTGGCCAGCAGCAGGAATTTCTGCATGGAAAGGGTGCTCAGGCCTTGGCAGGGGCTGCCCAGGGAGCTTTGCAGTGCCCATGCCTGGAGGTGTCCCAGGAAGGGCTGGAGGTGGCACTCAGTGCTCTGGGCTGGGGACAAGGTGGGCACTGGGCACAGCTGGGACTTGGTGATCCTGCAGGGCTTTTCCAGACTCAGAGAGTCTGGGATTCTGAAATGTTACAGCTCAGCACCTCTTGTATTTCTGCTCTTTTCCCCTATCCTTGCATCCCCACCATGATAGCCATTATTTTCCTGCCATCTCTTTCCACAGCCTACCCATTGTTTGCAGTTCTTTGTTCTGTTCTTGCAGTGCACTGTGTTGCTTTACAAAAATTATGTATTTCTCCAGCCTTTTCCATTAGAGAAATCAAACCTAGACCCCAGAGTAATTTCATTGTCCATCCCCCTTTTACTTTGGTGCCTGTTAATGCTTTCTCTCTCTTTTCCCTCGTCCTTTGGTGTTCATATTCTGCATATTTTTGCACGATGTGAGTTTTTTCTTCCTTTAAAAAGTATTTTTTAAAAATCACCCACATAATTTATAGATTATTGCCCTGCTTTTCCACTCTGCCTGCTTGGATTCCAGAGGGATGAGAGACTGGCTGTTGTTCAGAGCCTGCTAGCCAGGGTCCCCTTCCCTTCCTGGACATCTGGGAAGGTTCCAGCAGGAACATCTTAGAGTTGCCTCTTGATCTGTGATTGCTTGAAACCAGCTTGTCCCTCTCAAAGGATGGCAACAGTTCCACTGAAAGTCATCTGAATCTTTTTTCCCCTCCATAAGATCATGTTTGCCCTTCAGTTTTCCTTGGTGAAAAGGTGTTTTTAATTCCTGAAGTGCTTGCTGTCTTCCACGCTCTTTTATAGCCGGTGTGTTTTGCCTTGAGCTGCGTGTGAACTCCTCTGATCCTTTCTTCTGAGAGCCCTGTCGGGCAGCATCTCACCCAGGAACATGTGTGCACCTGCCTTCCCTCTCAGGAAAACGCTGCTTGGCGGGACAGCATTCAAAAAGCTACTTAGTATTAGTCTGTGTGTTTATGTGAGGGAGTTTTATCTACATTTCTCCGTATTGCCCAGTGAAATGTGAGACCATCAAAGCAATGAAAGGGCATCAAACACTCCCAAAAGTAACAACCCCCTCCAGTAGCTTTTTGTAAGTGTTGTTTTTTACAGCTAAGTCCAAAAGCAGGATTTCACATAAGGAGGTGTTTCTGTCCACCCTGTCGTAGTTTGCTTGTTGTTAGCTTATGCCACTTCAGATATGATTCAGCAAAATGTTTAATATCCTACCCTTAAACATTCTGCATGTGCTCAAATTCTTTGTGGCACTGAGTCCCTGAGGGAGAGCTTCTACTCCAGGCCCAGGCCCAGGCCCAAAGCTTATTCTTGTGGAGAATATTTTCTCTCTGGAGGACATTGTGGCTTCCCAACAAGGAGCAGGAATGAGGCTGGGAGATTAAGACCACGATGCAAAAGCCATTTTATGGTTCCCCTTTACCTCAGGCTCAGCATCAAGTACCAGAAACCTGACATCTTGGCACACACTGAATTTTCCAGGACCTGAAGAACAACAGCAATGTCTCTTTGGCACTTTGTGTTTGTTCCCATCTGTGTTCCCACAGGATGAATAAGAAGAGGACCTGATCCTTCAGGTTCCAGTGGGATTGCTGTGTACCCAGAAGGTTTGAGGAGGGAGGTGAAGGTGATCATAGATCAGGGCAGCTTCCAGACAAGGACCCAGCCACAGCAGGACTCTGCAGGGCTGGAAGGTGACTCTCCCTGTCCACATCTTCTCCACTCCTTCCCAGGTTTCCATCTTCAGGTGTTCAAAGTGCAGACTGAAATTCGAGTCTGTGGAGCTGTAGCCAACACAGAACACCCAAAACATTCACATTTATGGGAAAAGAATTCAAATGAAGATGGACTTAAAGAACTGATTTGAGTAGCAGGAAAGCTTCAGTGATGTGATTGCCTCATAGACCCGCTGTGTCTGCAGGCACACAGCACCAGGCAGGAACGCAGGTGAAATGCTCACAGTGCAGGGCATGAAGCTGCAGGCAGTGGCTCTCTTCTCCCTGCTCTGTCCCCCATTCTCTGTCTGCACTGCATCCATGCCACACTGACCCTCTCCCTGTGACCATGCTGCCCCCAGTCTGAGAGCACAGAGGACCCCACAGATCAGCTGCAGAGCCTGTGCAAGGATTTGGCACATAAGGATCGATAACTGTGCTGTATCTTCCTTTCCCCACTGAGAACTCACCGTGTTATTTCATCTTCAGTTCATTCCAGGGCACCACCAATGCTCTGCAGAGTGTTCCTTACACTCCCCCCATTGCCACAGGCTCACATCCCTTCCAGGGGTGTATTAAGCAACGTGACAAATTTGTCACATGCTGGCTCTTTCATCTCCTCTGCATGTCTGCAAGGGATCAGTTCATTTGGGGTTTGTCTGGAGCCATAGCTACATGTGTGTGCCCAGAGAGAGTCAGGAGCACCTGTGGCTTGCCAAGCATTTGCTAAAGGAATGGAATCAACTCTAACTTACCTGCTGTTTGGGTTGGGAACTGGTGAATTTTGGTATGATCTGCAGCTTGTGTGTGAGATTGTTGTGTATTGTGGTGTTACTTCACAAGAAAGTTATGAAGAAAATGATGAAAAGTGAAACACGAGTCTTTATGTCCTGCCTGCCCCATGAGGGACAGTAGCCAGGCTCATTGCTTTAACCTCTTCACAATTCTGTATTTTATTTTGTTGGCCGTTTCATCACTTTTTCATCAGTTTTGAGAATATGAAAGGAAGAATAAGAAGGACCATTCAGTGAAATGATAGAACATTGAAAACATCAAAGGAATATTGTTTACTGTTATCTTTGAGAGAAAATACAGGGCTGTAAAACTGCAATGCCTCTTTGTTGTGACAAAGGCTGTAAGAAGGACAGAAAGGCTGGCATAAATCCAATCTTTTGACAAGGACTACAAGAGTGGCAAACAGAACAATTGAATCCACTGTTGTGCCAGCTTTTTGATTGTAATCAGCTGTTAACCCCCATAAACTTTTAGATTACTTTTAGTTTCCTTCAAGTGGCAAAACAGTTTGTTTTGTGACTGTTTTGAGGCAAGCCACAAGTGAGAAAGTGCAATGTTTTATTTATTTCACTCTAGTCAAGGGTCCAATGAATTCATTAAGTTGAGACTGCAGGATGCCTGAACTTGTCCAGGTCAGGTATTTACTCTTAGCTCACAGAAGGAGCATTTCCCATCCCTCATTTCCTCCACCAGCTGAAGCTGTGTGATTATTTCAAGAGCCATCAAGCTCAGGCTATCCATTTTTATGGCCTCACCAACAGCCATTCCTGGATTCTTCCCAGGCCTTGCCAGCAGGGCCTTTGGTTATTGCTAGGGATGAGCATTAGCGTGCAGAATGCAGAATGAAAGCCCAGCTGGGAGGGTGTTTGTGGAAGTGCTGCTTTCTGTTCCCTGCCCAAGGAAACTGATATTGATGAGCGTGGGGAATATGGGCACATTTGCTCTGACTTAGTGAGGCTGCTCTGAAGTGTGGATATTATCCTCCTTTCTCCATCTGACTGAGCTGTTTTAAATGTGTTCTCTTCAGGAGCTGTTTGGATTTCTGCTGTTCCTGATGAATGCAAACAGGCACCTCTGAAAGGCCATGGCAGGTGGCTGGCAATCAGTCCCTGTGATTACACAGGAATCCTAACAAGGAGGTGCTTACCTTTTCAATGGCTAAATTTAGATGAGATGAGCACTGATACACAAGGAGTGATTCATGTCCTACTTCTTCTCTTCGTAAGGACTTGAGCAACCCAGTCTAGTGGAAGGTGTCCCCTGGCAGGGGGTGGAGTGAGATGGGTGTCAAGGTCCCTTCCAGCCCAAACCAGGCTGGGATTCTGGGATGAGTCCTGCTTGCTGTAAATTCCAAATTCAGTTTGGACTAAATCAATTTTGTCTGATACTTATAAGAATGAATTTGAGGACTCCCCTTCTTAGTAAATCACAGAATCACAGAAAGGTTTGGGTTGCTAGGGACCCTAAAGCTCATCCCATTTCTCCCCCTGCCATGGGCAAGAACATCTTACACTATCCCAGGCTGCTCCAAGCCCCGTCCAACCTGGCCTTGGCACTGCCAGGGATCCAGGGGCAGCCACAGCTGCTCTGGGCACCCTGTGCCAGGGCCTGCCCACCCTGCCAGGGAACAATTCCTTCCCAATATCCCATCCATCCCTGCCTTCTGACAGTGGGAAGCCATTCCCGTATCCCATCACTGCAGTTCCTGATGAAAAGTCCCTCTCTGGCTTCCCTGGAGGTGCCCTCAGACACTGAAATCTCATTGACTCTAATGAGGAATACAGCTTGTTATTGCTTCATCTGTGGATCCTCAGCTCTCTAAAACGATCTGTAACAAGTCCGTAGAATTTCTGATTCAGTGGTGGAAGTAGCACAACAGGAGCCAGAACTCTGAATCTTATATGAAGATTTGCTTTGAAAATACCAAAGTAAGTAATGGTTTTTAATTCAGGGATTTTCAGAACCCAGATAAAGTAGCTATCAGATACGGATTGCAGGGTTTAGGAATGAGGTAATCACTTCTCTCCTGATCTTTCTGAATTGGTGGATCTAATTTATTATCTTGCATATTAAATTTAATTTTTCACTGGCTTTTTCAGCTAGAATTTCTAAATTAAGAGTAGTTTTTTTCCCTGCTGCTTTGTTTTCCTAATCTTCTTCTAATTCTCATTTGGCCTGAAAAGATATTTACATATCTAAAGTTATGTTATTCATAAAGCCAATCAAGCTTTTAATTAAGATCTAAAATAAAGTTGTTTTAGAAGGGGGAGTGAAATATTCTGAATTCTTATCTAAATCTTGTCTTTCAGATTTTTATAAACAGTAAATATTATGCATTTGATCAGCACATACAGATATTAAAAAACTGAAAAGTCCTTTAAAATAACCATAAATATCTTTAGTATAATTCAGTTATTTGCCTAAGAAGTGAAAATCTAATAGCTGACAGTATAATAAAAAGACTATACCATCTGTTAGCTGTATATAATTATATTAAAAACATCAGTCTGTACTTGATTCAACAATTTTCAAGAGCTTGTTAACCTTTCAAATTAGATTTGTACTATCAATTATACTTAACCAGGAACTTTTTATCCATGCTTTTATATTTCCTTAATTAGTTCCATAACTCATTTCAGGCATCTTTCTAATAATGTCACACACTTATACAGCCACAGCAGGACTTTCAGGGATGCCTGGTTCCACCTTTTCCTTTTTCTTTCCCCACTACCACACTGTAACTGGGTGATGATGAATGTTCCCACCTCCAGTTCCACTCTCACTTGAAATATTCCTGTGAGATTCATCAAGGGCCAGACTTTGTGTCTGAGAGCAGTGGTGTGAATGGGCTCTGCAGGTCCCAGCCTCAGCCTGGCATCCTGAGAGAATGGATTGCAGGTATTCCATAATTATCTCTTGGATTATCCCTGCCGCTTTTCAGAGAGGTGTGAGAAAGTCTTTTTTGCCTCTGAAACTTTCAGAGGATTCTCTGCAGCCAGTTTGTGCTGGCCCTGACCCTTCTGAGGCCAGAGTGAAGCTCACGCTGTGCTAAGAACAGCCCCAGCCCTCCCTGACAATGGGGTGATGCTCCAGCCTGCAAAGCAGCACAGCAGGATTCACTTTCACCCCAAGGAAAGCATTGTTCTTGAGGACACATCTCCATAAAATTGCTACTTTAGCAGTGAGGGAAAAGCTCCTCTCAAGACACTCTTGTGATTTGGAAAAGGAGAAAGGTGGCACAGCATCAGAAAATATTTTAAAAATCAGAAAATATTTTTAAAATATTTTAAAAATTTTATTTTTTAAAAATATTTTCATGTCTGTCTAAGAGAATAGAGAATGTAATTAAGACACAGTTCGTCTGGATCCATATACTTAGGTAATAAAATCTTTTTTCATATTGGGAACATGATTATCACTTTCCAGCCTCCTGGTTTCTTACACTTTAAGTTCTCATTGTGATAGTTTTCATTATTATTTCCAAAATACGTGCTAGACTCTACACAATCTGTGTTAGAGTACTGCACTGCAAGCAGAGAGCACCGTTTTCACAGCCACACCCATCAAATTCACATCACCAGCCCTGAGGCAGGGATACCATTTATCACAGCTTAACCTTTCTCTGTAGTTCAGAGCTGTAGGGTGGGCAAGGACAAAGAAGACAGCTTCTTAAAATAGTCTTGACAGATGTTTCTCCAGCCTGTCATTAGAGCTTTCCCCATGGACCACATGCTAAAGTCCAGCCTGAACCTAATTCCAGTCCGTGAGCTCTTGTTTTATCAGCTATAAACAGAGAGAACAGATGATATCTGACTTCTTTATGGTCACCTCCCATATATTTGGAAATTGTGTTGCTTCTCTGTAGGCTTAGGCTTCCTTTCCTTGCCACATTTTTGATCTGTCACGTTTTCTGTGCTTTGGTTCATCTCTTTCCCTGAGGATGCTGCAGAGGTCTCAGACTGGATGCGTTCAGCAGCCCACGCTCTTGTTCCAGGTCTCTTCTGTGTTTTCTGGGATTTTCTTCTCCGTTGTGGCCCTGCTGAGTCTTGCTCCTTTTATGCCCCACAGGAATTCCCCAGAGACTACACCCTGACTGGTTATTCCTCTGGTGGAGTCTGGAGCCTGCTGCCTGCCCACAGAGCTTCAGAATTCTGATTTCTTGCTGCCTCTTTGCTAAAAGCTGCCGTGCGAGGAATTAATCCAAGTATGGATTAGTGCTGGATCCTTCAGAGCTCTGCCACAGGCCTCTCCACTTTGGTATGGATCTGTTGATAATGAACCCCTGTCTGCAGGTATTTGTGCAGGTTTCCCTTTTTAAAGAGGTTTTGGTTCTGTGTATGCTCTTTTCATTCTCCTGGCCTTTCATTCCTCTCCTGGGAGCTCTCTAGGAAGACTGGGTTAGTCCAGCCAGCCTGGTAAGTGTGTAGGAAAAAGCTTATCAACCTAGGGATGCTGTGAGCCATTTTTTTCCTCACAGAGCCTCTAAGCTCACCCTCATCCTCTTGGTTTTTATTGTGTCCAGCTACCTCTACTCCTTCACAGTTTTAACAAAATAATAACAATAATAAAAATTTTTAAAAGGTTTTAAACACTCAAAATTTTGGAGAGAGGTGATCCTGTGGCAATTTCAGACAGTGGCCAGAGATTCCATCTCACACATTTCAGCAAGTCAGGCTAGCTGGGGCAAGCCATGGAGAGCTGGTCCTGCCATTCCTGATATTTTCCATTCTCCTCTTGCCTACCTGTTCATGCAGGGAGATACTGGGGAAGCAGTCCCTGCTGCATCCTTCTGCATCACTGCCTGAACAGCTCTTACTTGGTGGCTGCACACTGAAATGAAATTTAGGAGAATGTGCTCAGAGGAAGAGACACGTGAAATATGAAATATTCCCAAGGACCTTTGAAAGGTCTACAGTGAAGTGGGACAAAAATCCCCGAGAAACTCCCCTTTTCAATGGATCATGCCTAAAAGATGCAAATGCTGTTATCCTGAGGCCAGGGGAGCTCTGCATCAAAGTGAAAGGCTACAGTATGAAAACCATGGATTTTACAAATCAATTGTTTCAGTGCAAATGGATTATATTTTAAATATAAAATAATGCTGACTTTTAGCAGACCTAGAAACTGCACCATATTTTAATATTACAGAAATTCCTTGTTTTCTGATGCATATTTAATGAAGTATTTTAGAGCATTTAGTGAACAAAAACAGTCCTTGAAAGTTGTCTGTCTTAACATAACTCTTCATTTTTTTCACTTCTTCCTGTCATTGATTTTACACCAGTGCTACTTCCATAGGTATTAAACATAACTGTGCTTAAAGTAATTTAAATATGACTTGTACTGAGCATGAAGATATTGAAGCACAATGGGAAAATACTGCAAAAAATTAGTAATTTTTATTAGCTTAATATGTGTTGCTCTGTAAGAAAGCTGATGCCTCTGATCTAGATCTCTGTTTCTGAAACAAAGAACTAAGGCACAGGTTTTGGAAGCTGATATATGCAGCCATGCCAAATTCAAAAAGGAAGTGAGCATCCAGATTTATTTCCTATACTTAATGTTGTTAGCAAATGAGATGTAGATCTTATAGGAATGAAACCCAGAGCTGGATTATTCACAGAGACATTTAAATGGCATCAAAATACAGATGGATTTTGATTTTTGGCAATTAAATTATTAGATAACTTTTATTCTATTAAAAACTCCATCAACACTATGAAAAACTCACGTGTGGGTGAATGTTGGTTGTAAATTACATGGAATTTTTCGGCTTGGATGTTTGTAGAGCAGTGTAAGTTCTGCCAGAACTTAAGTCAGAGTAACAACCTGTGATTCCTGCATCTCACCTTCTGGCCAGTGTTACATCTGAAATACAGAAAAAAAAATCAGCAAAATTTCAGCTGAAATATGTGAAAAAAATTACAAATAGCTGCAGAGTGTTCTGGGCTGCCTGTGACATCGTGGCTGGGATTGCCCTTTGGATCTGATATCCTGGAGAGGTTTCCTTCTGAAAAGGCTTAGTGCCAGATCTTAATTGAATTTATAGAGTGGAAGATCTGAGCCCTCAGAAGCTCAGCTGGAGCATTGGGATGAATGATCCCATTCCAGGACAGAGCCCCATCTCTCAGGGTGTGACCTTCAAGGACACTCCCTGGAGCACCTGGGTTCCCTCCTGGAGGCTCTGGGTGAGCAGGGAAAGGTTGGAAGCTCAGCAAGCTCTTCCCTGATGGTCCCTCTGGGGCTCCTCATCTGCAGAGGGAGATCTGAGCTCGTGTTTGCTCCGTGCCCTTCAGGTGCCACCTTGCTGCCTCTGGACACAAAGAGGGACAGATTAAATGAGTAATAAACCCAGCTAATAATAAATAGAAGAAGTAGGGTGTAAAGGACAGGGTAGAATATTATTCAAAATAGGTATCTCAACCTGTTTCCCTGAGTAACTGCACAAATAAACTGTTATTCATTTTGAAGGTTAAGCTCTAATAATACCTTTAAAACACTCAAGTAAAGTTCAAATGCAATCTACTATTTATGATAAAGCGTTCCCAGTGTTGGAGGCAACTCTTTCCCAAATTGATTATATTCCCTTTTGAGCAGAAGTAGGTTTCAAGGATCTAATTCAGGAGGAGCCATCCATCTTCCTTTCTGTTAGTCAGACAGCTCGATATTCCAGTTTCTCCACAAAGTCTAACTTGCCAATGGAAGGGATATTTCTTTTTCTTCAGCAATACAGGCTCTTTTGAGTCGTTCCAAGCCTGCTTAGCATTTGTGTTCTTTTTGACAGGCATTCATTTTTGGAACAAACTCGTATGTGCAGCAGAAAGAGAAAAGAAAATTGCCAAAAAGGGGCATTTTAAAGAGTTTTAAGGATTACTAAATAATTTCTTTTTAAGAGTCACAGATATTTTACAGGCACTCTACAGCTAAAAAGCAATTACTGTAACCTGGGAACATACAGTGTTAGTTTGCATAATTTTAATTTATTGTTTGTGAGTTCTTTTCTTTATCAGTGATAAACAGATCCAAATGCCAGTCATGAATCTTGTTGGAAACATATCCAGCTATTTTTGTTATAATTGCTAAGAAAATGCTTTTATCTGGAGTTTTAAGAAGTTTTGTTCTTTTTACATGACTCTGGGATAATGACACTTCATGCTCCAGAGCAAATCCAAGAGAAAAGTGAACAGGAGTTAACCAAGGAATTTCGAGTCACATAATCATTTGGCTTAGTGACTGAATCTATCCCTGATGTCAGTCCTAACCTGAGCAGGACTTGAGGCTTGCCATGAAGTTGTCAAGGGTTCATAGTTTTCTCTCCAAACCCAACGGCCAAACAAGAAATGCTGTTTTCAGATTCCAAACTGATGTAGCTTTATTTTTCCCAGCTAAAATTGAACATTTAAATTCTTTGGCATTTAAATTCTTTGCTGTCACTGGGTATGAACAAAACTCATTCTGGCTGAAAAACAAAACATGTAGCCTTCCTTTAAATGAACAATCCCCTTTATTGGTACATTTCCATTGGTGGAATTTGCCAAAAGATAAATGAACTTGTCAACATCAAGTTGCTCCTATTTGTTCCAGGATGCCCCGAGTTGTGCTGTGATCAGTCTTTCCCCAGAAAAGCTGAAGAGATGACCTTTTAATTTTTGTTCAAGTACAGAATGCTGAACGAAAGTCACAGCATCCTGTACTCACCCTGAGTCTGCTGCTCCCAAGGCTTGAAACATGGCTCGGTGACACGACCCAGCCAAGTGTGGCATCCAAGTAATGATGTTGTAATTAAGGCAGGGGTGGATCTTCCACTTTGGACGTGTGTTTTGGATTGACGATACCGCTCTTCCAAAAGCTCCCTTCAGGCTGCAAATATCTCATGGTGCTCTGCTGTTTCTAAGCATGAGTAAAGAAAGAATTTCTGGCCCATCAGGAATTTGTAATTGTATTTGATTGCGACATCAATCATCATCCTAATCCTGCAGGGGAGGAGACTTAAAAAGCAGAGATAAACAGAAACGGAGACAGAATTCAGTCTGGAGAAGAGAAGGAGACTTCACAGCTCCTCCCAGGATCTGAAGGGGTACAGGGAAGCTGGAGAAGGACTGTTCATTAGGAACTGGAGTGGCAGGATAAGGAGGAATGGCTTTCCACTGTCAGACAGGATATTGGGAAGGAATTGCTCCCTGGCAGGGTGGGCAGGCCCTGGCACAGGGTGCCCAGAGCAGCTGTGGCTGCCCCTGGATCCCTGGCAGTGCCCAAGGCCAGGCTGGATGGGGCTTGGAGCAGCCTGGGACAGTGGAAGGTGTCCCTGCCCATGGCAGGGGTGGCACTGGATGGGCTTTAAGACCATTCCAACCCAAACCATTCCATGGTTCAATGATCCTAAAATTCAGCACAGATTTGATTTCTGGCTGACCAGCCTTGCATCATAATGTAATGAATGACTGTAATGGGCAGTCAGGGATTTCCTTTCATGTATTTCTATGCTTTTCTGAGAAGAAAATTGTTGAAATGGAATGGATGACTGGAATAATTAAAATAGGATGTAGTTCAGTAGTACACAATTCAAGGGTGTTCATTTAGGGAATAAAAACAATTTCAGGTGGAATCATGAGTGTTGGAAGAGGAGGACCAGAATTCAAATGAAGGAGTTGTAGTGCATGATGACTGTGAATCACTCATGATATCCAAACCTCAAAAATGTAAGTGAATCCCAGGAGCTCTGTCAAACAGGACCAAAAATGTGAGGATGAGTGGTCAGACCTCATCAGCTTAATTGGTGATGTGATTGTAAGGTGAGAAAGGAGGCTTTTCAAACAGAAAGATGGTGAAAATACCCAAATTTTCCAAGTGGTATTGACTCCATTAGGACTGGATGTCCTAGTAAACCTTGTGACCATTTCTCTACCTTGGGGCTCTACGATCCCAGAACAGCCTACTGAGGGATATTTTAAAGGACTCAAACACTTCAGAGTTCCTATCTTGCAAGAATCTTTTTCCTAACCTTGGCTTTACAAATATCAACTTAAAAAATTGCTTGTGGCTGACAAATACCAGTACTCCACAACTGGGAAAAAAAAATTAGAAGAACATGAAGTCCTTATATCTAGCAGTGAAATAATTATGTGCAGCATGTTCAAAAATATATTTTTTTTTCCTAGACACCACTTGTTGCTTGATGATAGAAAGTGTTTCATGGTGCTTGAAGCAGCAGAATTATCCCACCCTGCACCCCTGCAGTCAGAAAGACAAAACAGACCTAAAATAAGGATGTCACCAACAGAATTGTCTCATTTGCTTTAGTAAATAACTTTTCATTTAATAGAGGAATAATGGTGCTGAAAACAAAATGAACTCTAAAGCTGCAGCCTGTTTAAGTGTTGCACTGAGCACAGGGATCCACTCAGTGAACCCATGGAGAAGTTTTAGATTTTCAGAAGCAAAAAATTAGACTTCTTGATAGAAGTGAAGACAGAAGGGTTTTGGAAACCCCAGAAGGTCAAGCTGACCTTGTTTGCTGATTAAAAGTTAGAGACTAAAGGCAAGGTAATTTTACTGTATTGGAACATTTGGTGTTAATGAAGTGGCAGCATAATTTGTGATCATAAGATATCCATGGTGATGCAGAATGGAAAGTAGATCATAATAGCCTGTGAGATTGAGAAATGGCTGCAAACTGAATATGCAAAGGATATAGAACAAATGGTGAAAAGCACACTGGGGAAGTTGTTATTTGCAGCTTTACTTGTGGTAATTTGGGAGATTGTGGCACTTTTGGGGGTTTTGTGTTGGCTTTGCTGTTATGTTAGGGACAAAGAATTCTGCTCTTTGATTTCTTTCTCTGTTTGTATAAACTAAAAATGAAATAACTTTGGAATGATTGATTAGAGTACATGGGATGAATGAATGGGAAGGGCTGTATCCAATTTCACATATACTGGATCATAGGTCATTAAATGAAATTTCTCCTGACTCTTTCTGTCTGAGGCCTTTGGAGGAAGTGATCTCCATTTAAAGGTAATTAAACCCAACCTTTTTTTTTTTTTCTGGTGGGTTTTAATCCCAGTGACTTTCTGTTTTTACAAAATTCACCTGGAAGGATCTGTTTAGAAGATATCTGAGACCTTCCCAGAACTGACCACAAACCCTAATTTTATTTAAGCTTAGTTAACAAAATATTAAGCTGAATGTCAGCCGTCAATATCACTAATACTGTTCGTGGAATTTTCCTAATATGCCCTGAAATGAGTATTATAATCCTGTTAAATTTGAATTAACTTTTGAAGGGATTTTGTGAAGTTAATGGGAGAGTTGACATTTCACTTCAAATAGAAGGTGCTGTAGGTTCTTGGAGTTATCACTTCTTTCATTTTAGGAACAGAGCAGATATGTTTCCATTGATGTCTGCATAGGCAACTCTGGTCTATTAAAGCTGGTGATGTTGCCTGGTTGAATTAGCCTTTAAAAAAGAAATTCCAGACTAACATTCCTCTACTCTTTCCTGTAAAACCCTTCATGAGGCTAAAAGATCCATAGGATTGTACTAATTATGTCAGAACATAATTATGTTCTTTTGAGATGTTTTTCTCTCTAGATTTACATTTCACCTCTAAGCAAACACAGAAGACTGTTACATATAATGCATGGTCATTTAAGCAGAAAATTGTCTTAGAATGGTTAATTATTTAATTATTGCATATGCTATATCCTTGAGGAAACCCTGCTGAGGAGAAAAAGCAGTGAAGCAAGCAGGAGCTTTTTTACTTGAACTCCATTCCTAAATAACACTGCTGACTCTTTTCCTTGAATTAAGAAATGAGAGTGCAGATGGAAATGCTAGAAGAAAACACATTCAAATGAAGACAAGACTCACATTTTAGAAGTTGGTACTTGGTTAGCTTGGTAGCACAGGTAAACAGAACTTACATGCATTTAGAAAGAGGCACCTCAAGAAAAGAACCGCTGCTCTGTGCAGCAAGCCAAAATCAAAGAGAGATGTTTGACTTTATTGACCTTTTCCTTCTGTGGAAGGGAACTCCAGAACCTCCCTTGCAACCTCTTCCAGGAATTGATGGGTCTGATGTTATGTGATTTATTTCTCTTCCAGTGGAGCTAATGCCCTGATCCCAGACAGCAAGAAACAGCTCTGAGCTTTGACACCCTGGGCACTCCCTGCCATCTCCTTGTCTCCTTCCTTCCAGGTAAAGCCCTCTGCAAGCTCCTCTGGACGGCACCAGCACCTCTCAGCACTGCTCAGCACCGGCTGATGGCTCCCCCGCTGTCAGGGAATTCCTCTGAGGAGCTGCAGAGGGGAGAGGAGAGCAGGGGATTTACTGGATTTACCTGCTGTGTGCAGAGTGAGCCCTGCCAGGGGAGCTCTGTGCCTCCAGCAGGGTTTGATAACAGAGGTGGGGCTCAGCTGCCTGGTGGCTGAGCACTGTCCTGGCTGCTGACAGGAGATGGGCTGGGACAGGAGTGCTCCTTCCCTGGCACCGTTTATTGTCCTTCCTTAAGAGGTTTGCCAGCCTCCAGGCGTGTGCAAAGGGCACCTTGCTGTCTGAGCAAGAGGGAAGCCGATGGCACTGCCACAGTGGTGACTTTGGGGAAAAGCAGGGACAGCCATGCAAGCCAGACCTCAGAGAAGGTAGAAGATCAGTTTTGATGGGCCCAGGCTATGTGCTTCAGCACAGAAAGGCTAGTGAGGTTGCTGAGAAGGGAGGGGGCATGGATTAAAGACCCCGTGATGCAAAGATACAGTGAATTGAGGGGAGATTTCCCAGCAAGCTCCTTTCACTGCTGTTCAGTGTTTCTCTGAGTTGTCCCTGCTTTTGAAGGAACACAATTGTCTTAGTTTGTAGCCCGATGAAACCTGGCACTGGAGTTAACGAAGCTGTGGTGGTACTTTGGGGATCTTACTTGAAGGATAATGTTGAATTAATTTCAAAGCTTTTGCCAGTTCTGGGTTGTGTTGCAGCTGGTGTGCTTTTAGCACGTGTGCCTGGATTACCATCACAGCATCTTCTGGGGCTCTGCTCCTGAAGATGGAAGGCTGGGTAAAAATTGAGGGCTAAACTTGGTCCTCTGTTCAGTTGGTTATAAATCAGAGTGTCCTGTGTATGGTGTCACTGGAAAAGAACAAGTACCCAAAGCCACTGCTTTAAAAAGTGCTTTGGAACGTGGACAGCAGCTAATCTTACAAAGCACTGCACACATGTAATATTTGGGTGAAGAGAAGAGACCTTCAAAATGCATGACAGTGTTTTTCCCTGTCCCTGTCAAGGTTGGTCACCTGGTGCTCTTTCCTTGCACAGAGAGACCCTGACCCTGCCCCAGCTGCAAATGTCCCAAAGAGGACTGCAGTGGAACTGAAGTGGCTCTCACCAGCTAAGCCTGGAGCGCTGATTTTCCCCCAGCACAACAGGCTCTGCTTGCCCTTGGGATTTCTGTGCATTTTTATAGAATGGTTTGGGTTGGAAAGGACCTCAAAGATCAGCTGGTTCAGCTGGACACGAGTGCCTTCGCTGGCACCACCTCACAGGAGTGGTCTTGTTTGCAGGTCATTGCAAGGGTCATTCAGTTGCCCACCTTCAGCCAACCAGTCCCTCTGTGAGTCATCCTGCACAGCAAAACCTGGAGCAGCCACAAGCTTCAGGTGTGAGTAACACTCCAATCACTGCTGCTTGGAATGAAAATGATTTTTGGGGCAAAAACACAGACATCAGCTCATGCTCAGAGGAACCTGTGGGATGACTGATGAGGAAATACATGAAGTGATACAAAAAGCACCAAGTTCTGTTTTGTTCTGCTGACAAAAAAAAAAAAGGTAAAAGGCTCTTAAAATGTATCTCTGGGGTGTGGTTACTGCAGTGTCTTCAAATGCAGCTTGGCCTTTCTCCAGGGGCTCCTGTGGTGGCATTTTCTGTGACATCACTGGGACCACAGCTGTCCCCAGGGGGCATGGACAGCCAAGAAATGGACTGTGTTGTGGTGCTATTAGTGCACTTTCTGACATAAACTGCAGAGCGTTTTCATTTCTCTTCTTGGCCTAGGGAGGAGCAGAGCAGCACTCACAGGTCTGGTCCTGTGCAGGACTCACAGGAGTGACCAGGTGCTTCAGTGTACCAAACCCCTCCTGATTGCATCTCCTCTGTGGCTCAGCCTTGAAATGCTTCCCCGAGCTGTGGGGTAAATACAGGACTTGTAAAAATGTCTTTTAAAATAAAGGTGCTTTCTGGGCTGCCGGTGCCTGGGGGCAGTGGGGGACTGGGGGCTTCCATCAGAGACTCCCCTGTGGTGTGGGGACATCCCAGTGGGGCAGGGGGAAAGTGTGGGGAGGAAAGAACTAAAGAGTGGGGCTGTTGTGGGGTGCCCATCACATTCCCCACTCCTGCACTGTTGGGATTGGAGAGGAATCAGGGAGGGAGGAGTGAAGATGAGCCTGGGGCAGGTAAAGTGATTTGTTTCTCATCATTGATCTCTGTATCCATTAGAAATAAACCAATTTTCACCCAGTCAGGTCAGTTTTGCTCATTGTAGTGCTTGGTAAGAGATCAGTAAATGTTCTCCATGCTTTTAACTTGACCCACAAGTTAATTTTGTCCCCATCTGCTGCTGATGGCCGAGGTCACTCACCAAGAACAGCTTACAGCTTGCAGAACACGTGCAAACAAAAACCACCCACAGCCCTGCAGGGCAGGATGGATGGCATGAAGGCATTTTATCCATGCTTTCAAACCCCAGTGTCTGCTGGTGTTTATGAAGGGAGTGGAAATGGCTCAGTAGCTGATGCTGTGAAGTGGCCATAAATTTCAGTGGTGAGAGCTGAATGAAAATGCTTAAATGTGGATTTTCATCTTGGTTGTGCACACTGAAACCTGAGATGGTCATGGAGAATCCTGTCATGTGATTAATTAATTCAGAGAGAGAGAAATTTGTTAAATAAACTCCCACACATGTTCCTGTGCTAGGTACCCTAAAGGTTGAGAATCAAAAGATTTGACATATTATGGGCTGGGCTAATTGAGACAAGACCTCAAGTGTTCTCAGTCTAAAACTGGGGACAGCCAGTGTGGCTTGGGAATTAAATCTGAAAGCAAACATGTATGACAATCAATTAGTGACTAATGAAATTATTTCTTCTGTTCCAGTAGGAGTGGATGAGGGAGCCAAGGCAGATGCAACACTAGAGGAAGAGGGGAAAAAACAACTCATCTGCCAAATATAGGCAAGACATCCCACAAAATGCATAGAAATGAGGGTGATTTTCCTGTGCTTGATCAAAGGTAAAAAACACGTGTTAAAAAAAGCCTGATGTAATTTAGAAATCTTTTTGATGTGAATTTGAAGCTGTGGTTTGATAGCTTTTCCTCCCCTCAGAGGACACAGCTGGCTATTCCCTAGTAAATGGGGTGCAATTAGTGACTATCCACAGCTGAAGATAGCAGTGAGCAGGAACTCTGAGGCTTTTTGGTTCTTAACTGCATCTGGACCAGTATTCTCCTGTTTATTTTATTCTATATTATTTTATTCCCTTTTTTTTTTAATTGCTGATACCCAACTCCCCAGAAAGGAAGCAGGTCTTGCACTCGCTGTTGTGATTTTTTAAAATTTTATATTATTTTATTCCTTTTTTAATTGCTGATACCCAATTCCCCACAAAGGAAGAAGGCCTTGCACTCGCTGTTGTGTTTCTCTCACATCTCTGGCAATGACCACATGGGGTTTTCCCTTGCCCTGTAGCCTGAGGAATGTTCTGTTTCCTAGGACCATCTGGAAATTTCATCTGAAAAGCTTTTGTTATGTCAGGGCCTTGGGACCTGATGATGCCTGGGATCTTTTCTGGTCTCCCAAAGGAGATTTGGAGAACATTTTTCTACCCATTGTAGGGATGTTGGAGGCCCATTCTGCAGATCTTTCTGCTCTGAATGTCTGCTACATGGTTTTAATGGCTCTTACAGCCATTTGCAGTCATAACCATTCAGTTTATCATCAGCTGTGCTAATACTCACCATGATTTAATCTATATAAATCAAGTAAATATCGATTTATTAAATTTTCAGGGTTGTTCCTTGTATGGAAAAGCCATTATGAAGTTAATATGTTCTAAGACTGGCAATTTGGCTTTATAAATTGCAGATTGTTTTTTGCCTCAGCTTTCTGGTCGGCTCAGAGCAATGCGAGACTCTACTACCCATCCCTGTGTTGTTTTCTTTGCACATCTCACCAGCTCGATTCGTGGTTTGGGGCCCAGAGATGCTCCTGGTTTGTCTGATACCCACAGTTTCTATGTTGTGGGGCTGATTCACAGCCTTGCACAATGCAAGACACAGTGGTTTGTGCTGACTGACTCTCAGATAGCTGCCCTAACATATTTAGTTTGGGCTTATCCATCTACCAGTCTGTGCAGGATATGGCATCTGCTCCCTTGAATTTAGTTATTCTTTGCCTGATTTATAACACAAGCATGTAATAAATTATCTCAGCACAGTTGGAGTGCTCTGAACTACAGATTAAGAGCTGGAATGAGTGGGAAAGGCAGGGACTTCATAAACCAGATTTATGGAATCAAAACTTTTTTTTTTGGTTTTGATACTATAACAGAAACTAACAAAAAGTTATCTTAACTGCTAACTTTATAACATATTTCAACAAACTCTTTCCTAACTCTGCTGATCTCTCTATAATTAATCTAATCTGTATTTTTTTTAATAAACATCCTGCAACTCCAGCAACTGCTGCAGAAAGCAAAGACTGTTTCCTTGTGTTGAAGTCCAGTGCATTGGTGTGTTTATTAAATCTGTTGGTAGTTTCATCACTGAGACCTTTGCAAAATGCTTTTTTCGTGTCGATGTAAGTCACTCTCTAGGCACTGGTCAAGCACTGCCCTGCAGTGTCTGCTTGGCTCTTAATCTGCACTCACAAACCAGGCACTGAGCTTCATCCTCTCCCTTAGTGGGCACAGTGCCAGGCTGTGCATGGCCCTGGGGGCACAGCTAAAAAGGGAACAGAATTTCTGTGGAGCTGAATGGGGTGGGAGGAGGTGTGCACCCATGCCAGCGCTTAGAACCCCAAAACTACGGGACAAGGCTTCACAGGTTCCGAAGCCAGGGGAAGCTGAAGGTCTGATCAGCACCTGGAGCTCAGGGAATGCCAAAAACAAAACCTTTCTGAGGGGGTGATCTCAAAGAGCTTGTGTTGAGCAGAGTGGTTTGAGCTTGGTAAGAAGCACTGCTGCCCAAAGCTGGTTTGAGGAGGGTGCTCAGCAGGAGAGTGGGATTCCTGCAGGAGACACAGGCTGGTGATGGGAAGCACAGCCTGACTTCATCCAACAAAGAGCACTTAGAGACAAAACCAGATTTAAGAAAAAAACCAAACTCTTGTAAGCAAGCCGCCTTTGGAACAAAAATGGGTAGATTTCAGATGAGCAAGATTGATAGGACAAGAGATCCTCCACATTCCATTTCATCTCACAGGTTTCAGTGCAGTAATTTGGCAATTTATTATGGTGATGCATCTCTCTTGCTAATTATTAAAATTATTGTCAGAAATAATTTCTGCTCTAGGTTTTTAAAGAGGCTGTGGTGAGTTCAGGATGCTCAAGCTCTCAGAGTTGAATTAATTTGTTTTTATTTAACTTTCAGAGTTGAATTAATTTGTGTCAGAAGTTGGATTCCAGAAAGCACTTATTAAAAGTGAGTCAGAAATAAATTCTGTTTGTTTTCCTCAAATAATACTTTACGTAAAAGAAATTTAATTTTAGTAAATTTATTAGTGTCTCTCTGCAGAAAAGCAACGGATTGACAGTTGATCTAAATTATTACAATTGTTTAAAAGGTCAAAAACTATAGCACTTAGAGACAACCCATTCTGTTGGTCTAGAAAGCTTTGATTAACATGCCCACATATATTGTGTATAACCAGGGAAACTAAAAGCCTGCTTTTCCCGAGTTTGAGAAGCTGCTCTGTGATTTTGACTGAGTTTCCTGTCAGTACTTCCAGGAGCTGCTGCTTAAGGGAAGCTGTTGCAGTGGCCCTTGGCAGGGTGGTTTTTTCTCTGTCATATTTAACCCAGCCACGTCTAAGAGAGCCAAGAAAATAAAGTCCAGACAGTTCTGTACAACACCTCAGTGCAGGCAGTGATCTTATTTAATGCAGGTCACAGCACCCATCCCAATGGTCACTGAAGGACCAGAATAAACAGAATAAATGCTGTTTCTCTGCCTGAAATTCTCTTTTTCTAGTGACTTGCCATTGTAGCACTTAGAGAAATGCACCTGAAGCTTACAATACAGAGAAATAGGATGAGTTTTGATGGCGTCTCACCCTGAAGCTGGCCTTGGACAGGCCCCATGAGGTGATGGAGCATGGCCTTAGATAAATCCCTAAATCCTGTGTTGGTGTGCCCAGCAGTGATGCTGCTGTGTCTTCCACAGAAGCACACAACTACAACCCCCCCAGGAAATGCTGTTGTGGGGTTTGAAACCAGCCAGGTGCTTTTCCCTTCCTTCAGGAACTGGTAAAAGCTAATTTTCCTGTTATCAACTCCATTTGTAGGCTTGTCAAGCTGGACCATAAGAGCTGTTTCAGTCGTGTTTGCAGGTGGAAACCTGCAGTTCCCAAGAAATGGGTTTGCATCTCCTTTGTTTGTAATCCTGGAGTTTGTAGAACTCCAGAATGGTTATCAATTAAGGAGCATTTCCTCCCAGTGTGGGTATGGGAGCTACCTGCTTCATGTTTAACTGTTAACTGCTTCTTTGGCATCTACTTTGACATGAAATGCTATAGATTAATAAGTAATGATGGGGTTTTTTTGAATAGCCTAGGAAGAAAAACAACTTTTGAAGGTGCTTTATTTAATGCACAAAAAAATAATTGCTTTGAAATAAAAAATGTCTTGTTTACAGCATGAGGAGTCCGTGTTCCAGATGTCTTCATCTGCTGTTCTTGGAAATGTTTACCAAAAAGCTTTCTTGGATAAAGAGAAGGCTGTGGGGATTTCAGTGGCAAAAGGGGCACTGCAGTCTGCTCCAGGGTGGGTGCACTGAGGGACTGGGAGCCTGCAGAGGAACTGCTGGGCTAATGCAAGGAAAAAAGGAGGTGGTCTCAACAAATTAAAAATATAGAGCAGAGTGGTGCAATAAAAAGGACATCAGCACCCAGAGCATGTCAGACGTCGTGGTTTGGACCTAGAGGCTCAAAGGGAAAAGAGAACACACAAAGGAGCCGCCAGTGGTTAGCAGTGCACACAGTAAAGATTGGTGATTTGGGAAAGAGTTACATTTGATTCCAGCTTTCCCTCATTACTGTATTGAACTCCCAAGCTTGGCTTTAACTTGACATAATAGTTATTATAGTCTTTTTTGTACAAATGGCAATACCCAGTTCAAATCCTTCAGAGTGTATACGAGTTGATGTATTGCTCTATGATTTATTTCATTTTAAAAACAAAATAGAAAAAAGCTTTTCTTGACTTAAATGACTAATTTGTCCTGTACCAAGTTGTTTTTTCTAATTAAAAACTTTTCCTGGGGAATAAAAGCGCAACAAAATTTTTGAACCAGCACTATGACTTTAATATTAAAGGACTAACTGGAAGCTATAAACATAAAGATGAACAGTTTCTACCCAGCAGGGTGCCTAATGTGAGAAATGAAAACATAACTGCCAAGAGGTAATTGGTGTTATGAGAAGTATAGAATTTCAGTCATATAAAATTGTAGAATCACAGAATCATGGAATTATTTAGTTTGAAAGGACCTAAAAGGTCATCTCATCCCATCCCCTGCCATGGCAGGGACACCTTCCACTGTCCCAGGCTGCTCCAAGCCCCAGTGTCCAACCTGGCCTTGGGCACTGCCAGGGATCCAGGGGCAGCCCCAGTTGCTCTGGGCACCCTGTGCCAGGGCCTGCCCACCCTGCCAGGGAACAATTCCTTCCCAATATCCCATCCAGCCCTGCCCTCTGGCAGGGTGAAAATCTGGATGAATTTTTCATGCCTTTTTTGAACGCAGTAGTGCTGCCATTGCCTGAAGTGCTGCTGGAGATGAACTCCCTCAGAACAGGTACCTGGAATAACACGACTGGGTATGTTCAGAGTAACTTTACTGCGCTCACAACCCCCCTAAATCATGTTGAGTTGGCTCTGTGCTGCCTTTTGCCTGCTTTTCCCTGGGATGAGCTGATGGAGACCATGGGGGCAGAGCACAGGCTGGGAATGTGCTGGGGGATGGCAGTGAATGGTTTGTAGAAAATTTTATGGATGTTTGGATCTGTAACACATGGCTTTGGCAAAGTGCCCTGGTTTTCCTGCAGAGCTGGCTCTATGATCTCTCCAGGAAGTGAGTTTCCCTTCATTTCTGGATGTGGCTTTCTAGAGAGCAGTGACGTGCTTTTTTTTCAGTGAAAATACTTCAAGTGCTACACTATGCTCTGAGTCACAGCATAGTATTGTAGTTTATTCCATTTTTTCCAGTTGTATAACTCGCTTTTATGCAACTTTATTGTTTATAATGAATGTTCTGTAATTATAAATGGTGTTTAGGCAATGCTTCCTACAATATCCACTTTTCCTGCTTTGTGTCAGACTTACATATCTCCCCTCTGGCCATTGAATTAACCACAGAATTCTGTGAGAATTCTCAGAAATATTTTCCAGGTTCTCATAGAAAGATTGACATGTTTTGCATATTTCTATTTAAACAGTTTTTTTAAACCCAGTGTCATTTAATTGTTTTCCCTTTGCAGTTCCAATTAGAAAAGAGAGAATGGGGATTCCTAAAGTAAAGAAGCTAATTTCTTTTTGCCTTTTAAGCATTTAGCTATGAGGAATGAAAGAAATACAGATTTGAAGGGCTTTCTGTTAGGAAAAAAAAAGAAGAGTGAAATGTAGCAGCACGGCAATGATGCTAATTACAGAGGCAGTAGAGAAAGGAAATGTGTCAAATTAGTCTCAATTGCATGAATTTGATTTTGCTGTTTACGTAAAAGAGTGCAATAGTGGAAGAAGTATCCTGCAGCAATATTCCCTTCAGCTGCCATTGGGAGCAAAACTGGAGCTCTCCAGGAGTCCTGGGTCAGGACTTCCCTCTCTGAGACACTCCTGGATGGGTTTTGTGTGATTGACAGAAGGAGAATGACACAGAAATGCCTCCCAACAGCTCTTGTGCCCTCTGCACTTTGCTGCAGTGCTCTGTGCACACCTGGGCAATGGGCAGGTACCACAGTCAGGTCCTGCCAGAGCTCCCACCAAAACCTGGCCACCATGGATCGTGTTCAAAAGGCTCAAATCCAGCAGTTGTGTGGAATAATAAATAAGTGTGGGCCACGTGTTTCAATGGAAGCCTGAATGATTCATAGTCCAGTAATGCTGGCAGCAAAATATGGTTACTGAGGGGACATTGGGGATTTCATTATATGCTTATCAAGGTAGCAGCGACATGGCATTAGGTGTCTTATCCACCTGTAATTAACTTTTAGGTTGGTTTGGGTTACTCATGTTCTAGCTTTCTATAATTTCTGTGGGATGTAGATGGTTCTGTTCCTCTGGAGATGCTCTGATCAATGCAGGTAAAGCTGGTGGTGACTGAGGAGGTCAGGAAGTTCAGCCCCCTTCCCCAGCAGAAGCAATTAGACCTCAGCCATGCCTGACAGTTAATTAGCTTGCCTGTTCTTCAAACCCTCCTGTGACAGAGACTCCACTCTTCCTTGGCAATTGATTTCTGTGCTGAGCCACCTTGACAGACTGAAAGATTTCACTAACATCTGAGCAAAATTTTCCTTGCTGCAGTTTAACCCTTCTTGTCCTGTCTTGAGATGAATAGTTTTGCCCCCTTCCCTTGACAGCAATTTTCTATAATGGAAAATTGTTGTCATGGAGGCTTCACAGCATTTTGAATTTAAAAACCTTCAGTCTTCTCTCATGGGTCAAGTTTTTCAGCTCACTGAGTCATTCTGTTGCTTTTCTCTTGGTGTTTTACAAGTGCGTGGAGTTCCTGGCCTTAGGAAGGGAAGCCTTAGTGAAGCCACAGCAGTTCACAGCTAATGGAATCCTGGACTCATGGAACAATTTGCTCTGGGCAGAACATTAAAGCTCATCCAAATTCACGCCCTGCATGGGCAGGGACACCTTCCACTGTCCCAGGCTGCTCCAAGCCCCAAAGTCCAGCCTGGCCTTGGGCACTGCCAGGGATCTAGGGTCAATCACAGCTGCTCTGGGCACCCTGTGCCAGGGCCTGCCCACCCTCCCAGGGAGGAGTTTCTCCCTAATATCTCACCTAAATCTGCCCACCTCCAGGCTTTTCCTGCTTGTCCTGTCACTGCTTGCTCTTGTGAGAAGCCCCTCTCCAGCTCTCTCCAGCTTGGTAGGAAGTGCAGGGGCTGGCAGGAGCAGGGACAGGCGCCTGTGCCAGGGCAAGGACAGGCACCTGCCAGGTGGGTGATGGCTCAGGGGGTGCTGGCCAAGTGTTTGCTGGCAGGGCAAGGCAGGAGGGGCAGCTCACAGCAATCCTGTGTGTCCTGGCTGTAAAGCCATCATCCCTAGGGATGGTGGCTTTAGCAAGGCAGGGTGGAGAGGAGAACAGAGGCTGACAAGAGGATCCAAATCCATTGGAGAGGGTCTGAAGGAGGGACACAGGGATGGGGAAGGGTCTGGAAAGGCCATACAAGGAGTGGCTGAGGGTGATGCCTCAGGTTTTAGCTTTTCTATTTTTCAGGTTCTGTGCTGCTTTAGTGTGTGGGTCTGAGCTTCACATTAAGGGATGGTGAGCTCTCTGCACAGAGCAGGGAGACAAAACAATTCCTTCTCTAGCTGGAGACCAAGGACAAATGATCCAAATCTCAGTCCCAAGAGCACAAACAACGTGGGCTGAAGAGAGAAAAACAAGCAGGATGAGACTGCATGGGCTAAAGCTGTAACTGGACAATGAACTCCAATATGCAAATGGAGCAGAACTGATCAAAGTGAGAGACCCTGTGATCACTTGTCCATTTTGTGACCATTTTGGTTCACCTTGGGTGTAGCTGTCCAGCCATGGACAGCAGCTTCCCTTTGTGGGAACGCCCACCTCTCACCCAAACCACTCTGCAGCCTAAGGATGAGATGTGCTCTGAGAGGAGGGGTAATTTTCCCTTAGAGAACCATGGGTCTGTCATTTCCATCAGTTCATGTGACAAGTACAAATCAATCTACATACTCTATATTTTAAAAATGTCCCTGGTTTATTATTTTCTGAAGTTAAGGCATATTTTAAAAGCATTAGGAGAAAATATTGGCAGTTGGAAAATTCCAGGCTTTCTCATGCACATGAAAAGCAGTGGTGGGTCAGGATTATTTCAGTAGAACCTTGATGCAGAGAGGCCATTGGGTTTTGTAGCACCACTTGGTTGGGTTGGGGCCTGTTGGGTTGGGTTGGATTGGTGCCTGTTCCTCCTGAGCTCTCGTGTTGAGAAGCCAGGATCTTTCTTCCTTTGTTTCCTGAGGTTTTCCAGTGTCCTGCAGGAGGCCCTCTGAGGTCAGTGGTGATGAGTTCCAGTGGTTCTCTGTGCCCCATCCATTGCTCCTGCAGCGAGTCAGCCTCGGGCCATTTGTTTCATTTGGAATTGAACAATCCCTGCACACAGCAGGAACAAATGAGTAGCCTTGACAATCCCTTTCTGATGTCTTTAGTGATTTCTTAAGATGAAAAAGTAGATTCAAACCAGTTCAGTGACTGAAGGGAGGGCCATCTTCTTTGCAGGGTTTATTTACAAAACGTATTTTTCTGAGTTTGCTAACTATTACCCTGAAAGCAGGAGAAATTCAGATTGGGACCATTAGAGCCCAGGTTACTGCTCAGCTGTTCTCAGAAGTTTGCTGCAAACACAGCCACAGGCTGCTTGCCTCAGCAAGCAGGCCAGGGAAGGCAGAATTTTGATGAAAGATGTTGGGTTTTGTGTTTTCCAGAGCGGTGCAGTTTTTTAAACAGGACAGTCAGGATCTGAAGAGTCAATGTGCAGTAAAGTTTCTCTCAGCTTCCCCAAAACCTGTGCTGGCAGCTGTGGGATTTGTTGTTGATAGACTCTTCTTAGGGACATTCGTAAAGGGTGGGCAGGGCAGTGGGGGAAAGGAGAAACTCAGAGCCAAAAAGCCTAATCTTCAGTGAAATAATGGGGCTTGTCTCACCATACACATAATTTAGATATGCCAAAGACAAGGTTTATGTTTTTCATTTTAAATAGATCCCAGATTAGCCTGCTTTATTCATCCATCTGACACTTAACAGTAGCAAATACATGAACAATCCACGCTTTAACCTCTGGGCTCTTCAATCCATCCTCACCTACTCACATTTTCCTGCACCTCAGCATAATCCAGCGCCCCAAATCTGCTTTTCTGGATAAGTGCAGGAGCCCGTGTGGCCCATTTCTGCAGGAACTGAGCTCTCTCCTGCTTTTATTGTTCTATGTAGCAGCTTTAATGCTTTTTTAATGGAGTTTTCAGAGGGTGAGCACCGTCAGCCCTCATCTGCTGGAATGGGAAGTGTCTGCTCTGTGGAAGCAGGGTAGAAAATGAAATGGGGACATTAATGTAGGGGAGGAAGCTTGTTGATGACACAATAATGGTTTCTGTTCTCAGGCATGACTGCTGGCAGTTTAGCAGTGATTTAGGCTGGAATTATTTTTGTGATGTTCATGCCAGTGGGGTGGTCTGCAGGAAGGACTTGGAACAAAGTAATTCCAGAAAAAAACCTGTCAAGCAGTTTATAACTAACCAAAATCACTGCATAACTCATGAATCATTTGGATGATCCCTTTCATCTCACTGCATGGTTTCCCACTCGGTTTTCATTGATAAGAAATCCAATGCTTCTTCTGTAGACTTCTGATCTAGAATATTTCACAGGAAGACCTGAGAACAAATCTGTTTTTAAATGAAATGATGCATCTGTTTTATTTAGCTTCCTGTCCAGCAAATCAATTAATGTCTCGACTTCATTTTGACAACTCAAATATTTAAAGTTCTGTGTGTTGCTGCTGTTTTATCTGATTGAATAGATCTTTAACATATGATCAGTTTCTTTGGTTTGCCTTCTTCCTTGCTTTTCTTTCCTCTCTTGGGCAAAAAGTCTTCCTGTTTTAGTTGTCCTGGTTTCCTGGGTGCAATACCTGAGCCCTTATGTGTGTAACAGGGTCCATAAAACCTAAAACCACTTTACATTGGTTATGTTTTGCAGAGAGACAGGTGGAAGATGCATTTTCTGCAGCAGGTAAGGGTTAGGGTTTCAGGCACAGCTGTCTGACAGAAGCAGAAAGTGATTACCTGTGCTACAAAGTGAGCATGAGGCGAGAGAGCAAACCAGATTGTTTGGAATGGTTCCACGTGGCATTTCTGGATTACACTTTAGGGAAAGTCACTGCTCAAGCTGACCTTCGAAACTGAAATCCTGGGTTAAGTAATCAAGGCAACCACACAGAGGTACAGATGTGTCCATAATTCTGATTTGAGCCTGGACTGGGTTTGGTGAGTCTGACATGGCACTGATGTGCTTGGGCAGCTGTTTGTGATGAGGGATGACTTTCCCCTGAATCCAAAACTGACCCTCTCTTGGGTGCCATCAGCTCCATTGTAAATAACTGAGAAAGACCGTGGGGGATTCAAAACACAATTATCTAAAATCTGCAGTAAAAAAATTAAGCAACCTTCAAAAGCTACACAGACCTTCATTTATGTTGTTAACAGTTATTAATTACACAGACAAAACAGGGCTAATCAATACTACGCTAATTTCTACTGATTTTGCTTAAATGTTAATTAGGTACACTAGACCTGATACTGTTATTTTATTAATGAGGAGAGAGAAGTTCTCTGATGAGGCACTTCTTTCTCCCACCAGAAGGAATCCTGAGAGAGGGGGGGCAGTAAGTGAAGCAGCACTGCAAGAGGAGAGGGGATCAAATGTTCTGCACGCGGTTTGCAGACAGGACACAGTGTTTGGATAGGGACGCTAATGAGAGTGGGATGTGACCCACAGGAAGGACCTGGCTGGAGAAGGCAGAGAGCAAGGAGAACACCTTCAGGCAGGGATGTGGACAAGGTCACATGGTGACATCGCTTTTGTGGCTTTTAGTGGCATTTCTGTGATGGAAGTGTTTGCGTTGTGACTGCGGTAGGACCTTTGCAGAGAAAGAGCAAGTGTGTGTGCACTTGTGTGGGACTGAAAACACAGGTGGGACAGAGTTGGGGTTTAGAAATGGATTTCCAAATTCTGATTTGTTTCATTGTGCTAAGCCCATGGATATGGCAGTTTTATATTCCTGTTAATCTCTTGTGTTGGTGGTTACTGCAAAGAGACAGGTTCATCCTTCTCCCCCTGGATATTCTGTCATGAATGAAAAGTTCCTATTGTAACTTAATCATAGAATCATCGAAACCATGGAATCCCAGACTGGTTTGTGTCATAAAGCCCATCCAGAGCCACCCCCTGCCATGGCAGGGACACCTTGCACTGTCCCAGACTGCTCAAAATCCCAGTGTTCAACCTGGCCTTGGGCACTGCCAGGGATCCATGGGCAGCCACAGCTGCTCTGGGCATCCTGTGCCAGGGAACAATTCCTTCCTAACATCTGATCTCAACCTGCCTCTGGCAGTGGGGAACCATTGACCCCTGTCCTGTTATTCTCTGTCCATGTAAATAATCCCTCTGCCTCCTTTTATCAGCCCCTTCAGACACTCCAGAGCAGAAGGGCTCCAGCCTTTGGAGCATCTCCTCTGTAACAAGACAGGTCCTGTCTGTCTTGTGCAGGGACCCCAGAGCTGGAGGCAGCACTCAAGGTCAGATCTCAGCAGGGCAGGGAAAAAGGGGGGAATCACCTCCCTCAACCTGCTGGACACTTGAAGCTTTAGAAATGCTAATGCATGAATATGTGGTGATTAATTGCATATGTCCGTGACAGAAAAGTGTCATGACTTGCTTGTTAACCAATCTTGAACCCAGTGTTATTTGTCTTTCCTTAAATCCTTGATGCCTCACTGAAAAAAAAAAAAAAAAAGGCAAAAAAAAAAAAAAAAAAGCAGATTGAACAGATTGAAATGCAGATTGTGGAAAAAGGCAGAGCAATGTGGAAGGCTCTGCCAAAGAGTTTCAAAGACACTCTGGAGCCATGTATTGGTGCACAGACATACCTGTGTTTCCTCTCCCCTCACTCTCACTCTCTATCTCTTGAAGAACAAAGCAGGCCAGCCTTTCTGATCCTTCCTTCTGCTTTTCTGCAGACAAAAGTAAAATATGGAGGTGATTTCAGCAAGAAGAACTGTCCATTTGGGACATTTTTGTCGAAACCTCCTGCATCTCTGAAAAGCCCCTGGGACCAACTCCTTAATAAAAAAGTCTCTGATTTTCTGTAGTTGTTGGTTCAGTTTCCCCTAACCCAAGGTGCTGCTGGCCTTGGCCTCATTCAGTTCAAATAATTGAATCCTCAGGCACCTCCTGAGGATGGCTCACATCATCCTCAGGTAATTGTCTCAAAGTGCTGGGCTGAGTCACCCCTGGTGGTATTTCTCTCTTTGCATCAATTACAGCAAGAGCCTGGATGACTGCTTTAAAGTGAATCCTCATCTCAGATAATGCTTCAAGAGGGTTGATTCTCTTGGTGTCCAATCTCCCAGAGCTGTGGAAAAGCACCTTTCCTGAGGCTCAGCACTGGGCTAGTGGCCTCTTGTTTAAGCCTCTTCCAGGTGCTTCCTGCACTCCCAGCCCTCCCAGTTCACTGTGGCACTGCTCTGATGCCAGCTCCTCAGCAGGGATGCAAAAGGAGGGTGCAGCTCTGTTCCCCAGACACTGAGGGAGAGAGAAGATAAGCAAAGCTCCACAGTCATGTCTGCTTCTCCCTTTTTAGCTCCAAATACTAGAGTAGACCTTTATTTTGCAGGGCAAATAAATGAAGTTCCACAAGTTGAGGTGGAATTTCACAGAATCACAGAATGACTGGGTTGGAAGAGACCTTCGAGATCATCGAGTCCAACCCAGCCCTGACACCTCAGCTAAACCCTGGCACCCAGTGCCACATCCAGTCTGTTTTTAAACACATCCAGGGATGGTGACTCCACCACCTCCCCAGGCAGGCCATTCCACTTTTATCACTCCATTTTATCACTCTTTCTGTGAAAAACTTCTTCCTAATATCCAACGTATATTTCCCTTGGTGCAGCGTGAGACTGTGTCCTCTGCTTCTGTCAGTGCTGCCTGCAGAAAGAGCCCAACCCCACCTGAGCACAGCCACCCTTCAGGGAGCTGTAGAGAGTGATGAGGTCACCCCTGAGTCTCCTTTTCTCCAGGCTGAGCAGCCCCAGCTCCCTCAGTGGTTCCTCACAGGGTTTGTGCTCCCAGCCCCTCTCCAGCCTCGTTGCCTCCTCTGGACGCGCTCCAGCATCTCAAGGTCCTTCCCAAACGGAGGGGCCAGAGCTGGACACAGCACTCCAGGTGTGGCCTCAGCAGGGCCAGGTACAGGGGAAGGGTGACCTCCCTGCTCCTGCTGGCCACACCATTCCTGATCCAGGCCAGGAGCCACTGGCCTTCTTGGCCACCAGGACACACTGCTGGCTCATGCTCTGTCAGCTGTGGACCAGCACCCCCAGGTCCCTTTCTGCCTGGCCACTGTCCACATCATCTCACAGCTGTTCCTCTGCTGCTTCTGGAGATCTGCTTTGCTTCTGTCTTCCTCCTTGTGATTCCCTCTCTCTACTGCTCTCATAGATTGTGTCTGCAAGATACTCGTGCAGCTCTTCCCTAACTCCGTAGGTGAATTGATCCCATTTTGCTGCAGGCAGTGAGCAGCCAGGTGCTTGCTCTGACCCAGCAGTCTGCATTCCCTGAAAGCCAGCAGCAGAGGCACCACATTGATCTCTGCTCTGAGCTGGAGAGCAAAGCTGGGGCTATCTGCAAGCCTGGAGAGGAGAAACTTGAGGCTGATCTAACTGAGACCTTCCAGCACCTGAAGGAGCTACCAGGCAGATGGAGAGAGACTCTCCACATGGGATGGAGTGACAGGACACGGGGGAATGGCTTCCCACTGCCAGAGGGCAGGATTAAACGAGATATTAGGAAGAAGCATGGTCTAGTGGAAGGTGTCCCTACGCATAGCAGGAATGAGATGATCTCTGAGGTCCGTTCCAACCCAAACCATTTTGTGACTCTGTGGTTCTGTGGCTCTTACACGGCCAGGGGGTTGAGGGTTGTGTGTTCATCCTCCAGGAAGGGACCGTATGGAGCCCTTTGCCTCTCCTCTCATAAGGAGAGCAGTGCAGGCCCAGTGCAGAGCAGCAGTTGAGGAAAAGGTTCTTCTCCTCTCCTGTTCTCATCCCAGAGACACCCCAGGTTCCTGCAGCCAGCTGGAACAGCCAGTGATGCTCAGGAGCTGCCAGCCTCAGGGGGGCTACAGGAAAAGGGGCACGAAAACAGATTTGTTCCCTCTCTCTTACATTTCCTGATCTCCTCTTTGATGCGGGCCCCAGAACGTTCGGGAAGGGACCTGCTTTCAGGGCTCCCTGTTGGAAAGGCTTTCTTTGTGCCCACAGGAGCTTGTCCAGCAGAACATTGTTAATTGTTTCCAGTGGCCTGCTCTGAATGTAGTGACCCACAGCGACACTGCCAAAGGTGACACCTGTGTGTTTTCTTTGTGTTTTCAGTCGTGTTTTCTGCTGGACCGCACTTCAAAGGCCTGCTCAGATAATTTGTTTTCAACTCATATGATGGAGAAAACATTGTCAGATGAGTTTTTCCTCACTCTGGGTTTTACAAACTGGGCATGCACATGAAAGTCAGCCAAAATAAGTTACATAGTCCCTGTGGTAGATGTTTATTATCAAGTATTGCCACGTCCCACAGCAATCAGTTCTTTCTAGTGTGTCTTGATGTATCAAAATTTGCCTGGGCCAAAATCGTAAAATCAGATTTCTAAATGCACATTGTTTCTATGTGCATTACCTTATAAATCAGTTTTATTTTGTTCTTGATGTCTTCCTGCTGCAAAACACAAAGAAAGCACTCAATAAATGAAATTGCATCTGTCTGATTCCAAAAATCTGAGTAATAGTAGAGATCTTCAGCTTGAACATATCTATTTCTGCTAGAAAGGTTTTTCAGGCCTTCTTTCAATAAATTCTGACTGTTATTTTAGCACAGATAATGCTCTCAAAATAAGATTGCTGGAAAAATCCAGTAGATCAGTATGACAAACCCAATGTACTTCAAGCAATCATTTTTTACCCAGCAAAAACAAATATCCAGTGCAGTGCATGTCATCCAAAAGGCAAGAGGAAAGAATTGTGTCTCATGAAGGAAAAAAATCTACCCTCAGCAAGCCCATACATTCCCTAGTGGCATCACTTGCCTTTGTAAATTTGGACATGGGGGATCATAAAACCCTGATCTGTGTAGAGTGAATTTTCTAATGAGAAGAACAGCATTCAAATTCTGAATATTTTCACCAGTGTGTGTAATAATATATCAGCTTTTAATGTTTAAATGACTTAGTAAGAAATAAGAGGAGGAGGATTAGCTACTAAATTTGCCAGAAATATATTCCAAGTAAATACCAGGAGAGAAAGGGGGGGAAAAAATGATTGAATTTGGTGTTTTCCCACAGCAAATGTGCAGTGAGCTCTATCAGATTTACAAGTTACTCTTCTGTTCTGGGAGCAGAACTGTTAATCTCATGAAGGCAGGGGATTAGGTGACATAGAAGCATTTTTTGAGCAACTTCAGGCACACATTTGGGGACATTCTGCAGTGCTGTGTTTTTTTTTTTCAGTAAATTTTTGTTCTGAAGTCAGTTTATATTTATTTCATACTTCTGATCATGTGTGTATATTAAGACCACAGTAAGCTGCGAATTCTTCCATCATAAATGTTACAATTCCCTTTATTAGCATATTCTTCAGTGTCTTAGTTATTTAAAACTGAGTGTTTTTGAAGGAAAAAAATTCTGTAGCTTCTCAAAATTTGTCCAATATCCAGACTTTACGACCCTAATTGTCTTACAACATTTTTTTCTTAGTTTAGGAAGAAAAAAGTCGTTGTCAAATAAGTTCTCAGATGTCATTAGGCTAAATGCCCTTCAAACTGAAGGCTAAGTATGAAAGAGGAAAACCAGAGTGCAGAATCCTAGTGTGCATGTTTCCCATTTCAAGATAAAGACCTTTTCTGGTGAAAATATACTCATTTCAGCTGGCATTGGAGGTCTCTGCAGTTTTGTTTTCCACTTATCTGCTCTTAGAGCACAATGAGGCTGTGCAAGGATGAGTGATTTAGCCTCAGCTGGAGATGATAAAGGCAAAAAGGGCTCTTGTTATTATCCTATTAAATCTTTTCTGTAACTGGGCTGTGGAGCTAATGCAGGGCAGAAATTGATGGTAGGCAAAATTCATTACTCGCTGAGTGTGTTTTCTGAGAACTGTGTGGTCAGAGAGGGTAAACTGGGCCTGGATTCCTCTTGAAGAAGATAATGCACCTTCTGATCTCAGTGTTGATCATGGAATATAAGAACAGTTTAATTTATGAAATTCTAACCAAGCAATTTTTGAGTCCAGATGTGAAATTTTGAGGAGCACTGTCAGAAGAACTATCTGTAAAAATATATTAGTATTGAGTAGAAAAAGAAGGGGCAAATAGAGGAGCATGAGGCAATGCTCAAGAGATTCTGCTTGTAGTTTACTGATAAAACATGTGATAAACCTAGAAGTAATTATCTCAAAAACTCCTCTTGCATCTCTTACATGGTTGGACTACTGATATTTGCTCATGGTTATTCTCCCTGGGCTGTGGGTTTTCTATTTAGCTACAGCTTTGAATACAATCTTGAGATTGGTGAGACCTTTCTAAAAAGTTGTATTTTCCAGAGTGCCATTTTTCCTGCCAGCACTTCATTTATACACTCCTTGGACTGACAGCTTCCTGGGCAGCTCATGTGCTTTCAATGGTTTTGGTATTAACATCTCCTGCATTTTGAGTGTTTGGGGTTAAGATTTCAATATGCAGAGCGAGTAACCCACAAACAATATCAATGTGTGTAATAAAAATGTAAAGAAAACACTTGTAATGCCTTGACATTCGTGTAGGTACAGAAAGACTTCATCATGGCTCTGATTCATTCTAGCAAAATTACCCATTGTGCCAATTTCTGCCAATATAAAAATTATTTTCTCTTGAGGATTTTTTTCCCTTGGGTGTTTTGCTAGTTTGAGGATCTGGGAAAGCCATTGGGTAAATTAGATTTGTACATGTGCTTCTCAAATTTTTGCTTTAAGGGGGAAAAAACCCAAACTACTTCCTGGTCTGTTTCCCTGATTTCTGGCTGTTTCAAGACAAATCATGTGCTTGGAATATATTATTTCTTCATTTTTTATTCTTAAGATTGCAGGCAGACCAGCACCTGGCCTGTAAGTTGCACTTGCTAGCTCTTCTTTACAAACCCTGATTTATACAAACTCCTCGTTTCTGAGAAAGTTGCTGAAGTGGCTTTTCCAGAAGTGCTACACTGAACAGAAAATAACAGATCTCACATGGACAATGGACAGAGAGCATCTCGAAAAAATAAAGACCTTATTGAAATATTTTCAGAAAGTTGTGCCTGCACAAGTGAAGCAAGGGAAAATGTGGCTTTTAGCTTTTGAGAACACCCCCAGATTTTACTGCAAGTGCCATTTTTCAATTTAATAGCTAGGTGACACACATTTGACACATCTCTCCTGCAATATAGAATGTCTTCCCATCTTTATTTTCTGGGAAATACGTCTCTCCGCTGGAGTCACATTTAAGACAGATGCGATGGAACCTGGATTTGTATAGTTTTGCACAAATAAGAATTAAAAAAAAAACACCTGTCTAAAATTCCTTCTGTTAAACATCACTTGGTGCGTTGTTCTCCTTAAGAATGAAAGAAGTTTCTCTTTCAGAGGTGGAACTCAAAGCAGTCTCTCCTGCAGAGAGGGATTTGCATCCTTTGGAGGAAGCTCAGCAGCAGTGTCTGGGCACAGTTTGGAGGAGAGGCTTCAATCCACAGCGGTGGGTTTGAGTTTGGCTGCTTGCTTCTGTGTCTGCTTCTAGATGTCTGTGTTATATTTGGCTGAGTTGCCTGCAGGTCTGAGGGCTTCCAGAGCCTGTGAATTGGCTTGTTCACCCTGAAATTCTCTGTCTTCCACTGCAGTGGATTGGCACAGCACAGGGATCAATCTGTCAATGTACCTAAAGAAACAACAAGTGGCTGTTGCCTGCATTATCATTTTCAGTGCTGTAATCTTAATATTTTCCACACAGTAATGGTTTTTTCACAGGAGAAAATGAGAGGATCACAGAATGGTTTGGACTGGGAGGGACCTTGAAGCCCATCCCACCCCCAGCCACGGGCAGGGACACCTTCCCCTATCCCAGGTTGCTCCAAAGTCCAACTGGCCTTGGGCACTTCCAGGGACCCAGGGGGAGCCCCAGCTGCTCTGGGGAGTCTGTGCCACAGCCTCGCTATTCCAGAGTAAAGGATGTACTATCACTGAATAGTGGGAACAGCAGTTGTAGCTGTGGGGAATCCAGGCCAGAAGCAGGACCAGTTGTGCAGCAGCAGGACTCATCTGGGATGAGACCACCCCTATCCTTTGAGGAAAATTCTGTATTTGTGTCTTAAGCTCAGAAAATTGTCATCTCATTAAATTTATCTTCTTCTTTAGGCTCTGTAGTCTCTATTTCAGATGTTGCTTTGCAACATCTGCTGGGTTAGACCAGAATCACAGAAATGTTAAGGCTGGAAAAGACCTTTAGTGTCATCCAGTCCAAACATCAGCCCAGCACCACCCTGTTCACCACTAAACCATGTCCTCAGGTGCCTCATCCACTTGTTTTTTGAATGACTCCAGGGATGGTTGAACCCTCCCATCGCTGCCCTGGGCATCCTGTTCCATTGCTTTACAACCATTTCCATGAAGAGATTTTTCCTAATATCTAATCTAAACCTCAGAACTCCTAGTTTTCTTACAGCCAGGGCAGCCAATGTAAAATATCTCCTCACACATCACACTGGGTGGGATCAGACCAGACAGGTTTTGATAGAAGATGGGGTGACACCATCTGTCAGAGAAGCTCCTGCATGGCATTGTGCATAGCAAATGTTCATTGGGTATGTGCATGATCTACTAAGTCTGTTCACTAATATTTTTTGTGTGTTTGAAGTTCTTGATATCTTTTATTTTTAGCCAGGAATGAATGTGATTGCATTTTTTTTTAATGGCCTTTAAAAAAGTTGAGTAAACAACATATGTAATTACTCTGTAGGGAAATATGGCTTAATTAAATCATGAAGTCATTCTATTAGCATATGCACCTGCTGCTTATGTGGTTCATTTCTTCCAGAAATAACCAAATTAATGAATAGAAATTGTTCTATAGTTCAGCTACCTGGAATGTGTGCTTCAGTGGTTTGTCCTGTCCTCCTGCAGGTGATTCACTGTTGGCCTACCCACACTGCAGGAGGGGGCTCTGTTGGGGCCTGTGAAAGGACACAAGTTTGTCTTGGCTCTGTACAATCCCCCAAAGCCAGCATAGTTTTCACAGCCATTATCTGGGGGGGAAACCTGCTCATCAGGTGGGGCACAAAGAATATGCAGTTTCCGCATGCACTGTGCCATCATCAAAAAGAGCTTGTGGAAAGAGCTTGGAAATGCTTGGAAAAGTGGTGGCTGCTGTGTACGACTAAGTTTTCTTATTATTTAGGGTATGCCATGTATTCTGATTAGCTTAATTGTAATGCCTCAGGCAAAACACTCCTGGAAAATTGGAATGTGATGGAATCACAGAATATTCTGAGTTGGAAGCAGCCACAAGGATCATCAAGTCCAGCTCTTAAAAGAAAGGCCCTTCCAGGGACTGAACCCACAACCTTGGTGTAACCAGTCCTGCTCTAAAATATGTCCCAGAGTGAGCCCAGCTTGACCTGAAAAAGAATTAGACTTCTTAACTCATAACACGATGGGATTTAATTCACGTCACCTGCCCTTGGATGTTTTTTCCCTTTGTAATTTTGAAGTGAATGTAAAATTCACAGAAAGAAAGGAAACAAGAGCTAATGGAGTTTTCCTTTCCTCCAAGCCATGGAGGGCTGGGGGTATTTGCTTTAACTGTAGCTCTGTGCCCTCAGAAGAGCCTTAAATAAAGTGTGAGAGGTAGGGTCAGTATGAAGTGATCCCTCTCCAGTGCTTATTTCCAGTTTCTGGCCAGCAGAGCTGTGGAGGTTCTGGTGCATTTAGAGTACTGGATTTAATAGCTGTCAGTATTTCATCCTTCTCCAGTTAGGTGCACAAACTTTTCACAGAAGGCCCTGCTCTTTATTTATTGCTTTATCTTTGTTTTTTTTATACCAAGGTGCTTGGAGTATTGTAGAGAGTTTGACTCAGTTGTTTCCTACAGATTTCTACAAGAAAACATAGATAAAACCCAGCATGTGTGAGGTCCTGGTTCTGGTAAATACTGTTCATATAGTATTTATTAGGTTTGTGTATTTTCTAGGGATTTTATTTTGTATTTTCTAGGTTTGCAAAGCCACCAGTACTCCAAAGTCACCCTCAAAATTTACATTATCAATTTGCATTATTGCATTCCTTCTCTCACCTCTTCCATTTAGGAAATGGAGCTCTATCCTGTTGTGATTGCAGCAGCGACAGCCAGCAATGAAGAATAAATTGTTTACCTTCTGTGGGGGGTGTAATGTAGGTGTGTTGCAGACATCATTGGGGAATCTATCTAAGCAGCAAATGTAAGAGTGACTCATATCCCAGCAGCCACCCCAGAAGGAGATTAATTCTTTATTCCTGGCCTGCAGTAAAGGCCACAGAACATATTAGTTCCCTAATCACTTCAGGCTGTCTTTAACACGTCCTTGGTTTGTAAAACCCTACACAGCTTTGCTGTGGATTCCTCAAATATCAGCTCATTCCCAGTGTTCTGTTAAAACAACTGAAATTTTCTGATGCACTGAAGTTTTCCTTTTAATACTGGTCATAGGGACTGAGCCATTTCTGTGGATTCTTCTCTAGAATTCTGCTTTCAGCACAGCCCAGGCAGAAGCACAGATCTTTCCTTTTAATAAGTGTTCTGAATCCTGATTTTTTTTTTCCCCTCTTAACCTGTTGTTCCAAAGTATATGGAGTAAAAGTTGGAATGCTGGCATGGATTGTTTCTTTGTGGAGCATGCGCTTTGCCATTGGGGTTTGAGAAAATTCCAGAGTGTCTGGAGATGTTTGTAGCCTGTGCGGGGTCTGTGGGAGATATTAAAAAGGCAATCTAAGGGTTGGTGAATTGTGTATTCAAATCAATCAATTCCAAGGTACTGCTTAAGCTCTCTGAAAAGCTATTTCAGGTTAGATTTTCTTCATGAGCAGCACACCAATTCCACTCAAATACATGTTAGCTGATAAAAAATTCAATCTGCAAGGGAGGAGGGAACACTGAAAATGCCCTTCCATTAAAAATGGAGGACTTAGTTTTGAAAAAGTTAAGAAATATGTGCACTTTAGAAAATGAAGGTCTTAATTTTCCAGCACATATATTTAACACAACCTCATCTATTTGCCAATCAATTTATTGTTGACTGTTACAAAAGCCAGATTAAATCACTCGAGTCACCCTTTACATGGCTCCATAGCACAGAAAGTGTGAACACAATCTTTCTTTGGAGTTGTCATTGGACATTGCATAACCCCCCTCATCTGTTTTTCAGACTCCTTTCTTTTCTGCTCCACATTTCTATATGAGAGGAAAAAATCTGGAGCAGCTGCTGAAATTACTGGAAATAGTTACTGCCTGCAGTGAAACCCTCACATTCCAGGTAACCCCTAAATTCCACAGGGAAGTAGGACTTTACCTTATGTCTGATCCCTCTTCCTCTGTCTCTCTTCAGCACCTGAGTTATCTTGGAGGGAGGGAGCCAAAATTTCAGGAGAGGTGTTCTGGAGAGCAGGAGATGGGCATTCCTTGGGGACTGCCATAAAACTATCCCATGTGCTGCCAAAATGGGTTAGAGCCTCTGAAAATGTGTCTGAAACTTGTGCCAGCTCAGGCTGCAGCCTGGACAAGAAGAAAAGGCACTGGGAAGGTGTGCTAATGACATGACTGAGGGGAAACATTTTCTTATTCAGAATAGTTGCTGCTAGCACGTGATTCAGATCCCCCACATTACCTTGAGATGGACAAATAAATAGAGGAATACCTTACTCCAAAAATGCTGTCCAAACTATACTTTTTCTAGTTAGGTTCAGCCTGTAGTTTAGGAAAACATAATGGCTTCCCACTGCCAGAGGGCAGGGATGGATGGGACATTGGGAATTAGGAATTGTTCCCTGGCAGGGTGGGCAGGCCCTGGCACAGGGTGCCCAGAGCAGCTGTGACTGCCCCTGGATCCCTGGTAGTGCCCAAGGGCAGACTGGACTTTGGGGCTTGGAGCAGCCTGGGACAGTGGGAGGTGTCCCTGCCCATGGCAGGGGTGGCACTGGATGGAATTAAAGATTTCTTCCAACCCAAACCATTGCAGAATTCTGTGGTATTTAACAACTGTGTTTGCTTTATGCTGAGGAGCCTCTAAGTCCAAGCTTTAGATGCACAAGTGAGTTACATTTTTCCTTTGGAGAGGCTGAGGCATGTCATCGTTTCATTGTTGTGTGAGCTTAATAAGGGCAATAAAATTTCTAGGAAAAAGAGTGAAATAAAATTTATTATGCAAATTTGGAGTATTCCAACACTGAAGAAGTATCATGAACAAAAATAATTGAGGGAGCAAAGAGGGACAAGGAGGAATCTGTTTAGTGGGGAGAAAGTAACTACTAAACTTTTTAATACTGGACTTTACTCATCAGCAAAGTGCAGCTGAAGATGATGCTTTGCTGCTGAAGTGGAATATGTCAGAAAAAGCTGTAACTTGATTTTAAATACATATGGAGGAGCTTTCCTGTGCTTTGTGCTGTTTTGTCCTGGCCCTGGTGCCCAGTCTGGTGGGTCTGATGGGACCTGGGTAATCCCAAACAGGTTTGTGCTGTGCTCTCTGCTTTTCCATGAGCAAATTTCCCTGTTTCCAGTGCTTCCCATTGTTGGGTAGCTTGGATGAGCAGATTTGTGTGGGGTCTCCCTCCCCAGCTGACATCTCAGCGCTGGAGTTGTCACGGGTAGGAAATGTCAGCATTCAGCATCCTGCCTGCTGCTGACACCCCAGGGGAGGGCTGGTGATGGCCAGGCTGACACCTGCATGTTTGCTCACTGGCCAAGTCACTCATTTATCCAGAGGAAAAAGGGGAGTTCTTTAAAGCTGCAAGTCATGCTGAAGCTTACAATTTTCTTTCTTGTCTACAATTTTCTTTCTTGTCTACAATTTTTCACCGAAAGTGCTTTAATGGAAAGTTTCACAATCTGGATTGGGATGGGTCCCTCTTTTTGCTGTACCCTCCATACACCTGAACCCTTTCCTGGAGGAAGAAAAATGATCCTGTCTGCCAGACATGGAAAATGTGCTTGGATATCCTGAAATGGGGGGGATTGCAGTCTAACCATGCAGAAATAAGGCATGAAGCCTAAACTTCCATTTGGGTCTTCTGCAATTTCCTCAGAGGAAGGTCTGACTGAGCTTCAGCAGGTAGTGCATCCTGCCTCTGTTAGGAATATTGGCCATCAGAAGTAGATTCTCTTCATTAACTTTTGCAGGAGATTAATTGATTGTCTTGGGGTAGATGTCTAAACCTTACCTGGTAGTGTTCAGTGAATTCAATCCACCTTTAGACTCCCTGTAACTGAGATCTCTACCTGTACATGAAGACTACACTGCAGAGAATGTTCATTAATTTTTTTTTTCTGAGGTTTTCAGGCTTTATAACCATGGCAGCTTATAGAAATATTTTCTTTCAGGTCAGGTAACTTGATGAATGCCTGGTGAAAGTGTTGCCTTTGCTGGATACTCCCACAAGAAAACACAGGGACGAGTATGGGTTCTGAAACAACACAGCAGGAGAATGAGGTAAGAGGTCCTCACTTGTGATATCTGGTTATCATAAATTACTAAATAGGTCCGTGCAGCTCTGCACATGTTAAATTCTGTTCAATGTCTTCTGATGGTGTTACTGTGACCACACTGGAAATGACCGTGTGGCAAAGGAGGGAATGTTCAAACAATGGCAGAGATCATTGCTGTCCAGAGGGAGGAAGGAGGCATTCACTATGCAAACACTGGGCATCCACACAGGGAAAAATCTCCCAGCAGTGACTCTCCCATAGCCTTGGCTTTGGCACCTGGGATGCTCTGAGACAGTGCAAGGTGCCTCTGCCAAAATGCTGAACCTACTGAGACAAGAAATGTATTCTGGTTTGTGTGATGTTACGTCCTCTAAATGCACCTTCTCCTCCAGCAGGAGGAGGCTAAATCATCAGCCTTGACTAAGAATTCACCCCCAAACACAGGGGATTTTGGTTATACTAAACATTTACTGCCTGTTGTGAGGGCTCTCTGGGCAGTCCTTGCCCTCAGCCTTTGGGTCCTCAGCAGACTTGCCTTTTTAAAGGCCCTTTGCTGTATTTGATTTTATTCTTTGTCATTATGAAATTGCAGGTTCAATCTGAAATATTTTGGGTGGCACATTTATTCTTGTATTAAAGACCAGTTTTCTTAATGTATTATTCCCCTCATTGTATGGCTATTCCTTACCTGTGACTTTAGACATCTGGGGGCATAGACCAATTCTGCACAGCCCTTTTCATCTGCAGCATACCTGTACAATGTGAAAATATGTTCTTTTTCTCCAGCCCCTACTTCTCATTTCATTTCATTTCATTTCACTCTCTGTAAAAAAAACAGGGGAAGAGCAGCTTTTCCCTCTCCTTCCTTAAGAAAGCTGCCCAAGGCAAGCCTTTAGCGTTGGCCTGACTGATAAACAGGTTTAATGCTTTATATTTTTTGCAAGACTAAATTGTTATCATGCTCCAAATGGCATTGATTGGAGCTGTGCAATGCTGAAATGTTCCTTTCTTTTTCCTCTCTGTGCTGTGCTCTAGAAGCTACAGTAGAAGGAAAGTTACTCTCAGTGCCTGTTTGATCATGATGGTGCTTTCTCTTCAAAGCAGAGATTGGATGGTTTGTCCTGGTATTTTCATCCTCTTGTGTGCATACCTCAGGTTTGGTGGTGCAGGGGATGTGCTGAACTAAAAGCTGGGAGCCAGGCAGTTTCTGACAGTGCTGTGACAGGTTTCATAACGCTGGGGACAAACTTGGCTGTGAGTTTTTCTTTTCAAACCACACATCTCTATTAATTTGCCATGCAGGAAGCAGGGGGTATTTTATAGTCATTTATAGACTGGATTTTCCCATGCTGGAGGCTGCTTTGTGGAATTTGCTGTTAAACTGCCTGGAATAGAAGGCCAGTGCTGCTATTTGGGAAAGCTTTAAACTCCAGCCCGTGGAGTTACAAAAGTGCAGGTTTCCCTGTGGCTCTGTGAGCCTCTCATCCAAAGAGGGAGCCCAGCACATCTTGCCCCAGTGCCACTGGAAGTGCAAAGTAATGTACAAGCAGTAAAAGCAGCAGGATGTTGTTCCTGGAGCAGAGATCCAAGCTCACCTCTGGTAATTGGTTTAAGTTTCTTCCAGTTATTTCAGCTGAGCAAGAGGCTGCAGGGAAGTGTGTTCTCTGCATGCAGAGAACTTCAAACCCTGCAACGAGGCTGAGCATTACATCTTAGTTCAGATAATTCACCCAACCTTCTCACCTTTTTTACTCAAACATAAGTATTTCAAGCCTTCTGTCAATATTAGGTGACTCTGTACAGAATATGCTGTCAGATTTTACCTCACTGTAGATTTTCAAGGATCCCAGACATACCTGAAATTATTTGAAGTTCACAGATAACGATGATTCACCCATTAAGCCTGCATTCCTCTGAAGTTAATTCACAGAAAAAATATTCTTTCTCTTTGAAAAGGGAAGGCTCTGGTAGTGATTTATGGCACATTGACTTTGCAGGTGTGTAGAGCCAGTGTTATCCTTTATTGAGGTAAATGTTGGATTAGGGATACATTTCTTCTTGGTGCTGGGAATCCCTGATTTGTTTTATGGGCTGTGATGGCGTTGCATACAAAGTGCTCTCCAAAGGTGACGTGCTCTGTGTGACAATGCTGTGAAACTGCTTCCCACTCCTGATCTTGGCACTGCCTGCCTTGCTGGATGTGTGAGGGAGGTGATTTGTCCCAGGGCTGTGTTGTGAAGCACAGGTGACAGGAGATGAACCCCTGCCCAGCCCAAGTGGCACTTCCAGCCAAGGGCAATCTGTTAGGCAGAGGCTCCTGGCTGGAGCTGGGTCTGCCCTGCAGCTCCCAGGGCTGAGGGCTGCACCCTCCATGCCCCCTGCCAGCTGGGAAAGCCTTTTTGGCAGCACACAGGCTCCTGGGGGGCAGTGAAGGCTGGGCTCGCACCAAATCTACAGCTTAGTTAAAGTTTGGAGAGGTTAATCAAGAAACATCTTCCCTCTCCTGTTATCCAGCATCATTCACTGATGGATGCAGTGTCAGGGATGTGTTTCTGCAGGTGCTGAGGCTCTGCTGCTGCATCCGTCCTTTTATTTATTTTTTTTTTAATGTTCTGGGGTTTTCTGGCCATAAGAGTTTTTTGGAAGCAATCAATTATTTGATTATTTGCATTTCTCACAGCATCTGCTGGACAGGTTTTCTTCCATACCCAGTTCTGGTATCTCAGCTGAATGTTGCTGTGTAAACAGGCCTGTTTTGAAGGCAAATATAGAAACTGATTTGGTTCCAGTTGGCAAAAATCCTCAGTAATGCCTTAGCTGGGGCACGTGGAGCCCTCTGATTACATTGGAGGGGTGTTTAAAGATGATGCTGATTTTCCTGCTGTCTGCTGGGCTGGGTTCTTTGGGGCCTGGGGTCTGGAGGGTTCCATGGGGGAATAGAGAAAGGCAGGACTGCCTTTCCTTCTTTGCATGGAGATCTTTGCTTCAGAGAGAAAAAAACACCTACAGGCTCTCCTGCAAAAGGGGCCACCTGCCCACTGTCACTGAGGGAGAAAACATGCAGCTGTTGAATGATCTCAAATTAATTTGACCCAATGGCTTTAATCACAGAGGACCTCTTCAAGAGGTGAAGCAATCTCAGATCCATCAGGAAGTGTATTTGAAATCTTCGCTAGGCTGAGGGGGAGCCAGTAAACATTGCTAGTCTAGTGATTGAAAAAAGAGGAGGGAATGGCTGAGCAGGAGAAAAATTACTGGCCTAAATAAACTATTTTTGAGCAGCTCCAAGGTAATTAACCTCTGACAGGTGGTCAATAAGAGGCAGCATAGTTTTGTCCGAATTAAATTCAGTTTAAATCACAGCAATCAGATTTCTTCAGTGCTAATGCCAAAAGTCTTCTTAGAGGGAAAGCAAAGAGAGTTCTAAGCTTGGATTCCAGCAGAGAGGAAGCTTTTGGCAGCGTTGCTTTTGGCATTCCCATAAGGAGAACAGATCAATTAATGTGAGCTGGATGCAGCTGTCTGTGGCTCTCTTCTAAAATGCAAGGCCTCTCCATAGTCTGATTCCTTCAAGGCCTGCTCTTGGGACATTTCCTCGAATGCTGAAATAGCTAACAAGGTACACAGTTGCAGATAGTACTGGTTTAAAGGGGATACAAGAATAAACTTCTTGATTTTAGCAGAAAATACAGGACTAAAAGGAAGGTGGCAAGTTTGAAAAGCCGTCTGGCCTTAAATGAGAGTAGGATTCAGGGTGAAGTCAAGCTCTTACCCTTGGGTGGGAGCAATCATCTGCTCAGAGCCAGGCCAGGGGAAACCCAAGAAGCTACAAAAGCACACAGGAGGATTTGGAGGGTTTAGGGAACCCTAAAGCAGCAGAACTGATGGGGTCTCTGAGGTCGAGATGACCCCAAGGTGTTAGAAAGTCCTTTTCTTCCAGCCCCGAGACTGAAGAAGAAGCCCAGACTCAAGGTTCTCAAGGTTGTTTATTTTCTCTAATCTAATAGATTCTTTCCCTGACCTGCAGAGGTCTGTCTGGCAGGTCAGTCTGAGGCACAGTGCCTGCCCTTGGGGCAGTGTTAGTTTTTTATACTAAGAACAACGTGTACTTTATTTACACTAATTTTCCAATGCCTATCACCTATGTTAGACAGTCTGTCTCTACTCTAAACCAATCAAACAGTGCCACCATCACAGCAGAAGATGGAGGACAAGAAAGAAGAAGGAGAAAACTGGACACACCCAGATTCCTCCATCCTGCCTCTTGAACCCCCATTCTAAAAACCCAAAATTCTACTTTTTCACCCTGTGACAAATTCGCTATCATTCTGCTCAAACTCTTGTGGCTTGAAAATCCTCACACAAAGCTGGTAGTTTTTTCCAGGGCTTAAAATCAAAGGCACAAGTGTCTTTGACTCCGTGCCAGGGTCTCTGAGCCCCATGCCAGGGTCTCGAGCCATCCAGGGCAGCCAGAGGAATGTCCTGGGTTCTGACACAGAACCAGCTTTTCCCAGAAGAGACAGGACTGAGGAGTGCTCAGCCAGGACAGCTCAGTCAGCACCATGAGGGACACAACTCCTGCTGTTGCTCTTGGGGTTGGGAGGGCAGCAAAAATGGGACTCTGGGGGAAACCCAGAGGAGAACGAGGAGAAAGTTTGGAAGAGGGGATTGTTTCATCAGGAGCAGGCTGCCAAAAGCCATTCTAAGCCACCAGGGAGGTAATAGCTCGCTGTAAATGGTGTCCCCACCCCGTTCTCTGTGCCCACATCACATCAGATTCCTGAGCTGGGGTTTCAAACACACCAAATGGGATGCAGGTTGGACATGGGGAAGAATCTGTGAGTGGCAAGGAGGGGTGTCACACTAGAGTAAGCTTGCAAGGTAATAGGGGAGGTCTTCATTACTCGCTGAGAAGAAAAGCTTCCAGCAGAATTTTTAGCAAGAGGAGAGACAACATCCCCCAGGAGTCCTTTTGATTGAGGTCAGCCAGGTTTCAGAGCAGGGAAAGAGGTCAAGTGGCTTTTCACCTCCAAGGTTCTATCCCTTTCAGATGCAGGGACACTAATTTTCAGCTGCATTATGTGTACAGGGAAATAGCTTCTTCCAAAACCCATGTGATTGTGCCCTTTTGCCTCTCTTTTGTAAAAGGATAAATGTGGCTGTTAGAGTGAACATTTTTGTTTCATTTTTTGTGATACTGCTGGATGCATTGTCCTTTTTTCTCTTTTATGCTCTTTGAGATGTATTTTGCCAGTTTTTTGATGGCATATTAAAATTTCTTAGTGTTTCTAAAAGCTGTGGGTTGTTTTAATAACTTTTTCTTGGTTGCTTTATCTGTGAAAGTTTTCTTCTTCTATGTTTACCTTATTTCTTTTTCCTCTATCAGCTTCTCTGTTCTTTGAGTGGCTGTGCATAGTGTTTTCACCTGCATGGGATTTCAGAAGAGAGGGGTAGCAGAGAAAAGCCAGTGCATGATGCAGCTGAGCCATTTCCTCCGTCTCTTTGTGACATGATGATTTCTCTTTCTTCATCTCCCTTTCCCTCATGGAAAAAAAAAAAAAAAAAAAAAACCAAAAAAAAAAAAAAAAAAACAAAAAAAAAAAAAACACTTTAAAAAAAATGAAAGAAAACTTAAACATCTGCTTTTTAAAGATACTTCTTTGATATGTCTTAAAATGGTTGTTAAATCAGTGATGATCATCGTTAACTAAAGGTCTTGGCCCTCTTGGTTTGCCCCAGGGCTCTCCTACACTCAGGTTGCAGTGGGATGCCTGTCCTAAAGAACAAACTCTGTGGAAGTTTCTGGTGTGCTGAACAGGAAATGTGACAGATCCTTCCCAAGAGTGTTATTGCTCATGCCAGACCAGCATGGGAAGAGCCAGGCCTTGGTGAGCACAAACCATGAAAGCAGATGTTCAGACAAGCTGCCAAGTGGGTACAAAATGCTGCTCACACACATGCACTCTGAAATACTGTAAATATTATCCTAGAGAAAATGATGACAGATTTACATCTGCACAGCCTCACACTGCTACTGTAATGCTTTAATGACAAAAGACTACAGTGCCCACAGTTTCCTTCCCACTGGAAATGGAGCAGGCGGCAGCATGTGCTTTCACTGATTGAAATTAAAAGTAGGCTGACTCTCATTATTAACATTTCCTTCACAGTTTAAGTATTGAACACAAGAAAATTCCTATTGTTTCTCTGGGAAAGGTAACTGCTTTCTGGGGCTAATGGCAGGAAAATCAGCTTTTTGTGCTGCTGTGCCCTCCCAGGGCCTCCAGGCCCTCCATGGCTTCTGGGCTACCCTGCTGTGGGTTTCAGAGCATCTCAAACATCCTAATTTCACAAAAAAAAATGCTAACAGTGGTGACTAGGCCAAGGATATAAAATGCCCTGCTTTTTAGACAAGTTTCAGACGCTCCTGGGGGATGTGGCAGATTTTGTTGCCGGGTTTTAGCTGTGTGTGGGTACTGTGTTTCACCTCTGTGGGTCTCATCACACGAATGAGGAGGCTGCAGGGTGAAGGACACAGACAGGATTTGGGTTATTTGGCTTGGAGTCCACAGACCATTGGTGTGCTTAGCTGAAATTGGGGGTTTTGGCAGTGAAACAACAGCACAGTCTGAAGCCACACAGTTTCTGTGTAGATAAATAGAGATACTGTGAAGGAAGGCCTCCTGATTGCCTGCATGGCTCAGACATCACACCAGTAGTTGTCCTTTTAGTGCTCTGAAATCAGAGAATTTAGACAAGCAGGATTCTGCTTATAGCCAGTGATAGTGGGATAGCTAGTGCATCACCATCCCAAAAATCAGTCTGGGGTCATTAGCAAAAAGCTCATTCACAATCAGTCAAAAAAGGAAAAGAAAATACAGCTTGGTTCTGCAATTGCCATAACAATGTACTCTGAGGGTCTGTAAAGAGTGGTTTCAGTTTCCAGCACTGCTTGCCTCCTTCGGAGATCAGGGTGAGCTGCAGCAGAGAAATAAATGTTTGTGTTGGGATTGCTTTCAGGGCAAGCCTTCAGTGCTCAAATACTTTGTTTAGCACAACAAGTCATTCACTTACCCCTGCATTCATTCATTCATTCATTCATTCATTCATTCATTCATTCATTCATTCATGCATTTCCAAAAAGGATTTGCTGTTCTGTATGTACTGTGAGGTCCCCTGGCTCACTTTCCAATTTATGAAGGGCTCCCAGGAGAGGTTTCAATGACAGCAAGCACCACAAGCTGCTCCTGCTGCCCTTCCTGCAGATGGAGCTCTTTGGGACAGTCAAGGACAGAAGCAGCTGAAGTTTTAGTCCCAATGGACAAAACCCTAAAAACTGTTTTCCACATCCTCAGCAAATGACAACTGTGTTGTCTTTTAGATGCCATTTTGCGTTCTAATCAAAGAAAGGACAGTATTTCTGGCATTTTCAGTATCAGCCCCTCATTTGACTTGTTTTGTTTTGTTTTTTTTCCTCTATACTCAGCTAAAAAACTGTTGAGCTTTATTATTCTTAAAGAATATTAGGTCTTGCAGCCCAGACTTACATGGGCTTATATTTATATATGTGGCTTGGATGGCTGCCTATAATCCATATACTTCAAAGTGAATTTCCCAGAACTGGAGACAGTCTGTGGCCTGCAGCATTATGGAAATTTCCTTTTTTTTTTCCTTTGCATGTGAAAGGAGCTTTTAGAGCCAGCATTACTCCCATGGGCTCTTTGCCTGTGCCTCTATAAAGAGGATGTTTCCTTGGACAGTTCTGGAGGTCTCTTCTCACCTCTCTTGGACTGAGAAGCCAAGAGAAGTGTTACCTCTGGCAGTTTGTGTCAGAGGAGCCCAAGGGATTGTCTGGGTTGGAGCTGGGAGAGGTGCTGCTGGCCTGTCAGGTCAAGGGAGCTCACTCAGAGGTTTTTCTGCACTTCATGGCTCTGCTGTCTGAATGTTCAGAGGCACAGGAGAAGTGCAAAACTGCATTTCCAACCCCCTGACAGCCATCTAAATGTATGTCACATGTCCAAGTGTATATATGGTGTGCATTGCCCTCACTCTACAAACAGCTGCTGCAGCAAGAGACAAAGAGCCTTAGAAAATCACCATTAATGAGTTCCTGGTGCCTGGTTTTGTGTTTGGTGTGTGGAATATAGCCCTGAATGAATCAGGGATCGATTCCATTTTCTCTGATTTAGTTAAATATATCAGGCTGAGCTATAAATACTCCCTGTGAATTCCCCCAGTAGCATTATTTCTCCCTTTGTTTACCAATTGCTGTAACTGTCCTGTTGAAGATTAGTCACTGCAATGGGGGCTCTAATCAAGGTACCAGGCTCCTAATTGGGTGTGCTGGCTGTCACACAGTGCACTCATTGCCACTCCTGTGCATCCCTGTGCTTCATCTTGGAGCACCTTTAACAGGACAAATGGAGAGCCCTTCTCCAGATAAACCCTAACCAGGGATGTGGGACACTTGTCTGGGGAGCAGAAAGCCAATGTTTAAATCTATCTGCACAGCCTCAAAAGGGCCTTTGGAACAGGGCTTTCTTCATGACCCAGATGTCATTAGTCACATGGAGTTTCCATGTTCATCTGGCCTTTCCCAATTTTATTGCTGTTATTAAAATTCATGGAACTGAAATAAATCAAGGCTTGGGGAGGATTGACTAATCTGTTCTTTTTAATGTGGGGGTTTTTATGTTAACCTGGAATTCTTAACTACAGATGAACTTTAAAAATTATTCATTCACATGGCAGTAGTTTGAAGGGATTCAAAGCACCTGCTTTCACATCACTTAAGGGGGAATATTCTATTGGCCCAAGTTCATTGAAAATTTGCTGGAGGTTCATCTGGAAGGTTCATGAACCTTGGCTGCTTTGCCTTGGTTTTCAATCCCAGCAGATTCTTGAATGCACTTGCAGCAGACAAAAGAATGCCCTGGTGTATTAACAGTATTAATTAACTTACTCTGTAAACAAAAATGCTTGTAGGTGATCTCTAAATAGTCCAGCAGAGAATATTCATTAGGTGAAAAAACAGGAACCTAAAACTTGTGAGTGTTTGGAAGGCTTAAACACTTACAGATATTTGCATAAAGCCTCTACACAAATCCTACCCTGCAGAGTGTTATTCTTACACTATTCCAGTTACAAATTCAATGTTGGGTTTATTTAAGACATTACCTGCATCATCAGAGGGAAGAGAGGTGATAGCAGATACACAGGTAAAGGAAAGTCTGGCAGTAAGGGGGGCCAAGGTTGGGGACAGGGAACAGGGACAGGGAACAGGAACAGGGACAAGGGACAGGGAACAGGGACAGGGAACAGGGATGGGGATAGGGAACAGGAACAGGGACAGAGCTCAGGGAACAGGAACAAGGGACAGGGGATAGGGAAAGGAACAGGGACAGGGAACAAGGGACAGGGAACAGGGACAGGGCAGGGCTCAAGGGATAGGGAACAGCCCTGCAGGGGTAGTTGAGCAGCACAGCTGGCCTGGCTCACCCCCTGCCATCCCCTTTGTGCCCAACTTCAGAAGCCAAACTGGACAGAAATCTGGGGACACTGAGAATAAAAGGCCAGTCAAGCCATGAACAGCAGCCCAGTTGTCTGATGTGAACTGCAAACAGTATTGGCAGAAGGCAGTGGAAGAAAAGGAGTCAGAAAGCCATAATTTGTGACAGAAAACATACCCATGACTGTATTTTTATTCAGGTGTTATGTCTGCCTGTAAACAATGGATTGCAGACTTCTTTGTACAGAAAATTACCTTTTCTGCCTGAATAACTTGGGAAAAAATAACGCCCTCTCTGCTGCCCTTGATCTGTCCTTATACCTTGTAGTTCTCACTTGCTGGAGGAGCTGGACCAGACTGGGAGCATTTTCTCCAGAAGCTGTCAGGAGGCTAAAACTGGGCTTAATCAGGGAAAGGGAGCACTGTAAATTACATTATTTGATGAAGGTATTGAACAAAATAATGTTCACCCTGATTCTTCATCTAAAACTGTCAAAGCTGCTTGATTTTGGTGTTTTGAATCTCTGAAATGGTTTTATTCTTCTAATCTAGAAATGGTAACACTGCAATTTAAAAGAGGACTGCAACTTTCCTGTATAAAAAAAGATGTACCTTTGTTTCAAAGAATGCTTGTATCTCTAATGTGTATCAAGAGATAAATGCTGATCACTTTTATAAATGTCAAAACACATTCATTTGAGTCATTGTCAAATTCTAGTTTCACTCTTAAAGAATTTCTGAAGGAATTATTTGGATTTTCTTGATCACAGAAAAATGATTTTTTTTTAAAAGAGGTTTTATCAAATAGCAGTCTTTTAAAATTTTTAATAAAGGTTTCTGTGCAGATGCTCAGTGTAGCAAATGACAATGGATGAGGGACTGGTTCCTGAATCAGGAACTGGTTTAGCTCTGTGCTGTGTAAGGGAAGAAGCCTCTGGAGCAAACTGTCCATGTCCATGCTGCACTGAATTCCACCTTGGCTCTCCCCTGGTGGTTCCAAGGTAATAATAATTATTATTTTCAGAGTTCCAGCTCAGTGTCTGTAACACTGCAAGTTACAGTTGGAGTTTTCACCGTTGGAATTTTCACTGTTCCTTTAGCACAGGGCCAAGAGCCCTCTCTGCCTGCGCTGTGGTTCTGCAGAATTGGAGAGCTCTGCAGGGCAGGAGGAGTTCAACCTCCCTCGTTCCTGCCCATACCATCCTCTGGGAGTGATCTGTAAGTTTTATTTTACTTACTTTTATTTTACTTTGATTTGCCCAGGAGTTGTGGAGAGGTTACAGAAGCAGCTGGGGTTGGAAGGGACCTCAAGAGATCATCCAGTTCAAACCCCTTGCCAAGGCAGGGTCACCTGGGGCAGGTGGCAGAGGAATATGTCCAGGGGGATTTGGGTTGTCTCCACAGAGGGACACTCCAGGACCTCCCTGGGCAGCTGCTGAGGGGCTCTGCCACCCTCAACATAAAGAAGTTTTTCCTCATGTTGAAGTGGAATTTCTTGGTTTTAGTTTATGGACATTGCTCCTAGTCTTGTCTCTGGGGACCATTGAACAGAGTCTGGGATCATCCTCTTGGGACCCAAATGAGAGGTTGTTAAAATTGCCTCTAGCAGGGACAGGGACAATGAACTGCTGACTCTGGACAGGAGCCCAGGGGCACGAGGCCGATGGCCCCTGGGCTGTGCCAGCCATGGGGTGCCACAGGCCCAGGGCAGGGCCTGTCCCCTGGGCTGGCCCTGCTGAGGGACCCCGAGGGCTGTGTCCAGCTCTGGGCCTCCAGCCAGAGAGCCCTGGAGGGGCTGGAGCGTGGCCAGGGAAGGGAACGGAGCTGGGGAAGGGGCTGGAGCCCCAGGAGGGGCTGAGGGAGCTGGGAAAGGGGCTCAGCCTGGAGAAAAGGAGGCTCAGGGGGGACCTTGTGGCTCTGCACAACTCCCTGCCAGGAGGGGACAGCCAGGGGGGGTCGGGCTGTGCTGCCAGGGAACAGGGACAGGACAAGGGGAAAGGGCCTCAAGCTGGGCCAGGGCAGGCTCAGCTTGGATATTAGGAAATATTTCTTCAGCAAACGAGTAGCCAGGTGAGAGTCCCCATCCCTGGAAGTAATAAAAATATGTTTGGATGTGGCATTTGGGGACATTTTTAATGGTGAACATGACGGCGGTACTTGGTTGATGGTCGGAGGGTCGGATCTTGGAGGTGTTTTCCAGCCCTAAAGATTCTGTGATCCCATAAATCAGTTGAAGGTGGAGGGCTGTGGTGTTGTGATCACACCTTGAGTGGCAGGGACGTATCCACTACCACTGAGAAAACAAAAGCTCTCCAGAAAGAGTTCCTTCAGACAGAATCTGTGTGACAGCCTGCTGATGGCACTGGACAAGTTGTTTTAATGTCATTGTCCCTTCCTGAACTTGGTGGGACATTTGTGTTTGGAGAGTGCTGTCAGGTTTGAGGGAGGCTCAGCCCTGCCAGGGTGAAGCTCCATGGCTCCTCACAGCTCTCGCACACAAAGGCAAGTTTAGTTTAGTGGGTGTGCTGACTTTGAAACAAAAGCATTGGTGTCTGCACATCCCTTTTTGCATGTGCCAGCACTGAAAACAAATCCAGAGGCATTTTTCAACAGTTTGGCCAATAAACTTTTCAGTTTGTGCAAACCACGGGGGATGGTGAGAGAGTCTAGATTAATTTTGAAGACTGGGCATATGAGATTCAGCTTGCATAAATTTGAAGGTAATATGTGCTTGCAACAACAATACAAACCTCTCATGCTGCTGAGCTTTAAACTTTCCCCTTCCTCTGAGAAAAAGAAATTCTTATTGTTGCTGGTAAGCCAGCAAAGTGAAAATCTCTCCAGATCACATCAACAGTAGGAAAAAGCAAAAATTACATCTTCAACTCATTAGGGAATGGAAAGCAATGCAGAGAAAGTTAAGATTTTATTGTCAGTGACAGTCACGAGCCTTTGTTTGGAACGTGAATTATTCCACACTAAAAAAAAATACAGAAATAATTCTGCAGAGATGCAGAGGAGAGCAAGGCTAATGCTATGTTTTTGGATCAATCCTTTGCAAGATCCATCCTAAAAGGGAAGAAACAAAGAAAAAAAACCAGCCTGGATTACAGGAATCTGTCATAATTCAGTGTAATTGATGGCAGGCAAAGAAAGTGAAATGGAAGGAGCATGTCATTAGAGCACACACAGCCAACTCGTGAAGCTGGAAGCCAGTCAGAGTGAGAGCTGAACATCACAGCTGAGTGTGGTTGCTGGTTTTTGGCTAAGGCTGGTGGGGTTTTTGTGCCCAGCAATGACAGGCACAGTCATGTCTGTATAGAGGGGATCAAATTGAACATAGCTGAATGCAAGATGGAGTAGAATGCATTGAAGATAAGATGCTTGCCACAAGTATCAGCAAATAAGTTTCCCCTATGGAAAGAAGGAAAAAAAACCGCCACAAATTGTTGTTACCGCTGAATTATTACAACAGGTTCCCACTTTTATCCTGTTGTCACTTTTTCTACATCTCCATCCCCTCCAAAAAGGAGTCTGTTTCTCAGAGAATCTCCACATGTGGTTCCAAGTGATTTGTCCTGTCAAAAATGCAGTTATTCCTTGAGCTCTGAGGAAACAATGACTGAGACAGTGTCAAATTCATGGGGCTGCTTTATTTTGTTTAGCATTACAAATATCTAAGGGCAAAAAGCAAAAACCATCTTTCTGAATGTATTTATGGAGGATGGGCTTTTGCTCCCATAGGATTTATGTGCTAGTTGGACTTTGCTGTTCCTGTTTTCCTAATTGGAGCAGATTGGTTTTTGTACCTTCCTGAGGAGCATTTCTTTCAGTTCATATGGGGAGATGGTTTTTCCCTACTTCAGCTTGCTTCCTATTTCCATAGCAGCTGGGAATAAAGAGCAGTAAATTCACTAGCAAACTTCACACTGACTCTGGATCACACACGAAGAGTAAACCCAAACACAGAGGTGAACCCAGCCTCTCTCCCCAAAATCCCAGGTGCTAACAGAGTAAAATATTCCACTGAACCAAGATTGTGGAAAATATTGCACTGAACCACCACTGACACTGATGGGTGGTCAAGGGCAAAGAGGAGTGTTTGTACTGGGCAGAACTGGATACTGTGCAGCTTAATTAAGCCAGAATTAGAGTTCTTGTTTTGCAGTAAGGAATTGTCATGCAAATACTGAAAGTCATCTCCTCATGTTGAGATTTCTCTTAAATTTTTCCCACTAAAGCCATGGCAGAAGGAAACATTTCCACAAAAACTTGCTGTTTGTCCCCTAGGTCTCTGCATGCTGCCCTGGGCAACTTTAACTCACTGAAAGAAATCAAACATAGCAAAATGTGTAAATAAATAACAGTGATGTATTTGCATGATAGCATTGATGTATCATTAAGTGGAAATAATTTGGGAATACTCCCAATAAGCAGGGAATTACAGAGTCCACGAGGTTGGGAAGGACAAATCCAGCTCCTCCAGCACTGCCAAGGCCCCCTCTGAACCAGGCACCCAAGTGCCACCTGTACAAGTCTTTAAAATCCCCCCAGGGATTGTGGCTCCTCCACTGCAGCCTGTTCCAGTGCTGCACAAACCTCTGGAGAAGGAGTTTTCCTAACAGCCAAGAGGAATAATCATAGGATATAATAGAAGGATTAGGGGAAAAAAGCCAAAGGACTCCGTGGACCTTTATTCTAGATAACATTGTGGATTAATAACTATCCTAAATTGTCCCTAATTTTGGGACTACAAAACCGAATGTACAGAGAATAAACATTTCAGGGAGAGCAATGGGAAATAAAATTCAACTGATCTTGTGCCTGCACATGGAAACATGGAAAATAACATGAAACAAAATGAAGCGGTTTAGTTTTCAGTACCACCCTTTGAAATATTTCTGTATTTCCTTAGAGTTTAAATTTTACTGAGCCATAATTCCTGAGTAAATGCATATTTTAAATGAATTCAGTTCAGGGCAAGCTTTGGCTAACTTTTTAAGCTGGAGATAAAGTGAGCATCTGAGTGCTTGCTGTGGTGCAAAGAAATTCATCACTTTGTTTGACTAAATGTCAATTCTTTTTATAGGATTGTAATGGTTTTAAATTGAAGTCACAAAATTACAAGAGAGTGATTAAAAGATTTGCTGTCATCAGACCAAAATTTAGAGAAACACTTTAAACTGAGGGATATATTTTCAGGTCAATGAACAGGGT